>NW_025999869.1:9304339-9422932 GCF_001458135.2 Marmota marmota marmota
ATATATATTTGTGTATGCTTGTATGTGCACACACACACACACACACCTACACGCACACACACATATATCGGACAAGACAATGAGGTGTCCCTCCTGTTACAGATAATCAAATGTTAATGATTCAGTTGTAAACAACTAGACAGGCTTCCTTCCAAGTCAGCTAACAAATAAACATTCTGACTTTGTCATACATACTCAAAATGTGGAGCGAATTTAGTTTATTTTGTATAAAACATTTACAGCTGAGAAAAGCACTGAAGGGGTGTGGTATGGACTGAATTTTGTTTCCCCAAATGCATAGGTCAAAACCCTAATCCTAAATGTCACTCTATTTGGAGACAGTCTTTAGAGGAGTAATTATGGATAAATGAGGTAATAAGGGCAGGCTCCTACTTAACATGACTACTGTCCTTTGAGGAAGATGAAGAGGACTGAGAATGGAGCTTGGTGGTAGAGTGCTTCCTAGCATGTACAGGGCCTTGAGTTAGATCCCCAGCACTGCAAAACAAACAAACAAAAATGACAGAGCAAGAGCATAGCAGAAAAGGCCGTGTGAGGGAACAGCAAGATGGAGACACCTGCAATGAAGAGAGGGCTTGGCAGCCACCATCCCTGAAAATACCACCATCTTTACTCCCAGCCTTCAGGACTATAAGAAAGTACATTCCTGTTGTTTAAGTCATGAGGATTCTGGACTATGGTATTTTCTCATGACTTTCCTTTCAGCTACTACAGGGTGTAACCTGTTTTCTCAATATGCCTTGCTCAGTTTCTATATCTTTCTTAGGCTATACACATAGCAAGAAGAACAGATATTTCCCGAAAGATAAAAGATAAAGAAGAAAATCTTTCCTTAAATATCTGGTTTAGAATGCAATTCAAATGAGCAACTCAGAAACCAAAAGATAGATAGTAAAGAATAATTAGGGGGGGAAAAAGGTCTCCTAACTGGGACAATGTTGAAAATTCATTCCCCAAGCCAGGTGCATTCTAAGTCTCAGGTGGAATATAAGGTTCAGTTTATTTCCTGGTTTTTCCTCAACAAAAGATAGTAAAGGGTGAACTGAGACTAACCCTACTCCAGGATAATCTTAATAATAAAGAAAAAAAGAAAATGCATGTTGCCCTTCTTTGTTGCTTAATGACAGAATATCATTGTAATGTCACTTATAGAAAGGACAAAAGAATGTTCTCTCAGCCTAATGAAGTCAGAGACATAGGGTGATCTTAGAAGAATGAGTTGTAATAACCTTACTCCATAGCAATTGACAGATACCAGTAAGCATCTTCATTGTGTGCTGCTGAGAATCTGTTAGTATTAACAGCCAATGTGAACCCAACAATTGAAACACTCAGCTCAATCTCTCAGCCTTTTCTCTCAAACAGAGGATAGGCAGAAAGCTAAAGGAAGCTGCCTTCAATAGTGTTCCCTGAGATACAAGCAAATGTAAAAGCAGAAGTAACTCTAGACAAAGCAAATGAACAGGTGCTGATTTGCTTTGAGGGGTACAGTTTTTTCGAATTACATTCACTCTTGGTGCATTCTTGTGTTATGTCTACTCCAAAAATGCCTGGAGGAAATGGGCATTGGTAAAAGACAATTTCTAAAAACTTTCAGAGGGCTTAATGAGAGTAGGTCCTAGCAGGGGACTTTGAAAAAGCTTGGGACGACTTATGGTTAGAGAAAAGAAGGAAGACAGTCCATTATAAATCTGTTTTAGTTGCTTGTGACTTCAGAAAAGATGCTCTGGGTTTTAAGAAATGAAAATGGTGGTTGGTAATTGGGGAAATACCCTGAACTGGAGAGCTGTGAACCAAAAGATGAGAGCAGTAGAAATGCTTTAAAAAAGCTCAACTACACCCAATGCCTCCTTGAAGTATTCTTACTAAAACGTGAACCCAACAAAGTTTCTACAGCTAACATCCATTAACAAGAAATATGAGAGAAAGGAGTTGCAGTAAATAACATCACCAGGAAGCAAAGAGCCAAAAAGGAAATATGAGACATTCTGGGATGAATGAAATATTGTTAACTTTGATAGATTGGCCAATGGCATTGGGGCAATAAATTTTATAAGGAAATATTCTTATTTTTTGCAGATACATTCTGAACTACATAAGATTTAAATGTCACAATGCCTAGAATTTGTTTTAAAAATCTTCAGGAAAAGTGAGGAAAGATAATGCCAGAAGCTGTATGACATAAGACTTGATAATGTTGATCTAGGTGAGAGGTATGTCAGGGTTGACTTAGTCTTTTGATGCTTCACATTTCAGTGTTTTCATAATAAAAACAGTGAAACTAAGCTGAACAAACAGTATCTAAAGAAGCAATCCAAAGTTTTGAAAAGTCACTAGAAGAATAAATTGTGTCATGGGTAGCCAGATTTCTCTCTATCCTGATGGAATGGACTATCAGATCAAAAGAACAGGCACTCTGAGTAGGTTGTAGAGCAGAGGGCTGTGAAAACAGAGGTAAAACCAGGCAGTGGCCATCCAATCATTATCAGAGGATGGGGTCCTCAGCACCAGATTCTGACCAAATGTTTGTTCCAATGACAAGACAGTTTTTACTCTGAGACAAGAACAAAGGTCTCAAAAGTGTGGACCACAGGCCATTGGTGACAGTTGACAGTTCTTACTTGGTGCATATTTTCAAATATATTTTAATGTTGCTAATGTTCATAAAAAGGAGATTTCACATAAACATCTTGTTTTCTGATGTTACTGAAAATTCAGGATGATAAAGGCTTGTTTTCTAGTGGGGTCATTCAGTGACATCCAGGAGCAAGTGCTCCTTTTGGTGGGGCACACATGCTACAATAGCTAGCAACTTATTATATTTATTACTTTGATGTTAAATATTAACAGCTTGTCTACCTAAGGCATTTAATTTGGTAACTGTTGATGTGTTGTGGTCAGTACTGTTGCTGCAAGTCTATTTATTACATCTGGGTTGAAATAACTGTCTACAATCTTTTGATTTGATGAAATTAAATATTTTATACACCATGCTCCCTTTTTTCAGATTCCACATTAAACAAGTAGACTAGGAGTTCTCCAGGAGAGTTACCTATTTGGTGTGAATATTCAACATAGAAACAGTCCTACTTTTATATCTTTTACTCCATGTCCTTACGCCCTCCTTATCTAAGTTTAGTAATCATTCAGGTGGAGTTAATACGTGTACTAGCTCATAAAACTGCTGTAAAGACTAAATAAAGCAGTTTATACAGAGCATCTGGCCTACACATTGGCATACATTGAAAATGGTAGCCATTATTACTAGCAGTAGTAGTAAGAGTGGTGATATTTCAAGGGATTTAAATATTTTATTTGTGACAGTGAGGTCTTATGATGAATCGATAAACTGTTTTTCATGTATGATTCAAGTTTCCATGTGACTTACCCAGGAGGAAGGAAAAGATTGGCTAGGAAAAAAAAAAAAACAACAACATGAGTCAGTTATGAATCTATTGCTACATAGCTCCAAATCTAATCTTCTCAAGTTGACATTTCTTCTTTCCTTGTGGTGGATGTTAGACGAGTAGAAGGTCTTGGAGAGGTACCATAAAATGACTAGGATTCTCTTTCTGGTCTGGTACTTGCCTTCTTACCAAGGAGTACAGAAGATTCAGGGGTGCTCAGCTTCCAGTAAGTGCCTTTAGCATCTAACTGGAAAGCTTTCCAACAAGATTTCTCAGCAATCCAGGAGCACTTTCCCAGGAAGCTTCTCTAGCATCCTGGTAGGAAGCTTCAACTGCATTAATGTCTCTGGCAGCTCAAAAGTATCTCCAGAACTGTAGTGTGGGCTTTCTCACTGCCAGTCTGGCCTATAGCACCTCCAAAACCATTTGAACCACTTACAGGGTGGCCACAGCCACACACTGTAACAAAGTCTGATGCTCAGCCTCAGGGGAACAGTGACTTTTCCAACTCAGGCCCTTCCTGAGATGCTCTCCTCCATCTGAGGGGCAATATCTGCTGTCTGTAGGTCCTGTTCCTGCATTCTTCAGACTTCAGTCCTCTTAAAAAGATAAGACTCTTAACAATTAATATTCTTTAAAAATAAACTGTCTCTTAATATTACTGACATGGTTTCTGTTAAATTAGTGGACACTACAAAGTACTTATGTAAAAGAGCATCTTGCATGCAGCTATGGTTCAAACCCACCTACCATCCCTTGCTCAACATTTTCTTCAGGACCTTGATGAACTGTCTTCCTCTCATTATAGATAACCCTGGACCCAACACCAATTACTTTATGCCTAAAACCCCAATTCCCTCCTCACCTCCTGAGTCTAGTTTCTCCCTTCATGTGGTTAACATGTGACACACACTTTACTAGTCATAGGACTACACCTACTAACTTTAGTGATTAATTCTATCATGGTCATGTGACCCATTCCAGGACAATCACAAAATTCCTGCCTGACACTTCTAAAAGGGAGGAGAATTTTTTTTTTCTTTCCTGGTTATGAAATCTAAAACTGAATTTCTTACACTTCTCACATCTCTGGATGTAAAATATTATTAAAACTGGAGAATCTGAGCAAAGACGAACATGAACAAGATTAATTGTAATAGAGAATGGGAGAGAAAAGGAGACGACAGTGACTTGAAGTTAATAGTATCATTTGAGTGCATGAATTTCTTGAGGCATCTTTGATCTTGGCACTTACATGAACTAAAATTTTTATCTGTTTTATTTTGTATACTATTTGAATTGTTGTCATTGAATGGTCCAAGCCAATTTCATTGTTAATACATTGAAATTATATTCTGCCTCAATAAAATGGTAAGCAGTGTTCTCGAACCCGTATATTATGGCTGGTCACTCAGTGGTATCAAACAAAATAAATAACTTGATTCTTCAATGTAAAGGATTACATCCAAATGGCCTTTATATTGCCAACCACTTTAAATTTCTGGGTACTCTTTGTATTTATTTACATATATTGTGCAATAGGGCAACATCTTGGGGGCACCTGAAAAATGTGTGTCCAGTTTCTAGTAAAAGGAAGGTGTCCAGTTCCTTCCACGTGGGGGAATTTTAGAGAGCCAATTAGGGAAGGGCTACCTTTGAATACTATTTTTTAAAAAAGAATTTAAATGTTTTTCTCTATTAGATTACTTCCAACCATTGACTATATTTCTATCTTTTATGATACATAGAAGAAGATTAATTCCCTTTTACACGGACAACTCTCAGAATCCACAGATCAACTTTAGTTCATAAATGTCAAGAAAATTTTATAATAGTTTTTCATATAAAAGTGTGGTATCTATAAATTACTGAATACCACCAAGGTTTACTAGAAATACATCTACTTTATGGTCAAGCTGGTTCAAATTGTTGTTGTTGTTGTTGTTTTTCCTCAAGGTATTTTTAATTAAAAAATCAAATTCTCTATCGCTTTTATTGAACTCAGGTATCTAGTAAAAGGCATAGATATTAAGTGTAGAGTTTGAACAGCTTTGACAACGTGACTGTGATTTCTACTCAGCATGTTTTTGTGATTTATCTGTGTTGTTGCAGCATAACTATAACTTAAAGCTGAGTACTATTCCACTTATGAATATTTCACATCTTCCTTATCCACTCTTCTATTTTCAGATATTTGTTTTACTGCAGTTTTTGGCTATCAAGAACAAACCTGACTTGAACATTGCTGTATGAGAATTTTTGTCAAGATTTATTTTAATGTATCTGGAATAAATTTCTATTAGTGAAAATGGCTTACTCATAAAGAAAAGTAATTTTACCTGTACAAGAAATCTGTATACTGTTTCCAAAGTGGTGTTTCCTGTTACACACCAGAATTACTGGAAAATTTCAATTGCTCCTCAGCATGGAAACATTTGGTATGATTAGTCTTTATAATGTTATCCATTTTGTTGTATGTGTGGCATATCATTGTCATTTTAATTTGCCTCTCACTGAGAAGTAAGCCTACTGAGAATCTTATCAGATATACATTTTATTTTTTCTTATGTGAATTGGCTCTTCACAATTTTTGTCCAGCTTTATTGGATATTAAAGTTAAAAAAAAGTTCAGTTTTGAACTCCATTATGTATCATGGACCCAATTTTTTGTTGAATATATATATATATATATATATATATATATTAGCAGTATATAACTTACCTTTTTAATGTCTATTTTGTACATTTACAAGAAAATCATTTAAATTTTGGTAAAGAAAAAACAGTGGGCTTTTTAAGTGGTTGTAACTATTTGGTTTCAGTTTAAGAAATGTTTGCCAATCCCACAGTCTAAAAAATAGTCTCCAATATTTTATTCCAGAAGCTTTTATGTTTAGATACACAGCACACCTCAAATTAATTCTTACTTATAGAATAAAATAGGAGTTGAAGATATTTATGTTTCACAACATGAATTTGTTTCAGTATGATTCAGTGAAAGGACTGCCATTTCCCTATTAAATTGTTTTGCTATCTGTCTAAAAGCAATCTATCATTTAATTATAAGTTTGTGTTTGGACTTTCTATTCTGCTGAATGCAAAGGCATGAGAGATACTACTATGTTTCTTCAGAAGAGTATGTGCCCTTACCTACTCTTGTCTCAGCCCACAGACAAGAAAAAGACAAAGCACAGAAAGTTTTAACAACATAAGAGTACAGAGAAATTGTTACACTTTGTGGTTAAAAATGATCATTAATAGCAGAAGGATTTACAGGGTGACCATCAAAATAGTGATGCTACAGCAATAAAGATTGATGGTATTGGAACATATCCTAGCAAAGATTGCTCAAAGGAGCACTGCTGCACCTCCAGCAAGGTGTATTGGAGTGTTTAGAGATTCCTGTGCTTCCACCAGAGGGGATAGATGGCAGCTGATATAGAGCCTGTAGCTCTGGAGAGGCCCCCATGATGAGTAACTGGAGACCACAGTGATACAACTGTGGACTGTTCCTCAGATTGGGGATGTACAGAGCTCAGAGGAAGAAAAACAATTACACCATGGCGACCAAGGACTGGGTACCTCCTTCCCGCAGTTGCCATGGCAATAGATAATTCTTTTAGACCTCAGATTCTACTAAGTTGAAAGGGATAGAGAGGGCTTCCATCTTGGCTGAGAAGACTCCAAATTAACTTGATTTATTCTGAGTTCACAAAGATGATGCTTTTTATCTCTGGGCTAATTTGGATGGTACAATAAAGATTTAACTTAATGATAAAGAAAAAGTAACTTTTTTTCTTTTAATCAAATTTATAAATTGAGAAATTCATATTAGTTATGATTTAAAGTCATTTTCTAAGCCTGCCATATTTTGGATAGAAACAGTAGTAGAGTATATGAGAAAAAAATCAGTGTAAAGTAAGAAGACTTTCATATGGTGTTAGTTTTGTTATGTTGTAGTTATATATCCATAGAACATTGTTTTTAACTTTTTCCAGCTTTTTCTCTTTGATATAAGTGTTGATTCAATACCGACAATATTTGATACACTCTTAAGTGGTTTACATACACAATCTAACTTGATTTTCATAGAAACACAGGGAGATAGGTATTTAAACATTTTCATTTTACGCAGAGAGGAAAGAGTATTACTGCTTTCATCTATAAGATGAAATGGTAGTCATACTTTTTCTCAGAAGGTTTTAGGTGTATCTAATAAGATGATACATGTTATGTTGCTCTCTGTGTCAAAGAACTAAACTTTAGTTATTGTTAAATTATTAATATTCTGAAGTCCCCAAATTGATTCCTATTTCTCCCCCTTATGATGCCTCTTAGCAACAATTCTGACCAGTTTGCTGGCTTCTTGCAAAATAACTGTTTCAGTGCTATACCCAGATCTACAAAGGTTTTTCTTGACTGGGCTATAATGAACTTTGAAAACATATGGACTTCCCCCTGCTTTTTTAAAATGGCAGCTAAAAAGCAAACATTATAAGAAGTATGTTCTGAAGACCCTGCTCAGTTATACGATTACACTTCCTGTTCTCTCTCAGACTTAGTGTATTTAGGGTCCATTTAGGTTACTGAAATGTGGACATTTCTGTTTTAAATTAATGCTTTTTTTCTTCCTTCTGGTATATTGTGGAGCTGGTTCTTCTGTGAGTTTTTAATACATTACTCTGTCTCATCAACTTAAACACTTAGAATTGGTTTTACACTAGTATAAAAACTAAAGTGGGAGTCCACAGTTACATGGTACTTTATTTTGGCTAAGGATTATGGAAAAGTTCAGGGAAACAATTTCAGATTACCCAAATTCACTTGATCTTGCACATTTCTTTTGGTAGTATATTGTCATTCAGCTTCCACAACTGGGATTAAAATAGTTCAAACATTTTCACACATGGCATATTTATACAAGCAAAGAAACTGAGCCAAACAAATCTAATTCTGATGTTCAAAACACTATGAATGACATTTCCTTACAGGAACACATTAATATTATTTCATAAAATAGAACTTGTTTGGATGACATTGTTAAAGGAGTTTCTTTCATGTGACTTTAAAAACTTTAATTTATATATTCATTTCTTTAATGACCCAAATAAAAAAATATTTTTAAAGAGTCTAAATATCAATTTTTATTTCTTTGTACTTTGAATACAATATCAATAATATTCTGAGAACATGTTTCTGTTCATATTCATGCATGTATGGACAGTTTTCTTTCTTTTTTAAAAACCCTTGTTGCTATAGTTTCTAAGCACTCAGTAATGATAATTATTTTTTAATTAGCACAATGTCACACTGTGTATTTTAAAAACATCCATGTACTATTGAAAATTAAATTCTATTTTAAATTAATTATAACTCCTTAAACTCAGAAATTCTATCTCAATATTCTTTGTAGCACAAATTTATAGTTCAGTGCTTATTAAGTTTTACTGATTGATAACTTCTAAGAATTTAATAAGGAGTCAATCATAAAGGTAGCAAGCAAAGCAAGCATATACAAATAGTTTACTCTTTCAAATTTATTTTAAAAAATCAGAATACTTAGCAATATTTATGTAGTCATTCATTTTTTTTCTGAGTGTAAGTGATTTGTGGAGTGTATTTATTTGGTTTTGCCTTTTAAAATACTCAAGTCATCTGACATGACAGGGTGAGCAATTACTCTTTAGAGAGGTGTCCCCCTTGCATAGATTTTGTTTTATGCATGCTTTCAATCACAACAGACATGTAATTATTACACAACTATTTCTTAAAAACATCATAACAGCTGGTTATTTATGAAAACAAGAAAGAACCTACACATACACATTTCTGAATTAAATTGCTGAGACAATTTTATTCCAAATTCACATTTGTATTTCTAAGTAATTATAAGCCCGGACGTTGTAGGAGAGATTTCTAAAACTATCCTCAGATGAATGTGTTAATTATTGCCATGCTCTTATTTCCCAAATATTAAAATAATTTTATGGCTTATTTATTATTTATGGACTATTCAGTATGAATCTCTCTGTTATTTTTACATATTGTAAAATAATTAACTTGATAATATAGAAACAAATCCAGTGGATTCAAACTCTAAAATTAAAGACTTTTAAAAAACAGGAATATCATTTGCAGGGTACTTCCCTGAAATATGTGAAAACTCATGGGAGGTTTGTGTCACATAAGCACATATTTAGGCTGAGCTCTCTGGACTATGCTAGGTTGTAAAATAGAAGACATCATTTTAACTTGTACCAAATGGTGTCATGAGAGTGAGCTCCCTACGTGGGTTTATGAATGATTAGAATACTGAGTTCTTTATTCTAGTTTAGCTTGGTGAACTTGACTTTTCCCTTTTCATCAAGGTTGTCATAACATTAACTAAATATCTCTTTATTCTTATGGGCAGGTAACACATTCACTGAAAACTTCCACATCTTAATGCTTGTTGAGATTACTGTTCAATATGTTTACCAACTCTATGCAAGGGCACATCAGAATGCCCTTAAATAGTGAACACACTGAGATTAACAGGTATGTATTTTATTCTGTTTAAATTTTACTTCATTTGTCCATAAATCTACACAGAGAATGTGACATTAGGCAAATCTCGATATCATAAGTATTAAATTGTTTTCCTAAATCACTTAGGATTTTTATTTTGTGTGAGAATTACAAAACCGCTCTCACTTGCTAGGTAGAAAATATTAATTTATACCTGCATATAAGCATACAATTATATAAATATCAAGTACTTATAATTGTTTGTACTCACAGAAGCATAACTATTACCTGTACAAGTATACACATGCTGACACAATATGTTATAAAAAGTATGAACATGGTCTGGGGTTATGGCTCAGTGGTAAAGTGCTTGCCTAGTAGGTGTGAGGGCACTGTGTTCAATCCTCAGTGCCACATAAAAAATAAAAATAAATAAAATGAAGTTATTATTTAAAGAAAAGTATGATCATATGCCTAAACAATCCCAAATTACTTAATTTATTTTTTATTTTATTTTTAATTTATTTTTTATTCTAAATTGTTATGTATGACAACAGAATGCATTACAATTCACATTACACATACAGAACACAATTTTTCATATCTCTGGTTGTATACAAAGTATATTCACACCATTTGTGTCTTCATATATGTACTTACGGTAATGATGTCCATCTCATTCCACCATCTTTTCTACTGTCTCCCTTCCCCTCCCACCCCTTTGCCCTATCTAGAGTTTGTCTAATCCTACCATGCTCCCCCTCCCAATCCCACTATGAATCAGCCTCCTTATATCAGAGAAAACATTTGGCATTTGGTTTTTGGATTGGCTAACTTCACTTAGCATTATCTTCTCTACCTTCATCCATTTACCTGCAAATGCCATGATTTTATTCTCTTTTATTGCCGAGTAATATTCCATTGTTTATATATATATATAATAATATTTTCTTTATCCATTCATCTACTTAAGGGCATCTAGGTTGGTTGTTTCCACAGTTTTAGCTTTTGCGAACTGTGCAGCTATAAACACTGATGTGGCTGTGTCCCTGTAATATGCTGTTGGATCAAGTCCCTAGAAATTAAACCACAGACCCTGTGTCTAGTAGAAGAAAAAATAGGCCCAAATCTCCATCATATTGAATTAGGTAGGCCCTGACTTCCTTAATAAGACTCCTATAGCTCAAGAATTAAAATAAAAAATCAATAAATGGGGTGGATTCAAACTAAAAAGCTTCTCTTCAACAAAAGAAACAATCTGTGAGGTGAATAGAGAGCCTACATATTGAGAGAAAATTTTTCCTGCTGGCACATCAGGTAGAGAACTAATCTATAGGGTATATAAAGAATTCGAAAAGCTAAACACCAATAAAACAAATAACACAAACAATAAATGGGCTAAGGAAATGAACAGACACTTCTCAGAAGAAGATATACAATCAATCAACAAATATATGAAAAAATGTTCAACATCTCTAGTGACTAGAAAATGCAAGTCAAACTATTCTAAGATTTCATTTCACTCCAGTCAGAATGACAGCTATCAAGAATACAAACAAACAATAAGTGTTCACAAGGATGTGGGGAAAAAGGCACACTCATACATTGCTGGTGGGACTGCAAATAGGTGCAGCCAATATGGAAAGCAGTATGGAGACTCATAGGAAAACTGGAAGTGGAACCACCATTTGACCCAGGTATGCCACTCCTCAGTCTATACCCAAAGGACTTAAAAATAGCATACCACCAAATTACATTATTTGAAAGACAAAAATGGTGGAGAAGAAAGGAGATACATTGTTATATTATGGTCAAATAATTTTTATATGTTATTTGCTACTTCTCTCAGAGAGGATCATAATAAACATTTGCATATTACTGGCTCCAACAAATAGTACAAAAAGAAACAGGGTTTGATTTACTATCCATTACCAAAACGTCTTCACATATGGTACATTTTTCTACATCTCTCTTATTTTTGAGAGAGTTCTATTGACCTCCTTTAGGCCATTATTCTGTGATATTTAAGTGTGGAGAGTGTCATTAATGTACCTGAATAAACAGAATTATTGTTTCAATCAGATTTCATTACTTTTTTTTATTTTACTGGTCCTATAATTATCATTTTGTGGATCAGTGAGTATTACTTAAGTTAAAAAAAAAGAAGAAAGTGTCAGAGTCATTTTCTCAAATTATCTCTTTTTACTCATCTAAAAATTTTGAGTCAAAATCTGAAAGAGAAAAAGACATAAATTTTTGGAAAGTCTGCACAGGTGAATGTGATACTGAGAATCTATTTCTCCACCAGTTTTATATTTCTCCCCAACCACTGATCTATATAATTACTCCAATTTTTTTACTACATTTTGTTTTGTAAAAAGTGCATATTAATCCCTCAAGACTACATCTGACACACTCACAAACTTTGCAATGATCCACTATCTTGAAGTGTTCAAAGTAAATTTTGTTCCTGTTTCCAGTTTTATTTATTTATTTTTTAAATTTTTTTTTTAATATTTATTTTTTAGTTCTTGGCGGACACAACATCTTTATTTGTATGTGGTGCTGAGGATCGAACCCTGGCGGCACGCACGCCAGGAGAGCGCGCTACTGCTTGAGCCACATCCCCAGCCCACTGTTTCCAGTTTTAGACAAAAGGTTAAATAAACTTACAAAAATTTTTGAAACTTCCCAATGTTTTCTCAAACTCAAATACTTACTGAACATTACTCCCCCTTCCCCCTCAGAAATAAAAGCAATCATTTCCTAGAGATCCTCTGAGCTCCATCAAACACCAACACTTTTCTACTTTTGGGCTCATACAATTGGTCTGCATAATTTTCTATGCTGAATTACAAATTATTTGGACTCTGGCAGATGAGCATAGTGTTATAGTTTAATAATGACTGTGGGATGTTGGCATTAGAAAAGTACCAATAATCATTATGCTTACACAATAGTATTTATGTTCTATAAATCGATATTCCAATCTGAGGGACCAATATTCAGGAAGTGTTAAATTCACCAGTGAGATGGTTTTTCACAGCATGGGGAGACCTGACATATTTAAAGCTTGCTGGATCTGGCATTGGTTATCCTGGACAAGGGTTTGTTTTGACCACACTGGCTAAGCTTGTTGTAAGACTTTCAATTTCAAGTTCTAACTAGCTTTTACTAGACACATGTGTATCCAGTGTTTGCTAATCTGGCTTCAGTAACAGACTTACCTTAATTTGAGAACCATGTGTCTAATATATCAACTGATACTTATTCATTTTATTTGACTTCTGAATTGGCAGGAACTATCTAGAACTATCACATGGAAATGGACTCCAAACATACTAGATTGATCAAAGCTCAAACGCAGGCCACAGTAAATCATAACCATCCATTCATCCCTCAAAAATTCAGTGAGTACACAGCCCTGTGCTTGCTTATCATGCAGAGGTGGTAGAGGAGTAGAGAGAGAAGAATTTAATTTGTGTTATGAGGAAGCCATGTATACCAGGCCTGAAGCACTGCTGTACTGCCGCAGTCCAGCTGCAGCAAAATAACCGGGGGGTGACGAGCAACTTGTGTAGATTGATACAGCAGGAGTGGGAGCCCTTTATTGTAGGACAGGATGGGTATATATACATTCCACACAGCTTATCTTAATTAACATAAACTAGATACAGCAGTCAACCAATAAGGAATCTCCACACTTAATGGCTCGCTGGCATTACTTTACAAACCACTCCCTCTGCAAAATGCCAGGCGCCATCTTGACTTGTTTACAGACTCTAACATTACACTGTACAGTTGTTTCTCCCTTTATATTAAATTGAGAGTTATTAAGTTTGTATTTAGACTTTAGGTTTCCTCCTCCCTCAAAAAGGGAGAAACCATTTTATATTTAAATATAAAAGAAGCAAAATGAATCTGGTAAATTAGACTGCTTTCCAAAAACAAGGAAACTTTTTACAAAAGAGAATTGCTGGTGTAATGCCAAAGTGTAAGTAATTCTGTGTGGCTAGAGGATGCGCTTGTTAAGGAGGAGGGCGCACACTCTGTATACAGATTCAGAAGCCACCGTCCTGTTCATAATTCTACTACTGACTTATCCAAATGTTGCTTGAAAGCAATTATCTCTGTTAGTACATCACACAATTAAAATAGTATCTATTGATTAGAAATATTTTGACATGGTAAATATGTTTTCATCTCATTAGGAGGGAAAAAAGTAAACTACCATAATACCTTCAGACTGGATATGAATACCAGCTTTCCACCTCTAGCCAGGAAATCTTAATTTGAGCACCAACATTTGAAAACTGTCATGTGAGCATATAAGTCTATAAAGCAAACTGATCATTCAGGAAATCCAATATGGGTTTGTTTATACTTCCACTGAGCATCTCTCTTTCTGGAGAGGAGAGTCATAGCTATGCAGAGATTTGCTGAGAAGATCTGCATGCACTGGGCATCCCAGATCTCTCTAAAGTCTGCAGTCTGCTTGGGGCAGAGGTGAATTATCTGGTTTATAGGGGCTCAGATAGAGGTCACTGCTTGGATTGCAATTCTGGCTTGCCTGTAGTTTATTTTGTGTAAATGTGGAAGTAGCAGCTCTTGAATCCCTGTAGTGAGACAAACCTTATCCTCTGTTTGAAGCTGGATTTATCCTGTGTTTCCACGATGAAGTCTTATAACAGAACTCTCTTCTTGGCACATCTAATTATGGGGAGACTTATCCTGTGAGTCTTCTTTTCAAATCACTATCAGCACTAAAATGCAGCAATTAATATATCAAACCATAATTGGGGGGGCAGTAGTCATGCTCATTTTTACAATGTATAAATTGAGATACAAATCACTTATTTCCTATGAAGTAAAGCCCTCAATAACAGTGTTTCTATATAATCCACAGTTTCAATGGTTGAAAAAGGATCTATACTTCTGTATTTATAGTAGAAGTAGGGAATGTTTTTATAATAATGTTATGAATATGGAAGCAAATTGGGACCCAAAAAAATTCTGTTGGATGATTTTCTTGAAAATAAAATTTTATGCCAACTTTATTGTTTATAGGCTATGGGGGTGGAATCCAGGTAATAGCCTAAAGTCCTTTCCAATTTCAAAATATCCAGCATAATAGAGAAGCAGCCAAGTTTCAAATACCCCTGGAAAGGTCACTGTCTGGAGGCAGGTGAGAACGTACCATGCAGCAGGATGTTTTTATGTCACTAAAGAGCACATTTCAGAATAGAATTCTCCAGGTCTCAGAGTTGGCAATTCATGAAGGAAGAACAAATTGCCAAAAACTCTCTCTCAAGCAGGAGGTGCTTAATGAAACGAGGTTGGATATCTTAGATGCTCTGAGGATGTTTTTTCTTTACCAACAAACAATTCCATATATATCAAATAGATCATTCATTGGCCTCAGGAGGAAGGCAAGAAGACATAATTGTCTTACTTTTAACTTAAATAGGGACACCGAGTCCCTGATTATTTACCCTCTCTTCAGAATCGCCATTTTTGCCTGCTGGTATTATGTGAGTTGTCTGCAGTAATGGGAAATCCATTTGCCTTTATTACAAAGGAAGGTATTCAAAGGTAGTAAAACTTATTGTCAAACTGGGGTTGGCTCTGCAGAGAATAATTTCAAAATATCCCTTATTTTTTAAGAAGATTCTATGTAACCTACAGAGAAGATAATTATGAAAGTAATAAACCAATTATCATCACATTTAATTGAAAAAGTGGGAATTATTGGTAGAATTTAAGTAATGACAAGCTATGTGAGATCATAAAAATACAAATATCAAGACATCTTAGCAGTGTTTCAATCATGTGCAAAAAATTAAAGTGAGGGTTATATTTCATATGTACAAGAAATATATGCATTTATTTTTGTTGTATCATCACTTTGTATAACAAAATATGGTGAGCAATTGTAAGATTTAGTATGTATTTTAAAAGAATTATAAAGCATTCAGATAGTAGAGGGGTAAGAGTAATAAGAGGTAATCTCTAGTTTTGCCTTGAGCAAGGGTACAGATTATGTTACCATTTTCTACAAAGAAAAGTGTAAGAGACAGACTGGTTTGATCAATTACAAACTAAGAATTAATATTCTGTTTTGCTTATAGACTGTCATGCTAAGTGCATGGTGATATAGGACCCTTGTATTTCCTCCCTCCAGAAGAAGTGTCCCAACCACTGTTTGCAATTTGGATAAGCTAATTAGTATATTAGATTTAAAGGAAATTGTCTTTAAAACTGCAAAACTTTATTTCTTGATCACATCACACACAAGTCCAGCTGGGCAGCTCTCCTATGTAACTCTCAAATGGTAACTTGGACACACAGGCTCTGCCTCAGTTCTGACACTGCTATTAAAATCTTTTTGGTCAACACAGAAACTAGTTCTACTTGTGATCAACTTTTACCCTGAAGCAGTACTGAAGAATTGACTAGGAAGTTACTGATTTCTATCCTATGGAGAATTATTTCCTTTCATAATTACTACCCAATAATTTAGGAATTGTTCCTTTGGATTTTTCAGTTATAGAACTTTGAAGCATTATGGTAGATACACTATGTTAAATGTTTAAATAGAAGCAAGATTAAATTACAGGAAAATATCAACAGATAATTTTCCAGTGCTCAAGACACTTGATGGAAAATAATCCTACTTTCTCCAAACATATTAGTTTAAAATTATCAAATAATTAAGAGCTAATAAAAAATAACTATGTTCACAAGCAAAGTCTAAGAGCATGAAGATTATTAGCACAATAGCTAAGGCATTAATGTGTATGTCCTATTCTCATTTATTTTATTTCTCCATTAACACTACATTTATCCAATAGTACTATAAATAGTTCATGCTCAATGTCTATAAATAAAGTTGATAGTGTTTTTCATATAATTGGTATCATTTATTAATTCTTTAGATACATGTCACATGCTAGGGAGAAAATATCAAAACACATTTTTACTTATTAGTATATGAATAACTAAATTTAATTGCCCTAAAGTCTATATTCTATATGTAAAATACCTAACTTTCCTGTGTTGCTAACCTACTGTATCAAGAAATGTGTATTGTCAGTATTTTGTATTTGTTATTCCTTTCTGGTTAAGCAACTGAAATATTTCTAGCAGTCATTTAAAATGGAAGAAATTGCTAACCCTCTTCTTATGCTTAGTGACAGGTTTTTAAAAAGTGAATATAGATAGAAGCAGGTTGGTGTCAATAAATATGAATCACCTTGGAAACAGAAGGATCTGCTTCCTTCCATGTAAAGTTTGTCTCTGTTATGAGTTATCTACAGGTAATACAGATAAAGAAATTAGCCACTAAAAATGAAAATCCCTTGTGACATTAAAAAAGAACTAAGTTGGCATAGGAAAGTTAAGACATGAGACAAAAACTGGATATACAATGATGCAAAGATAAAAATTCAAATCTCCTTCCAAGATTAAAAGAAAAGTAACACTTGAATCTTATGAGTGTTTGAAAAGATTCCAGGAAATCCAAGTCTTCTTATATAGTTTTCTCCTTTGATGGTAACTGGTAGCAAATTATTATTGGTGCTCTTTTTATTGATTTATTGATTTATATCCTAATGTCTATGATACCTTGTATTTCAGACCCACTGTGTGAATACAATATAGGAACCTTTCAGAGAAGGATAATATCAGCATAGTCACTGTGTCAATGAAGGAGAAGGGGTGTCACACCTGCGGGTAAGGAACTAAGGTTCCTCTTCCTGTACTCCATTTAGGAATGCCAATCCCACAGGCTCATCTACAATCATAGTAATGAGGTTTTAGGGAGAAAAGTGACACCATGCACAACCAACTTTCAACTGGAAAACATACTTCCTGATGCCATCCAGGAAATAATGTCTCCTTTCAAATAACATATGATAATGTTAAAATGTACTAGCGATCATTTGGAAATGTTTGGATTTTGCTTATTATCAATTCTTTAAGTATAGTTACAAGACATTCATAAGAAGTATAAAACAAAGTATTTTAGCCATCAGTCACTAGTTCCTCAGCTCTAAAATGGGCAAAAGTACATGCCTTATTACAGTTTTACAATCTTTGAATGAGAAATCATGTATGTTGTCCTAAGTGCTCACTTATTGTCTTTCCTGAAACTGTCAAGAACTGATTTTTGGTCTTCGAGTGTGAAGGTGCAGGTTTATAGTGATGGGGGTTAAATATTATTTCTATTTTGGTTGAAGGAAAATTTCATATAAAACTAAATGTAGGGCTGGGATTGTGGCTCAGGGGTAGAGCGCTCGCCTAGCATGGCCGGGACCCCGGTTAGATCCTCAGCACCACATAAAAATAAAAGGCATTGTGTTGTGTCCATCTACACCTAAAAAATAAATATTAAAAAAAACTAAATGTATTTATGTCTTTTAAGAAATACTAACAAAGCACTTAGAATGTGCCCAACACTGTTTCTAAGTGCTTTACAAATATAAATACATCGTATCTTCATAACAAACCTTTTAATACAGTTTTTTTATCTGATGTTCTCTTCACATTTTACAGATCAGGCAACTGAGGCATAGAGAGTAACCTGTATATAATAGACTCTTCATCTAAAGGTAAGCCAGGGGGTTCCTAGCTCACACTAAAATCCTAAACACTGCTACTCTGTCTTTTTTAATACTAAAAAAATCAATCTAACTTGAATGACTTTGTCATTTAAGTATCAAATGTCATTTATTTCTGTTAAAGTCCTGCATCATTCACATTCCGTTTTGAGTAAGCAGACATTCAAAGCAAATAGCTATAAAGAACAACACTCCTTTTCCTTGTGATAAGAGAACAGAGACCATCAGTTGCCTCTTTTTTTTTAATAGCTGAACATATTTTTTCCCTGAACAGACTTAAATTTGCATTTTAAAGATCCACCTTATCAAAACTTTATTAAAATAATTTAATCAATCTAACATTTGTTGGTTGAATGCAAGGTGCTGGGCACTTGTCTGGTAGTTTTTGCATGCTATCTAATTTTATTTTTAAATACACAGCACCAACTGTTTTTTGTTGTTTGGTGCTACATTCAAAGAAATTTGGAAATTGACTGTCCTCCCTGGTCCTATGAAGAGTCCTTCTTAAGATGTAAGCAAAGCCTCTGCTTTTTTAGATCTCATTCCCCTTATGAACCGAGAGTCACAATGCATTTTCATGTCCCCTTAAAATGAATGGGGAAGTGCTCTAGATGCATCAATTTTACAAACTGAGGTGGAAAAAAGAGAGTAAAGGAAAATGGGTAATATTTCCATTTGTCCATAAATTGATTCAATATAAGATAGATTATTAGAGTGCCTTGATTTTCTTCAAAAGATATTTTGTCATTATTAGAGTGTTTCCAGGGAATATTTGACTATCTCTTCTGGTTTTTAAGTTATATACAGTAGCTAATTATTGCTTAAAAGCAGTTTTACAAAGTTATCTACATGACAGCATGAATTCATGTGCTATCAATTGCATCACTTGAACAAAAGTCATTCTTTTTTTATCTAATATTGGGTTAGAAAATTGATAGCTCCCTTTGCCCATACATTGTATTCTATGTGATTTGTGGAAAATCATTTTCTACAGGCTGCTGCAGTATCCTACACCCACACTGAGATTACAACCCTAGTTATAATTAACCTATGGAAAAGAAATGAAATAGACAACCAATAGGAGTACTGAGGAGATTCAAAGAAACACTGTCTATTGTATTTCTCAGAGAATATTAGATTAAAATTCAAATCCTTTCTAGTGACAGATTGTTACAGGAATAAGAAATGGCACAAACAATCCATTTCAGGACAAAGACTTCACAAAAATAGGAAGGTTGATTATAATTGAATATTCCCTATGGATATCTCTGAAGCTATGCCTCAGTCTATTTCCTATTGACAGGTGGTAGTGTAAATTAAATGTGGTATTATACATTCAAATTGGATTTCAACTACTCATCATCCATAGTGTGACATTAGAATTAGCCCCAATGATGACAGTCTAAAGATCATAATGAGAATAGGTGCCCTTTTCCATTCATATTGTAGTTCCACTGGTGGGGAGGGTAGGAGTTGGAGATTGGATTCATAATTTTGTTATAATCTTTGCTGCCTGAAAAATTCATACCATGAATTGACTATCCTGAATATTAATACTGTGCTGACGGTTCTCTGAATTAATGACAGACAAAAGGCCACTTGTCTTCCATAAGCATTGTGCCAAATCCAAAGCAGCAATATTCGAAGTCCTGTCAATTCTACTATCAATCATTACCTAACTCATCATAAAAAAAAGGAGGAATGAGGCCTTGCAAAATAGCACAGTCCCCCCGAAAAGTGAAAGAAAGAGTAAAAGTTTCTCTCTCTGATAATGGCCAGGAATGACTTCAGTTGCATGGACCAGAGATTCTCATTCAGAGACATGCTACAGAAATCTAATGTAACATTCTGTGAAGGTTTTTATGTGCCAGGGCATGCGGATGCTCAAATCATACCCTGTGTGGATCTGATGCACTTCTTTCTCCATAACCTTTTTTTTTTTCTTTTTTTTAGTATTTCTCAAAATGAGCACTGAGGATTACCTGCATTAGAAAAATCACTGGGACAGGGAATGTTGGTGCCTGTTGAAACTACAGATCCTGAGAGCTACCCAAAACCTACTAATTTAGAATTTCTGCAAGTGAGGCTGGAGAACCTCTCTCTCTCTCTCTCTCTCTCTCTCTCTCTCTCTCTCTCTCTCTCTCTCTTTTTCCCAATACCATCTGTAGGAGTGTCTGAGGTACTACTGAGTGTTAAAATCCCTGGAACATGGTAGTAGAATTATCATTTGGACATTACTATGGCAATCTAAAGGTCAAGACATTAAAGCAGGAATATCACACGATGAGTTATTTTATGAAGTTAGATATTATTTTAGTTTTAAAGAACACTTTTACTGTTACAATGACAGAATATAACATTTTCATCATAGTCTAACCCAGTGTTTCCAATGTTTTTAGTTAGGCCATTAGACTAACAACCAAGATTAATTTTTGTTATAGTTTTGGCAAGTTACCATGTAAGACTGAAGAACAGTAGTCAGCCCATAATACAAGATATCTGAACACAAATAGGTTCACACCAAGGCACACACCAAGTAGGTTCAGTTAAAAAAAAAAAAAAAGTCCATTTGCCATTGGCTTTACCTTGTCTCCAAACAACTGCCTGTAATTCAAGCTCCAAGAAGCAATAATTACAGTAGCATCTGGTAGAGTTTCTATTTCAACAAGGGTTTTTATTTAAAAAAAATAATGACATGTAATTATTCATGACATTTGGGATTATAGAACACAAAAAGTGGAAGGGGATTGAAATGTTAAACATTCCTGGGGGTTTAAAAAAAAGTATATCTTTATTATAACTCCTAATTTAATTAATGTATTCTCATTACCATCTGGCCAGATCATCTTAAAACTTAACAAAAGAGATTAATCTGATGTTTAACAAATAATAAATCTAAATGAGTTTAATACTGAAATATTGATATTATGCAATCATCATTACCAGCATAAAGCAAAACGAAAAAGGAAAAATGAAAGAAAACGACCATCTCTATCAGCTCTGCTGACCATTTAGAAATAAGGCTCCCACCAAGATTTCAGACATAATTATAATATTATATTTAAGTGTACTTGAAGCAAAATGAGATGTGTTCCTATCCCAAATGCTCTGTGGGTACAAATTAATAAAGTGTAGTGAATAATAATATATGCCTGGAGTCAAATACCCATGTCTTGGTCTCTTTTCTAAGTGTGACACACTTTCTACCTGTGAGTTAAAGGTGTTCTCTGGACCTCAAAGCCTTCACTTGAAAAATATGATTATGTATGTAAAACCTTTATGAGAATGATGAACAAATTGTATACATACCTTCATATCCTATATGAAATTTTTTTTAGTAATTGACAATCACTGTTGTACCTTGTAAATAGTGCTCTATCATAATTAGGAAAGAACTTTAGATTCTGGCTCTCTGAGAGGGAAAAAAATCACTTATTTTCTCTGAAAAAAAATTTGGAAAATGAGTGAAAATTATTAGATACATCTACACAATCAACACATTTTGGAGTCCCGATTAATCACTCTCCTGGGGGAAAAAGGGAGTTATGTGTTTTCCTAGTTGTTATCCTAGTCCTTAGTACCTAAACCAGAGAAATGCTTGAGGGCGTGGAAGTACCACAATTAGCAACTTCGGTTATTTAGATTTGTACCATTACACATCCTACCTTTTGAAAACCAAACTGAAAAAGTCCAGAAAACATCACTAAAAAAAAAAAAAAAAAAAAGACTGAGTCATGAATACATATTTTTTCTCATTTGAAGTTATTTAAATGTAATCTCTATCAACATAAAAGTAATACCACACAAATCATTCAGGCAAGGTAGTATGCAATGATCAAGAAAAAGATGTTAGCATAAAAATTCATCATTCAGAGATCTTTATACAACAATCAATTTAATTAAGAAGGGAATAAATAAGAAATAAACCCATAATTAAATAACAGAAGACTATGAAAGGAAGTCAAGCAAGGCTAAAAACATATTTCAGTTCTTACTAGAAAAACAATATTTTGTTGAAATGTCTCAAATTCAGTTTGGTGCATTGAATTGATTAGGTTCAGGTGTTGTATTGACAGTCATGCACTCTTTTTGACATTTTCTTATCCCCCATGCTTTAGATAACATGCAAATACATGTATCAATTTGCAAAGAAAGAGTAAATGTAAGTTACTTTTGCTGTTTATTCATATGTTAGATTAACTTTGTTTATCAACCCATATATTAAAATGTAATCATTTCATTGTCTGGAGCCTAAAGCTAATGTTAATTACAGTTTGAAACTTCGATTATTAATGCATCTTTACCTACTGAAGTGTGAAATAAGCAATAGTAGTTAGAATGCACCAATTAAATTAGCTTCTGAGACAAGAATTCATAAGTAGGTATTTGTTCATGATGAACAAATGCCATAGAATTTTGTGTTCTAAGCTATGTTTGTGAAATTGCAGTCCCAAGGAGGGAGAACAATTATCAAACAGACTAAGTAAAAAAAAAATGGCATGCACAATAAGCATAACACATGTGATAAGCATCCCAGACCTTTATTTGTCTATTCCCTGTGTCATTCAAAGAAAAGACTTTATAGTCTCCATCAATAGCAGAACGTGTAGGCTTCTGTTTTGTTATATATAAAGGGGGGGGGGGAAGAGTCCCATTGGTCATATAGTGTATCAAAATCATGTAATACTTTGTCAACTATTTATTATTTTATTGCATTTTATTTAACTGTAAAATGGAAACAAATCTTGCCCGTTCCATTAATGCCTTATATTAGGTTTAGATAAGTTACTGTTTGCTTCCTATTTGGAAGGTTGTCCTTTCTACTTCTTCCAGGGCTACTTGCACAATAAACAGTTATCTGTATTTCCTATAAAGAATAACTTTCACTACTTCTTGCTAAGTGCTTTCTTACTATATATTCCCAGTACAATGGCCCTCAGGATCCTTGTCAACATTATCACTTTTCAGGTAAGAAACCAGCACCACAGAGAGGTAGGTGGCAAGTTTGAACTGTCAAAAATTCATGGGCTGTGTTTCCTGCAATATTTTTTTCTAGAATTTTGCTCATAATTCAATTTTCAAACTTAAAATATGATAATGATGAACTCTCACTTGCAGTCACCCAGATTTCAAATATTTTCATATTTTGCCAATAGTTTTAAAGAATATGAGTATTACAGAGATGAAGTTAAGTCTTCTGGGTTAAGTCTTCTGTGAATTCCCTCTTGATGCCTTCACCCTTTGCTTCTTCCCAGAAGTAACAACTACTAACAATTGCTTGTTTATTTTCCTGACTTATATTTTTATATTCAATAAGAACTCCTTGTTATATTTTCCGTGCTCTCAAACATGATATAAATATCACACTATTCTATGGTATTGTTAGACAACTTTATTTCTCTTCTCAACTTCTCAAATTACCTTATAATTCACCATTGAAACTTTTCAAAAAATTACTTATTTATTTTTATTGGTTCATTATAATTATGTATCATAGTGGGATTCATTATGCCATAGTCATACATGCATATAACATAATTTGATCAACCTTATTTCTCAGTATCTTCTCTTTGCCTTCACCCTGCCTCCCTCTGATCTGCCTGTACTACCTTGATTTTTCTGTCTCATAATTAAATATAAAAACTTTGTGGAATACTAGAGTCTATAAATTTGCCAACAATTCCATGCCTCTTCACTTCTATTTTTTGTTATGGCCCAAAACAGGCATAGAGGATTCTCCTGCCATAATTTTCAGTATATTTCATTATTTCACTTAAGGAGAGGATAAATGTTTAAATAATTTTCAGTCAAACAAATGTTCTAATATAATTACAGATAAATCCAGAGAGGTAATATATAGTATTAGGATGATAAATACCAATTTAAAATAAAAATTGGAAATTTCTAAACAATTTATGCAATCTGTATGCAATTTATGCAATCCATATCAAATAATTCATTTAAATGGGACTGAGAAAATAAGTTGGAAATAAAGGAAAGAAAGATATGATAAATGATGTACAATTATATCTTATTAAAATTGTCCTTGTTTAATTCTAAATATAGTTTATGCATTATTTAGAATATTAGGGCATATTAAAATTATACTTAAATTCTTGAGAGATATATGTAGTCTATCCATATATTTAGATAGTGAGAGAAAAATGGATGGTAAATATTTACACAGATTATTCAAATAGTAAGAAGAAAAAGTAAGTGCTTGAATATCGATAGGACTCTTCTCAACAACAGGGATGCCACTGATCAAGAATATCCCTTCAGCAGGTCTATGGCCATGGTTTTATGATGTAACCTGGATGGGCTAGAACAGACAAGAAGACTGATGAACGGGTTTTTTTTTTTTTCAACCTGCACAAAATCAAATTAAAATGGATGAATTAAAATAAATGAATTAGACAAGAAACCTTGCAACTGCTAGAAGAAAACATAGGTTCAAAACTGCAGCATATAAGTGCTTCCCCACTAAGACTTTCCCAAAAAGACCCCAAGAAATTAAACCAAGAATCAAGAAGTGGAATGCCATCAAATTAAAACGTTTTTGCACAGCAAAGAAAATAATTAATAGGGTAAAGACAGCCTACAGAATGGGAGAAAAATTTTGCCAGCTAATCTTTTGGCAGGAGGTTAATATCCAGAATACATAAAAAACTCAATATCAAAAAAATCAATAAATGAGCAAAAGAAGTAAACAAATTTATCAAAAAAAGAAGAAACTCAACTGTCTAACAAATATATAAAAAAATACTCAACATCTCTAGCAAAAGGGAAATGCAAATCAAAACTACACTAATATTTCATGTCATTACAGTTAGAATGGCAATTATTAAGAATAAAAAACATAATATGTACTGGCGAAATGGGGGGAAAAGGTATACTTAAACAAACATTGTTGATGGGATTGCAAATTAGTAGAATCCCTTTGGAAAGTAGTGTGAAGATTCCTCAAAAACGAGGAACCATCTGACCTAGCTATCCCACACCTAAATACTTATCCAAAGAACTATAATTGGCACACTTAAGTAATAAAGTCACTACAGAGTTTATAGCAGCACAATTTACAATAGCCTAATTATGGAATTAACTCAGAGGCCCTGGCTATAGATGAATGGACCAAGAAAATATGGTGTATTTACACAATGGAGTTTTACTCAGCCAAAAAGAAGAATGAAATAATGGCATTTGCCAGTAAATGGATGGAAATAGAGAAAATTATGCTAAGTAAAATGAGCTAGACTCAGAAAGTTAAAGGTCCAATGTTTTCTCTTTTCCTAAAGGAAAATTAAAGGAAAAAAAAAAAGGCAGCCGGGGCGGGGTGGGAATTGGATATCACAAAGACAGAGGGAAGAGCAGTGGAGTAGAAATAAGAGAATGAGAGGGAGAGAGGAAGGGATAGAGAAAGAGGTATAGAATGAACCCAACAAAATCACATTATATACACATATAAATGTACCAAAGGCAACATCTCCTTTATGTATATGTAGAGAGTACTCATCAAAAATAAATAAATAAAGGTGTGAAAGGAAGATCAGTAGAGGAGAGGCTTGAGAAAAGGGGGAGAGTGGAGGGGAGGAAGCGGGAGGAGGACTTTGATTTGAAATAAAATTCCTCATATGCATAATAATGTCAAAAGGAACCCAGATATTATGTATAAATATAATGTTTTAATAAAAAATAAATTTAAAAAAACCAATGGCAATTAGAGTGCTGAGAAGTCATATAGCTATTTTTAGGAATGCTTCTGCTAAGTATCACCTGTATGCAGTATAAAGCAAGTAACAGGGAAAAAAGGGAAACATTAATAATAAAATATGACACTAATATATTACATTTCTTTGTCCTTAAGTTCCAGCATATTTTTTCACTTCCACTTTACTGAACAGGTAGAATTATTTGAGTAGGGACAACATCAATCTGGGTTTTGAAAATTCCTGAAAACTTTCCAATTTGTTTTTTTTTTTTAGTTGTAGATGGACACAGCACCTCTATTTTGTTTATTTAGTTATATTTTTATGTGGTGCTGAGGATGGAAACCAGTGTCTCTCACCTGCTAGGCAAGTGCTCTATCACTCACTGAACCACAGCCCCAGCCCTCCAATCTTTTATTTAACTTTTTACTTTGTTGCCCTGGTATTATATTATACTTGGATGACTTTGAGAAGGCATGTGATAAAAGGAGCACATCATGACTCTACAAAGAAATGCTCACTGGAAATTCCAAGGAAGGAAGTGCTGACACATAACATACCGTGAACGAACCTTGACAATATTATGGAAAAGAAAGACATCAGTCAAAAAAAAAAAAAAAAAACATGTTATATGATTCCGTTTATATGATGTAGCAAGAACAGCAAATCTGTGGGTACAGGAAATGAAACAGTAGTGGCTTGAGTCCAAATGTGTTGAAGGATGAATGGGGAAAACTAGCAGGTACTATGGAGTCTTTTCTTGGACAGGGTGACAAAAATGTTCAAAATTTTATTGTGGTTAAAGCTGTACAATTCTGTGAATTAATAGTACCTTTATTTGTGCATTTTAGATGGGTGAATTGTATGTTATAGGAATTATATCTCAATAGAGCTGCTACAAAAAAAGTCAAATATTTTGTATTTAAGAAATGCCCAATCTTAAATGTTACTTATAGAAGTCATTAAACGAAATTATACAAAGAATTGCACATGAGTTTTAAATTTACTAGATTGAAAGTCACCTTAGAAACCATCCCATCCCACCAAGATATAGAACAATAATTATGAAGGGATTCAGGCAAAGCACTTTCCACATTTTATTGAAGGCAGGTATATATTGGAGAATCACATTAAAATAATGAAAATAGAGTGGAGAAATGGTGTGCAGAAATTTAACTCTCGGGACTGTGGTTTTAGCTCAGTGGTAGAGTGCTTGACTAGCATGTGTGAGGCAATGGGTTTGATCCTCAGCATCACATAAAAATTAAATAAAATTATATAAAGACATTAAAAAAAGAAAAATACTTATAAAAAAGAAATTTAATTTTTAAATTTAAATTAAAAGACACTGAGGCAGAGAGATAGAGAAAAAATACAACAATAACTAATAAGATTAGAATAATTCTTTCATTAAAATTAATTTATCAATGACTCCTTTTTCTGTCTGCTTTAAGAGAAATACAGTACAATAGTACCTAATGGCTTCAAGACTGCATATTTTAAGAGCTCACAATAGTTCCTATTTGATGTTAATAAAATCTGTCACAGGTTTTGGAACCAAAAAATAAAAACATATCCTGTTTTAGACAAGTGGCCAAGGAAGGGTTTGAGTTTCTGCAATACAGGGATGATGGAATTTAGCCCAAAGCCCTTAGGCCACCTGGACAATGAATTCACCTTCTGGAGAAAGAGAATGTTTCACGTTACATATAAATGGGGCACTCCCTGGTCATGTAATGGCCTATTCTGCCACAAAAAAAAAAAAAAAAAAAAAGCCTCGCATCTGCTGCAGTTACACATTATTTTTAAAAACCATGTGAATTGTAAAGCCTACTTAGTGTACTGTTAAGTCAGAAGCAAGTTTCCTTCTGGGTTCTGCGGGTAAAAAAGTTGAAGACAAAGCAATGTTGAGATCATGTTACCTTTGGGTGCTTCCAAAAGTTTTTCTGTAAAACTGATCAGCTTCTCTGAATTCCTGTGCACCCTCCATGGTAACACCTGTGACTGCAAGCCTCCCTTTCTCTTGATAAGACAATGGCAACCTTTCCAGGTGACAGGCCTCTAATGATAACCTTCCATGCCCTAATTGGTCTTAACTAGTATGCCTCTTCTATTCTGCATGAATGTTTTGAAAAGAACAATGGCCATTTCTGACAAATAATGAAAAAAAGTGGTGTCTAATGGGACACTGCTGAAAACTATATTGCCACTTTAAAAACAGCCGGACACAGTGACACAGGCCTGTGATCCCAGCAGCTCAGGAGGCTGAGGTAGGAGGATCACAAGTTCAAAGCCAGCCTCAGCAAAAGTGAGGGTCTAAGCAACTCAGTGAGACCCTGTCTCTAAAAAAAAAAAAAAAAAAACTACAAAAGAAGGCTGGGGATGTGGCTCAGTGTTCAAGTACCCCAAGTTCAATCCCTGGTAACCCCCACCCCCCAAATAAATAAATTTTAAAAAAAGAACACAATATACTATATATATGAAAACTGGTCAGACAGAGCAGATTTTAAGTGTTCTCGTAACAGAAAGTGTGATAACACATGTTAAATAGCTCCACTTAGCAATTCACATCATCTATACGTATGTGTGTGTGTATGTGTGTGTATATATATATATATATATATATATATATATATATAAACATCACATTGTACACTACAAATATGTACAATTTATCCTTCCAATTAAAATATAAATATGAGAAAAATATTAAAATACGAGGTATTCCTCTTTTTTTTCACGGAATACTTTGCATCTATAATGTGAGGTCAAAAACTGTAATAACTCCTATAGACTCAGGAACACTGCTAATGTGAAATCAAAGCTGAAAAGTTTGAAATTTTAGATATGAAAGAAGAACAATAACAAAATTACAATGGAAGGACTGAATTAATCAATCCTTAATTTCTTATATATACGTACATTTTCTCATTGTTTAAGCCCATGTCTAATAATCTACTTCCTACATGTAACTAATCAGTTTTCCAGCACTTCTTAGTGACTTGATTCAATGGACAGATTCTTATCACCTCTTTGCAAGGCATTCTTGTCTACTTGTGGTTTCATCACAATAATGATCCCCATATGTTCTACCCTGAAAAGCCCCACTTGCTGAGTGCTGTTCCCACTTAGGAAGCACAAGAGGGTGTTATTTTGGGTACACAGAACTGAATGAGCAGCTCTGGGCAATCATGCTCTTTGGAAAACAGGATGGTAGGTGATCAGTGACAACTTCTGTAGGTACGGGGAACAGAACATGGCATCTATTTTTGAAGATTTGCTTGGCATGCCTATAAAAGGCTGGCATGGAAGCAAGTTTCTAGGACGAAAGTAGTGACTCTACATGCTCATTACTGGGAGAACCTTGACAGCAATGCACTAATAGGAAAGCAGCACCAGCCAATCTTCCTCAGCCTCCCCTTACATCCACTGCAACATTATTCACAACAACCAAGATATGCAAACAACCTTCGATTCCAGAGGTGGATACATGGCTAAATAAAATGTGGTATGTGCATATAAATACACACTCAACCTTAGAAACAAAGGAAATCTTGCAATATGCTACATCTGGATTAGCCTAGAGGACACTGTGCCTTATGAAAGAAGCCAGTCACAAAAAGATGTATATTGCATGATTCTTTTCATCCGAAGTATTTCATATAGTGGAATATAGAATCATAGAGTTGAATGGTGATTGCCAGGGTCTGGAGAAGGGAGAAAATGAGGAATTCATGTGCAAAGGAATTAAAGACTGAGTTCCACAAGATGAATAAGTTTGAGAAACCCGCTATACAACACTGAGCTTAAAGTCAACTGAGCTGCGTTGTACACCTAAAATAATTGGTAAGAAGGTAGATTTCATGTTAAGTATGATTATCACAACAAAATAGAGAAAGAGATTCCTCACAATCATAAAAAAATACAACACAATAAAAAAAAAGAAATATTGAAAAATGTCAAAATTTAAAAAAAATAAATAAACATTTTCATGGTGGGTAAAACCAGAAATGTTAGCTGCCCAAATAGTTGAACTGAGTACAAATTTTATTGTGAGGACTAGAAGACAGTAGTAAATTTAGGAAGGAAGGAGGGAATAAAATCAGAAATGTAGAAAAAAAGGAAAGATTTTCAAAGGTGTTGGCAAAGATTTATGTGTTCAATGAATACGGATCTTATCTATAATATGTAAACAACACAATTCTAGAAGCTTAATCTAAGGAAATGCATATTCAACTTCAGATTAAGTATATTAATGGTAATGACAATTTATATGTCTAAAAGAGAAATTTGTGATGCTATAATGCTATAATTGTAATGCTATAATGTAATGCTATAATTTCTGGAAGAATTAATATTTAACGTATAATTAACTACAAATCAAAAGTCCAGGATAGCCAGAAAAATATTAAACTCCAGATAAACAGAAAATAATTGTATATGTTTGTTCAAAATAGTCTATGGTACTTAGTGTTAAATTTTTCCATCATTTTTCTGAAACTCAATTTTCACTAGATGTCCCATATTAAATCTGGTGACTTTAAATGCATTATATTTATTTTCTCTAAGAATACCAAATTTTACAAAAATAACAACCATTTATGTTCTAAGACCATTTTCATTTTGAATTTAAAACTTATGAATTGTATTAGAAAGGAGAAAATAGGGAGGGAGTTCTTGGAAAGGTCTTACAAAGTTACATCTATTTAGTATTCATTTTTAATTCTTATTGTGACCCTGACACAATGAAAATAAATAAAATCTGTCTTGTGTGTGTGTGTGTGTGTGTGTGTGTGTGTGTGTGTGTGTGGTGTGTCCAGCTAACTCATATCTTACAGACTGTGGAAGGCAAGCGGTAATTTAAACCCAACATAGGGGAGAAAGGGAAAGATAAGAAGCAAGTTCTGTGAAAGTGCGGGAATTATTTAATTTTTTGTGCCTTACTTCTCTCATTTATAAATGAGATGTTGATGGCATCAGTCTTACAGGTCAGGTCGCTCTGACATTAATTAAGACAGTCATTATAGTGAGCTTAAGGCACTGGTTGGCATATAAAACCTCATAGTTCTTATCTGTTTTATTGACATTCTTTTTGTAATTAAATAATAATAATAATAATGATAATTATTATTATTGTTATTATCCTCAACACATCATCATCATCGTTGTCATCATCATCATTACCCTGTATTTCTACCTGGTTTATATGGATGCTGACTGAGATTAAATCCTGGAAGTTTCATTGCTTCCCTAATAAATGTGTTGTATTCTGAGAGAACAAGAAAGGGCAATTAGGCAGACATATGAGTCTACAAAGCTTGCTCTGTATAGAGCTTCCTAGTAATAAAGAAATGTACAAAAATCTCTCTTCTATGAATTTATTGCTAATTCTACTTTTATGTTAAACCTCCATATGTTTAAAAAATCTTTTAATTACATAAAATTAGTCAAAATTTGGACATAGATCTCTACATTGGTTGAGGGGAAGGAATCTCCCATAAGCAGAATAAACTATAATTTGGTAACCTATAGTTTGCTTTAAGCTAACACTGTTCCCATATACATTAAAAACTGTGTCCGTCTAGAAATGCATGTATATTTAATGACAGATTCTGAGTAAATTTTGCACCTCAAAAGCACAAGTTCAGTAGATACTGAAAATTTCTTCCTCATCTCAGTTTTACACCAGCCCAAATATTATGTGTTGATGATTCTTTACCTTGTTATTTTTATGTTTTTTACATCTATTTGAAAAAAAATCATGAAAAGAATCATTTTAATGTGTACCAGATTTCTAAAGTCCTGTTGTTTTTTAAAAATATATTTGTTGACTAACTTTGATGGTCAGACCTGAAGTTTTTTAAATTCCCTTACTACTGTAGGCTACAGTAAGGCAAAAATAGGTTAACTTACTAGCAATGGAAAATGCTTCTTTCAAAGTTACTGATAAGTCTAAAAAAAGATGGGGTATGTTTTAGAAAATGGTTGATGAAAATCACTGAGCGTCTGCAGAAGTATTTATCTTTTCCTTTCCTTGAATCAGAGACATCCATATAATTTACATGCTTTTCTCCTACCTTCGATAACAGATAATAAATGTTAAGTGGGACCTCAGCATATATTAAGCACTTGTCTGATCCTGCTCAGACAGCTTCCTTACTCATCCTGAGCATCTCTGTAAACTAGGGAAACAGGATGCATCACAGATCAATTCAATCAATCAACTTTAATCATAACAGAAGAATTAAGCTGCTTTCAGGCATGATGCAATAGAGAAAATTGCTGGAAGATTTTTTTTTTTTTTAAGGCACCAAACATCCCACAAGGGCTGTCATTTGGCTTCTACATCTGCTCTCTTCCAGAAGTATGCATTTTCTTGAGGAATGTACAAGAAAGGCTGCAGCAGTTGGAATCTGGGGGCATAATGAATGCACTTTATGTCATTTTAAACATACCCAGGATCACTGACAAGAAATAAAAACAGAAAGTCAAAATCTTTGCTGAAGGAGAGACAGAGCCCCAGAAGGATTTTTTCCCTCCATTATTTGTTGCTTTGGGTTATGTCAGTTTATTTTATAGCTGCAGTAATTTTAAATGCATTTTTCTCTCCTGTGAGATGCACTCTTTCAACTTTCCGGAGGGGAGCTCGAGGGTCTGATTGATGGTCATATATGTGCACTCACATCTGACCATAAAACACATGGTAATTCAGCATTTGCTTTTTTGAAGGGAGTGTTCTCTCTGCCTTTGTTCCTGATTCTTGAAATCAAACCTTTCTTTCTACATAGAAATGCATAATGAGCCTCTTGAAATACACACAGATACAGACACACACACACACACACACACACACACACACAAACACACACAAACTCACACATACACTCACATGATATTTTTCCCTGGGAATACTTGAAATAACTATTAATGGATTCCAAAGAGGGGAAGAAAGCATTTATTTTTGAAATATTTGAATGGGAATATTTTAAATCATTGTAAAGTAACTGAAAAATAAACTACCTAGGATTATTTGAACAAATAAATCCAAAGTAATATAGATTTTTATTTCTTATTAACTCCAATAACCTAATTTATGAATGTTGTTCAATTTATTCCATAAGACCAAAACAAGTTAATATACTGCCCTAACATTACAAAAAGAAAAAGACAACTGGAAGTTTCCATCTGAATTGATTTTCCCCTTCTCATTATAAAATTATTTTCTGTCAAAAATTTTAGCCTATTAATAAAATAGCTATAAACCAACTAATACAAAACTACTGTTTTTCTCAAGAAGTGGAACTCAGGGTATTAATAATTTGTTAGTTGTGTAGAATTTTTGGTTCAAGTTAATTTAATACAATGCAAATTATATACTTAACACCAAAGAAGTAGAACAAAAACACATTATTCATTTATTTTGAAAAATCAACTTTGCTTATTAAATTTGTGGTTTAATAAGTTACTGTCAAATTTTTGATTTTTGTTTTTTCCCATCTTTCTGCTCACAGATTAGGGGTAGAAGGTAGAAGTGCGGCACTTTCAGCATCTCTTGCTTCTTCTGGGATTACAGGATCATGGTGACAGTGTCAGTGTGTCTCACCTCTCTCCCTACTGGACATGGAAAATCAGCAGGTACTGACTACATGGCTGCAAGATCTTGCAACCACAGACAACTCATATTATGGACAGGAGAATTTGCTCTGCCCTGTGCTTTGTAGGATGTGAAGCATCATTGTGGACCTCTATCAACTAGATGCCCTAGGCAATTTTTCTTCTAGTTGTAACAACCAAAAATAATGTCTACAGACATTGCCAAAATCATAACTCCCACCATGCTTTTAGATCCATTTTTCTGGTGTTATGGTATATATATATATATATATATATATATATATATATANATATATATATATATATATATATATATATATATATATATATATATATATATATATCCACATATATATGACTTTATATATATGCATATATGCACATGTATATATACACACATATATAAAACCATATATATATATATATAATGAAACTTTATTTTTATTTTTATGTAGTGTTGAGAATCTAACCCAATGCCTCACATGTACTAGGCAAGTGCTCTACCACTGAACTACAACCCCAGTTCCTGGTGTTATGGTTTTTGTAGCACGTGATTTATTCAGGACCAAATGGACCCAGCACCAGCTCTTCCAGTAAAGTATCATATTTTCAATCTAAAATTCAAGCTTTGAGTTGACTGTAGATCCAGGAAAGCTTAACTTTGAGTGTATCCAGAATGAAAAGAAACAAAAATAAGCAAGGAAACAAAACATTGAGTGGTGGAAAAGAGTAGATTTCTAATGATTAGTTATGTGAGTACAGGTAAAGCCAAAACTATTACTATCCTTGAGCACTTTTTATAGTAAGCCCCAAACTTTTTCATTAGGCTACATTTTAGTGGGTTTCTCTCAGTTTTAACTTAATGGAAACTGATTATGGATTGGTGAAAACATATGATCTCAATCAGAAAGCTTTCTAAATTGGCAAAAACAAGTGCAATGATGTATATTCTGAATGCTTTCAAATAGGTACTTCTATGTCAATATCCCACACATTAAAACACGTACCTTATTTTATAATGTTTATATTTGATGAATGAAGTAAAATCATAAAGGATTCTCAATTTGTTTTTCTGGCAGCCATTACAAAATCTATTTATTTCTAGTAAATATGATATACTTGAGGTGTGTGGTCTACACACATGGTAATGGACAGATATTCTAAAGCCTAATGTGCCCTCTGTAGGGTTGTTTTTTGTTTTTTATTTTTTTAAACAAGATAAAATCTGGTCATTTCCATCAGCATCTCAGAACTTCAAATTGGCTTTTTGAAAATAAATGCAAATAAGTTTTCCTGCACAATTACAAAATCAAATTCACAGTTAACCAACATTGTAGTCCTGTCATTAAGTAGGTCTAAGATGAGATTGAGAGAGGGAACATGGAAGGAAGTTCATGGAGGATCTCTGCAATCACATCTGATGATTAATAATTAAATGAAACTGTACAAACTCTGCTGAAGACTCATGAGCAATATTGAAAACAACAAACAAACAGAAAACATTGCAGAAGTATTGTTAATTGTTGATATTTTTGTCCAGGAAATAAACCTCCAAGACTTAAGAAATCCACTACCTTCATTTTCATACTAAACATATAGCTGCATATAGTAAAGTATTGATTTTCTATTTTGATTGGCATGTTTTCCCCACAATATAGGTGTAATATTCACCATAACTTTAAAGAAATTAAACAGAGAAGAAAAATTAAAATTATGAATTTCACCCAAATCTGCCAAAGAGTTTCAGTGTTAAGCACCTGGAAAAAAAAATGGAGGAAATCAGGTATCCAATATGTACAGGAATATTCTCAAGTGTTGTTTTATATCTGTAGATTATTTAAATTATGTTAATGATAACATATTTTGGCACAATCACTCCTTGCACTCTCAAACTGTTTATATCCTGTAAATTAAAAAGTTCTCCATCAATGTTTCCTTTGCTATAAATTTCTAAGTATATATTTTGCTGTTAGTTGAAGTACTTGCATATTATATGGTGGACTGCTTTTTTTCTAAGGCTGAGAAACCTGATGATCTTGTTCTCAAAAAAATGAGAAGAAAATGTTTCCAGCAGTTTCTATGAGAACTGCTTGTTATCATGCTTTACCTTACCAACCTTATATAATGTAGCTATCAATTCCAAAAAGAAAAGTGCAATAATGTGGCTTTCCTCTAGTTTCTTGGAGAATGATTACCTTTAAAGTAAAAAGCTTGCTATTAAGTCTGAAGGCTGTTTTAATCATCAGAGCTTTATGTATTATACAAATATTCTAGACATTTTCACTTTTTCTCACTGCATATTGCTAAAAAAAAAAAAAAAAATTCAAGGGAATGTTACCCTTACAATTTCATGAGGGAGAGAATACCAAGAGTTTTCTAAGCTCATTTGAAGTCTGAGAAGGCTATTGTACCCATTTTTAAAACCTGATCAAAATTCAGTCTGCTGTTTGTTACTAAATTATGTATCTCTGAAGCATAAATGTGTTGGCTTTAGAAAGTTACAAATTAGTGCATTTCCATATGACTTGGGAAAATGTAATTTTAACCAATTTTGTTTGGGGTGAAAAAATATTGTTTGCATTATTTTATAACACAAGGGAGCTGTCAGCCCACATGGTCATCCAATTTCTGTGGCAGAGAAAGCTTCCTTGCATCTCAAATGGTTAGCAATAAAGCTTATATTTTTTATATTAATGCCACTGATAACCTACAAGAAGGCTTGTTTTATGCACCTTATTTTGCAAAAGAAAATGTGGCAAGCCTAACAAAAGAATTTGGTGCTTTATTGAGTAGATATTCCGCTTCTCACTCCATTATCTTTAATTCAGAAGTGTGAAACAGCATTTGGAATCGTCCTGAAACTTATTATTCTTAATCCTTTTCAGATATGCTGATTTCATTGTATTCTTGGGGAGTTTAGTTTCAACAACTTCTCCTATTGTCATCTCCAGTGTTGCTGGGCTGTCATTCTTTGTTCTGTTAGTCAGTAGAGCAGATATTACTGTTTCCAAAAATGTGAATTTGAAGACTGAAATATAAGACTGACACTGCAGCAATATGGATAAAATCCATTAAATTAAGTATGAGTGTATTAGAAAAGATAAATGGATATATATTCAGAATAGAACAGAAAGGAGAGCAGGATCTACAATATGAGGGGGAAGAGTAAATGGAAAAATTTAAATGGAGAGGAGAATATCTGGGAAAATTGGCACAAAGGTATTGAACAGCAGAAAGATTTCAAAGACTTCATGAATCCTCTGAAGTCCTCTAGCGACTGGAACATAAAGTATTTTGGTTTTTTGGTTTTGGGTGTTTAATGCATTTTACTTTAGACACCTGTTTGGGATCCTTCACATCTAAAATGTGGAGTCAATTACACATTTATAGATGTAAAGCCTGGTGAGGGCAATTTAATGGCAAAACAGGAAGTGGTATTTAATTCCTACTTGAATTCCCATGGGACTCCTTTTGTTTTCAGAGACAGAGGGAGGATGCCACTGGTTTTTGGTGAATAGAAGACAGGGTGTTGCTAAACACCTTGAAATACTATAACATGGAATTGTCTGACACCAAATGTTAGTAATGCTGAGATGAGAAACCCTGGTCTATGACACTAATGATTTCTGTAGCAATGGAAGAAGCCCAGGTGTCTGAAAGATCTTTGATTTGAAAGTACTTTACACTGCCCATATACACATTTGAACCACAAGTCTGGTAAAACCATCAGTAACCAACATGGCCAAATTTTTCATGAATTATAGTACCTTGAAGAAGACATCTGCTGGATCCACATTTATTGACCAAAGGTTGTCAAAGAGATATTTGGAGTTCTGGGTGGATCTAACCCCAAATTTAATTTGATATAGTTAATTGCATCTCAGAATAAGATGTGTAAATGAGAGAGAATCTACAAATGAGAGAGAAAGACTACAAAAGGAAGGAGCAAGTGGGGCCCCACAAGGTCTCTGATACTGACTATCACAATGATCAATAACATACTCTATTTAACTCTGCTTTCAGGACTCAATTACACTCTAAATGGTGGAGGTATATAGCAGATCAAACTTTTCACAAGATAGTTCCTTTAGAATGGTGGGTTTTTTGTTGTTGTTGTTGTTGTTGATGATTTTTTTTTTTAACATTACATGCCTATGAATCACCTAGAATTTCAAGCAAAAATTTAGGTTATGAGTCAGCACATTTAAACTTGGAAATAGGGATTTTACATTTCTGAGTTGCCAGACAATGATGATGGTATAGGACTAAGTATCATACTTTGAGGTGCAAGGCACTGAAACTGTTTTTTTTTTTTTTATTATAACAGAATATAACATCATCATGCTAAATTATATATATAAATCATATATATATATATATATGATTTATATAATTAATTATATATTATATAATGTTCATATATGCATGTTGTCAATGTGGTACATATTCTTCCACATCTTTTTCTACACATTTATGTACATTCATTACTTTATACATTTTAATTTATAATATGAAAGTTTTAGTTAGTTATTATAATTACATTGGCGTTGGTCTGCAATTTATTTTTCATTTAAAATTACATCTTGTATTAAAAGTATATATGACTATATGTGTATATCTATATGTGTATTTTATACACACACACACACACACACATGTAATTTTATCTTGGAACATAATATATGCTGAACTGTTAAGTCTTTTTTGAATTGCTACCTTTCCCATACAATGGATATGCCATTTGTATTTTTGTATATTTTGTGAAACATTTTTATATATTTTAATAATAAAAAATAGGTAGAGATTGTATTATCATACACACTATATATTTATATTTATTCATGTTTTAGGATAAAAATGAAGATTGCAATTTTTATACAATAGAAATATTTGAGTTTTTCAAATAAAAACATTATGCAATTATGAAGCGTTTTATATACTAACCCAAAATTTATAAACATTTCCACATGGGGGCTGGAATTTTAAAAATATAGAGATATGATATATATGTTCTTCCTGAACATGTGTTATGTTTTTGTAATTTTGTAATCTTTCTCAAAATGAAACCTAAGCCATTAAAGTCTATCTTTGTTTGTGACTTTTGCTAGGGGCTTCAGTGTAATCGCAGCACCTATAAATAATCAAAGATACTAACAGAGCTCTAATGGCATGGATTAGTTTCTTTTTATGGTCACATATAACTTAGCCTTCTTAGAAATTCACTTGGACTTGCTCCAAGAAAATAATTTAAAGCTATAGTCAAGATTTCTTCTAGATCTACATATTCATAAAAGGCTCCAAGAATGAAACTTTACATCATTATCTTAAAAAAATTGTTGACCAAGTTGTAATATCAAACATGCAATTCTTCATTTGTCTTTCTTGATGTTGCTGATGTTTAAACAAATCTGCAACAGTTTTGGAAAATTTTAAGCTTTCACATGGCATCCTGCAGAAGAACTTTTAAATACCACGGATGCATGCAATCTCTGTCATGAATAGCACTGATGCCATGCTATATTGTGCTCTCAGTCCACACACAGTGGCTGTTTTGAGTCAAGCCTGTAGCTCACTTGGGTATCATCTCCATGGTAACTTGTTTACAAGGGCTGAAATACAAGCTGAAAATTCAAGGTTAGCTTTTCCTTTGTTGCTGTTTTGATGTTTTTGGCAATCAGAATAATGTGGGTAGAAGACTTGATTTAAACAGCTTCATGGCAGGCTGAGTCAAAATAAAACTCCACACAAAATATGCTTTCTTCATCTCCATTTTAAAAGAGAGAATTCAAAATGATCTTTAATCAGAACCATCAGTTATATCTCCCTTTCATATTCTAAAACAACAGTCCTCATGCTGCACTCTGGAATCACATCTTGGGAAACTGGCTTAAGGCTTTATATATTTTGGAGCAATAATATCTTTGTGCATATGCTCTATCTTAGATGAAGAATTTAGAGTCATTTGGACCATCGGTGTGGGAGCTGGGGGGGGAAGAGTTTAGTACCTGTGTTGAAATACTCCACCAGGTGGATGAGCCTTTTGCATTCTAAAAATTAACTGCATTTTTAATATTGTAAAAAACAGTTGTTACTCAAAGGGATTCTTTCTTTGAAATAATTATAAAATGATGCTGATTATAACATGAGTGGAATATTTGATGTGATTATGGAAAATTTAAATTTAGATTTTGAGAAAAAAGTATTACAATATTTTTCTTTAGCAGAATAACTCAGAGGGATTTTAAAGCTCCAGGATTTGTTCCTTCAAATAAACGTACAGTAAATTTATGGAGAATAGAAAAATAATGTTATATTCTACTCTTTATAATGTCTTTATGAAACTTCATGAGAATTATAATAATTGAATATAAGCTCTAAAACCAGGACAAGATATCACTACTGTTGTTTCATTAAAAATTTCATAATTAAAGTATTATTGATTTGCAAATATAATAATGTGACATTAGCATAAAGGTGGTAATTTAAGCATAAGTGAAGATAGATTTTAGGACAAGAAGTAGTGTTAGAGTTGGCATTGCTCAAGTCGGAGAGATGAAATGATTGTGTTCATGCTGTTTATTTTTCAGGAGTTGGTTCATGCAGGTATCTATTGCTTTGAGACACTGGACCCAAGTACCTCCCCTCCCTTTACTACTCTGTGTGTGTGTGCACGCGTGTGCAGGCGTGTGTGCACACTCACCTACATGTATATGAATGAAACATGCAGCACCATGAATTGTGGTATCTGGTTAATGAGTTGGTCTTACCAATAGATTTTTATCACTGTATCTGATATAATATTTTTTGAAAAAATATTTGATTTTGTCATGGTTGGTAATTGTTCAATGCCTTTGTTAATAATATTAACTCTCCTACAGAGGCCTGTCCATGATTTTGCTCTTTCTCACTGTGGATTTTTGGAACACTCTGCTCTTCTATACTAGGTGGGGACAAAGGACAGCCAGGTTGTTGCCCTGTGTACTGAAGACCCCACAAGCTCAGCCATGCTTTCAAATCCTTGCCCAAAACTTTCTCCCATATGAGGATTTTTTTTCCCCCATTCACACTGCATCCAAACTTCACCATGATTCTTCCCTTTGAAACAATGGGTTTCACTGTGACAATAATTTCTGTATCTATCATCTGGACATCATTCTGTTCACCAAACTTTGTCTTTTTTAGATAAAGGATAGAATAGATGCTGAAAGCAGAGTACTTTGAGAGCTTGAGCCTTGCTTAGAATATTTGTTAAATTTTATTAAATTCCACCGAGGTTCTTGGTTTGCCCCTATTTCCCAATTTGTTCTTAATAAGGTTGAAGGGTTTATTTTCTAGTGCATTTTAACTTTTCTTTGCATATTTTCTTAATTCTAAAGTATAGTCTTCTATGTGCTATTTATTTTGGCTATTATTTTTACAATGTTTGAAAGAGTGAACATACAGTAAAAGTTTACTATTAGAAAAAATTGTAAATCAAGTGCTTGATTATAAAATAAATTCTTCTTTAAATTACCATTTGAGGCAAGATTGAAGTAACCTAAGAATGACCTCAATTTAAATGAAAAAGTTTGCTTTTATCGAATTACTTCTCACATGGCTCCAACCAGAGACCAATAAAATCTTAAAGAGTAGCACACAGGTGATTTTCACCCTCAGATTATGAGTTTAGTTCTGAAATAAACTGTGAAGAGGATATTTTTTCCTTAATGAACTTGTATTAAAATAGATGCAACCAGTGCCGATGGTGTTATATGAACTGAGCTGCAGAGATCATTATATGTTAAGTCAACAACACAATTAACAAACAATATGCTCCTTCCGTCTTTTAAACTCACCATTTACTTTAATTAAGCTCATGCTGCGATGTCTTACTTTTTTTTCTTTCTGAAGATATAATAAAAAGGTGACTTAAGAACACAAATTCACCTCACAATTCTACTATATGAAAGTTAGTATAGCCCCTGATTTATTACTGATGGTTGTATTAATTTTTCAATAAAAGTAAATAAAAATAAGGGAGAAGAAATGAACGTAACAGTAAAAGAGTCTCAGCATGAGTCCTCAGTTTCAGTGTCCAGCAACAAGCTTTACCCAAACAAATAAGTCATGCAGCTCTGGAGAAGAGTAGATGGAGAGAATGGTGGAGAGAATGTGATCACGTGATCATATTTACACACTATGACCCTGCTATTAGAAGAAGTGCCCTTGGGGACTCCTCCTTCAGATGGTACTGTGAGAAGGGGACATTATTGTTCAGAATTATCATTCATATTCCCTTGATTGCTGGCAAAATGTTCTTTGAAACAATAGAGTAAAGGTGACGACCTTCTTTTTAACTTGGCAGAATTGATAATTAAATTTCTTGCTTTTATATGAAGTGAAAATCCAAATGCAACTCAGTAGTCTCAAAATATAATATTAAATCAGTTAGATAGATCTACTATGACACTCAAGTAATTGAAAGAACTTAAAAAAAACACATTCTGAATAGAAGGATTAATGGTTATTCAACCAATCAAATTCACACTGACACCATAAATTTTAAAGCAAGTAACCAGCAACTGATAATTTCTTAAATATCCCCCTTTGCAGGCCCTCCAAACTAGGTGGCAAGATGAATGTAACATGATGATAATAAATCAGTTCAAGAGTATCTATAGTCAAGGACTAACTTGTATGATACACTAAAAATACACAGATATTCAAAGGAGATTATCAATAAATGGGAAGACAATAAATCTTTCAAATGAAGCATCATTTTTAAATTTTAACCTAAATAATTACTTTTTGAATTGGTATAAAGAATATATAAGAACATGTACATATACATATTCATTGCATGTGTATACATCAAGGATGAAAATCATCATAAAACTCATGGAATGTGGAGAGCTGGGTGGGGGTCTGAGAGCACAATTGGATATCCTTGGAGGTCTGACTGGAGGACAGGGCTAACCAGGCAGCATGGGGTCAGAGTATTCTCATCAGTAGCAAGTAGAGAATTTTAGACTTTATTAATAAACAGGAAGAAAATTATGGTTTTAGAATGATTAAATAAGTGATACTTTGGAAAAAGAAGTTTTAAAGAATGTTTGCATGGCTCCTAGAAATAATGCATTGGATGGAGATAAGTCAGCAGAGTATTTGGAAGAGGCTACGGAAGGCATCCTATTTTGTTCAAGTTGCTAACAGCAAGAATAACAAAGTAAACTGAAGTGGTGTGCAGCATTTGGTGCCTTGTTAAATATATAGAATTGGTCAACATTTCACTTGCAAAATGTGGAGACAAAAAATATACACTCAGAGGCAAACTAGAGTTTATTATGCCATAAAAGTGACACTGCACTCCCCCCTTCCAGCTCCAAACATGGAGAAATCTCTCTTCCTATCATCTCCGCTTTATAAATCACTCAAGATTTTAGATCCATCTTTCAATGGTCAATGAACTTCTCTCAACCCTACTTATGCTACTGTGTCCTGGGGCCCCTAATATTCATGAATTGTCCTTAAGGTTTATCTTAGTTTATACCTTTCATATCTTTTTTTTTTTGGCCAAGAAAATGATTGTTTGAATATATTATTATAGTTTAAGGATATACTTAATTATATGAATATTTTTGAAATACTGCTTTAGGTTAACATCTCTGCTAGGTACTAGAAATATTGTTTACACCTTTAGTAAACAAAATGAGTGAAGGCGTTAGAAATCTGAATCTAGCTCATTTTTATGCATCAAAAAAACAAGCATCAAATACCTCAATAAATCACATATTTCTTACATCAGGAACTTTCTGTTTCTTGTTCCAAGAAAATAAATTCTCTACTTAATTGTGGACCCTCCCTTAAGCAAAATTTAATTAAAGTATACATTCGAGTTCTAGAAATTGATGCCCACACAATTTCTTTACTTTGCTGAAAAAGATGTGGATTAAGAAATCACCAGAGTCTATGAATTCTCCTGAGGATGGCTTACATGCAATTAAAAAGAATTAGAACTTATTTGCTCTACAAAATATTCATTGACATAAAAAAGAAAACAAACAAAAAAAAATTCATCAGCTCAACAATCTACACTGGAAATCTAGAACACACTAAGTCTACAGATCAGAGACAATCTATGGTGTGATGGCTGAATGAGTTACCCCCCAAAAATAGGCAGAACTCTAGGGGATATCAGGGACAAGCAATAAGAAATTAAATTAGGGAATATGTGGAGACCACTGAAAAATAGAAGCCATCTTTGAATACACTTAAATAAATAACAACTTACAAAATTACATATAAGAGGAAGTGAGGGGAAAGGGAAAAAAACAAGGGGGAGAAATGAATTACAGTAGATGGGGTAGAGAGAGAAGATGGGAGGGGAGGGGAGCAGGGGATAGTAGAGGATAGGAAAGGCAGCAGAACACATCAGACACTAGTATGGCAATATGTAAAACAGTGGATGTGTAACTGATGTGATTCTGCAATCTGTATATGGGGTCAAAATGGGAGTTCATAACCCACTTGAATCAAATGTATAAAATATGATATGTCAAGAACTATGTAATGTTTTGAACAACCAATAATAAAATTTTTTTTTAAAAAAAAGAAAACAGTTTGGGGTAAAATAGAAGAGAAAGTCCAAGAGATAAGTTATTTGAATTAAAGGAAATGAAATAGCTTGGAAAAAAAATGCCATAATTGTATTTCAAAATCTTAGAAATTTCTCTTGAAATTTCTTATTTGATTCATGATATTGGGAAATATATTGCCTAATATTCATATATTTTTGAATTTTCCAAGGATGTTTTTACTATTAATGTTTAATTCCATTGTAGTCTGAAAGCAGACGTTATGGTTTCTATTCTTTAAAATTTGTTATGTTTTATTGCCTAGAATTGGTGATTATTCCATGTAAGATTCAAAAGAACATGGATTCTACTGCTCTTGGATGAGGTATTATATAAATCTCAACTAGTATCAGTTGATTGATGGTGTGGTCCTATTCAACTATTTTTATGTAGTTAATTGCTGGTTGTGTCCTTACTATTAAAGTTATGTTGAACCCTACAAAAAAAAAAAAAAAAAGAACAACTTGAAGATTTAACACATAAGACACTGAGGAGGCCAAGAGTTGTAATTGTCTTCATCAGTAATAGGGGTACTGCAATAAAGAAATACCCATTCTAGAATAAGCTAGAGTAGAGGAGTGGAACCTGACAAATGAAAAGAGGAACACAGATTAAAATAATCCTTAGTTATTAGGATCCCAATGGAGAGGTACTCAGGAATTCCAAAGGATGTAAATCTAGACAACTATGAGGTTTAAATGAACTATTTTGTGATTGATATAGTTCTTTCATGGTATGACATTAAGTGCCTCTTACAATCCAAACTGAAAGAAAATTTTGCAACTATTTAAAAAATCTGTTGTGTAGTCAATATTCCAAATTCTGACACTAAAGTAGTTAGCCAGGTGGGCATCATTTATTTTGATGTTTTATAATAATCGGAGGAAATATTTCCCATTATTCCCCAACATAATGAATTCAAGAAAGATTTCTTGAGACCTTCAGTATGGATTTGTCTCCTGAAATTAATTAATAACAGTTATCAAAAATGGGTTCATGCCCTAAGTTGAAAAGAAACAATTAACCATTAACCGTGTTAGGATAATTAAATCCTACATCATGCATACTTTTAAGGGACTACCTAATATATGCCAATATTCCTTTAGCTATCAGCCAAAGAAATAAGATGCTGTTTTTGCTTTTGTTTTCTTAGTTAGCCATATTGTCATTACTCAGAATATTCTAAGCACCGAGTTTATCTTTATTAGTGTATTATAGTCATATATAATGTTGGGGTTAATTTTGACATAATTATACAGGTGTGGAATATAATTTGTCCCAATTTGGTCCCCAGTACTTCCACTTTCCCTCTTTTCTTCCCACCCCCTGTTTCCTTCCTTCTATTATATTGATCTTTCATTTATTTATAGTCATTCTTTAATTAGTGATTTATAGATATTAATAAAGGTGAAATTCACTGTGGTATACTCACATATATGTATATGTGTGCATTGGGTAGCTTGGTCAATTCCATTTCTCCATTCCTCCCATTCCCAGCCTCTCCATTCTCCCCATATCCCTTTCTTCAACTTCATTGATCTCTATTCTGTTTTCATCGGATTCCCCTCAACAGAAAAACACATACTTTCCCCCACTTGTTTTTGGTCTAGCTTCTGCATATGAGAGAAAACATTTGATCCTTGACTATCTGAATCTGGTTTATTTTACTTTAGCATATACTTCAGTTCCATTCATTTACCAGCAAATGTCATAATTTCATTCTTCTTAATGACTGAGTAAATTCCCATTGTGCATGTATACAGTATTTTCTTCGTCCATTCATCTGTTGACAGATACCTAGGCTGGTTCCATAACTTGGATACTGTGAATTGTGCTGCTATTTTTAAATACTGATGTGGCTATATCACTATAGTATGGTGATTTTGGTAGGATACCTAGATCTTATGGTGGTTCCATTCATAATCTTCTGAGGAACCTTCACACTTCTTTCCAGAATGGTTGCATGAATGTTCAGTCCCATCCACAATATAGGAATGAATCCTTCTCCCCACACTCTCACCAGCATTTCTATTATTTGTATTCTTGATAGTTAGGTTCTGAATAGAGTGAAATGAATGCTCAAGGTAGTTTTGATTCTTATTTCTCTGATCGCTAGATGTATTGAACATTTGATCATTTGGAGTTCTTCTTTTGAGAAATTTCTGTTTAGTTCTTTTATCTATTTATTAATTGGAGGTTTATGGTATTTTTATTTCTTTATATATTCTGCATGTTAATTCCCAGTCTGAGGGTTGGGAGGTAAAGATCTTCCCCCATGTGGTAGGCTTCCTCTTTATGCTCTTGTTTCCTTTGCTAGGCAGAAGCTTTGTCATTTGATGTCATCCCAATTTTGTTTCATTTGTTGCACTTTAGGAGTCTTATTAAGGAAGTCAGTGCCTGTGACAATATGTTAGAGTGTTAAGCCTACATTTTCTACTAGAAGTTACAGAATTTCTGGTCTAATTCCTTCTTCATTGATCTGATTTAAGTAGACTTTTGTGCAGGATGAGTGATAGGGATCTAATATTATTTTTCATTAACGTATGGCTATTCAGTTTTACCAGTACCCTTTAATAAAATGGTTTTCTTTTCTCCAATATATGTTTTTATATTATCAGGTGACAGTATCTTTTCTCTGAATCTTCTGTCTATCCCATCGGTCTTCATCTCTACTCTGATGCCAGCACCATGCTGTTTTGGTTATTATAGCTCTCTAGTATAATTTGCGATGATGTATCATGATTCCTCTAGCATTTCTCTTATTGCTTATTGCTTTGGATAGTCTGGATCTCTTATTCTTCCAAATAAATTTTAGAACTGTTTTTTTTCCTAGTTCTGAGAAGGATGCCATTGGTATTTTGATGGAGATTGCATTGAATCTGTGTAAAGTTTTAGTTAGAATAGCCATTTTGATGATATTAATTTTGCCTATTCAAGAACATGGGAGGTCTTTCCTTCTTCTAAGGTTTTCTTCAGTTTCTTTTTTTATAATAAACACTGAGTTTGATACTGGACAACATATGCTTTCATTACAAAAACACAAACATTTTAGTTTTAGCTGCCTGAAAATTGAATTTAGAAAATATATGCCTATTAATTTTCTTTTTGATGATTTGTTTCGATAGCCTTTTAAAACTCTTTATAAGTCAACAATGTTTGACAGTTAAATGCTAACATAAACAACTTATGCATCATGTCATAATTGAAAATATTTAATATTTGGTATATTAGAATTCTAGGAGAGATATGTTAGATAATTTACACACATGTGCAAAATAATTCTGAGATTTAAGAAGAGATTCATAGACTAGAGAAGAGGTAGACATAACCAAAAATAAAAATATAATATAAAATAAAGTTGTGACAAAATTTCTTCTAGTTAGCCCTAATTTTAAATACCTTTCATGAGAATATCTAGAATATGCTTGAGATACCAAATTTTAATAGGTTGCTTTTAACTAGTTGAATGGAATCATTGCATGATTTAAATTGGTTTCACTGAAAGAATTAAAGGATTCTATAATCAAGTAATAGGAGGTTTTCAAAGATGAAAATGTACATGCAGGTACAGGAAGGATAGGATAAATATTTTTAAATGTTCAGGCATATTTAAATTTTTATATAAAACTGAATTTTATATAAACCAAAACAGCATGGTGCTGGCATCAAAGTAGAGATGAAGACCAATGGTATAGACAGAAGATTCAAAGAAAAGTTCACATAGATACTGTCACCTGATAATATAAAAACATATATTGGAGAAAAGAAAACTGTTTTAAAAAGGGTGCTGGTAAAACTGAATAGCCATATGTTAATGAAGAAAATATATTAGATCCCTATCACTCACCCTGCACAAAAGTCTACTTAAATCAGATCAAATTTTTGGTAAGCTTAAGTAAACTGTTAACTCATGTAGTTTAATATATTGACAGTAAATTTCTTTGATGGATTGTTATAATACACAGAGATAAGATGTCAAAAATCTTTCTACTATATGTATTCTGATTCAGAGAATCATAAAAAGCAACAACTTAGCAGACCTTACATATCATTCAATCTGTTCTGTCACTTTGACTCTATATATCTTAAATATACCTGAATCAACATAAGCAGGGACGATGGGTATAACTCAGAGGTGGTGAGCACACTTATCATGAGCAAAGTTGTTTTGTTGATCACCTGAACCCACAAAGAAAAAAGGTATAAAATAAATAAAAATGTTCCAGAGCAGCTCTATGGTTGTGTTAAGAGCATGACAAATCATCTCGTTAGAGAAACAGAGATAAAACTGAATAAAATTGACAAAACACCCATTTATACTGTCTGGGAAATGAACAATGGAAGCATTTATTCAAGAAAATCCAACAAGCCTCAGTAAGAAGAGCAGACTCTTTGACATTTGTATCAAGAGGGCCACATTCCTCTGTGCCCCCAGCTCTGGGTACAGAAGTCCCATACTGGGCAGGTGAGTAGCCACAGGGACCTGTAGTTCACACTTTCTCTCATAGCTCCAGGGTACCGAAGTTTTACTGGAGGCATTTCCCGTGCAGTTTGCAACAAATAGCCCACTAAGTGTTCCTGCCTGAAAGGGGTGACTCAATTTGCAACAAAACATGAAAAAAAAAAAAGAAAGAAAGAAAAGAAAAAGAAAAAAACCTATTCCCAGGAAACTTCTTGAAAACAGTAGAAATCACAGAGTGTATCAACTAGTGAAATCTAATATATCCATGATAGGATGAAAATCTAATAAAACTGCTGACCAGACAGAAATTTAACAGGGATTCCAGAGACAAATCCAGCCCAATGGACACTGCTAAGATTACACTCATCTCTGGTGGTATGCAATGCCCGTGGTCATCCACAAAGCTGTGCCAGTGAAGGAGAACTGACGAGGACTTTGTGAGCCACTAGTTCCTGCCTAACTGTAGGACACCTTGTAAACACCTTGAACTATGAAAGCTGCACACAGATCCATTGCCAATGCTTAGAAGCCGTTTTGCCTCAGGAGGCTTAACCACCAGTCACTGGATGACCACTAAGCTGTACCGACTTAGAAACACAGGCTTAAGTGTGGTTTTAACTCAAAGCCAAAATGAAATGAAACAAAATAAAATTCAATCAAGAACCTAGCAGCGTTTTTTGTTGTTGTTGTTTCAGTAATTGAACTCAGGGACACTTAACTACTGAACCACATCCGCAGTGCTTTTTAGACAGGGTCTGGATAAATTGCTTAGGGGCTTGCTAAATTACCAAGGTTAGCCTTGAACTTATAATCCTCCTGCTTTAGCCTCTCGTGTTGCAGGGATTCGAGTTATGTAATCCAGCACTTTCAAAAGTAAAGGTAAAATAAATGCATACACAGACAAAACCAAGATGATGCATTGCCAGCAGAACTGCCTTACAAGACATACTTGAGGGAATTCTTTGGGCTGAATGCAAGTGATACCAAAATTCTATTCAAATCCACAGGATGAAACCAAGGGGGGCAAGTAAATCCATGATAAGGGATTTAAAATATATATATTTTACAATTATGTATTTTATTTTTCATTTTCTTCAACTGATTTTCTAGAAATGATATAAAACAACACCAACATGGAAATGAAGATTATTACATCTCCAAAGCAGTAAGTATGACATTACCAGACTAATGAACTACCACTTGGTAGTTCAAATAGAAAATCTATTTAAATAATTTTCCCATTTTGAAGTTACTCTTCTTCTGTTTCATTCAATCACCTATCCTTTCCATTTTGGCCAGGTGATGGTCCTGACATAAGCCCAGCTCTAAGCATCTGGAAATGTGCATTTCTGTTACCTATGCTGAGAAGCAGAGAGATCTTCTGATCTACCCAGTTTCTCCTGGATGATTCACTAACTTCACTTAGGACTCCTCCTAAAAGTTATGAGCAAGTTCTCTCTTTGCAATTCTAAAGCAGCTTTCCTTTTATTTCCTTTCCCCTCATTTTAATTTCATTGGCTTTGAGAAACACTCAGACTCAAAGAATAAAATAGATTCCAATCAGGTAAGGACTAGCAATGGCATAGAATTAATCTTACTCATAGCAATTATTTATTTGCAATAAAATATAAATTATGTATCCTTGCTTATTTACCTCAAAAATGGTGAAACCCTATTTTTTTATTTTTTAGTAAATTTAGTAAGCTTGCTTTTCTCTCTCTCTAGTAAATTCCTTACTCATTGAGTAATGGTGTAATTTGGGGTATAGCAAACATTTGAGATGATGATAGACCATCATTTGACAGGTGCCAGTGAAATTGATCGAGTTTCTCAGGAATGTCTAAGAGTTTCACCATTAAACCAAGACAGCCCACAAAGGAGTCCCTATACAAGTCTTTAGTCCCCAGTAGAGGTTTGCAGTTTAGCTTGGTGCTGCCAAACACAATTCTTGGAAACTTTCAAATCGACTACCCTGTGTTTCCTAAATTGTAACTAATTTTGAAAGACGATAACACAGGAATGTGTGGGAGCTGAGCTTTATAACCTTGTCTATAGTGTGAAATGTAAAATTAAAAATGAATAATAAAGACCAATCCCAGTATAATTTCAGCTCATATCCTAATGCTGTTAAATATGCCATTAAATGATTTAGTCAGGCCTGAAGTATTGCTTCTGCATTCATCCCTGGTCAAAGAAGGGGGTAAATTATCACATGTATACAAACTCAATTTTTAAAGAATCTGAATAGAAAAGCACACTTAAGCTTTAAAACATATTTTATGGAACTTTATTTCCTCTCTCCAAAAGGAAACTGAGAAATTCGCAGGGCATAGAGGTTATTATAAACATCAATTATTTTTGTACTGGGAAATATGAAGGAGTTGGCTAATAAGGATTTAGAGCTAATGGAAGCCAGAAAGGCTAATTTTACTAGATTTTAAATTTTTGCATCCTTTTGAAAAGAAGGGCTTCCAAAAGAAAATCAGGACAAAGCATGGAAATATTGACTGTGGTGTGAAAAATGGATGTTCTAATTTAGCTTGAATATAACAGAAATATAAAGAAAGAAAGCCCATATACATTCACCTCTCTATTGCAAAAGTGATCCTAAACAGGGGAAACTTGGTAAGGTTCAGAGGCATTTATTTATTTATTTATTTTATGGTCAGGGGTGCTAAAAGACAGCCTCTCACAACAAAGAATTATGTAACATGAAATGTCAATAAGGCTAAGGATGAGAAAGCCCATATTATAACATCCCACATATTTGAGAATGAATTTAAGGTTTTTATAAAAAAATATATTATCTGTCTACAATTATTTGCTAAAAAGAATTAGAGTAAACGTGGAGAGTCCTAGATCTTTGTCAGAAAGATAATCACAGTATTGGCTGACATTCAAAATCCAGATCCAAGTGTAACTTTGTGAAGGTTAAATTTCTTTTAACTTCATCCAATCAAGATGGGATTTGTGTCTTCGGAGATTACAAATTCTGGCCATCCTTTGACACACTTCCTTATCTGTGATAGAATATATAACAAATGCTGGTGGGGAACGTATCCCTTGTCAATTTTCTCTCTTCTTCTCCCTCAGCTCATTTTCTCCAGCTTGATAGAAATAAAGCAGAGACAGACAGGTTGTGTACGTGGAAAGGAAAAAGAGCTGGAAAGAAACTGAAAAGCTAATCCACTATGATGCCAGTCTACACCAAAGATAGCATGCCAGAAGTCTACGGAGCAGTCCGTTAGAAGGCTGACAGGGTTGGCTCCTATGACAGACTTTGATAGAGTAAGCTTTTGTAGTTCTGTTTTCAGAGTTTGAAGGGAATTGTGAACTTTATCTCAAAGACTTATCTTCTAGTTAAAACATATTTTTATTACTAAATTAGTATTTCCAAAAATGTTTGGAAGTTTTCAATTTATCTTTCATTTTCTAATAGCATCCCCTTTTCCAGAAGGATTGTAGGGATTTTTGAAATATTACAATAAAGTAAACATTTGTTCCTGAGGATTTCATGACACCAGTTGAGATAAACAGAGATATCTGAGGTGATGAAAGTTTATAATTTTGAATCATTACATTATGCTATCATTATGCTTGAGAATAGAATAATTGAATACCTTGGGATTATTTTTTTTATTTAAGTCATATAGTGTTGATGTTTTATCAACATAATTAAACTTTATGCTTACTATAGTTTTTGTTTTAGCATTTTCATGCAAGAATTATATTGCAGAGGGAAAAAAAATGGTGCTGTTCTTGATCTCCTGGATCTTTCCTGGTGACCAGGAGACACCCTTCATTCACTTCAGGTACAGACAGAACTGTTTACTGTATTGCCAAGCCTGTAGTCAGCACTCTGGCCTCTTTCCCCTGCCCCAGAATGACCAAGGGCCCAAATGCCCAACTCTTACCTAATGGACATTTTTTTTTCTGCTGAGTAAGTCCTAGTACTTGTTTCTTATAGAAAAAGGTGATCTGGGGTCCCAGATCACTCTGGATCACAGGCAGACAGAGGCTGTGATTAAAGGGTCCCTGTCAAGGGGACTTACCAGTGCCTTGTGGTTTTGGTCACTATTCTCTTTCCATTATGCCCACTTCTAAAATGAACAGGAAATGACAAAACAACAACAACAATAATAACAACAAACAAAATATTTGTTTTTCAAAAAATGTTTGCCTTACTAAACTCCTAGTTGAACATGGTGGTACATGCCTGAAATCCCAGCAACTCAGGACCCTGAGGCAGGAGGTTCACAAGTTCAAAGTCAGCCTCAGCAATTTAGAGAGGCCCAAAGCAACTTAGTGAGACCTTATCTCAAAATGAAAAGAAAAAACGGGATGGGGACGTGGCTCAGTTGTTAAAAGCACCCCTTCTTTCAATCCCTAATGAAAAAACAAACAAAAACTCCTAAACTTCAAATGAAGACACTAGTAACTGTACTTACAGTCTCAAAATTTCTGTCATGTCCAAAGGAGTTACTGCATCTCTTTTTTTTTTTTTTAATTTTTCCATTCTCAAAATTTCAGGATCTTCTTCCTCATTCTCTCTTTTGCCTGATGTCTTTACTTTTCACTTTACTGATAAAACTAAATTAATCAGAAGAGAACTCCCATATATTTTTATCACCACATATACCTGTGTGCATCTGCTCCCACTTTCTCTACTCTCTCACCTATAGCTACAAAAAAAATAAATAAATACTATTGCTGCTTTCATCTAAAGTCTCAAGCTGATACTGGAATCATTCTCTATGACCTGCTCAGAAGCATGACTCCAGCAATCTTCCTTCAATCAAATATATCACTGAATTTTTGCTCTCTACTTGCTCCTTTCCATAGGCATGGAAATTTACTTTTACTTCTGTGGCCTTAAAGCTTTTATCTTACCAGGTACTACCTTTTTCTTCGCTTTTCTTTGCAGTAATAATAATCCTCAAAACAGTTATGTTTATTCACTGTCTCCAGTTCTTGTCCATCTGGTCAGGCTCACAATCCTATCAGAACTGCTCTAGTCAGTCAGCAAAGCCTTCCAAGCTCATAAATCTAATAGTCAGACCTCTCTTTTCCCCTTGGCATCAATATTTGGCACAGTAAATTTCTTCCTTCTTTGATACCTTTCCTTGCTTGACCTCGCAGATGGACTGTCTTGATTTCTTCCTACTTCATTATCTAATTCTTAATGTCATTGATGATATTTTCCTTCTCCCTAATATATTCATATTGGAATGAACTGAGGCCCAATCCTTGAAATGGTCTGTACACATAGTACAGACACTGTGGCTATCTAATCTAGTTACCTACCTTAGAATCTTTCTATATGGTGATGATCTGATAAACTTGTTTCCTGAACTCCAGACATTTATAACCGTCTATTTACATCTTCAATTAGAGAGCAATAGGTAGCCCAAATTCAACCTGCTCAAAACTGAACCTGTGATTTTGCCTCCAAGTTTCTCCTTCCCACAGCCTACCTCATTTCATGTGATCATGCTACATTTTTTTTTTTTAGCTTCTCCAGATGAGATGTTAGAAAATCACTTTACATCCTTTCTACTCACCTTCTACATCTCACCTGCCAGGTGATCTTGCTAGCTTTACATCAAAATATATCCAGAATATGACCTCTAGAATTGTTATGAGTTCAATTGTGTTTCCCTAAAATGATACTAAAGAGATCTGACCCTTAGTACCTCATAGTTGTACCTTTTTTGGAAATAGGATATTTGCACAGTTAAAAAGAGCTTATTAGGGTGGACACTAAATCCATAAAACTAGTACCCTTATAAAAAGGAGAAATTTGGAAAAAGAGACAAGAACTCTTCTGCTCCAGCCAGTCTGCTATCTGTGCTGGTGTTAGGGTGACCAACTGTCGTGGTTTGCATGGAGCTGTTGGGTTTTCCATTACATGGGATGCTCAGTGATAAACTGAGACAGTTCCAGGAAAATCAGGACTATTGGGCACCCTACCGCTATGCAGTGAATATAAGTCCTTCTCTGCAACAGCATCTTTGGACAACAAGTTTACTCTTCCTGGAATGAGAGACTAGAAAGCTGCTTGGACACTGGTTTACCAACTCCCTCACCAACTAAAGCCCTGGATGGAATCCCACATTCTTCTGAGGCCAATGCTGGTCGTCATATATGAGGTGTGCTCCTCCCTCTCATGTTCCCAACCCTCTTAACCCACTAAAACATTTACTAATCCAATGTGAAAATCATCTCTAATAGTGCATGCAATTAACTTCTTTATTATGTCCTTTATCTCTTGTTGACATACCTTATGAGAATGCAATCTACGAGAGGGCAGGATCTTAGTGTTCCTGGTAAATCTCAAGTGTTTGTTCAAATAATGAATAATCCATAGGGGGAAAAAACTTGCCAAATGTGCATTATTATTTTGAAGGGCCACACTTTCAAATGAACTTGATAATTCTAATTTAACCCAAACTCTTCAGATTCTATTTTAAAAACTATCATAGTTGTGGATATATTTAGCTGCCTGTTGAGAGCCACAGCCAAAGGGGCCCCAGCAAACTTCCAGCTGCCAGCAAACTTCCAGCTGCCGGCTGATGATTGGCTCACAGCGGCCCCAGCAACATCTAGCTGATTGGCTCCTCGGCCCCAGCAACATCTAGCTGATTGGCTCCTCTGCGGTGATGCTCATTGGACTGTTTCCCTGCCCTTTCAGACCACGGAGCTGCTCATTGGGGGACTTTTTTTGGCTCCGCCCACGTGACCCAGCCAATCGGCCTCAAGAGCAGGAGGATTGTGGGAGGTGGAGAGAAGCTTGTGTGGGAGAGAGAGGCTTGTGGAAAGCCGGTGGTGGCAGTTGAGGCTCTGAGGATTTTTCCTGAGAGGCTGTTTTGTTTGGCGTGTGTGGTTCTAAAAATAAAGTTAGTTTCTTTTGACAAGTGGCTCCTGATTGTGCCCAGCCAGACTGCGGCAGCTGCCTATACCTATAAAGCTAAGAGATACATAGATTTGAATGTGAATTTACAATGATATAGTATTTTAAAGCCTGGGTTTACTTAGAATGAAAACAAACTGATCAATATAAGAATATTTCCTACAGGCCTATGAAGTAGATACTATCTTTTCTTCCATTTTCTTATATATTTTTTTATTCAAATTTATTACCCATGCTCAAGCATATACTCTTGCTCACACATTATACTCATATATACATGGCCTCTTCATGCAACTGTTCTAAGACCATTAGCTTCATCATCATCTGTTTCATTAAGTACTCATATTTTGGGCTCGGTTCAAGGTTAGATAGCAAAGGTTAAAGAATGAATGCAACAGGGTTTCTGCTGCTATGAGTATATACGTTTATAAATAAAAGATAATGCATTAAGTCTTTTAATTTTTATTTTTAAATTTAAAAGATATAAGCCAACAAAAATGTGTCTCAGACCAAAGGAATGTATATCTCTTAGCTTTTTTTAGGTCAAAATGTAATTTTAGGGATTTCTAAAATGTGAGGAAGTTAATAATATCCACAATAGAGTAAGGATTGGAACCCATGTCCTAGATTGAAGACTGCCCTTATTTAAAGCATACTTCCTCTATTATTAACTCTGTAAATTTAGGTATGTAATCTTCTTTAAGCTTCTGTTTCCCCACCTGTGAAATGAAGCTATTCATAAACATCTTTCTGCTCATAGTGACACCATCTGAAAACACAGTAAATACTATTGCTTATTACAAAAATATTGCAACATTTTCATTTTACATTAATATTTTTGAGTTGATAATTTTTTTTCTGAATATCATCGCTTAGATTTTAATAATGTACATATGTGCATGTGTTTGCACACGTGTCTGTTCATATATTTCTGGGACAGTAAATTGTAAAACACACCTGGGTTTGAGAACAAATTCACATCCTGCTTTTTGTGCATGTGTGTAAAGAAGGCTGATTTAGCTTGAAGACGGCATTTGTAAAAGCTGTTTTGTTTTAAGGAACCAAATAAAAATGCTTGTGATATTGAAAAGAGTTTAGAATAGTTGACATTTGTATCACAAGTGGTTCTCTAGGTAAGTTTCATAAAGAAATAGAGTTTCTATAAAGTATACAAATTTCTTTTGAATCTCTTAGTGATCATCTCATAAATACGTGTCAGACAGTGTTCTATGTATAAAACCACATAGAGCCCTTCTAGATTCTGTCTTCCAGAAGTCACTGTGTATTTTTACACGTCAGAGTTCACATCCTCCAAGTACATGGATTCATTGATATCTATTGATTTACTTTTTCATTGCAAGTTTTCTTAAAGACTAAAAGTACCTACTTAATCAATTTTAGAGTAGCAGAGAACATACTTTGAAAAACTTAAGCAACATGTTTTTACCTGTGTACAGGAACTAACAATTAGATAATCCTTAAATTTTGCTTCCAATATAGTTTAACTTTAGACAGACAAAATACCTTTGAATATTTATTAAAAGTAGATGGTGATTTTTAGAATGTATATGTTTTTGATATAATTGTTATAGATAAAAAACAAAACAAAGCACAATGATGGTTCAAATTTTCTGTCTTTAATTTTTACTTTCTTTTAAAAATCTTTTTAATATATTATGACTTTTACTTTCAGTTTTATCTTATTTTCTCACCAATTAATATAACATGAATTTTTCTGGGAATATATTTATGTTGTATTTCAAATGTGACTGTGTATATGCAAATATAAGCCTTTCTATGCATTCATTTTTAGTAAGTATAGAGCTATATTTTTTCTAAAATATAAGTAGTGACTACTTGTTACTAAGTACTAACTACATGTCAAAAGTCCAGAAATTTTTGAAACATTGTTTATAACAACAGAAATTTCTCAAGTTAATTACTTTTATATAATTGCAGTAAAACTAAAACTTTACCAGGGACTTTCCTCTAATGTTTCTGCCCTATGAGTATTTATAGTGCTTAATGAATCCTAGGTAATAACAAGGGATGCACAATATGGTCACTATCTCTATTGGTGCATGCTTCTAATCTTTTAAAGGGGAAAAATACCTTCTATGCTGAGGATTGCCAAATAATTTTAAAGGTACACTGAGTAAATACTACATTTTAGGAAAATTGCATCCTCATTTCATCCATTCATCAGTTCATGTGTGCCACTAAACCATGAAATACTCTTGATAATAGGAATTGGTCCCTAAAATTTAAATCAGGGGAAGCAAGTTTGTTGATCTTGCAAAGCTCACAGAATAGTGACAAAGTCAGGTAGCATATTATAAAGTAAGTAAATAATCCAGTGATTAAACAAAAATAAAGAGAGAGAGAGAGAGAGAGAGAGAGAGAGAGAGAAAGGAAGGAAGGAAGGAAGGAAGGAAGGAAGGAAGGAAGGAAGGAAGGAAGGAAAGAAGAAACACATTGATATAGTGCCCAAGTACAGAGTGCAAGATTCAAGAAATAAGTAGATGCTCAGGGAATGAGTGTCTGTACTCTGGTGGCAACTGAGCTAATAAAGGAGAGTTTTCTTTTTTTTTTTCTTTTCATTTGCATTTATCCTATTTATTCTACAGGTAGACAAAGATTCAGAAGAGAGAAATTTCCTGGGCTCGGTGAAGAAACTGAAAAAACAGACCCATTGGCTTGAGGCATAATGCAAAATTAAATGAAAGAAGAGACACTGAGGAGTAGATTGGGGATAACACAGGGCCATGAAGGTCAGGGTCAGCTCTTTGGCTTTGCCAGCAACAGCATCACTTGCTGCCCCACTGCTGCAGCATTTTTTCAGGGTACCTAAGCAGGGGATCTGAAATTCATAGGGGAGGAAAGATGTCTGCTAATGTCAATTTTTAGGTCTTAGTGCACGACAAATCTTATAGAACACACACACACGATTTGTATGTTGAAGTGTTTATTACATGAACTGAGAAGTTAGTTAAATATTATCTCTCTGAAGTTCACTTCTACCCAGAACCTCTGAATGTAACTGTATTTGGGAACAGGATCTTTGCACATTCTTAAGTTATGTTAAGATGGAGTCATCCTGGATTAGTGTGGTCTCCAAATCCAATAATTGACATCCTTATAAAAAGAAGGGGGAGCACACAGAGATACACATATGGGGGAAAAGAGGTCCAGACAGAGGTAGAGACTGGAGTGGTGTAGTTATTTACCAAGAGATGGTAAGGACTCTTGGGGTCCTCTGAAAGCTATATATATTATCTAAATTGTAATTTAGACAATATATATAGGATTCTGCAAATTTGAGTGTAAATAAGAGTACAGATGCTAAAGTTATCTGTTATAAAGTTATCCTTGTTAGTTGAGTATTTTAGGTTAATTAGTATTTTAGGTAGTGACTCTCACACTAGTTCCTAGCTTTCTCAGAATCTGATTATTTTGGCACAGTGGTTTCTGTTTCACATCCTTAAATGCAATTTGGCTCTATTAAGCAGCTACTTAGAATTGGACATATTGGTATAATGGACAAAAACATCAACTTGATCTCAGTTTCATGGAGTTCACATTCTATCAGGAAATAGAGAAAAACATTTATAAACTAATAGTAGTAAATTTCCAAATTACTACTGGAAGTAACCTATTTCTAAATAAAATAACACAGGGTGATGTAAAAGAAAGTAATAATGTAATAAAGGCATGGAAAAATCAACAGAGCGAAAGGGCAGGTGCTCTCATGATTCTCCATGTGATCTCTTCCCATCTGGGCTCTGCCTATTCTTGTTCTGCTTGGGCCTTGGGACAGGATGGCACACACAGCATGTATCACCGGGTTCTCTCTGTCATTCTGTTGAGTTCAGACAGTGAGAGGCACCAGCAAGAGATCGGATCTGTGGAATCAAAAATTGGGATATGGGTTTTTTTTTATTTCTTCCCTTTTCAGGTCTCTGGTCCTGGCAGAGTCTATGACCCTCAAAAATCAAAACTTCTGTTTCGCCTGTCTTCTGTGTGCTCAGCTCCTACCCAGTTTCTGATACATTGCTGACTTGGGCAATAATACCCACCCCTTGTTGTTTCTCTGTAAGCCTTAACATACCATTTGCTCATCAACTATCTTTGTTATTTTTTTTCTCACTATGAACGATGTTCATCCTTTTTATACATTGACTTATTACTTTCCCAATAAATGATGTATTTCTATTAGAATTTGGATCTTATATGTTCATTGCTATACTTCCAGGATGAGGAAAGATCCTGCACAAAGTAGAAACTCAAAAAAGCAAAAAATAAATAAATAAATAAAATAAAAAAATAAAGAAGAAGAAGGAAAAGAAAAATAGTGACTGAACACCCTGAACACCTTACAATGTAAATTGGCCTGTTTTGTAAGAGACAGATAGATACATATTTGTCCCCAATTGTATTTATAGACTATATATGTGTAAGTCATCTTGGTGCCATGGCAATGTTCCCCCCCAAATTAAGGACTTTTGCCCAGTTTTTACATGGCAAAAGGGAGAACCATGACTAAAAACCAAATCTACCTGCTCTAGGCCAGTTTTTGTTTTGTGGCAAGGGCATATCAAGTCTGATAGATCAAAATCTTATGAATATTCTTAAGTAGTAATACTTGGCAAGTGTCCCAACTTACATTTAAATTTACAGATTCCCAGATACACTATTTATATTACAATAGATTTTTTTATTGGTACAGTCTTGATCATAATGTCCATAAAAGAAATGCCCAAACACAGTTTACTTCATTACTGTTAACAAAACCACACAATTAAAAGCAGTGAATATTGAAGTTTCAATACTTTTACACTTTTGAATAGCAACACAACCAAAATGTTTTGCAATAAAATAAAATGTATGTGTGGTGAAATGTGGACCATTTGGCTATATTGAAATGTGTTCCCAAGGCATGTATTGTTTCAGGGAGAAGAAAACTTATAACCAAGAGAAGAACAAACAATAAGTGAAATTCAATTTGCAGCTAAATATTGATGATCAGATGGTATTATAATCCCAGTTATCAAAGATAGAAATGATTTAAGATTAAAAAAAGGACATAATTGATTGAGGGTAATAACAGTGCATATCTAAGAGACAGCAATGATATGCACATAAATGAGAAGAATACTAGAAGGCTTCAAATACAGGAAGCAAGAAAGAAAATATAGCTATTTGAAGAGTGTGATAAAGGAGAATCTAATCAATTTGTCTTAAAGACTAAGACAAGGAAAAAAAGAGGAATTTAAAATATTAAAAGGGCATTATCTAAAGTGTATTAAATATGTTATGAGACAGGCATATTTAAGAAGAGCAATTCCATCAATCCCTCAGACCAAAATTCATGTCTTTAAAGGGTATCAGAAAAATGATGCATGGAAAAATGTATGTAAAACCTGTGAGGTGCACAAAATGGCAAACAGAGGAGGCTTACTTAGATACCCTGGTTTAAGGAATATAATGATATGGATAAAAGAATATAATAAAACACATAAATGAAATGGCATGATGAGATGCATAATTGGACAAATGCAATGATATGCAAAGGAGAAAGATATGATACATATTTTTGAAGAAGTGTAATGAGATGCATAAATAGAAAGGTGTAATGAGATGTGCATGTTTAAGTTCTGGAATGAGAAATATAGGTTATAATAACATACATGAAAGTAATTTAGTAATGAGATATACAAGGGAAAGGCTTTAATGAAATCCACAAATGCAGAATATGTAAAGATCCTTAAAGGAGATGTAATAATATGCACATATTTGAAAGTTAAAATGAGTTGCCTTAATGAAAGTGTGTAATGAAAGGTATATGTTTGAAAGGTATAATGAGACACATTAAAAAAGGAAGAACGCAAAGCAATTCTTTCCTCCTATGTAGAATAATGGTCCCTGGAAGCCTTGAAAAGTCATCATCCTAGGGGATTTCTCTGTTTCTACTTTAGTATAAATGACGATGCCATCAGCAGTTTCAGCACTACCACATCAAATGGCATCTCCCTTGAGTCCAGGTGTATTTTTGGATACATAACTTAAAACACAGCCCCTTACCCAGGGTCACATTTAGGGATGAGTTAGGAATGGTGCTGATTATTACACATTAACATAAGGGGAGGAAAAGAAAAAAGAAACCAACAGCCCATGAGTCTTCATTTGGAGGCTGAAGTTGTGGTAGAAGTCTTTGAGTGTTCCAGCAATCTCACAAGGCAGACATTCTTATCTTCATTTTGACAACCTAACCTAGAAAAGGGAGGTTCAGAGATAAAGCTGATTGCTCAAGTTCACGTGGTTAACAGGCTTTGGAGCCAGTGTTTGAAAAGAAGTCTTCCTGGCTTTGAAATGCTACTTTCTATTTCTCTTTTTATTTTTATTTTTTTTTTCTGTGTGCACATTATTTTCCCCCCATATATTTGTTTGATTATATTTTTTCTGGGTAATTACTGCTAATTATGGCTGGAATTTCCAAAAAGGTTTTATTAGCACCTCCAGTCACAAATGTAGCACATTTGCATAGCTACTAATTTTGCCAAGACAGACAAAGTGATAACAGACTAACCAGCCTGTAACTTGATACATTGAGAAATGATTAGCCCTATTTGTTTTCTGAACAATTTTGCATCATATTGTACTCCATATAATAATTATTTGATGATATGCTGATTAGGAAACTTGATGAAATTAATGGGTTTTAAAAATTAGACCCATAATTTCTAAAAGTATTGTTGGAATGTATATTGGCTAGTGAATGAATTGAAGCCAAGCAAATAAAACCATTTTCACTATCACTTAAAAATCTGCACGAATGAGGCCAAGCTTTGTAACCTCTCATGAGATTCATTTTCCTTCCTACAGAATGAAGATAATGGTATTTGTCTTATTAAATTTTATTACAGTAAAATAATTCATGTAAAATATCTAGAACATTCCATAGTATATAAGAAGCAATGAATAAGTATTAATTCCTTTCTTTGCAACTTTTAGTCAAGGTCAGATAAGTAATTATATGAAATAACTCTGAGCCTTAAATATCTTTACTTTTAGCCAATGGTAGTTTATGTCCATAGACTAACTTACTGGGAAATAAAAACTAGAAAATATTATAAGACAATGCTTTCTATGGTGATTGTAGGCAGTAATTTATTTCTAGATTAATTGCTTATAGAATGGCAAAGACATTAATTGAAAGAGAGTGATTTTTTATAAAATATGAGTACCACAATTAATTCCCCTTTTATTGACAGAATTCAAATTAAACTAAGTACAACTTAAATTTGTGACCTTTCACCTTCACACTAATAACTTTTTACAACCTTAATCAATCAGCTTAATATAGCAATTATCATCTCAACCATATTTCCATTGGAGTCTATGATTATTTTAGGATAACTACTTATTGTTCAATTAAGACTCTATGAAAAAAGGTCAAACATTGGTCACTTTTACTCATTAAAATTTTGAAGTTTTATCCTGAATATTCTTCTACACAATTGAGGATTTCATTAGAAATTAATTGTGAAAAAGTCATTCACCATACCATGATAAGCTGACTAGCTAGCTGAGATCTAAGAACAAAATCTAAGATTAAATTTTAGTTAAATACACATTATATTTATGTACATAAAAGCAATAATAAGTATTTTAGCTGAACCAGCGTAAAGATGAATGCAGTTATTTAGAAAACTTCACAAAGACATTTTTTTTCTGAGTTTGTAAAACTGACAAAACTAACCAGAGTTCACCTTTCAAAAGTGTGGACAAGTGACTCATAAAGTAGATGAGAGGTTTTATTTCTCCTTCACCATGATATGACCATCCGAGGGTTACTGCCGTTTTTTAGGAGACAGTGGACATCAGTGACTAAGTGTGTACGCTCTGAAGTTAAGCTGTTGGGGTTCAAATACCATCCTTGTTGTGTGCTGGATGTGCAACTCTGGAGAAATTTGTTAGTCACTCTAAGCCTCATCTTCCTGTTACCCGTGTCACATGTTTGCCATGAGGATTATGTAAGACAACATATGAACAGTGTCAGGTCCATAATAAACTCAGAGCTCTGGGGTAAGCATGTCCACCTCAGGTAAGAGATGTAACAGTGAGCAGTGGCTTTAGATCCCTAATTTTACTGTGATAATGTAGGTTTCACCTGAGAGTAGATCATATTCCATTTAATTTGGTGTCAGAGATCTGGACTATACCCTTGGTTCTGTTTGTGAAATATGACTAATTTTCAGGGCTGGACTGTGGCTCAGAGATAGAGCACTGTCCTAGCATATAGGAGTCCCTGAACTCAATCCCTACTATTGACTCCCCTCAAAAAAAAGACTTGTTTATTATAAAATCATCCCACCTCAATGGAACCAAGAAAATTTGAAGACTAATTCTAAAAGTAAAACTGGTTGGTGACCTCAAACAGACAGGGCTGGAGAAGATATGGCCCCATGGATACATGAGAATGAGGAAACAAAAAGATCACAACATTTTTAATGTGACAGAAAACTGACATCACAGAGTAATCAACCACCCTCAAATATCTACAGAAATAGGCAGTGATAAGGAGAGATGTGAATATCCTGGAATACATGGACCCGGATAGTGGTCAGAAGGATTTAACTAGAATCGACCAGAAATTGAAGGAGGCAAACTGTGGGGTAGGAAGAATAAGGAATCTCAGGGGCCTGCTCTGGACTGAACTGTCTTTCTCCCCAACTCAGTTAAAGCCCCAACTTCCAATGTGACAACATTCAGACTGGGGCCCTTGACAGGGAATCAAGTTAGATGAGGTCACGAAAGTGTACTGCTTGACTAATGGGATTTGTGTTCCTATAAAAGAGGAAAAGACAGTTGAGTATTCTGTGTGTTTCTCTCTCTCTGTCTGTCTCTCTCTCTCTCTCTCTCTCTCTCTCTCTCTCTCTCTCTTTCTATTTCCATCTATAAGCAAGAAAGTTTATGTGAGGACACACTGAGAAGCTGGCTGTGTACAACCCAGGACAGGAAACCTCACTAGAACCCAATCCTGTTGACACCTTGATTTTAGAGTTCTAACTTCCCAAACTGTGAGAAAATGAAGTTCTGCTGCTTAAGCCACCTGATTCCTGGTGTTTTGTTATGGTAGCCAGAGAAGACTAATGCAAGGCCAATGATAGAGGGAATTTGCACTATTTTGTATTTTTTTTTCCTCCAAGAACTAAGTGGGTACTTGCAAAAATAATTAGGGAGAATTGTGAGAAAGCATCACTCCTGGTACCTGCTTGGGAGAAAGAAACAGCAGTCATTGAGGCAGAGCACAAATGACCTGTGTTCACCTGTCTTACATCTTATATGGGGACAGAGGAGAAATAGCACCAGTTATTTGGGGGCACTGGTTGAAACCTCATGGAGCTTAGAGAACGAAATGGAAAATCTCTATTCCTGGGATGGATAAGGGGCACGGGGAGGAGTGTGCATTGGTATTGGACATGATGCTGAAAGAAAGTTGACCCTGAACTCAGGCAGGTGCTCTTATCAGTGCACAGAGATTTCCTAAGACTGAGACTATGTCAGAACACCAGTGGACTTAATCTATCACCTGAAACAACTAGATCAGCAGACCAGAACTAAAAAATTAGAAACACTGAGTAACACTGCACTACTGGAGGGGTGTGAGGTGGTGAACCTTCTGTATGTTATGTGCACATGGAGGACCTAAAACTGAGGATGAGACAGATATCAAGAAATACCCTCTACATGTCATTGACTGTTTCCCTTGCTGAGAAGAAGCTTTTTAGTTTGATTCAATCCCATTTAATAATTCTTGAATGTATTTCTTGTGCTTTAGGAGTCTGGTTGAGGAAATCAGGACTTAATCTGACATGATGAAGAAAACATCTTTACCACAAGCACATCTATAGAGTACTAATCTCCAGTATGTATGTATGTGTGTATGTGTATATATATATATATATATATATATATCAAAATCTAATACACACTCATACACACACACCCCCCCACACACACACACTATAACACTATATATATTCAGCATTAAAAAAGAATAAAATTATGGCCTTTGCAGGTAAACGGATGGAATTGGAGAATATCATGTTAAGCAAAGTAAGTCATTCCGAAAAACCAAAGTCTGTATGTTCTCTCTGATAAATGGATGCTGATCCATAATGGGATAGGGGACAGGCATGGGTAAAATTGAGGAACTTTGATAGGGCAAAGGGGAGGGAGGGAAGGGGAGTGGGCATGGGGGTTGGAAATGATGGTGGAATGAGATGAACATCATTATCCTAGGTACATGTGTGACTGTACATGTGGTGAGACTCTACATTGTGTACAACAGGAGAAATGAAGAGTTGTGCTACATTTGTGTACAACAAATCAAAATGCATTCTGCTATCCTGTATAACTAATTAAAACAAATTTTTAAAAAATGAAATTAAAAACAAAAGAGAGATATGTTATAGCAAACTAGCCTCTGAACTAGCACATGCATTAGTAGATGACTTTGAAAGGTGGTACCATGAGAGCAATTCAAGAAATAATAAAAAAAAAACATAAAAAGTCAGAAAAATTAAGTAGATACATAAAAATCACTTAAATTGAATTCAAAGAGAAAATTAGTGAAAAAGAAAAGAGGAGGAAGAAAAGGAGAAAAAGGATGAAGGGAAAATAAAGAGGAAGAAGGAGGAGAAGGAAGAAAAGGAAGGGGAAGAGACAGACATGTGTGTTCATCCTAGATATACAGACCGACATTTAATATGTGTTGATCAAAATAAAAAATAGGGCTTGGAATGAGACTTGGTGATAGAACATTGGAATTAAATTTTCAGCACTGAGACAGGGGCTTACTAAGTTGCTGAGGTCGACTTTGAAATTATGATCCTCCTGCCTCAGGCTCCTGAGTTTCCAGGATTACAGACGTGTACCCCTGTGACTGATAATAATCTTTAAAAAATGAATTAATAATTATTAATATTCTAAAAAAGAGAGAACTAGGCTAATAATAATAATATTATTATTAAAGCTAGTAATAATACTAGCTTTTCAAACCCTCTTATAGAAAATAGAAATATTGGGGGCCCCATGTTATTCCTCAAGTTTAATGATATGCTAGGAATCTCATAGGACTCAACATATAACGATACTTATGGCTATGATTTATTACAGTACAATTATACCTACTATAATCATCAAAGAGATGAGACCCCAGTGTGGAGTCTCTTAAAAAACCAGGTGAAAGCTTCCATGAGTCCTCTCTTCCAGCAGAAGTTGGGTGAGACAGAGGGTGTGCTTAATTCAATCTAGCAATGTACCCACAACAACACACTTAAAGTGCTGATACCCAGGGAATCTCAATAGAGACTCAGGGTCCAAAGATTTTATCGTAGGTTGATGATAATTAATGGTGCAAAACTACATGTTTTCCTCCTCAGTCTAGAAACAAAGCAGGATGTACTGTATCACCAGTCCTACTCAGTGCTATATTGGAAACCCTAGAAACTGCAATAAGACAAGAAGCAAAAGCAAACGGGTGCGTTTATTTGAAAGAAAGAAAATTTTTATTATTTGTTGAGAATATGATTGGCTAGGTAGAAAATCCAAAAATATCAATGAGACTCTTCAAACTAATAAAATTATATAGTTAAGTCACAGGATAAAAGATCAATATAAAAGTCTTATACTTTATACAATATAAAAATTTCCCATGTGTACTTATATAATAGTAATGAATAAGTAAAAATTTCAATTAATAAAAATCCCCTACCAAATTGAAATATTTGGATATAAAGATTGAAAAATAAGCACAGTATCTGTGCACAAGAAAATAATAAAAACTGATGAAAGAAATTAAAAAATGAGGTAGAATGTGATGATCGTTATTATCCAAAGTACAGGTATGAAGACATGAATTGGTGTGAATATGCTTTGTATACAACCAAAGATATGAAAAATTGTGCTCTATATGTAATAAGAATTGTAATGCATTCCACTGTCATTTATAATTTTTTTTAAAAAAGAAAGAAAAAAGAGGTAAATAAAAGAAAGACATCCCATGTTCATGAATTGAATGTTTTAGTTTTGCCAGTTCTTAACCACTTGTCTATAGGTTCAATGCAATTCCAGTAAAAATTTCATGAAGCTATTGCCATCATCAGCAAACTGTGTGGTAAAGCAAACAATGGAAAATGTACAAAATAGCACAGAAGAGGAAAGCTGGAATAAGCATTCCCTTCAGTTTCAAAACTTCCTACAATGTAAGTAAGACCGCATGATGTTGGAAAGATAATAGAGATCAATGAAAAAGGAGAGATAAACTAGAAATATACCCTCATATCTAAAGTCACCTGAAATTTCTCTTAGAAGCAAAGGGATGTTCATACAGAAAGAGTAAACTTTCAGTAGAGCTAGAAAATTTGGACATACTTAGGTGGAAAATAGGAACCAAGACCTAGTCCATAAACTTCTCACCAATATCATCTCAAAAAGTATCAGAGGCTGAAGTATAATACGCAAAACTTATAAAACTTCTAAAAGAAAATGGCAGAAAGATTGATCTAATCTTGGATTTGGTGATGAGTTGCTATGCATAAAAGCAAAAGCAAGATCCATTTAAAAAAATAAGCTGAACTTTATTATAGTGCCTTGAAATCTATCCTGCTAGAGATACTAAAAAAATAATAATAAAAATAAAAGCATAGTCTTGGGAAAAATGTTTCTAAACAAATATGCAACAAAAGCCCTTTATGAAAATAAAATACACAAAGAATTCTTAAAATTCAAACATAAGAAAATAATTAGCTTGACTAAGGAAGATGAACTGAAGTTCTGATCAGTTTTCCCATCCAAGAAGATGGGCCACTGGTAAGTAAATTCATAGTTTATAAATGCAAAGCTTGCTTCATATATGAAAAGGAAATAATGTAATTCAATATATTTTTACAGAAAGGATGAAAATATACAATTACCTCAGAAGAAGAAAAAAATGAATTTGAAAAAATTTACATTCATTCGTGATATTAATTCTTAGCAAATTTGAATTATAATGGAACATCCTTAACCCTGGAACTAATGTGATATGCAATAATGAGATACTGAGTAACTCTTCCTTAAGTTCAGGAACAAGGCAAAGAGGTTTTCCCCTACCACTCCTTTTCAACATGCACTGGAAGAAATCAAAAGAAAGAAAGTGCATATACATTAAAAAGCAAAAAGCAAGAATTGAATTAACCCTATTTATGGACAATGATTATCTACATAGGAAATTCCAAGACTACCAAGGAAAAAAAAGAAAGAAATGTTCTAGAATATGTATTGTTTTAGCTAAGTTTTTGAGGTAAATTTCGCCAGTGACATGATTTGTACTTCCTCATCTGGTGCCCTGAAAAAGAAACCTCAGTTGAGTGTTATTCTTGCCCAAAATGCAAAATCTCAGTCTAGTCCTGAGAAAATATGAGACTAACTCAAAGGAGGGAGTATCTGCAAAAGCACTGACCAACAACCTTCAAAAATGTCAATAGCATGAACAATAAAAGACTGAGAAATCATCACGTACCAGAGAAGACTAGGGAGATATAATAAGTAAATGCACTGGGAGACCCTGGTTCAGAGATCAGAAGATAAACAGTCCTGACTAAAGAGCTTGCAAAATCTGAATAAAGTCTACAGTTTAACACCAGTTAACTTCTTTTTTCAGACATCATATGCCATAGTAATGCAACATTCTGGTTAGGTTGATGTATATACCAGAAACCAACTTTTCTGTAAATTTAAATTATTTCAACATAGAATATAAATAATAACAATGTAATAATAATAATCATGTTTATCATTATGTAAGAACATTTTCTTCTAAGCACCTTATAACCACATGGTTCAAGAACACATTGGCTTTTCATTTTATGAAATGATCACACTGATACAAACAGAGATTTGAAAAAGAGCATTGCATGATATTTGAGTCAAATTTAATTCACTTTGCAATATCTATATTTTTAGGTCCTCTTCCTCATCAATAATTGTCAGGAATGATAAGAATAGACACAAGAGCACTAAAAATGTTCCAGGGGTTTCAACATAAGGAGAGTGACAATTTCCATTAACTGAAATGAAAAATGAATATGATGAAAAAGGTAACTATAAGATACAAAGAATATTATACAGTTGTATCTCATCAATAACATAGAAATGGGTTTATAAAAGGATAAACTGATAGTTTGTTCATTGGAAAAATTTGTTAGGAACATATTTTCCTTTGTCCAAACTTTGTTCCTATTTTCATTAATTATGGATATTTGAGGTGTTGCTTTGTTTCTTTTCATCTCCCCAACTTTTGAAATTCATAGGATTGTGGAAATGCAACAGAACAATTTCTGTAAGCACTCGATGCAGTTCCAGACCCAAACTTTTTGTTCTTAGTTGCAACTGCAGCTTTTAAGTTGCAAGTTTAAGAAATGCAACTGAAAATGTCCTGGGGTGCTATTCAGATTCTAGTTCCTTCCGCTATAGTTGAGTTCTATATTCCTCTGTCATTTTTATTAAGCTCATGTTTTCCACGTGGCCAGAATATTGGCCTCCAGTGGCTTCTGATTGTTTTGTTCTTAGAGCTTGAAATTTTCAGAGTATAATCAGACTCTTTAGAAGTTTCACAAAGGGACTGGAGTTGTAGCTCAGTGGCGGAGTGCTTGCCTTGCTTGTATGAGGCACTGGGTTCAATCCTCAGCACCACATAAAAATAAACAAGCAAAATAAAGACATTCTATCCATCTAAATCTACAAAAAAATTAAAATGAAGAAGTGTCACAAAATACCTGGGGAGTTCTGGTTTAGAAATGTGTCTACTTATGAACATGAATAGGCAAGGAGCTGGTGTAAATTTTGTGATTCAAATTAAGTGCCTTTTTCGTGATCAGAACCTGTGGTTTCATCAAGGCAAATCACATGGACAGAGGGAAGTTTCTAGAAAGAGTTATGACATATTGAAGGAAAGAAATTGGACTGAACCACGTATGTATTCATTGTAGTTAGCGGTGGTTTTTGTTTGTTTGTTTCCCATCACCATGATTATCATTATCTTTATTTCCTTTAAGATTCTATAGCCAACAAGTTATAGGTTGAATCCAGTAAATTTTGTCTTAATACAGACTTTAACATTTTAGTTGATGAGAATTGTCACAAGCTTTACAATAAAATCCCTGGAAAAATGTTAATGCTTTTTTGTCAATTCTATTTTCCCTGTCAATTAGTAATGAAGAAAAGAAGTAGTTCTTTCTCTTATTGAAATATTATAAAATGAAAGGCAATTTCAGATAAAATACTAATGGAGAAAATGTGCACTATAATTTAAGCATGAAAAATAAAATATAGCATTTTTCAAACATTCAAAATATCTCTATATACAATAGACAACATAACTTATGGGGAATATAAGCTCTCAAGAAACTGGAATTCACACCTTAAGAAAAATGATGTGTAAGTCCCTTATTGCACTATTAGAGCATAAATAAATGTGCACTGTTTTTCAAATTTCATTTTCCATGTGAGTGGTTTTCTTTTCTGAGCATGGTAATTAGGTGCATATATTTCTCCTAAGAATATGAAATATAAAACAAGTAAACAACCCACCCACATCTTTTGTTCTATGTTAAAGAATATTGTGCTAAAGAATGAAGTGGCCTTCAATAAATGTTATTAGACTTCATATTCAGGCTAATATACCTACTTTTATATTCTGGCTAGCTCTATTTCTTTTGCTCTATAAAAAATCATGTTTCTGTGAATTTAAATGTAGTTAACACTGTGCAATTACTTTTTCAAATGAACGCTATAGTTATAGCTTTAACCTAAAATAAAAAGAATAGAAAATTAAGTTTGGTGCCTGAGCATAGCCACAACACTTTATATTTATTAATGCCCTATTTATTGGAGGGAAGACATCCATGTTAATAGGTGCAATTAAATTAAGGTAAACTAATCATTTTCAGAAATAAAATGTAAAAATAAATTCTAAAAATAACTTGCTGTTCAACTTTGGAATACTGAATTCTTTAAACTAAAAAATGCAAATTTTATATTCTAAAATTAGAAACATAATTGTTTATATATGCAATATTATTTTCATTTTATTTAAACAAAAATAAACTGCTTTAATATTTTTAAAAAATTTATATCCTATATGACAGCTCCCTTCTCATTCTTTCCACTATTTTTCCCTAACTTCCTTTAAGACTTTTTTTCAAAAATCCAAACATTGTTACATGTGTGTAGTATTATTCGTACACTGATGGCTAGTTATGGCAGGATTCTGATAGTAACAAAAAATATTTGTTGAATTCTCACTGTTTTCTATGTACTCTCAAATTTTGTACAGATGCTAAGATGTTAGCAACTTCAGTTTATCCAAAACACTAAGGCTATATAAGTACCCCCACTTTCCAATGGGATATGCTCTTTGTCTAAGACAGGACTTCCAAAAGCAATGTCCAAGAACTGGCTATATGACCTTTAGTTGGCATCCACCTTCAGAATATACAAAATGCAGGAGAGAGTCAGAGAAATTTGGAAATTCTCTGGAGAAAACTGATGATGAGTATGAGTTCTTTTCCCCCTACCTAGGGAGATGTAAAAGCCTAGTGATGAGTAGCCTTAGGAACATCATTCTCAGTAAGGTCAACTAATTCATGGGCTCAAAAAACAGGTTTGGAGAGAAGGTACTGATCAAAGAAGATGATGTTTATTTCCCTCTGAGTTAGAAGGAAATGATGAACCAGTGTCAGATTGTATTTGAGGAACTTGGACTAGATGTGGAGCTCTTGAAATAAGAGTAGCTGTGGTTGTTCATGATCATGACCTGGAGAGCTGTCTTAAAGAGTAAAACAACCTGAACACACACAAAAAAAAATTCCAATTTGGAGCTGGGGAAGATGCAAATTGTGTGGATTCTCAAACACAGCAGTTGTTGAAGGATGGAGCCATTACGAAATACATTACAAAGTCTACTACAGTTTTCAAAAGTGAATCAAAGCATGGTCACCTAGACACATTACTGAAGCCCCTCCCAGGGCTTTGGGAGGAGCATGTGTACCCATGGATCCCTGAGCATGCATTCTATGAGCTTTGGAACATATTTATAAATCTAAATGAGTAGGCTGAGGGAGAAATCACAATCAGCGAGCAGAGACTGACTTACCCATTTTTATGGTGTCTCTACAGAATGGACAAAGTAATCCAGGAGAGAGACAGAAGAAAAAAAATTCTATTCTGATTTTCCTAAAGAGTTCCACTGTGAGTTCTACAATGTAAGTCCTATTAGTATTCCTATTAAATTCTGCCTATTAAGAAATTAAAACAACTTGATTAAGTTTACAAAGTCCTACAGGCAAAGGAGGATTTGTATCCTTGACTGGTGGACCCCAGAATAAGCACTTGGAGGATTCTTAATCACCATATTAGAGGGCCTCAATGAAGCCTACCCAGGGACCTCTGCATGCCCAGAAGACAGAACAGATACAGACAGCCCCTGAACAACTGACCCTCACTTTAAATGATGACCTTCTTGAACCTGCTGTCTGGCTCTTAACTTTGATCTATGAACTATCTTCATCTTAGTCATGTCTGCACTTCTGATTTTCTCTCTCTCCTCCAAAGCATGCTTCAGAGGTTGTGCTTCATTTAAAAGGACACAGCCCATGTTTTTCACCTGAAACACCCGAGCAATCTGTTTCTAAAACTTGCAAACTGTGTTTTAAATTTTAAAAAATTAAATAACTGAAATCACTTGTACCATATCGAACTGATAGATATTAACAGATACCTAGAGGCCAAGCACTTGTGTAAAGCTTTGAAAAGGCAGAAGGCAGACAGTGTGAGTCAAGGGTATGGAGTGGTAGGACTGATCAGGAGGGTGGAAAGAGTCTGTGGATGGTGTGACCATCAGTTAAAATGCCTGAAGAGATAAAGTCTTAAATAAAATGAGTTATGATTCCAACATTCCTTTCTTCCTCACCTCTATTTCTTCACTTCCCTAGCTCATTTTTTATGACATTTGATGTCCATATACATTTTGATTGATGGGATTATTCAGTTATTGACATTATATGAATGCATTACGCTCATTTTCAAATCATAATTTCCATCCAATGACAGTCTATGGAGCAATTTCCAATCAAAACACTCAATCATAGTGTAACACATCCCTGAATATTCGTCCTAAGCACATTTTTTTTTTTTTTACATAAATGTGACTGTGTGCTATGGGGAGAGTTTGGCAGATTTGTTTTTTATTATTGGTTAACCTGGTCATTGATGGTGCTTGGCACTGTCATCCTCCACCTAAACCAAAAAACTATCCTACAACCTAGAGAGAGTGGAAGTAGAGTAGAACACAAGAGGATTAAACATTGACCAGAATCTCTGTAGTTCACAGGACATCAGTGTTAGATGGGATGAAGCTCTCAGACAGATAAGAAAATTTACGAGCAGAGAAGAGCTGTGCTTCACTTTTTAGCTGGTACACAACTCACAGAGTTTCCTTTGTATTCAAGGTACGAAAGAGAAGAGCAGAATGGCCCTCTAAAAGTCCAAGAGGGACTTCTGCAACATATCTGAGAACCCAGTATGTCACAGGGAGCTGCCATTGGTTTTTCCTGTGTGGCAGCAAATAGCACAGAACCTTATATTAACCCCAATAGATCTTAATTTGGAATGAGGAAATTCCACATTCAATATTAGAGTGAATTGAAGTGGACAGCAGAACTGGTGACCAAGTAGAATATGCACTTCTTAGCAGTAGATGTTAACTTTTCATAATGAGACAAGACAAGGCACAGATGGGAAAGTGACATCACAGAAGTAAAGGTTGTTCTGGGGCCATGGTACAAGTCGCAGGATCCTTTTGATGCCACCTGCCCTGAGACTCTGATGCTGTTCCAGGGAACAGAGTGTGTAGAAAAGATGAAAACTGAATATGATTGAGTTTAAATCTACAACAAGTGAGGAAAAGTGGAAATTGGATTACACTAAATTTTCTGCTGTCACATAAAATGATAATTTTAATTAAAGAAAAAATTATAGGAAATGACATTTCTCTCCTACCTGAATTTGTTCCCTGAAAATATCATACTTGCTAAAGGAGTTTATCGAATTTCATGTAACTGATCTACAGTTCAAATTAATTCTTTTTATGGAGAGACTGAATATTCATGAAACTGCAGCTATACCCTAATTATGATTCTAGATCAGCATTTGAAATCCAGACTATACATGGACCCACATATTCCTAAGGGAATGAGAGTTACACACCCATTTGTAATCATTTGCTGGTCTTAATAAGCTAAGCTTTAAAACAAAAATACTTTCTTAACTCAAGGTCAAAATCACAAGAAATCTGCAGCAGGTAGACAAAAACTTTCCCAAGAATTTAAGAGAATCACTATAATATCTAATAATACTTTTTTCTTAAAGGTTATACTCTTTATTTAGAGGAGTAAGATGCCAGTAACATTACTTAATTAACAGAAAAATTCCATAGCTGAAAATAAGCTTAGAAGTTGTTATTTCTAGCTATAGTAATTTATAACTTTTAAGCCTGAGAGAAAATTGTGTTATGCGTCTAATGATTTCATCTTTATCAAAGTGAACTTCTATATCAAAAGATTCTGAAATGTTGAACAATCTGAGATGCTATATGCATTCTATAATGAAGTGTGGGGAGAGTAGTGGTAAAAAGGTGTTAATTGATTAAAAATATTAGTTTTGAATGGATAAATGCAGAGGATAGCAAAGCTTAGCTCCACTAAAAGATTAAGTGCCAAATTATACACTGTATTAAACAACATAAGTAGCATTAAAAATTAACAGCAACTCTGCATTAAGTCCTGATTATATTGTCAATTAAGATGATAATTGGGAAGGTTTCAAAGAAAATTTGCAATAAAAAAAACAATTTAATTACTTCAAGTGCTTCTTATGATTTTGTGTTTTTTGCTTAAACTTTTATTAAAAATTACATTAATCACTGGTAGTTGAAGAAATGTAACTCAGGGATAAAATACAAGTGGTACATAGGGTTCCATAACTTGGCATTAAATGATGTCAAAGATACAGTGGGGTGCTGTTTCTTTCTTCTGTCTTTACTCCAACTAAAGGTACCAGCCCACTTACAAATTCATTGGGCAGCTAAAGAATGCTTAGGGTCAAAAATGCCCAGAGTCAAGGTTATGATCCATTAATTCAACCATTTATTTTTGAGAGAAAAGAGCCACAGATAGAAGGTTACTTTTTGCTAGATTGTAATTTGCCAACTTGTTTGTATAACTCACAAGTAAAAGGGTGGTAGTTACTATAATAATATTAGAAAAGATTACATAATAAAATCACCTTGTTTCCTAATATTATTATAGTAACTACCACCCTTTTACTTTTGTTTAACAAATAAAGTATTTTAGCTTTTGTTAATATTGCCATCTTTTAAAATACTATGCTGTCTTAGGAATAGCTTAAAGGTGGTACACTTATCTAGTCTATGGGTCAGTCCCCAGAATTGACCAAAAAAATAAATAAATAAAAAATAAACGGTATGCTTACATTGCTATTTATTCCTCCTCTTCACTCATACCTCTTCACCCTTCACTCCCTCTCCTCATTCTCTCCTCCTTGTCCTCTCCTTCTCCTCCTTCTCCTCCTTCTTCTTCTTTGTGGTGCTGGGGATTGAACTCAGGAGCATTCTAGCACTGAGCTACATCCCCAGCCCTTTTAAAATTTATTTTGAGACAGGATCTTGCTAAGTTACCCAGGCTGGCCTCCAATTTGTAATCCTCCTGCTGCAGACTCAATTGCTGGGATTAGAGGCATGTTTCATCATACTCAAGGTTTTGTTGTTTTTATTTTTAAATATTCAATGTTGTAACCATATACAATATTTTGTGTGTTTTTCTGAGTTAACCGAGTACACTGGTTGCTAAATACTTGATTTTTCCCTTCGTTTGTCACCCCCCCTCAATTTCATTTGAATTTGTTTTGTTGTTTTTTAAATACAAGGTTTTGCACATTAATTTTAATTTAATTTGCATATTTAATTTTAATAATGTGCTGCTTATTCATACTTAGAAGTGAGGAAGAGCATAATAGGTAAAGCTCTCTGCATGTGGAGCCAGCCTTGTTTATCTGCAGGGCTTCACAGTGGGGACAAGGACATTTTTTGGTGGAATCATCCAAACTTTGATATCTGGAAATCTTGTAACAGGGGCTTTTCAGCTTTGGAAGAGCGCAATAGTACACTATTCTCCAGTGAGATTTACGGGGTATATGAATGTCTGTGTTATGGGAGACTTTAATTTTGTTTTTGCAGAAGTTCACCTGTCATACCTTGAAGAGGGTGGGAAGCGGCTCTAAGTAGTTTGGAGTGGGGAGGAGATAAGGAAATGAAGGGTCTGAGTCTAGACTCTGGACCTTTACTCTACTTCTCCACTTTGGGGCATGTTATTAACCCCATCCATGTGAGGTGAACGAGGTATGCCAATTAAATTCAGAACTTGACCAGTCTTTGCAAGATCTCATGGCTGGGCCTAGTTTTAGGAGAGCAGCCTGGCAAGTGAATCATTTCCAAAGACTTGCATGGTATTTCTGTTACTATGTGAGAATATGTGAGACTGGGTCACCAGAATGTTGACACAATGCTGATTTGAGGTGACTTTCATTCATGTCACAAAGAGGTTGAACAGAGATGTCTTGGTTACTGATGGTTTATCAAAACATGAGAACTTGCTTGTACCTGTGTATGGGCTCACGTGTTGCCTACCACTTGGAAATATCCCCAACACAGTACTACTGGTCTCAATGGTGGTGGTGTAGCAGCAGGTACTATTCATTTTATTCGTACTTTGCAAGTTCTGTCTGCATTCCTGTAGAGCCCACACCACATGCATGCCATGTGGTCTCCTAAGGATGTCTTTTCCTATCTCCTCTGAAAACTTCCAGGACCATTGCACTACGGTCCAGTTGGCCCTTCCAATCAGCATTTTCTCATCGGTTTCACTTGGTGAGCATGTGCTCTCCTTGATTTATTCTAAGCTGTGCAAGATAGAAAACAGACACTCCTTGTATGAATGGAAGGCCTCTTTTCACTCTGCTTTGGGGTCCGTCCTCTATCCTTCCTGGTAATGACAGAAGGTAAAAGTGTCAGCAACCTTTGGAGAACTTAGTGATACTAGCATAAGAGGGCATGGCAAGCTCACTGAAATTTGTGTTGTTTTCTCTATACATAATAAAATTATAAACGATAAACCCCACATAAGGAGAAAAAATATTTCAATTCCTATATCATCTGGAGAAGATAGTTAGAGTTCACATATAAGAAGACATTGCATTCAGACTGGGGGTACAGAGCTTTAATTGTTATGCCTGACTAAAGAGAAGGTACTAATAAAGAATTTTTAGTGCTTAACGTGCTGGGCAGATAATAGTTGCCTAATGCCCAAATTGCTGATTTAAAGCAATTCCCATCCAATACTGAAGCAACAGGAATATGAAGAGTTCCATGAGTGTTTGGTAGGAAAAAAAGACAAAATCCTGAATTATCAGAAATGGTCTTGATTTAAGATTAGAACTTTTTCTATGGAAAACTAACCTAGAAGAAAAGTCAATTGGGTTACTAAAATCATAATAACATATACAACAGTAATGATGAGTTTCTAATCTCTGAGTGTTGTTTACACAATGTAGCCAAAAAATAAGACTATGCTGAGCTAATTATGGATGTTCAGATGGCAGAGTTTAATAGGGTCCTGTTAGTAGAATGGTGCTTGAAGTGGTGTGTGAAGAAGGCCAACATATCAGAAGTATGAGGGACTTAGCAAGGTGGCCACGTGAACTCCTTCTGAGCTGGCCAGATTGGACATGGCTAAGGAGTATCCTACACACTTAGAAGTCACCCATAAGACTTAGACATGTTGACAGAAGAAAGTGTGTCTTGGCTAACATTAGCCTTCCTTCTTTGTATCATTCTCCAGTGGCAGAAGCTCACACAAGTATGACAACTTGAAGAAAATCCCTGGGTAACCAAGAGAAAGAAAATGTGTTTCCTCAACTACAGTGTGCAAATTCCCAAGCACTCTGGTAGGGCAGACAACAATGATTTCACTCAATACTGTAATACATGTATTTTCTTCCACTTTTTAAAACTATCTTTAAAGATTTTATAAAATTAAAATCATGCATCTTAAGGAGATGCCCAAGTTGTTTAAATTATCCAGTTTGAAGCCTTGATTTGCTTAGAAAAATCTCACCATGAATGGGTATAAAGGAAATATCAGCTAATATTTCTCTTTATAAAACATGCTTACTCTGAGTATTAACATAATTTTATCCTCTTTAATCATAAATAAATACTTTTATTAAGAAAAGAAAGCAGACTGCCACATTACCAGAAGATGAGAGACAAATCCGATAGCTATTGAAGTTTATTCCTTTTAATTTTAATTGTCTTAGCCAAGCACTGGCAAAGGAAATCTGAATTATCTCAACAGAACAGGATGATGCCAGCCTTCAGTTTCCAAAGGCTGTCCCCTCTCGCCAAGACCTTTTCTCTTACCAGGAGGATTCCTTTGACCCTGTTCTATGAATGTGTAAAAACATTCTTATGGTTTAGATGTGAGGTGTTTCCTAAAAGCTCATGTGTGAGACAATGCCATAATTTTCAGAGGTGAAATGATTACATTAGCAGAGTTGTAATCAAATCAGTGGATTAACCCACTAATAGAGATTAACTGGCTCTTAACTGTAGGCAGTTAGGATGTGGCTGGAGAAAGTAGGTCACTGGGGGTGTGCCTTTAGGATTTATATCTTGTCCGTCTTGAGCAGAGCTTTCTTCCTGGGTGCTATGCACTTTAAAATTTAAAATTTTAAAGGTTAACAAAAACTAAGTTAAATACTTTGGGAAACATGATGAATGATTTTCTGCTTTCTTCCAACACGTCCTTCTGCCACTCTTCTCAGGCTCATTGCAATGGAATCTCTAAAACTTGGAGCAACAGAAACCCTTTTTCTTGAAGTGACACAAAACTAATTTAAACAGCCATCTCATAAGCAGGGACCCTCTCTACTGTCACTTTGGCCACAGTGTATAACAGACTCTCTAGGTCTGGAATGAAGATGATTCATATGTTCTTTTTCACTACTTGTAAGCTTTTCCCAATAAAACTTGCTGAGTACCTGCAGTATGTATCGGTGATTCCTCTATATGACAATATGTTTATCCAGGTTATTAGTACCTAACTCTCTTTGGGATCTCCACCAATATTAAATTACTGCTTAGTTGAAACTAAGGCATCTTAAGCTCATGAATTAAAACGGTTCATATTGACTTCCATTAGAGATATCTCACTCATGTACACCTTAGATTGTAAATAATAAAACAGAAAGTACCACAGCTATTCAATATATAAAAGCCCTAATTAATAATTTTTAACACAATGCAGAAACTGAATATAAATGAACTGATTTAGAAGATTATCAAGTAGAGTTTCAAAACAAATATATATTAGGCAAAAGATTAAATAATTTTTAGATTCTATAAGAAAATTGAACTGTGATTTAATTTAAAATATTTCATGTTGAAATATAAACAAAATTTGTTACAAATGTATTAAGGGAAATTTTGAAATTCAAAATTTTATGGAAGAAGATAGATCTCTTTTTCTAAAATATGCTTTAACTAAACAACTATACAAACTGTTTATATTCAGGTTGTATTTTTAAAGTAAAATAAGTTATTTGTTCAAGCACCTGAATAAAAGTAAATGTAGACATACAGTGATCTCCTTGTTTTAGTTTAAAATTTCTTTGTTCAATTAAATATACCTAACATATACCTCATAATGCTAATTGGTTGTTCAACCCAGCTCCTAGGCTATTCTTAACAAGATTCACTTCTAGATTTCTTAACAATTATTTATGGAGGTTGTATTGTGCTTTAACTTAAAATTTTAAAGGTTAACAAAAACTAAGTTAAATACTTTGGGAAACATGATGATTAATGTAACTTGCTAAACCGATGCTGAAGAATTATTTGTGAGTGAGAAAACTGAAATTATAGTAAGACTATCTCAAACACTGAAAAACATTACACTTAGATTTACAGGTGTTTTTGAATTAAACATACACACATACACAAATGAACAAAAAGTGTTACATCAGCATATCACTGGACAATCTTTTTTCTAAAAGATTTCTTTTCCAAAAATTTTTCCACAATTATATTTCTTTTATTAAGGGGAAAACAACTTTTTTGCTTATAAAAAGTTAAAAAATAACACTTCCATAGTTTTCTTTTTTTTTTTTTTTTTAATTTGCAATGGGGTTTGCATCCATTGCTTGTGTATTTCCTACGGAAGGTCAGTATATGCCATAATATCATTTAGAAGACATAAAAATATCCCAGGAATTTCTTATGTATATTTGCATGTCTAAAGGTACAAATTTTAATAAATTTACATAAAACATATGCATAATTATTTTTAGTTGACTTATAATAATAAGTGTAACAAATAAATTCAAGGAAAAAAATAAAATACATTCAGGAAGCCTAGGACTGAGTACAGAAGTACACATGGTACCTAATATTTATCAGATAAGATAAAGGAGTCACACATTTCGATGCTAAGCATCTCTGCACATGAAATAAAGAGGGAAATAGCATCAGCTACTCTACTCACAGGCTCTCAAGTCTGAAGCTAAGGAAAGGAAGTGAGTAGCCACTGAATGAATGGTCAATGATATTAATTGGTAGCATACAAAAAATAACACTGATGGGCTCTCCCACTGCCACAACAATTATAGTTACTGCTTTCCTAAAGACAAAGGCACTCTGTGCACAGAATTTTTTGAAATAAAGATTTCTCTAAAATGTCATTCTAGAATTCATATAGTTACACACAAAAATAATACTTAATCATGAAAAATACACAGCTAATATAAATAAGGGAATCACATTTTATTTAGTTTTGTATTTAAACATTAAATATTCCAGTCATCCAATACATGTTACAATAATTAATTCAATTCCATATCAATAAAATTTATGAATACATAAAGAAATTGCTTTTAGAGCCATTATCTTAGGACTTGCAGGTTTTTAAATAGAGATCAGAGTGGGAGTCTTATTAAACATGAAGTGATAAACTTCAAAAGTGTATATTATGCATCTCAAAATTTAAAATTTCTTAAACAATGGACAAGTGAGAAATAAAAGACATACACAGTTTAAAACAGAAAACACCAGTTCTATTCTTCATGGAAAGATTACTACTAAAATATGTGTCAATTACTTTGCACTGTTAGCTTTTCACTTGGGAGGGATCAATTCAATTCCATCAAGAAATTCACTATAAAAATAAACAGCCAATTTTTAAATAATTCTTTACTAAAAGTAAAGACAGAAAGGAGCTTAATCATGCTCCTAAATCTGACTATCAGGCCTGACTCAGTGGCCTTGTATGTGTGTCTGCACCCATCAGTCACTCAAGATTTGGCCATCATGGGCTCTGACTCCATGATGTTATCCATGCCATCCTCAAGTATTTACTGTGAATGTCACTTCCTTTCCTTTAGTAATAGCCATGACCCCAGGCCATGCCCTGGGCAGTGGAGCCACCCTCCCTCTGCTCCATTTATTTTAGATTGCTTATCAATAGTCTCTTATTTCTGAATCATAACATTCAAAAGTTTGCTTATTGCTCACACCTAACACTAAAATGTGTATGATGACAGCCCCAAACATACATAGTATTATTTAATTATAACATTGTGTATATTGAACTACTGGGCTAAGGAATCTTAACATGATAAAACAATATTGCACAATAGATGTATTGGAACAATGAGATGAAGATAAAATAATATCTTTAGTTGTCTCCTAAACATGGTTACTGATTTATATTACCATTGTTGGGTGTTTATGTATATAACACATTTTCTTCTTAATAATGCATTTTGACCAACATTAGACAGATTAATCATAATTGTTTGCCCTCATTACGTTGGTGACCATAACTATAATTATAACATTGATGTAACAATAATCATGGTCTCCAACATAATGAGGGCAAACAAGTTGTAACTGAAATACTGGCATTGCTGTTTTTTCTTATTATTTGTTTGTGCTTCTGTTATTATAATGATCTGCACCATTTTCTTGCTACAGTATTCATTCATGTTGTGGTTACACTTAGTTAAAACTGGGTAATATAATGAATGCATCCACTATCTGGGGAGACATGAATGACAATAGGTGTCTCGAACTGAAAGCCAGAAGCAGTGAGAGGTTTACTATTATAATCACCCTTGGTGAAATCTCCGCATATCACTATGGATGGTTTACTGATCATATATGACATGGACAATATTTCCCACAAATATAACGGCTTTGCCTGATTAACTTGTATATTCACCATTAAAAAGATGATTATTTTAATACCACAGGTTAAAAATAAATGTAAAATGAAGTTCTAACATTTTCTTCCATTTCCCAGTGGGTTGCACTGTCCAAGCCTTGGATATATGCATGTCATTTTACAGTTTGTAATGCCAAAACACAGGCATGATCACTTTTCTCTACTTCCTCAACTACTGAGAGGTTCTTCTCTACTTTACCAAACTACTTGAACATATAAAACAGTTCACATTTTAATTTCAACCTACATTTCCAAAGTAAACTTTTGTGAATGCACCATTTCCTCTAATCATTTCAGAATACATATATTTCTCATATATAACACATACATGCCACATTTGGGTTTCTGTTCAAACTGTATCATGAATCTAAAATAATACTTCAATTTTAATTTCCAACTGTCAAAATAATTCCTATTCTTCAAGGATCATCTTAAATAGAATCACAATGGAAATTTTCTAAATAAGTTAAATAGATTAAAATCTAAAACATATTCCATTTTGGTCTTATTTTTAAGATAAATTTATCAAATAACAACTCAAAAAGATGAGGGTTAACATAGAGTCTAACCGTTCTGAGTCTCAGGCAGGAAGCAGTTGATAGGTGAAATGATCTGGGATCTTTCCTTGACTCATATTAGAGCTGAATCAAGAAAACAAGTTGAAGGGCAAAACCAGAAACCCCTGTTTGAGAATTTTTGAAACGATGTTCCTTCAGAATACTGGTGTTCAGTGAACTGGACTAAAATACTCTGCAGTAAAATTGAAATATTGGTGCTTTCTTCTCTGAATTAAAATATATATGTTTTCCAGAACTTTAAGCATTTCCCCAATAGACAGTTCTTAAATCTTTGGTGACTTAATGTCTACATGCACTAGAATATATTATTTTTTCTCAAAAAATATTTTTTAAAATGCTGAATATAGTTGTATTTTATTGTCTATTTCAAACTGCATCATGATTTCTAGGGATGATCAACAGAGAACTTGTATTCTACATTAGTATCTGACAATGTTTTTCTCTAAAGGACAGACTGTAAATGTCTTTAGGTTTGCAGGTCACAGAGTGTGTACTGTAACCATTCAGCTCCACTGTAGTTAAGTCAAAGAGAAACAAAAGATATTTCAGGACATCTCCGTTTACAGACACTGAAACTTTATTTTAATTCACTTTTCACACTTCAAGAAATAATCTTCTTTTTATTTTTTCCCATTCATTTAAAAATGTTAAAACCATTCTTAGCTCAAGGCTATATAAAAACATACAGCAGGCTGACATTGAGCCACAGCCTAAATGACTGACTTCCTGGTTATTTTCTCTCTTTTTTGCCTTCAGTGCAAATGCCTGTGGAAAAGAGGGAGCTAAGAGAGGAAGATCGCCCACTGGAGTTCCATCACTTTATATTTGACTCTTTAACCTATTAAGTCCCAAGTTGTCAATTCTGAGAATATTTCAACAAACTGGACACAGATGCATTTAAATAAGCTAGAGATTTTAATCAAATATTTATATATTATTATATTCATTAATGATTCATTAAAATCACAATTATTATAATTATTAAAATCATAATTATTATAATTATTCTTATTCTTAAATAACTATATCATATACTATAGTTAAGTTTTTACTGGTATTCCACATCTGGTGTGGTGAGGCGAATGAGTTACATTTGGTGAATCGACGTATTATTTTAGGTGGAAATATTGCTTCAATCTTAATTGGTTTATTTTATTTTATTTTATTTTATTTTGGGGGGACAGAGTAAGCATAGTTTTGAAAAAAAAAAGGGGACGAGCACTGGGACCTGATGGGATGAAGTAAGAAACACAAACAAGAAGGAAGAGCAAGTGCTCCAATTGCACTCCCCTGAAGTAGACAGAGTGAGGAAGAATCAAGAGGAAATGGAGGAAATGGAAATCCATGGGTGAAGAGCTGTCCAGCTCTGGTGTTAAGGCATTCAAAGAGAAGGTGAGATATGCACAGGAATAGATGAGATGAATATGAATGTCATAAAGGATAAGGGTAGAGTTTGAGAAATAGGAATAGCTGCTTTGAAGACTGGAAGAACTGACTTAGTCAGGGAGAGCTGGTTCCCTCAGAGGAACTGGGTGTGTTTGAAAAAGGAATGTGCACATGGAGGAAAGCTGCGTCACCTGAAGGAGAAGCTTAGTTAGTCCTCCTATCTGGTCTAAGTGCGGAAGCGAGGCCAACAGGAGGGATCAGGTTAGTCAGAAAGGCATGGCCAGAGAGAACAGATGGTCAGAGAAGATGAGTCTGGGCAAAGCAGCCACAGTGGCAGGATTGTCAAGAGAGGAATTCCTGAGACCCCAGACCTCGACTCAGGATAGGTGGGGACCTTGGCACAGAGACAGATTTACTTAAGAAAACAAAAATGTGTTTTGCCAGTCATCTTGAAAGTGAGAAGCTTGCGGGTTAAAGCAGGGAATCCATGTTCAAATGAGAATGTAGGCCATGTATACAGGGAGAGACAGCAACCCCTTGGACTGGGGTGTTCCTATTTATAGAGGGACAGTAGCTAGGGAATGTACTAGATGCAGAGTCTGGGTGTAGTTACACAATTTTCCTCCAGTTTTACCTGTGTTTGTGCTCCTGTATCGCCCTCATCTCATGTTACATTTTGTTGATAAGGACATGGGTCAAGGAGGACCAAGAACTTGGTCTGGGTTGCTCACATGTTTTCTGTTTTGCATTTCAAACATTCATGGATGCTTCTCTTGAGACTCAGTGTATCTGTCTTTCTCTGTATCCCCAAATTTCTATCTCGGTTTGAATTACTGAAACACGGGGGTAGCTGAGGGAGTACCTGGAATAGCTATTAGCAATTGCCTAAAAGTCACTTTGTAAAAGTAAATTTCTTTTTAGGAAAAGTTCAGGAATTGGGTCCTTTTTTTGTTCAGTTTGGTTTGGCTTTATAACATATAGATCTAAAACTCTATGCTTGGTGTTAAATGGATTCAATTCCAGTGTCTGAAAACTCTCTATTGCAATTAAATCTACCAAGAATACAGGTTCCTTGTGTGCAGTCTTAAGCTTATTCATTATTGGAGATTAATATTGTAAAGTGTAACACATTGTCAGATGATTGAGCAAACTGCTAGAACAATGTGAAGAAGTCTCCTGCAATAGATTCCAATGCGCTCTGAGCAGAATCAAACTGCTGAGAAAATCTATTATCACAGTAATCAAATTGTAAATGTGAAATAGAATAAAAGACTCAGTTTTCCCATTTTTGTTCATACATATCAGGATAATACTAAATGACAATGAACTTTAATTCCAAATGTGCCTTACTTCTAATATGTTACAGGAAATATTCTCAAAGGTGATATATAGCAGAAAATATACTTTGAATTCATGGCAGTAATTTGAATATCCTTTCTATTTTCCAAATACTAACTGTGGTTGAACTATTAAAATGGTAAATTTTAAGAAATTACCCTGTCCATTGTAATATGGCTGAAGATATCTTGGCTTAATCTCTTTTCTATCCATGATTAAAGAGAAATGGAAACACAAAATAAATGTGGCAGATTAAAAAAAAAAGAAAGAAAAGAAAAATAAATGTGAGAAAAACATTATTTTTTATAGTATTTCACATACTTAAAACCACTTTTTGAATAAGAAAACTGAGACACTCTGAATTCTAAAAGCACATTTACTTTTAAAAATACAAGGCTTCTCTTAACAGTCCATGAGCACATATGACTGACAGCTTTTGAGCATATTTCCATAGCTCTCCTCCCAATGGACCCCCTTCCTTCTCCCATAATATGGACTAAAATGCAAAATCACAGTTTGTTGTCATATTCAGCTTTAGGCCATTTGACCTAAGGCTTAGATAAAGATGCAGAATCAAACCACTGAATTTGAGGTATGATTTAACCTTTGAGGTCACTATAGCAATTAGCACTTCTACTATTATGTTAAAATAGCCTAAACAGGACACAAGTAAAAAAAAAATATATATATATATATATATATATATATATATATATCCCCTGCAAATGGAAACAGTCTGAGGTGTTTTTATTGAAATGCCTGTGATGTAAGAGAAAGTAATATCACAGTGCCATAGAGTCAAATTTATATTTTTAACAGGTGCCATGCTGAACAATTATCCTTGAAAAAATAAATGGTTCTTTCAGACACTTCCAAACAATGCCATATGCTTAAACTTGGGGAGACATTTAAAGAAAGTTAAATCTTAACTGACATTGAAATATTTCTGGCGATGAACAAAATATATGAAACTAGTAGTTTCTAGTTTATAAGACACACTGGCATACCCACATTCCCCACGTTTCTCTCCTTGGCCACATGATTTCCATTCTACCACCTGTATTAGAATTGCTTTAAATAAAGTGGAAAAATAAAAAAAATAAAAATAAAAAAGGTTTTAGGATTTGTAGAGCTTATGCATTCAGAAGTGGACTTCACAGAAAGCAGCAAATTGGGTGTGTCCAGGAAATTTTTTTCTCATGATTCAGCAAGTTATCCGTTTATTATCCCATGTTGCCTAAGGTCCTTCTCATTAGAAACCTAGCATTTAACACATAATTCTTACTTTTCAAAAAACCCATGAAGCCAGAGAAATCATTGTGAATATCAGTCATTTATATATTTACATATATCATTTTATCAGAGGACTAAATTTTGTTGATTTTAAATACCCTTAAATAGCTTTGATTTTAGTGAATGTGTTTCATATTGGGGGGATTATCTGATCCTAATGGAATGGGCCTCTTGCCTTAGGGAATGATAAATTTGGATAGAATGGCAGGGAAGAAAACTTAAAGCGGTTGTTTTCAAAGTGGAACTCTGGGCCAGCAGCATCAGCATCTAGTAGGGATCTGTTATAGAAATACAAATTGTTGGTCCCCACTGAGGCATATTCAATCAGAAAACCTAATTGTAAATTGCAGCCTGAGTTTGCTAAGGTGATTCTGATTTATGCTTATTCTTACAAAGCACAGACTGGTTTAGGAAGCTTGAGAAATTCAATAGACTTGGAAAAGCAACCAGTAGGAGGAAAGTTATAAATCAAGAAAGCAAAAAAAAAAGGGGGGAGGGGGGTGACTACTAGGTTCAACTTGCCTTATTACAAAACTCTACCAAGTATTCTCCAGGACACTGACACATGTCATCATACCAGTGTCCTCCTTTGAGAGACATATATAAACAAAGTAGGTCAACTGAGGCAAACAGAGTGTTCTGATATGGCATAGGACGACCATCTCTGCTCCAGCCACCTCCGTGTGGCTGCTCTGTGGCTATCCCAGACCTTGCTGCCTCTCCTTGTCTTGCCTATATTACATTATTCATAACAATGACAGCTACGGCAAGGTTGCCAAGGAGATATGGTAAACCCATTAAAACTCACTCAAGACTTACAGTATCCTGGGGCTTCATGTCAAATGCCTAATCTTGAACATATGGTGGTTCTCTTTTTCCACCCTAATCTTGTACTTCATACAGATCTACCTGAATTTTACCCAGACCTAATATTGCTTATCTTTGGGGACAGGATTCCTAAAGGCCAGAAGAGCATCTTCAAGTAAGGGGAGCAAAATCAGCTGGATCTAAGGTGGCTGACATCTGAGAACATCCAACTTCACTCTCCTTCCATCCGCATGCTGAAGGACACTCACACCCTCCCGGCACTAGGAAAGCTGACAAGTTCCATGAGGATGACTGAAAAGAACCACAAAAGAAGCAAAAAGAGGTGAATTTCTGAATTCCTAGAAAACTCTGCCCATTTCCAGAAAAGACATGAACCTTTTCTCCTTGATCAGCCTACCCCCTCCCCTTCCAGACTTCCAAGGGTGAAGAAGTTGATTTGCAAGTGTATCTCCCACTTCTACTATTCTAGGCCAAGAATAAGTCTCTCTTGCTGCTCCATTGGCACCCGATCTTGTTACTGGGTCCACAGTTCCAAGAAGGAAACAGGATCTATTTGGGGATCAAATATTGGTCACAATTCCATCTTTGATTTTCCCAACACCTCACTTCAAGATGGTAACTCTTTTTTTATTTTCTTTCACAATACCTTTATTTTATTTTTTTTTTATGTGGTGCTGAGGATCAAACCCAGTGCCTTCCAAATGCAACAGGAGCACTCTACCACCGAGCCACAACCCCAGCCCCAGACTCTAACTCTTGAGTGCCTGAATTGACATTTGGGAGCAATTCTCTCCTCTGACAATGACTCAGCCTGGAGCATTTGCTCTTCCTCGCTCCTTCAACCCAAGGATAAGTGAGACCTGTACTCTATGCCTGGCTCCTTAGGCCTCTAAAACTATGGCAACTTCCATTCCACAACTATATGATCTTGACCGCCTTGCAGGCAACTGAGCACAAACCAGATGCCACTCTGTCAGTGCCTTCTAGCTTAGGTTTTACTTCTAGATTCCCCAGGTTCCCCTATGCTACCTAGTACACATCAACCTACATTTAGCCTGGCCTTTATTTCTACACCAAGCACCAACTCATTTCCATAGGCAAAAATGGCATCCTTCTAATCTATATATCCTTTTGTTCTCCTCTGATGAGTTTGACACTTAGAGAGTTCTACATCCAGACATGAGCTAAAACCATCAGCATTTCTATGCGGGCACACAGCTGACCTCAAAACCCTAAATACGGTGCACCTATCTTTTCTTCTGCAAGAACTGATAATATTCATAAATAATGACATTAAATAGCTGTTTATGGAATCTATTCAGCTAGTTCAGGAAATATAGACCTCTTGTGCTACGTGAAGGGGATACAGTAGTGAACCAGAAAGAGGAAATTGCCCTGAACAAATTTACATCTACATAGACAATGTATTTGATTCCTGATGACCCAGTTTGGGGTAAAAACATAATAATAATTGGTAACAGTACCATCTTTTATTTTTACAACTACCTCTCTTCAAGACTGTACCTCATCTGACTTCCTCATGTCTTGGTTTGGCATTTGGGAATTCTCTGATAATATATTTGATTACTTAGTCATGACTATGCTAAGAGGAGGAAATGCAGGATATAATAAATGCAAAAAGACAAAGAACTGAGTGATATTTACAATCCAGGAAGGCTTCAGAAGTGAGAGTTAAGAGAGTTAAGCAGAGTAATTTAAAACACTAGTAGAAATCACTTGAAAAGGTGAGTTTGGAGTAGCAAATACGGTACCCCAAACAGATGAAAGAGTTTGTGCAAAGCTTGTCATGTCTTCAAGGAACTCAAAGAAACACCAGGGTGTGTAGACTGAGGACAAATGCAGCAAAATGTGACACAAGTTTGGTAAAGGAGGCAAGGAGCAGGTTATTTGAGTGGCTATGGAGAGGCTTTTATTATGATCCCATGTATGGTTGGGAGACATCTGTCTAGTCCTTACAACTCCAAGTATTATCATATGGAGAGCCACAGCATTGGAATCATATGGAAACTTGTCTAATACAGAACCTCAGACTCCCTCCAAACTTACTAAGTCAGAATCAGTTTACCAATACTTCCAAATGATTCCCATACATGTTAAAAAACAAAAGGGATTAAAGCATGGGAGTGGCCTACCTAATTTAGATTTTGTTAAGCTGGTAGCTATATGGACCACAGATTTGACAGGGGGTGGGACTGGGATAAAGGAATATTCAGGAAAGTCAATTAAGTATGCATTGCATTAGTTCACTGAAGGATGTTATCATGAATTAGAGAGATGTCAGCAAGAATGATGAATTGGAAACAAATTATGGAAGTTAATTTCAGGACCTGGTGATTGATTTATAAGGAAGGGTGAGGCTGGCTGACAGTGTCACAGATGGTGCCAAAGTTTTTCACCTGATGCCTGGATGTACAATGTTGTCATCACTCACATAGGACACTACAGAAGAAACATAGTTGGGGAGAAATATGAGTTTAGTGGTGGATCACATTTTCATGTCCAAAATGTCATTCTGAAAAATGAAATCTGATATTCAAAGAGTATTCTACTGTTTAAGTGGTGTCCCACATGTTATTTTAGTTGTTCCTATTATCATCCTGATGAATTATTATTCATAATTCATAAAAGTCAAATGCATGTATCAGAGGAGTAGAGTTATAAACGGTGTTCAAATCCTCTGACTCTGAATTTTATATATTCTATTGTTGTTGTTTTCCTACTAGCACTAGGAGCATCTAGTTACACAGAAACAAAACAGGAAAATGGTTTTCAATGGTTGTTTGTGGAGCACTATGGTTTCATCAGTTAACACAGAATTCTGCAGGGAACAAAGGAGATAGTTTGATCAGGCTGGGTGGTCCCCACCTGACTAAAATGAAAACAGTGCTACTTATTTTTGTTCATGTTTTTGGCTATGAGATTTAATTTCAAGAAAAAATTTAACACCTTTCTAAAACTACTATAATCAGTACTTCCAAAAGAGAAATGCACCTACCAGTGTAGTGACACATTTTTTGTAAGCCAAATATCTTGCCAGGTGCTGGGCATTGAGTGGTCAGTGTGATAGATAAGAATCCCGTCAATCTGGAGCTTTCAGTCAAGTGGAAGAAAGTGAAGATGCAGAAGAAAATGTAGTCTATGGAAGGTATAGATCCTAAAACAAAAATAGAGCAGCAGGAGAAGGGAAAGAGTAGAAATTATGTTAATATTTTGGAGAACAGAAATGGTCAGGGAAGTTTTCTAGGAGGTATTAAAGATCTGATGGATGAGAGTCGTCATTAGATTCTTTTGGCAAGAATTTTTCTGCAAACAGAAGGGTAAGTTCAGATGCAGAGGAGCATGAGTGCAAGCAAGCAGATCAGTCCATGGCCCAAAGAGAGAGGGTGCTCATTTCTATAATAGGGCCTACTCCATTCTTTGAGCATAAACCTGGCTGTTCTGTCCTTGATGGCTTATTTTAAAACTGTTGTTTTCAGTTTTGTTTTGTTTTTTGTCTTGTTTTCCTTTTCTTCTCCCTTCCCCTTCTTAACAAGGAGGCAGAGAAAGATCACTTCCCAGCCAAGGCAGAGGTATCTGTCCTTAAGCTCACATACCACAAGAATGAAGACATTCATTCCTTGGGGACTAGTGCCAGAAAACTTAAGAAATGGCTATCCTTCAAGGCCACAAGTTAACCATGACCCCTGACAGGGCATAGCTGGAAGGTAGCCTTCAAATCACCTTTTTTTTTTTTCATTTATTATTTTTATTTTATTTTATTTTATTTTATTTTTTAATTGTTTATTGTGGAAAGCCTTTTGTTCCCTCTGAAAGAATCCCAGCCTCTGGGATAGGATTCCCCGATGTTTTTCCTTTGCTAGCAAAGCAATGAAATTTTTTTTTTTTTTTTTTTTTTCCTTTTCAAAACAGGGATGAGAGGTGGGAGGGAAAGGGAGAGAGAAGGGAAATTGCATGGAAATGGAAGGAGACCCTCAGGGTTACACAAAATTACATACAAGAGGAAGTGAGGGGAAAGGGAAAAAAAATAAAAGGGGGAGTAATGAATGACAGTAGAGGGGGTAGAGAGAGAAGAGGGGAGGGGAGGGGAGGGGGGATAGTAGAGGATAGGAAAGGCAGCAGAACACAACAGACACTAGTATGGCAATATGTAAATCAATGGATGTGTAACTGATGTGATTCTGCAATCTGTATATGGGGTAAAAATGGGAGTTCATAACGCACTTGAATCAAAGTGTGAAATATGATATATCAAGAACTATGTAATGTTTTGAACAACCAACAATAAAAACTAAAAAAAAAAAAAAAGGCAGAGAGGGAAGAAAAAAAAAAAAAACCTTGTCCTCATTGTGGGATTGGCACTGGGGACAAGGGCGGATCTTTCAGTAATACTTAGACTAGGATGCTGGCAATGGACCAAGGTCAACATGAAGAGGTCCATATTTCAAGTAGAACTTAGAGCACACACTGAAGAAGATGACATCCAAGTGGACATGTGGAGTTGGGTGCACAATCTCAGATCCATGGGATTGTGATGGAAAACAAGAGCTGTCTAATTGGAGTTTGAGTTTCTCCCTGGGGCGCCACATGATAAACTTGAAGACAATCGAAAGCCTGAAGTTAGTATTTTACTCCTCAAAACTTTCAAGTGAATTTGTAAGCAGCCAAAGTAAAACAACTCTCAAAGTGGAAAATGCTACCTTAGCAACATAAAGTGAAAAGAAGCAAGATTACACATGTTAACATTTGCAGTTCTCTTACTAAACCCATAAGAACCTGTGCTATGGCTTGGATGTGTTTTGTCTCCAAGTGTTCCCCTGTTGATGGACTGGTCCTCAGTATGGCAGTGAGGAGGTGATAGGACCTAGAAGAGGCAGAGTCTCAAGAGAGGTCCTTTAGTCACTATGAGCATTGCCCTCAGAAGATATTAAAGGAGTCCTTCTTGGACCTCAGAGTTAATTCTCAGGAGATTAAGTTGCTATCAAAGCCAGAGTCCAGCCCCTGAATCTTTCTCTGACTTTCTGTCTGGAAATGTAATCTCTTGTTCCCATCTGTGTTCCTTCTTATAGACAGTCATCTCAGATTAGAAGTTAAAGATGTATCTATTTATACAAATATTTTTCTTTCAATTGTTCCATTTTTCTTTTTTTAAAATTTCCTTTCATATTCCAATGCTAACAGACATGGTTACGAAAATTCAGTAATTTATGCTTCCCTAGTCAAAATTTTCTCTTATTTTGATAAATGCCTATTAGTCACTGTTCATCCTGTTAAAATTAAAAACAGAAAGAACAATGCTTTCTAAATATTATAAAAATACATTGTTTCAAAGTCTCAAAGATTCATTTACTACAAAAAGAGAAACTTCCATTCACTGACCGAAAAAAAAAAAAAAGAATTAAAACACGAAATACACTGAATCACTTACTTGGAATCGGCAGTTAAATTATTATCTAATGTTTACTTGTGAAATGATGATGAAATAGCAGTTCCATCATTGTGCCACAATTAATTAAAATCGTCCTTCAAGATCCTTTCAGAGTGAATTATTGATCTAATAAATATATTTTTAAGAGGTATTTATAAATAATGCCTAGAATACTTGGCAGCCCATGAGATAAAGTATTTCAGTTTAAGTTCAGATACCCCTTGACTTGACTTACCATGGGGTGGGTTTTCAGTAAATCCATCATAAAATTGAAGATACTATAAGACAAAATTGCCTTCCATGGGCCCACTACTGAATATCATAGCTCAGCAACTCAGCACATTCTAGAATGCCCATTTCCTTGCTCGGGTGAGCACATGGCTGACCGGGATCAGTGGTTCATTGCCCCTGGCTAGAACCTCTAGAGAGTGCCATACCAACTGATTGTTGGCCCCGAGAAAAGACCAAAGCTAAAAATGTAAACTAGAGTTTCTACTTAATGCAGTTGATTTTCACATCACTGTAATTTCACTGTAGGCTGAAGATCATCTGCATTTTTTTTTTTTGTTGTTTGTTTGCTTTTTGTTATTAGGAAGAACTTCCCTTCATCTTATAATGAGAGGGTGCCTCTTAAGTGAGACATGAAGCTGCATTTTATTCAAATCAACTTTGAAGAAATAAAAAGACTTTCTAAAATGTACTTTTACAAGGCACACAAAAACATAAAATCTGTACATGTTTACAGGGTAAAATGATGTTTTAATACATGTATGCATTGTGCAATATTTAAGTCAAGTTAGAATATCTTCCAAAACATTTGTAATTTTTATGGAAAAACTTTAAAAATTCTTTTTTCTACCATTTGAAACAATACATCACATTATTTTTGGTTTATAGTTACCCTACTACTCTTCTACTATAGAATATACACCAATGCTTCTTATTTCTATCTAACTATAACTTGGTACCCATCAATCAACTTTTACTGCACTGTCTCCCTCTTCTGGTTACTACCATTCTGCTAGAATAAAAACTTTGATATTAAGCAAGAATAAAAAGGTATGCTAAAAAGTGAGGTATGGTAAACTAGGCATAAATTAAAACAATAAATTCATATGAATGATCTTTTACTTTTTTGTTATCAAAAAGGTTTATTTTTGAGAAACATGTGGCTAATGTTATTATACTGATAAATTTTAAGTTACATTTCTTTTTCTTGTTTTATAATTTAATTTTCTATTTGTTCTAATTAGTTACACATGACAGTGGAATGCATTTTGATACATCTTACATAGATGGAGTATAATTTCTCATTCTTCTAGTTGTACATGATATAGAATCCTACTGGCTGTATAGTTATATAGGTACATAGGGTAATAATAATAATATTTGATCATTCTACTAACCTTCCTACCCCAATAACCCTTCTCCTCCCTTCACTCTCCTTCATCTAAAGTAACTCTATTCTTCTCTAGTCCCTCATTATGAACATATATATATATATATATATATATATATATATATATATAAAACATAATATATATATGATGGAATATTACTCAGCCTTAAAGAAGAATGAAATTAAGTTATATGTTCAATTGGACTTATTAATTTCGGCCTCAAGAGCAAATGAATTGATTCTAAATTTAAATATATTTGAGAAAATAATTTAAAAACAAAATCATTTTAGTTAATTTCCAGATAATCATTGTTTTACTTAAATGCGAAAATCCCTCAAATATATTTCTGAGCTATAAATATATATCTGTAAGAACAGCCTAGATAACTTGAAATCTGTATCAACAAGGAAAGTTGATCTACATTTTAGGTCAACCAGTACTGAGAAGAAAGAATACCAGTGAGCGTGAGCTCACCTTTGTTGCCGCAAAACTTGTAGATTTCCATCTCTTATTGTTTTGATATGTTTGTTTAAGAATATATTTAAGAAAATAATTCAAAGATAAATACTTTGCAAGTGACTTGATGAATCAAATAATCATGAAGAAATGAGATTACTAAGATTTAGAGTGACAGTTTTTCATAAGCAATAAATCATTTTAATTATTTTTATAATAGCCATTCAATTTTTGAGTTCAACTTCTGAAAAAATTTAGTAGACACAGATTTCTTGTTACCTAGATTGATCTTCAAGATATTTAAAAAAAGAAAAAAAAAGTTGTCATGGAAGGGGAGAATGCATTATAGTAAAAGGAATTTTGTGCATTGGGCAACAATATAATTAGAACCCTCAAATCAACCACAGATGCATTTTTACTGTTTAGACAAAAAATAAGTACTTGCATTTACCTATCTATATTTTGGAACACAACATATTTTTGTTAGCATTATTTTCAAAGAAGGATTACTGTAATAAAATAACCTTTATTCTATTTATTAATTCTTACCATTTTATATACACAAGTATGTCTTTGTCTTGTATAAATTGAAAGAAGAAATACTTCTAGCCAGGCATACATCTGTAATCCCAGTGGCTCAGGAGGTTGAGGCAGGAGGATTGAGAGTTTGAAGCCAGACTCAGCAATAGTAAGGTGCTAAGCAACTCAGTGAGACCCTGTCTCTATATAAAATACAGAATAGGGCTGGATATGTGGCTCAGTGGTTGAGTTCCCCTGAGTTCAATTCCCAGTACCAATAATAATAATAATAATAATAATAATAATAATAATAATAGTTCTAAAAATACTTTACATTTGGTGAATATGATATGATATCCTACCAGTTAGCTTTAGGTGCTGAAAGGAATCACAGAAATGAATTTCTACATATCAGAAAAACAAATAATCAAGTAAGGTTGCTTTTTTAAAAAAATTTATATAGTTTGCACATCCAACTTCAACTTATTGATCATAAGTACTCTCTATTTATTTCATTATTTGATAGAAATGAACAAATATATAGAAAAATTTAATCTTAAAAAGTAAGTCAGAGTCTCTCAAGGAGAATTACTTGAAGAACCGCTTTTGGCAATATTAAGATATATTTGTCTTCTTTACAAAGACAAACATATGGTAATAGAAAGCACCTATGAAAATAAATAGGAATATAGAAAAATAATTACAAGTTCAGTAATAAAAATGAGATGTACTTAGGAAATTCTTACTCCACTGGAGAAAACTGCTTAGAGAATAATTCATGAATCATGATGAGAATTAGCTACAAGTTTCTCTGAGCTGATGCACCAGTGAACATATTTGAATTTCATTTAATCTAATTGAATAGGACATTTTTCTTTTCAGTTCTGCTTTCACCCACAACATGAAGTAAGGTTAAGGAAAAATTATCCAAAAATGTTAATAATGTAAAATTATATTGTTTTTGTACCTAAACAAATCCTGTTACAATCTATTGGATTTTGGCTAGAACAGAAATTATAAATAAATTGTCTATGAATTTTGCAAAATAAATCATTCAAATGTAAACTATTTTATGTTTTTTTTCAAATTTAGTCAACAAACTTCAGCTAATAACATCAGAGTATCAAATACATATTTCGACATAGTACTTCAGATGTCTTTATACCATAATAGCATAATGAGGAAAGTAAATTAATGTTTAGGCACATATAAAATGTTATAATATTTACTCACAATTTACAAAGTGTTATAACTGCATAATGCATAAAATTCTTCTTTCTAGCAATTTATATCTATTCAATAAAACTAATACCAAACAGTCTGTCACAGAAGATTTTCCTAGAAGTGATATCACTGAGGGCTTACTTGTTATATATCTCTGATGAAATGTATCTTATATAAATACCAATTTATTGTTTGGGGCATTCTGCTAAACAAAAACATAACTGCAACATACTCTAGTTAACAAAAGTAGAATTCACTGCGAGACACCAACCCAAACAGTGTGACTAGATTGTGAACAGGCATGCAAGGCAGACTGTCACTGCCACCAGCTTGTCTTCCAAGAATAAAGTGGCACATTTCTCAGCCTGTGTCCCTGTGGAGTGTATCTAGAAAACTATAAAACATTATGCCTTTTATACAGTGGGTAGCTGACGGGTTCAGAAACAAGTGAAAACAAAGTAATAAAAGTAGAATACTTGTCTTTAAAAGGCAGTTCTTAGTAATGCTTCCCTTTGGCAATTGTTGGGTCTTTACTTTAAATTTAACAGTTAAGTATATAAAGACATAACGTTGTGTATAGTGAGTAGCACACAAGAGCTTTCGCAGCAGTGTGGCATCCTTGGAGAATTCACAGAATATTCTTCAGTCAATTGCAATTCTGATGTTCCACATGGTTACAACATTTTTATTTCATTAACACCTAATTTACAAGCACAAACCATTCAAAATGTATCGGAACAGATGTAGGAAATAATTATAATTTAGATTGAAATCTTCATCTTCTAGTCACATATTTTAGTCCATCTATCTTAAGAAAAAAATTAATAACTTATTGAAGGGGATTATAAAGAGAATTTTTAAAAAGTTTTCCAATTTAAATAAAGATGGCCAAGATTTAAGTTACTCTTTTTTACCCATTTGCTTACTGTTACACAGATGTGCAGTACCTGCTATATGGAGCTGTGTGGTTTAGTGCAGAACATGTGCAGCACTAAGACAACCTACACCTTTTCAAATTTGCATTTTTGTGGGACCATCCACTGTAGCCCTTGGCCATGTAGTTTAATTCTTGGAGAGCTCTTTAAATATCGTTTTCTATTTTCAACAAAGTTATCATTTTATATTCTTAACTGACATTTAATTTATAGTGTATAAAAACAAATACAAAAAGGAAATATTTTTCCATTACACAATTGCTAAAACAACATCACGTCTGGTATCATTTGCCAAATCCAGTCACTTGGTAGAAAGATGAACCAAGTCCTACCTCCTGCCCATGAACACCTTGCTTGCTGGGCTAAACTGAATAAGCAATTGTTCTAGACTTCAATAGAAGCAGTCCATGTGGTTTGGATGTGGCGATCCTCACTCCATATCAACTGTCAGTCCTAAGCAATCACTATGTGTCATCACTATGCAAATCTGAATGAAAATGGTGTCTGCTGTGACATAAATACAATAAATAGGTGTCTCTAAGACCAGCTTCCTCCTCATTTTCAACCCATCTGCTCATCTTTTTATTCATGGCATCTTTTTAATCACTCCACCTCCACTCACATCCCTCATTATATCTTCATATCCCAAATGGGTATCTTTGCACACTTCTTTGCATACTTGTGTTCCTACTGCTTTCTACCATTATAAAATTAACATTATGTAAGTATATCACACACTTTGCACTATTCTAGCATGCATATTGTCTAAAAATAAAACAATTTAAGAAAAAAATGAATACTATATTTATTCTTCCAAATCTTTTATGATTTGGGGGTAATGCCAAAGAAATTTTTGGAAAAGGGATATATGTAATTATCTTTGAGAAGCTTGTCCTAAACTGAGATGTTTTTCTTATAATTATGTTTTGAATAAGTCAATTTTCTCAGAAGAATCCCATGTGCATTTTGTACAAGTAGCTTTAAATACATGGAAATGGACAAATGGAAATGTCCCTACCTTACAGGAAATGATGTAGGTCTTATTCTCAAACTTCACAGATCTGCAACATAAAAAGAAATTCAATATTTACAATGTGTACAAACTAGTAGCCTCTAAGGAAACAAAAACTGAAACACGAAACTCTCATCACCAGCCAAAAATAAGCTAATAGTGAAGAAACAGTAAGAAGATAACTGAGCATAGTTTCACACACCTGTAATCTCAGCAGCTCAGGAGGCTGGGGTAGGAGGATCACAAGTTCAAAGCCAGCCTCAGCAACTTAGCCAGATCCTATGCAACATAGTAAGACCCTGTCTCAAAATGAAAACTAAAAATGTCTGGATATGTGGCTCAGTATTTAAGCACCCCTAGATATAAAAAAAGAAAGTTAAAAAAAAAGAAAGAAAAAATAACAACAGAGTTGTCCAATGAATAAAAATTTAAAAAGGAAGAATAATAACTAATTAGGGTATAATTAGATGAAAATATGGAGCACAAATATGACTCTCTAACATGAATATGTGGAATCTGTAGTACAAAGTAATTTTTCTTACAATCAAGATTAACTTGACTTTACACATATTTGTAACTCAATATATTCACCATTGTTTCTTTAAGCTCTTAAAGTTTATAAGGCTGATGTATGAAACATTTGACTATTATACAGCATTCAACCACTAATGTTCAATTAATTTTCATATATCATCAAAACAATATAATGATTACATAGAATTTTGTGTTTTACAAATGCCCCCATTTTCTTTCTTTTTTAAAAATTTTTGTAGTTGTAGATGAACAGCATGTATTTATTTTATTTGTCTATTTTTATGTGGTGCTGAGGATCAAACCCAGTACCTCACATGTGCAAGGCAAGTGCTCTGCCACTAAGTTACAGCCCTAGCCCTTACAATGCATTTTCAAACATATTATTATTTGATTTATACAAAAATCCAGCAAGATTTATGAACATTTAGGAAACCATTTATTTACCTAATAAGATAGGAATTCCCAAGAGAAACAAATGAGATAGCTCTAAGATTGCCTAGCTGGAGAATGTCACTAGGTCATGGTACAGGACTTGGAAACCCCTGTTGGTCCCTTGTGTTCAGGAGGAAAAGACTGAAGAGTGAAGAATCCAGTTTGCCTAGAATTTCCTGGGCAGCTGCATAGAGGGAGAGATGCAGAGATTGAAGTACTCTAGAGAGTTCTAGAGATCTTTAGGGGTTTCCTTTCCCTAAGCAGCTGGGTACTGATCAGTGCATGCCTGTGAACAAACTGCCCACATCCAGGCAAGGAAAGCGCTGGAAGATGGCAGGGAGCAGTGCATGGCATACACAAATGATTGAGAGAGAAAGTTTCTACCAGCCAAGGCAAAGAACCAGAAAATTCAAGGAATTTTCAAGGAGGAGTAAGAACACTTTTGTCTCCATGGCAAAGAAAGTCAGTCCTTGGAGAAACGGAAGCTCTTATCCCAACTAACAGGATTAAAAGAAAGACCAAAAAGCATCAAACTATTTCCACCTAACTTAATTGTATCCTAATCAAAGCTCAAAAATATTTATATGAACATAAAATATAAAAATAAATTTACCAATATCTTGACAAAATGTAAAGTCAAATGTATTCACAAGAAATTCCATTCAATCATTTTTAAAAAAGAAAACAAAAAAGTGATATCTACTCCTATTCTTCAGTTAACCAACTTTGCATTGATATGTAAAATATCAGTACACCAAGGAATCCATTTATCTATGGAAAAGAGATAGTTACTAATTTTTGAAACATATAGTGCTTTTCTCTAGTGTTTTTTTTTTAAATTGTTTGTGTGGTTTTAATAGTGAAAACAGAGTACCATAAACAAGGGTATGATTTCATATTGTTAAACTTTATTTAAGAACATATGACTCATTGGCACGCAACTGTAATAACAGTGGCTGGGGAGGCTGAGGCGGGAGGATTGTGAGTTCAAAGCCAGCCTCAGTGAAAGCCAGGCACTAAGCAACTCAGTGAGACCCTGTCTTTAAATAAATTTAGACCCTGTCTAAATACAAAAAAGGAATGGGGATGTGGCTCAGTGGTTGAGAGTCTCTGAGTTCAATCTCTGGTACACACACACACACACACACACATAGAGAACATATTAATATTTATAAAATATTAGAAGATTATTTTCTTGCATCTAGGTGTGATAGATGGAACTGGCAACTGGTATTGCAAAGTAAAGACAGCTGGCAAAACTAAACCAAACACAACCAATTGAAAAAAAAAAACAAAAAAAAAAACTATGGACTTGGATTTCTAAGGACATGTACTATGCATAATAAATTTAACATTTATATAACTCCTACTTTACTTTCCAACCAAGGCAACCAAGGGTCAAGAGATTTACTGCAAATGACTTTTTGTCAGTTCTATAATTGATGGGACATATTAATAATTGCTACCTTCCTACTCTATTTGGGTTAAGCACTCAATTTTTTACCCTAAATCAAATAACTGTGTCCACATTGTATGGTGAAGATTATAAAATCCTGGTAAATATTTTATATTTCAAAAATATAGACACAGAGAAATTAGAAAATTTGTTGAATTGAAGGAAAATAAAAACACAATATACAAAAAAAAAAAAAAAGAAGTGAGAGATGCAGCCAAAACATCCCTTAAAGGACTATCCATAGTATTAAAAACTTGCATGGGAAAATAAAAGAGGTTTTAAACCAATTAGATACTAACTTTAAGAATTTTGAAACATAATACTAATGCTAAAACAAATAGCCAAAAGGGAACAATAAAGATAAGTACAGAAATCAGTGAAACAATAGAAAGGGATTTTCTACACAAAGGACACAAAGAAAAACCAGTGAAAGTAAAAACTAGTTTTTCTAAAAAAAAAAAAAAAATTATTAAGTTGATTCAGCAAATATATTTTCCCCAAAGAAAATTTAAGTCCCATCAAGAGTTGGAATAAGAATGTTGACAATAACTTTATTTCCAGTAGTCTAAAAGTAAAATAAATCCCAATATGCAAAATAAATATCTAAAAAAAATTGACCCATACCCAGACCCCTAAAAGGAATAGATTATAAAAACGATTTCAACCAATAGTGCAGAGAATGTTGGATATACAAAATTAGAATGGGTGGGGGGACCTCTTGTTCCACACTGGATACAAAAATAAACTTCACATTAAATAAAGAATAAAATGTGAAATATAAAATTGTATTTTTTAATGATAATATAGGGGAATATTTTCATGATCTCAAGATGGTAAAAGTTCTAAAAAAAGGACTCAAAAAGCACTCGTGAAAGAAAAAGTGATAAAATTGACTATGTTAAAATTAAGAACTTCATTTATCCAAAAACATACCACTAAAGATTTGAAAAATAAGATGCAGTGTTAGAATATATTTACAATACACATCTGAGAGTAAATTTCATGGGTTAACTTGAAGGCTAAGAGAAGCTTTGATAGTTGGCAACATTATTTCTAGGTGTGGCTGTGTTTTTGGAAGAGATGGCCATTTGAATCAGTGGACTGAGAAAAGATTAGTCCTCAATGTGGGAGGCAACCTCCAATCTGCTGAAGCCCTGGGTAGAAAGGCAAACTCTGCCTCTCTCCTTGTGCTAGGATATCAGTCTTCTGCTCTCAGACATTGTAGCTCCTGGATGGAATTACATTACTAGCATTTGTGGTTCCTCAACTCATATATGGACATTCTAAGATTTCTCTAACTTCATAATCATGTCACGCAATAACTAATTCCCTCATGTATTCTCATGTATCTGTATGCTTCTATTTCTAGGGAGAAACCTAATAAAACTTGTAACTACGAATGAACTCATATCCAGAATACACAGTAATTCTATGTATCCATATAAGACTAGGGCTCTGCACAAATAATCAAAAGAATTAACATGTGATAATATTCAGAGGGACAATAAATTTGTAAAAAATATATTAAACTTTCTGAACCATCAAAGGAATACAAGGTAAAAACACTCTTATCATTATCCCAGTCATATATTTTGATTATCAAAGCCTCACAGAAAGAACCAAATTTAGATGACAATCATACCAACAGTATGAAAAAAGGAATGCTTCATACATTCTGTATTAGACAAAACATGAAAAAGTGCATACTTTTGGCAAATAGATTGGTTATCAATAGTGAAGTTTGAGGATAGACTATTGCCAGTTCCAGAAATTTCACCCCTACTGTACAGAAATGCTTGCATAGGTATATCAAGAAAAAGTTACAAATATAAGTAAGTGCCCAAATTCGGGGAAAAAATGTGCCTCAGTAAGAGAAGGTAAACACATTTTAAAGCTGTTCAAAACTAAAAGACATTAAAAAAAATTCAAAAATGGCACCACACAGCAATGAAACTGAAGAAAGAGCTGTATAAATAAGAGTCACTGTAATAATCACAACTTTAAGAAAAAGGAAGTAGATAGAGTATAATGCATAGGCTTCATTTATATGATATAAAAATGGGGCAACAATGTATAGAATGTATGGGTACAAGTTCAAGTGGTAAAACACAGAGAAGCAGAAAATGATAACCATTGATGTCAAAATATCAGTGATCATTAACTGCAAGAATGCAGGCGATGATTAGGAAGCATCTTGAAAGGAACTGGTGTGTTGGTAATGCTCATGTTTTTAACCTCCTTAGAAATTAAAAAGTGTCCAGTTAGTCATAAATAGTTGAGTTGGACATTTTCAACATTTGCTTTTTTTTTCATGTGTTAAAAAAAAACAGACTTCAACCATGGATAAATGCATGAAAGAAAAAGAGAAAGAAGGAAGGAAGAAAGGAAAGAAGAAAGAAAAGGAAAGGAAAAGAAAAGAAAGGCTAAATTATGTACCATGACTACTTCAGTTCAGCATGACTAAGGAGAAACTCAAAATCTCTTTCCTCCAATCATTCCACACATTGGACTCTCAAATTTCACCATACCACCATCACTTGCTTCCAATTTTAAATTGAAGTATATGATTCTTATATAATTGAAGCATCTACTTGACTCCTACTACAAGTTTCTGATCTGGTAAATGGATATGGGTACTACAATCTAACTCTTATGATTAGATGAAATGACATACATAAAAATTTAGCTCATAGGTAATATTTTTAAATGCTGATTCCTATTGTGTATGAACAGGAACTCAATATACAATTATCCCTTTATTTCCAACATAAATGGATAGCCTCTTCACAGTGTTTCTGAGAAAGAGAAATGAAGCCCTGACATCTAGAAGCCACTCTGGCATTTTTCGCTAGGCTGGATGGTTTGTTGAACATTGAGTAATTACATGACCCGGATAAATGAAGAAAAGCAACAACCAATGAACAAAGAAACTCCACAATTGTCTGAATTCAGACAAAAGCTAGAATATTGTTCAAACAACAATGAGCTAAAAGGGCTCCATCCTTGCAAATCTTAGTGACTTCTGACTCTGTGCCAATTCCAGCTACACACCTCCTTCTTTCTAAATAAGAATTATTAGGATATCCAAACGAAAGGATTATGTCCTTATGTTTGGACCCCATCCCACATCACACAGTGTGAGCTTGAATCTTGTCATGAGATCTTTTTTTCTTTTCTTTTTTTTTTAAATCTCTGCCCCCCATTGAGCGCAGTCTTTCTCTGTGCAACAAGTCTATGTACCCAACTTGATTTCAGTTGTGCTCTTGGTTGGCTTTGGCTTGGGAGCTTTGGCATTTCAAAGTTGGCCCCTCTTCTGGAATCCATCTGTTGCCCTTATATATGTGAAATCTGTTTTGCCTTATGCATAAACTATTTTGGCATCCCCATTAGACTTTTCACCCCTGCCTCTTCTACCAACCCATAGTAAAGGGTATTGAATATTTATTAGTCCAAAACACGCTTTAAAAAAAAAACTGTTTATCAGACATCTAATTTTACACATCCATTTTAATATTTAGTGAATGAAAGACTGTCAGTAGCTGTTATCTCGAGAGACAAGATACATCCTTTGTGCTGTGGAACCAATTGTAAGCTGTGATATATCTGGGTGTTCGGAGATAAGGTGCCAAATGCATACCTGTAAGTGGAAAAGCAATTTTCTCTTATGCTTCATATCATAGTGTGTCAAAATTCTCTAATTCCTTTGTTTTGTTTTAAATGAAAAAAAGGTTAAGTTGTGAGTAAAAACTCTGTTTTGATAGCTTGAAACTCTGGAATAACCCTCACAGGAATTAGCAGAAAGCAGATCTAGTCAGAGTAATGTTTAGAAAATATAAGTTTGTACCTTGTCATTATATTTCACATTTCCAACTAGATAACTGCAATGAGAACACTAGCTTCCTAGCTTCCTTTCTGTTTAATTCAATAGATACTTTTCATTTGTGCTTTTTAAAAAGTATTTTTAAAATTGTATTTTACATAACGTGACACATAAATTGCACACTGTGGAAAGAATTGTCTGCCTCCCTGAATGAAACCATTTTAATCTCAAGAGTTTTATTATCTGTTAAAATCTATTTAAATATAGGCATTCAATTTTACATTACTTGACATTTATGGGGAAGCTATTTTACAGCAGCAGGTTTCTGAATAGACAAGATCACAACAAATATTCATGATTATATGACATGCTAGATTGAAAAATATGGGGAAAGAATGATCTAAATATTCTGGGAAGTTCACATATATGAATGTATCTAATAAAACTGGATCAGAGTTCCCCTAGTACAGTGTCTGTGTTTGACGACTGTAACTATGACATGTGTAAGAATAGCCACGCTATTTTAACTTACTGAACTACAATATTAATTGAAGCTATTCTGCTTTGAATATTTAGCTGAACGATTTCATATTAAAAGTGGGAACCAGAGACATACATTTATAATGTGAAACTTTTAGTGAAAAATTAAGGCTGTGTTTTTTTAACTAGCAAATAACAATAATTTTCTTAGTTGAAATGGCCAAAAAGAAAGTAAATTCTACCTTTATTATGTATCAAAATCTGATAAAAAAATTCAAATCCTGAGTGTAGTTTTAAATGGGAAGGAGTGTGTATGTGTGTTTGTGTGTGTGCATAAAGCATTTAAATATAAATGCTATATGGTTATATATTTGCTTATATATAAATGTTATATACATAAATATATAACACAAATATAAATTTATAATATATATGTGTGCACGTGTAGACATTTGCTCAAATTGCCAGGTTCAACCTGGGTTAAAAGGAACCAGGAGAATGAGCTTATAAGAAGAGTTTTCTACAACTGATCTCATGAACCTGATGTATGACAATTCAAACTGGGATTTTTATGAACAAGGAAAGAAACAAATCACCACAAGATTTTAAATTACACAGAAGAATCTGCATGAAACTTCTATCCATCAAATGGCCACTGAAAAATGAGGTAATTACCTAAAATAATTTGCATGTTAAAAGCTAATGCAACATTACAAAGTAAAGTCCAGTTGTGAAAGCGATGCATAATTTCCTGGTTAATGTGTCATGAACAATATTCCTCCATGCTCTGTCAGAGCCCAAATAACAATATGGCCAATCAATCAAATTAAAAAAAAAAAAAAGATAACTCAGATAAGAAATGAGTTCAGCTCTAATAAATCATGATTTAAACTCAGTGAAATTTAGAGTTATGACAACTAATCACAGTATATTGTGTTTTTAAGGCAATACATTTAGATTTTAATTGGTATAATTATAGATTTTCAGTGATTCGAGATTAGAGTGTGAAGGCAGAAAATCATTTTTTTTAGTTTGTAAAATGTCATCTATTAAGTTATTGAAGAAAGCCTCATATTAAAATATCAATCTGTAACACACAACCCTGCCAAAAGTTATGATTTGAGAGTTATTTAGTCAGAAAGACTAAGACTGTCAGTGGAGTAATATGGCCAAATTTCCTAAAGAAGGATTCTGAAACACTTCTGTTCTCAGTGCAAAATGGGAACAGTTCTTCTCCAAGTAGAATTAATCTCCTCTGTCAGCCAAATGCAGGTGTGATGATCAACAAAGGAGTAGCAGCAGGTGAGTAAAAGCCACAGGATTAAATGCAGAAGCCATAGCAGCGAGCTCTGACCCATCACTCAGGAGGAGCAAATTCAAAAAGAAAGTTCTCTCCTGCATTTACAGTTGTGTTCTTGTGTAAATGGAGAAACTCTTTAAGATATTAAGAAAATATGTGGAACTTATTAAGAGGCCAGATGGATGCTCCTCTTCACTGGTGGAAGGCTGAATGGAGAGTGGAGAGAAGCTTGTTTTAAGTTGAAGTGCTTTTGGTCATTACAAAGGAGGAGAAAATGACCCCAAATATACTTCCATGGTTAGTGTGAACCTGCTAAAATATCAGCTCACTTGTGCTTCTGGAAAAATTGTGAGGTCTGTCAGGTTATTCTTCTATTGAGGCCCCACCACGTTGTGACTAAGGCCTTGCTCAAACCACCTAACCATTTTTATGACTACATTTTAACCACAAAACTGGAGATAAAAATGTAAGACACCCTAAGGATTAGCTGTGATTATTGACCAGGACCAATTCAAGTGACTAGTATTATCAGTGTAAGTCTTGTGACTAGAGATTAGCTCTATGATTGGTACCAGTAAGTGCTAAATTTGCAACACAGAAATTTATCACTTTTGTTATTAAATCAGTCATTTCACCTCTTATACACATTTCCTCATCCGTAAAGTGGAAATAATAATAGCACTCATATTTTTGTGTGAATTAGTTGGATTAATAGGCCTCATTTATTATAATGGTTCCTAATATATAAGTACTTGAAATTTTAGTAAATTAACCATTGACAACTACATGGAGACATTCAAATTTTAATTTAAATTAAATAAAAATTAAAATGTCACATGAGCCACATTTCAAGTGCTCAATATCCACAGGTGGCTAATGTCTCTTGTATTAAACAGCACAGATTAGAGTATTTCTCTCATCTCAGAAAATTCTGTTTCACTGTGCTAACAGATACAGACTTAAAGATTTATAAAGAAAAATCAGTATTTGTGAATATTGCAAACTGCACAAGAGGATGATGAGAATGGAGTGAAGAATAAAGAGTTTGCAAAAGATGACTCACTTCATATAACTTCACATTGTCTCAGTTGTTTTAGACATGTTTACAATTAGGCATTCTTTTTTTTTATTTTTAAAATAACTGTTAAGAACCTTTTGTCTTTACATCATACTGACTCCACTTAACAAGAAAAGAATAATTCATACTACCAATGTGATAGCAAGATACCAGTATAATTCACATAGTGAATTACTAAATATTCATAAAGGACTTAAAGTATGCCCTTGAGTTAAAACCCCAGCATAACATTTGTGAAAGCTTTTGCAGCCTAAGTTTTTGTGTTTGTGATCAAAGGTCAATAGGCTTGAAATAATCCCATAAATCACAAAAAACCACCATACAATTCTTAGCAACTATATACCAACATACTTATTTAATATCCATTTACAAATAGTATCAGTAACGAAAAGACCAATTATATCACCAATTTCTCTACTGACAGTTACCTTCAATTTCAAAACTCTGTGGTCATTTTTTTTTTCTTCACATTTTCATCTCTGGTCTTGGATTTTTTGGACTATGTGATACTACGGATTATTCTTTAACTTTGGAAACACGATTGCCCTTGATCTTCATGTACAAGTCTCTGTTACTTCTTTCCTATTCTGCTCCTTCTCAGGACACTCCAGGTGTTCTATTCCTGTACCCTTTTCAACCTTCTCAATTAATATTCCCACCTGCTTGTCAGCAGGTACTGATTTTTTTTTTTTGTCACCTTAAATTCTCTTCTGTGTTTTCCACTCTACTCTGTAGTTTCAGGTATCCTGTGTGTACCGATAGTGTCACTTCCTATACCCCTAGCAAGAACTTTTCATTTGAAGTTCTAGAAATATATTCTATTTTATATATGGTCCATAGGCCAAACCCCAGACTTTATAAAAATAATTTTACTATTGCTGTAGTTCTCATTTACAAATGAAATCCACACACACACACACACACACACAAACACACAAAAACACACTATGCTTTTCCTCAATTCTTCCACTTCTCACCAGTCAAGAACTGATAATCGTGTCCATGTATCTACCTCAAATGCTATTACTAAGTCACTGAATCAGACTCTTTCTGCTTCCTCTGAAGCACAGCATAAGTTCATCTCTCTCCCCAGGTGCACATTTCCCTGCTCCTACCTCATCTCCAAGAATTCTCATCTGAGCTACTATAGTAATCCAGTGACTTCTCTTACTCACTATGAGCTTAACCTCCAAAGGTGTTATTAACACAACTTTAAAATAGTTTGATTCTCATAACTTACAGGCACTTTCAAAAATCCCCTTAGCATGAGCACGTGGTCATTCTTCTGAGCTCCTGCTACCTTCTCAGCCTACCTTCAGTACTTTTCCTACAACATCCCTGACCCTGGCTAGGTCAAGATACCTGCCATTCCAAATGCAATTTGCCCGCTCATGCCTCCAAAATTCATTGTGTATGTTCTTTACTAGGAATCTTGCCAAACCTTGCTACTTTCTTGAAACTCACAATACTCTTAAGACTCAGCAACCAGATCTCATTTTCTGCTCATTATTTTCATACATTCTTTCACTCTCTCTTCTATGTAGGACTCAGGACTTGGTTTCTACAGAATGTGATACCAGCTGGGGTCCTGGAACAATTTCCCAGCCTGAGGGATGCCTGCATAGTCTGAATCTAAGCACATCACCTCAATCCCCACCACTCAAACCTCATTCAAACCATCATCCCATGTCTCCTGAAGTAGAGATGTCATGTGAAGTGCTCTCTCTTCTTCTCCACTCTGTATGCTGTTCAGGCTAGTCCCAACAGAACAAACCACCTGCCTACCCTCTGATCCCCTTTGGTACACTGTTCTTCCTCAACAATTGTCAAATAGCATATTCTGTTTTTAATTATTAATTTTATCATTCCTATAATCCTTAGAGAAATGAGTAGTATTTTTTTATGTTTTATGTTTCCTTGTGCCTAGATGGGTTTCTAAAACATAGTTGTCTATTAATATTCATTAAGTCCATGATGAATATAAAGAATAAGCAATTTCTGAGATAATACTAATGAAAAAGATTTTAAAAAGTATAAAATACAATGATAGAATATGCCAAAAGAAATAATTACATATCTAAAGAAGAAGTACAGTACTCAATGACCTGAAACAGGTAAAGGAACATTTCCCAAAGGAACATTGGTTGGTCCAATAAAGCTTATGGAATACTGACAAACTAATTATTCCTATTTCTATTATTATTATTATTATTATTATTATTATAGCTTTAAAGTTACACACTGTAAATGGATTAATCCCCAAAACTCAGACATTCATGGAAATTGATTTTAGTTCATGATCCCCCTTACCCTCCCTGTTTCTCTCCAGTACACCCTCCCCTCTCCTATTCTCTTTCCTCTCCACACTAGTCTCTTTCACTTGTCTATTAATTAGTATTGATTATTTCTGTAAGTAATCTAATTCTTCCCAAACTTCCTTCCTTTATTTTACTCTAGCTTCATCATAAGAAAGAAAATATTCAACCTTTTAAGTTTCTGAGTTTGGCTAAGTTCAGTAAGTATGATAGTCTCCATTTCTGTCCATTTACCAGCATATATCATAATCACATTCTTTTTAATGCCTGACTAGAACTCCACCATTCTCTTTTTTTTTTTTTAAGAGAGAGAGAGAGGGGGAGAGAGAGAGAATTTTTTAATATCTATTTTTCAGTTTTCGGTGGACACAACATCTTTATTTTATTTTTTTATGTGGTGCTAAGGATCAAACCCAGCGCCCTGCGCGCATGCCAGACAAGCGTGTTACCGCTTGAGCCATATCCCCAGTCCCCACCATTCCCTTTTCTAATTAAGTAGATAGCAATGCTGAAAGATAGTTTCCTTTATACTTCACTTTGCAGTCTTTGAAATGTTGATGTATAAAACTAGATGAGAGAAGATAGTCTTTTCATAATTTTTCTGGTCCTATAAAGCTATTTCTGAGGTCCTTGTGGAATTAGAGTTTTATTGAATGACTTTGGGAAAATTCTGAAGAGAAAGATGGCTGTGGTCAATGATAGGAAAACAAAGCTGGAAACAGGATCCCTAATGTTTAACAGGAAGATTCATTTTCTACCATCACAGAGGGAGGAAGATGATCAGTGTGTACTATGATCAGTAATGACAAGGTGCAGTTGTACAGCATGGGAAACTGAGACTTCCAAGGTATAGTAAAAAGATACAGTGGACATATAAAATGTATCATGAATGTAGAGTCTTTTTCATTGCTTTTTTAAACAATCAAATAACAGTTGACTTATACTAGACTTATACTTCTACAAGGTTTAATCTTAAGAGGTCATAAGAAATCCTAGAAACCAAGATATTATCCAAATTATTGAATGACTGACTATAGCATGATATAACAGAATTGCTAAGAATTTTGAATTAGAATACTTCTCTAAGTTTTTTGATTCTTCTATGAAGAGGATGGACATGAGCAATAAAATATTATTATCCAAAGATCCAACTTCACAAGGAAGGAACTGAGATTGTAGAGCAAAGTTTTATTGTTCTAACCAGAACTTACAAAGTCATGATTAATGCATGACCCTCTGATATCTAATAATCTGTTTCATTATCATCTTTAGTTGATTTATTTGTCTAATATCAGTTACAATTAGGACCATGCCAGGCATGTATACTCACATTGAAATAAGTTTATAAAAAGACAACTAAAATTATGCTGGCTATATGAATTGCAAATTAGAATATCTCTATGTCAAAAAGGTCACAATTTTGATTAGACTGTTTGCTCTAGGCCCTAAAAGTTTATATTTCAATAAAAATTAAATGACATCTCTCTGTAACCTAGAAAATCACAGAAATATTAAAATTTCTACTTATGCATGTATATTTTTATCTAATTGTTCAGACTGCATCTCAACATAGGTTGGATTTACTAATTATTAATATTTCTGAAAATTAATATTTTCGTACTCTCTATGAGGCATAAGTGAAATAGAAACTATTTGTTATTTTTAAATACCAATGAAGTGTTATCGGATAATAACTTTTAATTTTCTCCTTGAACTATGCTTCAATCTAAGGTTGTTTAAAATGATAATCTATAATTTGGCTTTTGTTAAACAGTAGTATCTAGTTAAAAAATAATTATGTCAGTATTTTTTTTCATTCTATTATCAAAAATTCCTTGGAAATATTTTCTGCTCAAAAAGATTCTGAAAACTCAGGTGCAATAGTTGTGATCTCAAAAGTTGAAGGTTATAATTTATTTTAACATGGTTATTTACTAACACATTTATTTTTCTTGTCAGTGCTCTATACCCCAACATGTATGGGCTCCAGATGAATTTATAAGATATTTTTGAGAAAGGCTATATAATCAGAGAAATGATATAAAAAATAAATAATTCTAGGCTACCCTATGTATCAGAAATACTGTATAGTAGTTCATTCAAGTTCTTACAACAGTATAATAAGAGTAAAAATGATTATAAAAGCAAACACTTCTATAGTAATAGCTATATGCATATTATACCAAGGGCCTTTTGCATATTATCTTATTTAAACCTTCACAACACCATGTATGAGGAAGATATCGTTATAAGTTTTGTTTGGCAGATAAGTAAATTACTGCAAAGAGCTTAAGGAGTTTACTCAAAGTAACAAACTAGATGAACAGAAACCAGGATTTGAACTCAAAAACCTTGGTCTCAGAGTCCATGATCTTAACCAAAAGATGAGACCACCTTTCTGACGAGATCGGGCGTGTTCAGGGTGGCATGGCTGTAGACTGAGACCACCTTTCTGAATAGTAGCTTTTATCTTTGCTTAGCAAAGGAGAAAAAAGAAGGTCAGAGATAGAAGGTTGCAAGTCAGGATTTGAACTGAAGTACTTTGAGAAAAATTCTATAGTACTGCCAGACAGCACTGCCCATGTTGTCCTGGGCAATGCTTTTTTTTAATTGTATCTTCTATGGTCCTTAATAATTAAAAACAATGAGTTCTGTAGTACAGTGGATAAGGGTAGAAATTGTGTAAAACATGTATACCTCAGGTAAATGAAATTTGTACAAGTTTCCCACCTTAGATTTTTTTCAAAGGTGTTAAGAATTGTGAAGGGGATTCATATTTATATAATATTTACTATATATTACATCTGTATTGATAATATCATTTATGAAGCATTTTAATCCTCAGAACAACCCTCTGAGGCAACAACTTCAGCACTATTTTGCCGATGAGGAAAAGGAGAATTGTGCAATACAAAGAAGTCAGTATCAGAAGGCAGATTGCAGTTTGGCCTATTTGATATTAAAGACATTCCCACCCAACAAATTCAAATACCACATAATGAAAACGCAATCGAGTTCCAAGTATATTGCCACATGCAAATATTTGCTGAGGCACTGAGAATTGCAGGGAGTTAGGCAAATTTGATAATACAAATCACAACGAGCCCTTTTTTCATACCCTAAAAGCTGATATCTTCTTTTAAATGAAATTTGATTAAAATGGGAATTTGCTGTATTATGTTACTGATTTTGCTGATGGAGAGATGCAGCTTCTCTTATTTGCTATTGCATAGTGATGGAATTTGAACACAAGTTTATAATTTCCTAATTCATTATTATCTCCTATTTGAGTTGGGATAAGAAAAAAGATTGGAATCCTTCAAAATAAACTCATTATGGATATTACAATTGATGCAAAGTTCTGATCAAAGAGAGTATTACAAAATGAGCCCATGAATATCATGGGGTGATTTAGTTATGTGCCCTGTGTTATGTGCTGTCTTCAAGTTCCCTAAACCGTGGATATATTTTGCTTACACATTTAAACACCAAGGTGGAAATAAAAATTTATTCTTTTCTGTGTATTCCAAACAATTTACTTTTTTTGGTTTAAGAATAATTATAGTCTCATAAAAATGATGAAATAAAAAAAAATTGAAAATTATTTTTTAAAATGAGTACTGTCACCAGTTCTCCACAGCTCACACTTCTCATGTTTAATTTGTAGTATGTATTTCAGAATATTTTTACGTGGTCCATATACTTTGTTCTACGTATTTCAATATATTCCTGCATTTCATGCATGTTCTATTAAAATAGGGCCATACTCTCTATTTTTATAACTTGTTTTTTTATATATAAGAAAGTGATCACATTTACATAGCAGTTAGGCACATGTGCTTAACAGCTCTAAAATTTTCCACAGATCTCAACTATTTCCATTCAAAGTAATGCACAGATTAAAAACATTCAGAGACTAATATCCTTTATACTTGCATGGTAGGAAGATTATTTCTGGAGATATCTAGAGATTGTGTTGCAGTTTACAAACTACCACTGCTCTTTATCTCTACCAAAAATTAAAAAAAAATAAAAATTTACTTGAAAAATAATTTTAAAAATACTATGGACTTTTGTAAGAGGGAGTGTTCCCTGGTTCACAGTTGTAACAGTGACAAATTTTGTGCACCATTCCATGTGTCAGTTTTGTCATCAGCAAAATGAAAATGGTAATAATAATAATGCCTATGCCATAGAATCGTTGAGAAGATTACATTATTGGAACAATTACTTTCACTTAATAAGGCCTCCAGAAATGCCATCTATAAATTCAATTTATATTTTTCTCATCTAGGATATGAGCATGATATAAAGTGAAAACTTGTTTTTTTAACAAAAATTAAGAGCAAAAGTAGTGCAAATTTGTTCCACTGACTTGAAATGCTAACTTTATTATATACAAAACTTACAAATACTGCCTTTACTGCTTCCACACATTTCTATTTCACTGATTTATTTGTATATTCTAGAGCCATAACTGTACTATAAAACAGTGCCTGTTAAGAACAGATAATATACAAAAATGAAATACACCCATTACTGTATCTAGGAAACCAAGCAGGAATCACATGTACTTTGATAATCTTGTAGTGACATTTTAGGGTGAATAACTGTTAGTACTAAGAATTACAAAATTAGGAGTAAATTACAAACATGTCAGTCTGCATATTTCATCTCCTTCCACATCAATGATTTGAATAACTTAGAATACAGAAAGGTACATTTGAGGCACTTATTAATATGTATTAAAAAGCTTATTATTCCTGTGTGTCGCATGTGTGTGTGTGTGTGTGTGTGTGTGTGCGTGTTCATGTGTACCTTAGGTAACTTAATTTCAAAGTTGTTACATAAATAAATTACTAACATTTTTCACTGGGTACAATGTTAAGCCTTTACAAAATGCCTACTATGCCTACTTTATATTTAGATGTACTTGTCTTATTAATATCATGAGGCCTAGAATCAATATCCTAACAAGTGATTGGATACATATAGGAATGGATGTTCATATTCACAGAGGAGAAAAACCTGCCCGAATTGGAAAGAGACAAATTCAATTATTTTGGATGCTGATTATTTACCCTCTTTTAATAACTCAGAAAGAAGCTGATTCGGCATCTCTGGGTCATTTTGGAGGGTCTTGTTTTCTGACAAAATCAATTCTGGAGAAAGAGTATCTATTTTTATGTAGTCACCAAGAGGTTCCCTGTATGGGATTATGGAGACAGGGTCCCTCTCTTCAGGGAAGTTTGCCATTGTGTAGCCAGTCTAGCTAGGCCCACCCTCTGAACACCTTTTGTTACAGTCTGGATGTGACATGCTCCCAAAAGCTCACATTTGAGACAGGGCAAGGAGGATGATTGGGTTGTAAAAGTCTTAACCCAGATTAACTGAGTGGTAACTGAAGTGGTAGGGTGTGGCTGGGGGAGGTGGGAATTGGGGTGTGGCTTTGGGTATATATTTGTATCTGGAAAGTGGAGTCTGTCTTTCTGCTTCCTGATCACTGTGATACAAGCTGCTTTCTCTCCACCAGCTTCTCTTGCCATGATGTTCAGCCTCACCTCGAGGCCTGAGGAATGGAGCCAGCCTTCTATGGACTAAGACCTCAGAAACCCGAATCCTCACATAAAGTTTTCCTCCTTACAGTTGTTCTGGTCAGATCCTTTTAGTCATAGCAGTGAAACAGCTAAAACACCTTTTATGGGATAATTAGAGCCTGGCTAATCATATGTGTCCTGCTACTCCTCTGCTGCTAAGATTTTGCCAAATAACTATCATGATTTTACACAGGATGACATTAGTGTTGTTTGTGTATTGGGCCCAGGTTTCCATGGTACTACAGGTAGAGGAAAAAGTACATGATACTGTTATGTGAACTGAGCAAAATGAATATAAAGTCAATCAGAGATACATCTGACTATATTAAGTAGATAACCCAACATCAGTTCACATTGTTGTCTCTCTAGGAATCACTCTCCTTTTTAACAAGAACGCATGGCCAATATTTTCTCTCGTTACTTCTAGCGCTTATTCACACATTCACTAGTCTTGTTGGAACCATTCCTTATCACTCCTATTCAAGTGGAGGAAAAAATGCTTCTGTTTGTTTACATGATTGTACTGGAGGCCTTGAGCTGCCCCCATCTACCTACCCTTTATGTCATGAAATCGAGAAAGCTTTCTTAGCTTTCTAGTGCTAAGAGCCCACCTCTTCCCTAATGCTTTTCCTAATCCTCCACTTGGCAAGTAAACTGGTTCACTCTGTATATTGTCCCTACAAGTGGGGTAGTTTTTTTTCTTTTTTTTAATGTCTTACTTTAATTAAACATTAATTACTTCTGTGGTAATCTGTAGTCTGCAGAAGAGTTTTAATTCCTCAAAAATTTAAAACATGGCAATGAACAAAATATATTAAGTCCCACTCTGTAAAATGTACATTTTGAGAACAAAAAATGATCTTTTACAAACATGAAAAAAAATAGTTTTAACTAGAAAAACAAATAACACCATGCATAGGATGCACCAAGAAGGAAATGAATAGAATGGTGTTACACAAAACAACAAGGATACAAATCTTTAGGAAAATGACTCTGTGAGGCACTGAAGCTGAACCCCAGAGGAGACAATAATATAAGAGGAGTAATGCAGAGTCCAAGCAAGAACTATTTTAGGCACAGCCTAGATCATGGGAGCAAAAGTGAACGTTTTTTCTTTGTTCCATTCATTTCTTCCAACATTGTCTTTTAGTAGTCACTGTATACCAGGGTGCAAAGAAAAAAAAATAAAATCTCTGCCCTCATGAATACTCTGTTGGATAACAAGTGAAACATACAAAAGATGTATAAACATATTAGTAAATGATAGCCTTGCATCTAGATATGGTCCATAAAAGTGATAAGGGATGTCTTAGAAAGAATGGTGAGGGACCTTATTTACATAGGGTATCTAGGGAAGCCTCTCTGAATAGATATGTGAAGGAGTGGATTTAGTAAAATATGAGAGAACAAACTAGGCAGATGGGAGAATAGTGCAAAGCCCAAGGCTAGGCTGAGTTTGTGCAGTTAGGGAAGCAGCAAGGATCCTATGATAGGAGTGCTGGACCCCAGAGGGACAGTGGACGAAATGAAGTGAGAATGGCCAGCCATAGACAGGTGGTTGCTACTCATTGAATTGAAAGTCTGGGTACAGTCTATGTAAAAGTAAAATGTACAATTGGAATTCTGTCTCCACCTTCCTCTTTTACTTACATAGAGAGAATATGCTTCTCAAAATGCTTCTATGAGGCCACCCGATGCCCAGGTATACCTTGTGTCCATGTAACTGATGTTCATTAACTTTCAATCATTGGTAAACATTAGAATCTTATGTGAAGGTTTTTCTTTTTTCAATTAAACATTTCTGGCCTTCATCCATGAGGAGTAGAAGCATATATATATATATATATATA
>NW_025999869.1:9422957-9475962 GCF_001458135.2 Marmota marmota marmota
ATATATATGTGCGCGCGTGCGCGCGCACACACATTTATTTATTTACTTACTTATTTACTTACATAATCATGGGCAATCTGATGAGCAAGAGCGATAGAAAACCACTGTTTTCTATTCAGTGGGTCTAATTGACCATTGTTCATACAAAATAAGAATTATCAGGAGGAAATATGCTATCATCAAGATGATTTCTTTCTCATTTTCGATGAATTTTTTATCACTGAGATTACCAATTGCAAAGTGTGCTGATATGACTTTCAATCACATTTTGCTGCCTGGATATTACTGAAGATTTCTACATTCCTTTTTCATACTTGAATCACATCACTAATGAAAAGATTAGTTTGTAGCTGATGAATGCATTTTAATGGTAAAATATCTGAAAGTTATTTTCCTGATACTACAGGGGTTACAAATTATCTAGTTATAACCTAACAGATATTACATCAGGGTTGAAATATCATTAAGGTTGTTCTGACGGATAATTCTGTCATAAATAAAGCAATCTTTTAAATTATACCAAGAAACCTGATTAATTTATATGCTATATTCTCAACACTTGCAAAGTATTACTGGAAATTAAAATGCACAGACATCTTCTAATGTTTAATATGAATAAAAACATACAATAGAAAGAAAATAATACTCAGTAATCTCCAGCTGAGTCTGAGAATTCCAATGCCAAAAGCTTTAAAGAATAAATTCCGATAGCAAGGCATATATTCTACTACATTATGCATATGATTCTTGTGTACATAGAAAGAAAGAATGACATTAAAATGTGGCATTTTGCAAAGATGAAAGAAAAGTTCTTTTCTGAAAATGAGATGAATCAATCACAGTTGGGAAAATCCAAATAAAAGAAAATGTCCTTTTCAAAACAAGTCTATATGAGAATATTACATTATTCAACAAATATGCTTATGGCTTGATTCAGGATTGTATAGAAAATATAATTTACTTAATTAGCAGAATAGTTGTCTCTTTACATGTCTACCCAGAACAGTTCAGAAAAGCAATGTTTGATGCACCCATGTGTTGAAAGTATCATATTAGAGCTACAAGTTCTAGAGTTTTGTTTCTCAGAGGTAAAGGAGGTTTCAAGGAAAAAGAGAAGGTGAACCATAGCAATGAGAAATATAAAGATATCTTTGATTTTTTAAATCAAATTATGTTAATTGTTCCTTTATGCTATTTATGCTATTAAAGTACTTCAAAAATTCAAATACTATTGAACTTTCTAGAGAACAGAAAAAAAAATACTGTGTTTAAAATTTTGTAAAACATTGCCTAGTAATTACAAATAAGGTATTACATGCCTGAGTATAATGTGTGACCCCATGCTAAAGCAAGGGCATATAAGATCTCTTTTTTCAACAATGAGAGGAATCCAGAGAGGAATTATTAAGGAGAAAGATTATATAACTAACAGCCATCATAAGAAACCTTACTCTGGTGGTATTTAAGCATATTTGTGAGAGAAATTAGGATTTTTATTCTTCAAAAAATGCACAAAATAAATCAAGTATGCTTTCCTCTAATTCTCAGTTTGTTCCTGCTAATTCATTTTCCACTTTGGAGAGAGAGGAAGATCATTTAAAGTTGAAGATGATCTTTTTTATACCAGCATTATTTCATAGGAATCTGAACAAAATTTGGCAGTTCAAGACAGTGAGCTACTAAACTGATAAAGTTTTAGATCCTTTTTTCACAAAGTTAAACTGACCCCATAAGTTTCAGATTTATAAAGAGTGAGACGGTGCCATTTATTCCATGTCAATATACATGTAATCCTGGCATTTGATGGTTTGCCAGGGAAACATTCCTGTAATTTATTATTATTATTATTATTATTATTATTATTATTATTATTATTATTTTGGAGGGTGTGTTGGAGTATATGGCAAAAAGAAACTTATAGGAGATAAAAAAGCATGATTCAACACCATACTCAGCACTTTATGAACAATTTTTAAAATGCACATTTTACTGGATATGATTCTGCTGTGTGAGGTGAGCTGAATTACCCACTTCTGCACAGTGTGTGAGGGTCATTGCTGGGAATGTGACAACTTTAACCTTGACTTCTTTCCTTCTGCTTCTGTACTTCGCTCAGTCTCTGTACTGAAAACATCTTGGCCCACTACGATTAAACAATAGCTGAATAAATCTTAAAAACTATTTTCTAAATAAAGTCTCAATTCTGAGGTGAATTCCTTGAAAATAAGAGGAGCAGATGACATGGTTAAATGGAACAGGAATAAACACATTGGGACTTCCAATGTGTTTTCAGCATTAGTAGCAGCAAAACTGGTTGGTACACAAATATCAATTCCCTATGTTGCTTGATATATTTATGCTTTCAACTTATTCGCACAATTTCACAGCAAAATATGATTAGTGAAGAAAACCAATCTTCTACAAAAAGAATATTTCAGATACATTGCACCAAAGATTCTGTGTGTGTGTATGTGTGTGTGTGTGTGTGTGCATGTGCACATCCATGTATGTGTGCTAAAGGTGTTGGAATCTGAGTTGCTTTCATAATCTCCATCTGTGCTGGAGTTAAGTAGAACAGAACCAAGGTTCAGAAGCATTCAGAGTCCTGTTGATTACATTGGTATCTGGAGAACTCTTGCCTGGCCTAGCCCAAGGGAGAAAGAATGTGAATCACATCTTAAACATGTGGTTGATAACTTGGGAAAATTTTACTACATTTGGTACATGCCCCACATAGGATACAATGGAATGGAAATGTATAATAAAAATATATTTTATAATAGGAAAAGATGATCCATGGTAAGTGGATAGTCCTTATTTATTCTGATACAGCTTTTGCTGAGGATTATTCAACATGCATCAGAATATAATCTCAAAATTATCTTATACACTAGGGAAAAAAAATCAGTTTTGTGTTAAATGCATTTTGAACAGGAAATGATTTAGAACAAATTATAAAATGCTCTGTGGTATCATTTGACTAGGAATTTTCAAAGGTCAAAATAATCATGTTATTTCTGAAATGCAAATGCATATTAACCTGGACATTAAAAATAAATGAACTATTCATAGCCTCTGATGTTAATAATCATATATACATATTTTCTGAGGTCTGAAAGAGATACTCTAAAGCTCTAAATACAATGGAGATAAGTAGGTGTAGGTTTTAGATGATACTGAAAACCATAAAAGATGCAAAAGAAATTTAACTAATATTCTTTCAAAAATATGAACTCATAAATGAAGGATTAAGAAAGGAATATATAAGTGTGGTATTTTCCCAATGATCCCCAGATTATCTGCCATCTATTCAAATACATAGGCTAAACTTTTCAAAGGGAAAGATCTCAAACACCTATTCTTATCCAGTGTGAGCTGGGTTTCCCTGGGGACCCAGCATGAAGTAACCTATAGGATCTGCATTTAACCTTTCATAGGAATGGGACACTTTTGTCTTGACAGCAAATACTTCAGCTATATTCTGTGTCTTAAGGATCAGCAGGTTCTCATTATGTACACTTTTTGAATTCTCATTGGTGTAATTAAACAAAATGTGTAATAAAGTAGTTTGATGGTCTGGTTTATAAGTGCTTATTTGCTTTTATATATGAGATATTCTGGGGGAAAATACTTTATAATTTTTCTTAATCCATGGAATATAAAAGGTGAGGTAAAGAGGTGTGAGTTTTCCCATCTATTTTCCCCACACAATAAAATGGATTTTAAAGGCTGATTATGTATTCACAAAATTGGATTCATGTTTGTGTGAATAGACAAATACTTTTAAAAGCATGTAAAAATGTACTTAATGCCATAAACCATCATTCTAAACTGTTTTAAAAACCAAATTGTTACATGAGGCATAATATTCATACATTTCAGGCTAATGTATTATTAATATTTTTTAATACTTTAGAATGCATCACATTTGAAATATAGACATTCTTAATCTCACTATATTTACAAACTTTAAAGATATATAGCTATGGAAAGCTGTATGGAATCACTATAAGACAAATTATAGTACAATTTTCACATGTGCAACAGCCTCAAAGATTCATGCATTTGATTTTTATATTTTGGGAGATGAAGTTGATTTCATTTAACCCAGATTGCATCAAAGCACAGACACAGAAAGAATTACTTTTATGGCATAAGGAAATGTATCAATTAAGCTTAAACTATCAAGTTAATCTTTAAACTTCCCCAGAAAGAATGAGCTAGAGAAATACAAGTAACACCACAATGATGTACATATGAATTGGTATTAAATTTTTATACCTCTGTAATTAGACAGCAAAGACCAATCATTTAAAACTTGGAAAGAAAATCATCCACAGGATTTACAAGTTTATGCATTTTTTAGTAATATTATATTCATAAAACATTGAGATACATATAAACATGGTCCAAGGGAATGACCCAAATGGATGCAATAGTAGTAAGGAAAAACACAGTTGCAGAAAAGCAATTTGTAAATAACTCTGAAATGGTTCAAATGACTATGTGAAGACTCAAACCTTGGATTATTACTTGAGGTTCCCACTTACAATGATATCTTTCAAAATCAGCCACCTTTCAAATCACCACCTTCTCTAGTGTGTAAAAAAAAAAAAAACAACAAAAATTTTAACGTGGAAATAAAAGTAATAGTGAGGCCAATCTCTGGGAAAAACTGAAGCATGTCAAGAAGGTCTTTGGTACCTTTCAACCACTTTAGGGGTAATTCTCGGTTGTCTTTCTTGTCTCACCTAGGCTTATATCGCTTTCAGTTATTTGTTAACTTATTGTCCAACTCCAAGGCTAGGGAATACCAGTTGTAGTATGTTCAAATTTCAGTGTGCATAAAATCTACTCAGGAACTTAGTTACAATCAGTTTCTGATTATGATTAGTGGAGTTTGTGATTCAATATTGTGGGTAGGGGGATGCACAAGATCTATATTTTTTTTAAGAGAGAGAGAGAATTTTTTTAATATTTATTTTCGGCGGACACAACATCTTTCTTTGTATGTGGTGCTGAGGATCGAACCCGGGCCGCACGCATGCCAGGCGAGCGCGCTACGGCTTGAGCCACATCCCCAGCCCAAGATCTGTATTTTTAATCATTGTGGTAATCTGGAAACCAACCTTTGAAAGCTCTTCATGGGAAAACACTTAAGTAAAAATCTCCAGTCCCCAAAAGAATGATTAAATATGTGGGTTGGTTGTTGAAAGCTAAAGGGTTCATAACATAAATAATGTGAATTTGGATAACCGCTTATCACTTTTGTTTCAACTTCTTCTGAGAAAGCTGAGGGTGTTCAATTAGATGAAGTATAAAGATAATATTATACATGTCAGGGGGGATAGTATTGTTTGACGAAGTCTTACAGTTTCATTTAAATCAGAGATTAGATTAGTACTTAATTTACTTTTCATGGTATTAATAGCAGATTTCTTTTTTCTTTTTCCCATTGGGGTGCTGGGGATTGGACTCAGGGGCACTTCACCACTGAGCTACAACCCAGCCCTATTTTGTACTTTATTTAGAGACAGGGTCTCATTGAGTTCTTAGTGCCTCACTTTTGCTGAGACTGTCTTTGAACTCATGGATCCTCCTGCCTCAGCCTACTGAGCCACTGGGATTACAAGCATGCACCACTGTGCCTGGCTATATCAGATGCCTAACTTCACTAGATATACAGCATAATGTTGTAGCATACACATCTTTTCCTGACTGGCAGTATCCACCAGTCTCTCCACCCCTTCTTTAAAGATTTACCATATCTTACTTATGTGAACTGCTTCTACTGACATCATCTGTACCCCTGTTTACAGTGTGATCTACCACAAAGAGCACTTGATTTGTTGAAGAGTTTACTAATGGTCCAAGCTAGGCCAGGTGTTCTTTTGCCTCATATTTTTGAACTTAAGACTCAAAACAGGTTGGTACCTCCCTAAGGGTCTGAACTGCAAAATCAAAACCTCAGATGATATTGGGAGCATCTGCAACACACATTTTCTGAATTTCAAGAACAGTAATAAAATATACACACAGGATAAGAGAGGAGAGTGAAAAAAAAGTTCCTCCTCTTCACATTTCATGGCACAGCAACCATTTCATGTACTACATGTATGTGCCAAACAAGAAGAGACCTAACTCATAGAGTAGACTTCGCAGGTGGACATTAAAATTCCATATGTAGCTTCCTCAACCATAAAATTTAAACAGGGGAATATCTGATTTGAATTTAATTGGATTGGAAATTAGTAAAGACATGATTTTCTAGAGTGATCCTATTCTGCATCTTTCTTACATACATAAGTTTATTGGCTCACAGGGACATAATAACCCATAACAACTAGTGACCATGGAGCAACTGGACTTCAAAGAAAGGCTTAGTAAACCCATCAAGGATTGTGAGAAATCCTAGAAAATGCAAATATCCAATACATATGATTACCAGAACGTTAAATAAAACGTTTCTGGGTCTGCATTTAAAATATGCATCATTTTAAATGACAACTTTATTTATTAACACTTATGATTAAATGAGACAAGAATATGAACTAAGTATGGTACTACTCATTATGTAATCTCTATTTCCTATTTTCATAAAGAAACGACAAAACATTTTTAACACAATGTTTTAAAAGTCCTGAGGTTCCATCAACTGTGGCAAAGGAACTGAAAACACTATAAAGAATCATTTAAATTTTCTTTAAAATTTTATTAGATACAGTATACCTATATTAATTTATATTTATCAAATTTTTCAAAGATTGTGCCACTAATAAATATTCTACTTATCAGGAGTTGACTGCCTATATTATCTCGAAAAATAGTAATCTCTTATGTTGTTTTTCCATTAAAAAAAAAAAAAGGCTGGGTCTGTGGTTCAGGAGTAGAGCGCTTGCCTACCACACGTGAGATACTGACTTCGATCCTCAGCACCACACAAAAAATAAACAAATAAAATAAAGTTCTTTATTTATGATATTATTATGATTATGATAACTCATCTACCTCATTCTATTTCCTTCCCATTGATCAACCTTAGAATCACAAAATGAAACATTACATTTCTTTTGTTGTAAAAACAAAATTTAAAAAAAATGCCGTGTCTGAGAATTAAATTCCTGAAAGTAGAGCTCAAAGGAAGCCCTGTCAAAAATCTAATAGGGTAAGCAGACAAAAAAAAAAGCCATATGAGAGTGATATTTGCCATTTCCCTGGTGGAACTACTTGTAAGATGTTGGGTGTTCATCAACAAGAGGGAAGAAAATTACTATTTTCCCTCTGAGATCCATTTTATCCAACAGGAAAAAAAAGGTTTAATATGCTTTTTTAAAATATTTTTCTTTAATAGTATTTTCCTGACACTAATTTGGTTAATATAATTTACAACTATTTAACATTGTTAGGGGGAAAAAAATATTAGGATTCCAGAATATGGAGTCCCCAGATTTCAGGAAAGGAACAATGTAGTAGTAAATTCTTATGAATGAAAATCCTCAATTGCTATTTCTGGGAACAAATAAATGTTTCCAGCACTATAAGAATAAAATATACTACTCATATTAAAGTGACTGATCAGTGGACTAGGGATTTCCTCCATAGGAAAAAAAAGATATACAATAAATAGACTAGAGAACCCTTGATAGCTGTATAAGGCTCTTCTTGTCAGCTAACTCATCTGTAACTCTAATTCTACCATCTGAAAAGTGGCTACTGGTAAAAATGAAGAGAATGTGCATTTCCTGTTTTGGAATACTATTTCCACTTCTTTCTCCTTACTCAAGGCTGATATAAGGGAAAAAAATATCATAGAAACAACAACAACAACAACAACAACAACAAAAATTCAGTGAGGCAGGAAAGTGAACCATCCAATAAACAGTATAATTAATTGCATGATAGAATTATGACACACTGAACGCTATTTTACTCATGTGAAATTCTGCTCGAAACTTTGAGAGAGTGATATTCAATGCCTAATTGGGAGTTTTTCATCAATCCACTGGTCACAACAACTTCTTGAATCTTAAATTTCAGTAGCTGGCAACAGTGACCTCAAGGTCAAAACTGGCTTGCCACCTGCCATTTGTAATTAAATTTTATTGGAAGACAGCCACACACATTTATTTGCATACTGTCTTTGGCCATGGTGAATAGTTTCTACAGAGACAAAGTGACCCCAAGGCCTAAAATTTTTACCATCTGGTCTTTACAAAACTTCCCTGGTCCCTGATTTATTTTAAATTTGATAATCGATAACACCTTAACACCCCTTGGCACATGAGAGAATAAGTCTCCTGGACACATATCAACTTTATATCTCAGAACAGTTCAGACAATGTTTAGCATCCATAATGACATATTTGAAATAATTGTAAGAAACTGATTTTCACAACAACTTAAATATATTCTTGGTCTAGCTACCCAATATTTCATTCAAAGAAAATGCATTAGTTACCAGACCTGCTCAAGCAGTGAGAACCAGGCTATAATTTACCATTTTCCTTGAAGGATGAAATGATTTGTGAACTAGTCGCAAAGCAGCTACTTTTATAATCTTCAAAATATGAAAAAAAAACCTGTTTCCTTAGAATTACAAAAAAATGTATTAATAGATTACTCTCTACAGCTGAAGAAATATTTGTCCATATATCAAAGGGATTTTCACTATACAAAATTAATACAAAGATACCATCAGAAAAGTTACACAGTGAGAAAATACTTGAAATCTAAAAATTGAAGAATGTACTTAATAGACAAAATATACTAAAAGAAGCCTTGTATCATGAAATGGAAATGAAATGGAAGGCTTTTTTTTACTTCTTAGAAACTAGGCAATAAAAATCTTTTACAGATTTTTATGGAAAATTCCAGTTTTATTGCAAAAAAAGTTATTGTTTTAGGGTCACCGCAATGAAAAGAAACATCATAAAAATGATATCATAAATATGAAATACAACTGAGAGAAAATTAAAAATAAACTGAGTGAGGAAATGATCATTGAAGAGGACAGAGTAAAGAAAGGTATTGCTGCCTTGCTCAACTTTCTGAAGGTGAGGAGGGATGCAGACAATATAACACAGCGATAATCTTGTAACAAACTCTATGAAGATGGGTTTCCAATCTCAGAGAGAAAACGTCCTAACCAGGTACTAGAGTTTAGTTCACTAAAGACCACCAAAGACCTGTGTGTTAAAAGTTTGGTCCCTGGTATGGTACTACTGGGATTCAGTGACACTTTAAGAAAGTGGACTTTGAGGTCACTAGAGTCTTTAGGTCACTGGGGGAGAGGTGATCTAGCAGGGATGCAGGACTCCAGTCTCTCTCCTTTTTGCTTTCCACTATTTTCTGGCCATGAAGTGAGTGTTTGGCTCTGCTGCATACTTTTACCATGATGTAGCTCCTCACAACAGAAGCAAGCAAGGAACCAAAGGGTCAACACTGTGAGCCTGAAGACATTTTTTTTCACTTTATAAATTGATTTATCTTGAGGATTTTTATAGTGATAGAAGGATAACACACTGCATGCAGGTTGAGTACAAATTAACTATAGGCCTCTTCTGATCTCAGGCAGAGCCCTGCATCTCCTGTAACAGTCTGAGTAAACAGTAAGTTATACCTTCCAACAATTAGGCATTGAAATTATTTATTTTTAAATATTCACAAGTATTATTCTGAAATGCTCGACCACACACACATCCATCTATTTTTGCTCCATACTTTATATATTATTTCCATATTCATTTAAAATAGTTCCATTAAGTTTACTTGTGATTTTTTAATGAATAACAAGAAAATAATTATCACTCAAACTTGCCTGTGTGATTGGGTGAGAGTGTATGCAGTGGGGGGGGGCAATTTTCTAGACTCTTTTCTCAAAAAAGGCTGTAAGCTTTGAGACACTGTAAGGGGAAAAGCTATTTTTTTTTTCCATTTTTAAAGAGCAGCATGGTCTCATTCCTTTCTGTTATCAATTTGCTCCTTTTTCTTGCTTCTTCCTGATGATCACTTTCCTTGGCTATACCTAAGCATTTCATGTTTAAGAATGGGAAGGAAAAATCCACTGATCTTTGCTGAACTAGTCAGTGAGTGGGTTCTTTCTCCATGGGTAAGCACTTACCTGAGCTATAAGTACTTGGACTGGATAAGATGAGGGTGTGTAAATCAAACACAGAAACTTAGGCCTATACCTCAACAGTTGTTTTGGTTGAGATTATGTGTTCCAGGCTTGCATTCAGGTGGCTTTGTTACCTCAAAAAAATGTAAAATAAAATGATGCTATGGAATAGATCCTTGAGTAATAATATCTGATGCATTCTGCTACTATAATTGTGGTTAACTCTTGATATACTCAGAGTTAACTTATATTTGTGCACTGAAAATCACAACATACAAAAAATTTTTTAAAGTCAACTTTAGTTGCATTGTAACCAGAAGTGTCCAAGTTTAAGTTCCTTGTATTTTTTATTTTGAGATTCTTTTAAATGAATAATTACATATGTATTTAATTCAATTCTTTACCCTATACTTTCATAGAACATATTCTACACTCAAAGAACTGTGTAAAGGGTTCTCTAGGTATTCAATATTTTAAGTTGTATTTTTTCTAATCATTTCCCTAACAGTTTGTCCAGTTCTCAGGTTTCCACCTGACTTTGGTCACCTAAATGGAAACCTGGAAAAAAATTTAATTGGATATTTTATACAATACCCAATTTTATTGCTTTGCACAGAGGGACACCGTAAAAGTGACCCTACAAAACTCACATTTATTGTAGAAATATTCTTGAGGAATCTTCTGTGACATTACAGAAGATTATTTTTATTGTTTGTTTGCATGTGGGCATGTGTGCAGATATTGTAACTGTCTTTCTGATTCACCATTGGAAAGGTTAGAGCTAAAGCTATAATCTCATCTAGGCAGTGGTCAATACTCCAAGACAACATCTATATTTGTACTAATAAATTATTTCATTGACATTAGTTCCTTATTTTTATGTTTATCATATCTGTTTTTATGCTGGATCGCATAGTACTAATGGATAAAAGATACAAGGACCTCAGGCACACATGTGCTATCCACAGAAAGGAATGCATGGAGAAAGAGGAAAAAGGAAGAAAGAAGGTTCAGAAACAGAGATGGGAGAAGAGCAGCCACGCAGGGTGATGAACAGTGTGCCTACAACAGGGATCTTATTCAACAAGGTATTTTATTTGAATTGTACCATATTGTAAATAACTATTGTAAATAATTTAAAGTATTTGCCAACATTTAAAAATATCATAAAATCGCATTTTGGTTTCTGTTGAAAGTTTGGCAGGCATGAGAAAATTATATTTACATTGCTTCATGGAAATACTCAGTTATAGCTGAGTAGTTACTGCTTGCTTTAGGCAAACAGACATCCTTCCAATTGATAATAGAGAATATAGTTGTATATTTAGAAGGGTATCTTATGTCCCCTTGATATATCTATATTGCTTATTTGACTTTTATACACAGTTAAGATTTTGATCACTTTGTTATTATCCTTGGTTTTTAATTTACTTTTTATATTTTTTGAAGTAGAGAGGTGCTAAGTGTTAAAGGACACACATGCAGGTACATAAATAAAGGCTTACCCCATTCACTCTGTTTTGAAATAGAGTAGAAGAGGTTTCCATAAATGTAAGAAAGGAAGCAGAGTCGAGTCATGATAGCTTCCATGGAGATGTGTGTTCTGCATAACAATTTGGAACCAAATTAACATAAAAGTATGGGCTAACTGATTTTTGGTTCTCTACAGGTATTTACATGGTGGCATGGCTAGGTCCACAGCACAGTCAGGTCCACCTAAGCTTTACTCATGCAATGCTGCATGCTGCCGTTTTAACCATGAAAACAATCCATGTTTGTTCATACTTGATGAGACTTTCAATACACTGGCTGAGAATAAGTATATCATCAGCTGGAAAATAGTATGTTAATGGCAAAGAGATTCAAGAGCATAAAGAAAGCAGATTGGCAACTGCCATTCAACAGAGGAAAGCACAGTATGACACTCTACTAAGCAGCTATGGTGCTCTGGATGGCATGCTAAATGGGGTATGCCTGTAAATATGCCATGAGGCACCATTCAATAATAGATAGAAAGAAGTAGGCAGTAATGGGGGAAAGACAAATTAATTGCACCTGGGGATATCCTGGAGACCTGGTAGAAGAGTGAGGTTATCAACAGGGATTTGAGCAAACTTGGCTTATGTTGATGAAAAAGATGTAGAATATTCATCACTCAGGATAACATTTTATCTTAAGTCTAAATTAAACTTGCATAGAAATAAACATTTATGACAATTAGGGCTACAGCCTGAAGCATTTTGGCTCACAAACTAAGTGCCTTGGTTAATGAGCAAAGATTTCCGTTCCTTTGCATGCATAAATACTAAGTGCAGAATTTATCATTCACTAAATCGTATCTGCTTTTTTCCTGCATTTCACCAGTGGTTGCGTCAATTGTCATTTAACTGCTATAAATAATGTGCTTTCTTCCCTGTTGTATTAAGCTATTTCTACCAAGGCTAATGATTTTCTGATTTCCACATGCCAGTGATTTTTGGCAGTAACAAATGATGCCTCTCTTTTGCATGTTGCAAGTAGCTTAAATTATATTTTACATATCCATTTAAGGGATAATTAGTTAAGTTAATATCCTTGCTATTCAGGAGCACCCAGCATTTTTGTAAAGCATGGTCTAACTAAACACTACAATATTTTATAGTATTTCAATAGTTAAAATTTAATTTTTATAACTGTATACAACTTACAACTGAATACACCATTTTTATTTCTTATCTGTTGATATTCATATTCTTTGGACTTCCGAAGAAGATAATGACATTTTTATGAACTTTGGAGAACAAGTACCATCAGTTGGAAAGAAAAATAAACTTGTTTGAGTTGTGGACCCACAGTTTACTGTTCAGACATTTATACACTATATCTTCTGTGCTTTTCTAAATAGCATTGTTTAGATAAGTATGATAGAGTGGAAGGAAATTTGAAAATGTTCATGAAAAGTTTATGGTTTTTTTTTTCTTAATTCACTGATTAAGGCCCTGTCTTCCTTCAACTCTGTAAAATCTACCATGAGTATATGAGATATAAAATAGAAGGATTTTGTTTTAACATTGATGATAGATCAGTAAGGAGATGGCTTTTTATGCTGAGCAGGAGCAAAAGGGCAACTGAATATCCTTTGTTGAGATAAGCTTAAGTATACATGGATCTGTCTTGCTCCTAATCATAGATCAAACATTGAACAAAACAGATACAGTTCCTTAGTTTAGCCTTTTATTTGGAGTCCTATCTAAATTATAGTGTGCCACCAGAGTGGTAGTACACTGATTTCTTTATATTGAAGGATATCTGGGTCCCTGTGCTCCACAGCAGCTTTCATTAATGGGGTACTGGGACATTAGTCCATCAAAGGGCAGGCAACCAGAGAACTTAGAGCCAACATCACCCTCAATGGATTCCAAATATTGAAAATTACCCAAGTGAATGGCTAGCAGATTGTCAAATAATCTTCCTGACAGGAATTAGCTGCATTAATTTCTGAATATGGGTAGATTATTTTAGATATGGGAGATAATGTTTACATATATGAAATAAAGGAGCAATAAGTATAAAATCCAGTGACGACAAACTTCACAGAACCATCAGGAGCCATTATATATTTTCTCCTTAATCATAGCCTATTTGTAAGCATGAGAAAAGAAAACATGATTCATGGAGAAAAAGGTGGAGATTAATAATTAATGTTTAACACGTTTTGAAAGCGCTTGGCTTAGAAAGCCCCAGTAAATCTTTGATGGTTTAGACCACGGGAAAACATGTGAAAGAGTATCAGGGATTCTTCTAAATAAAGAAGTATGAGAATTTGATCTAAATGGCTGTGAACCATAGGTTAAAAGTGTGGGTCTGTTGGAAATTGGAAAGATCCTAGATAGGGCAGGAAGCAACTAAGATGCATGAGAAATGCCTGGGAAGAAACCTACCATATATTTGAAAATTAGGAAATACTATATGCTATATGATTATTTTGTAGTGGCAATTACAAAAGGCTTCTTCCTGAGGCACCAGGAAAGTAAGTGTGAGGACACATGGTTAGTGTCCTTAAGAGTAGCAGTCTAAAGAGTTCTTCATTTATGTTGACAGGGAAGAGGTGTGAGAATCATTGACAACTTGAGATCAGAAAGAGAGGAAACGGCACCCTTAGTAAGTTCAACAGCACATCATGTAAATGCCTCATATTTAAAATTGAAAAGTAGTTGTGAGCAAAAGAAAGACAATGTGCACAGTTTGGACTCATGCTTTAGTCTGTCATTCATGTACTCCTCAGTTCCTGCTTGAAGGAGCTAGAGTATGTGCTGCTACCCCGCATGCATTTCAATTTCAAGCATAGACCTGGGTAACACTAATGCGGTGCTGTTGTCTCTACTATACCTTATATATCTTACCTGATTTTGCTTTGCAATAGATTCTGGCATTTTCTTGATACTCTGGCTATAATAATCATTTTATAGATCATCAATCTCCCTAAAGCTATTTTGCTGGAGGGCATTTATATATGAACTAATAGCATCACTATTTATATGGAGGAGACAGAAAAGGAGGAGGAGGAGGTGAATGTGGCTGAATGTGGGAGACAAAACAGGCAGCACCAGCTGCTGTTCATTTACCACTATGTGGTATGGCCTGAAAGGAAGGCACCACAATAATGGCTCAATCACTCTTAATTTTATCAACTAAAAAAGGTCTTCTTAAGAATTATCTTGAAATAGGAAATGATATCCTGTGTGATAAAGAATAAAATCTGGGATTTATAGTGAGTGCCTGAAAACATTTCAGAGGTAATGAAACAGGCTTAAAGAAAGCTAAGCCACTGGCCTAATACCAAAGGAGACAGGTATCAACGTCAAATTTAAACCCAGCCTTGATTTCCCAGAGACCATCTTTAACCACTTTGGTACAGAACACTGTCTCCCTGAGCTGGATATAAAGGTATTTGTACACTCTAAATGAAAATATAAAATTTCATGTATTTTTGAAATGCAAAAATTATTTTAGCCAGTAGTTAGCTATTATCGTCTTTTATTGGTTCTTAGTACATAATAGAAGATGAACCTCAATTTTGTTCCCTTTTGCACCCCCTGGTGGAACTATTAGTATGAATAAAATGACCAAGTGTGAATTCAAACAAGAAATATGGTCATTTTTTTCCCTCCAAACATTGATCAAATTGAAAGAGTTAAATCGAATATGTTTGTTTGTTTTTTTGAGAGAGAGAGAGACAGTTTTTTTTTTTTTTTTGAGAGAGACAATTTTTTTAATATTTAAATATTTTTTTTTTTTTTTTTAGTTTTTGGCGGACACAACATCCTTATTTGTACGTGGTGCTGAGGATGGAACCCAAGTCCGCGCCCATGCCAGGCAAGCGCGCTGCCGCTTGAGCCATATCCCCAGCCCCTCGAATATGTTTATTGTAATTAGTGATACTTAAAATCATTTCCATACTTCCCTGGAACCTTTTAAATAACACTACATATAATCCAACTTCTCTTCCTAACACATGTATATAATATACATGTACCCCCATATACTATAGATTCTAAACTGACATAATTAATAACATTGAAATGGAACTCAGCAGGGACCTCATTTAAAGTATACAAATATTTTTCTGACTTTCAGTGTATGCATGTATTCACATATTTATTTTTCTCAAAGGTTTTCTTTTCTGTACTATCTACAAAACTACTTAGGTATTCACAAAGGAGCATCAGGAAATATCACAGCTTGAACATGTATGTGTACAGACACATGTGAAATATTTTCAAAAAAATGGGATCCGTTGTAGAGTGGATATAACATGAAAATGGAATATCTTTATTTGTTAGCATACTACTTCTGTTTATATTCTTAGTACCATTTTGAAATTTAATCTTTTTTCTCATCAACACAAAAGGGATTCTAATATTGTGACACAGAAAAGATTATAATTGCTTAATTATTGGTGCAATATGGCAAATACAAATTTTGCACATATCAACAGAGATGTTATGTGGAATAAAAATGTTTTCATTATGTATTTGGGTTTTGAACAAATGTGCTTATGTTTTAAGTGAATCTGCTAAGCTGATGAAGCAAGGAAATATATGTTTGTATACTAAATCATATATGTATCTATAAATATTTCTGAATACAGCCATCACATATATAGTAAACAAAACATTGAAACCTCCACTTATAATGCATTGCCATATAGGTCATCTCTTGCTGTCTGTAAATTCTTACTCTAACAATGATAATGTGGCTCCCACCCACTGCTGTATATTCACTTACTGTCCCACACCAGTATACAAGCACAGCAATAGCAGAAGGGCTAACCCATACTGTAATGGGAATCTTTTCCAGCAAGAGTAGAGTTTCTATGTGTACTTTCTTTCTCCTTAACTCTTAAAGATTACGCAAGTCTCTTAGGCTAAGGTTTTCCTTCATCTGCTTCAGTAAAGCTGTTTCATATATTTGTAAGAAAGATTCTTTTTACATATCCTGCTTTCCATCCAGGTGTCCTCCCATTTCATTCATATGTGTGTGTGTGTGTGTGTGTGTATTTAGTTATTATCCTATTTAATGTGTGTATATACACACACACACATACATACACACACATACACAGATACACATATACATATGCATGTATACATATATACTTATGTATGAACACACATATTATGCATATACATGTGCATGGTGTATGTTAATAGTTACATGTGTATGCATATACATAAGTTTGCAGACATTAAGATTCACCTTTGCCAGGCATGGTGGCACATGCCTGTAATCCTATCAGCTTGGGAGGTTGAGGCAGGAGAATTGCAGGGTCAAAGCCAATTTTAACAACTTATCCAGGCTATAAGCATTCTAGTGAAACCCTGTCTCAAAATAAAAATTAAAAAGGGCTGGGGCTGGGGATCATTCGTAAAATGCCCCTGGTTTCAATCCCAGGTACAAAAAAAAAAAAGCTTTACCCTTAGTGCTACTGTACTTTCTATCTTATAAAGAATCGGTCCATTTTATAGAAGTTATCAAATTTGAGAACATAGATTTATCCATAAAAGTCAATAATTTTTTTTTGCTTTGATTATTCCTGGGATTTGTAATGAAGACATTTCTTTTGTTTCTGATATTGTTTACTTCTACCTTCTGTTTTTATTTTTTCTTTTGTGCCAGCAAGAGGTATTTATCAATATTAATCTTTTGAAACATCAGGTTTTAGCTCAGTTATTATCCTATTTAATGCTATTGGTTTTGGCTCCAATTTTCTAATCATTTCTATTTATGTTTTTGCTTGCTTAGTCTTAAATGGCTATAAGTTTACTGAGGTAAAAATTTTATGTAATTGATTTCTGATCTATCTTTCCTAATTAATAAAGTTGATGATATAAATTTTCATCTAAGCAGTGTTTGCACTGCATTCCACACATTTTGAAAGTTTTTTTTTTATTTTTACTTTTCTTTTTTTCATATTTAAAATTTTCTTAAATATCTTGAGGCTGTTATGTTGTCTTTGTTCCTTGTTTTGTTAGAACTGTGTTTGTCTACTGTCAAGATTTTTCATGGATTTTCTAGCTGCCTTTTAGATACTGACTTCTAATTTAATTCCATTATTGTCTGAAAACATACGTTATGTGATAAATGATTCCTGAAAAAAAATATATATATATATTAACATATTTTTTGGCAAAAAATGTAATCTATCTTAATGAATATTCTTTCAAGCTTAAGGCAAATATATGTTCTGCAGTTGTGAGATGGAATATTCTATAATTATCAGTTAGATCAAGTTGATTGTTAGTGTTATTAAGGTCAATTACATCATTACTGATTTTTACTTGTTTCATAAATTACTGAAAGATGGTTACTAATGTCTCCAAGAATAACAGTGGATTTGTTTATTTCTCATTGCGGCCCATTTATTTTTTGATCAACCTGGTTTTGATGCTCCTTTATGTTTCCACACTTAAAACTGTATGCTCCCAGGGATCTCACCTGTTGATCAACACATAATGTCCTCTTTTAAAAATACCAATAATTTGCCTTGACCCAAATTACCTTATGTGTGAAATTTACATAGGGTTGTTTTTGCTTTCTTTGGGTGAATGCAAGCATTTTATCTGTTCACAGCTTACAAGCAGGTATTTTTAAAAAATTAGTGGTTTCTGTATAATTTGTATTATGCTTTTAACTATTACAATATATCTCAAATGATACACCATCAATTCACATGCAGCACAAGTACTTCATAAAAGTATTCCAATTTTTCTTTTCTCTTCCCTTATGATGTAGCTTTTATTTTTTCACGTTATAATCACCCCATACTTGCTATTAGTAATAATTTATATGTTAGTATTAAAAATAAGGGAAACTACTGTGTATTTTTCCTTCATTTGTTTCTTCTTGAACACATTTTATGGGTCCCAAGATTCTATCATTACCTTCTTCCTGAAGAATTATTTAGCATTGATGAATTATCTCAGTTTTTATTTCTTTTGGAAAATCCTTATTTCTCATTTATCTTTGATGCATAATTTCTTTAGACATGTAATTTTATGTGTTTTTTTTTCAGTTTCTTCATTATCAACACTGAGTTTTCATTGGCCATGACCAATATATTGCTTAGTCAATAAAATTCTTTTTTTTTTTTTTAACCAGGGACTGAACCTAGTGGTGCTTAACCACTGAACCGCATCCCTATCCCATATTATTTATTTTGAAACAGGGTCTCACTAACTTGCTTTTGGCCATGCTAAGTTGTGATCCCCTGCCTCAGCCTCCTGAGTTGCTGGAATTACAGGTCTGTGCCATTGTGCCTAGCTAAAGACATTTGTTTCTTTTTAATTCTTTGATATTATTTCTTATTTTGGCATATAATTTTGATTCTTTGTTAGAGTTTATATTTTCTACTTATATAAGCCAAGTGTTTTTGCATGTTCCACTGGAGCCCCTAACATTTCCATCAAAATTATTTCCAGTTGCCTATCTGACAATTTCTAAATCTGTTCCATAGCTGAGCCTGTTTTTTAACTACTTCTGAAGTAGTGTAGCTCCAAACGCCATGTTGCAAACTGGTAAGATAAACCATAGTATGCCCTTATCCTCAGAACATCCCTAATTTTTATCTGACTGCTAATACTGATCCTACTTCACTCCATGTCTACCTCAAAGGCTCACCAGTATGATTTTTAATTCTGTGACTATGATGACACTATTCATGAGAGGTAAAGAGTTGAAAGGCTTTTTTACTCTTAACTGAGAACTACAAAGATAATATTTAAAAGAGCAACTGATGTTTGAAGGATTGGCAGTGATGAGAGGAGGATTAAATAGATTTTATTTAAGTTTTGTTAAGTGAAAATTACATAAAGATGAAGCCGAAGAGAATATTCTGTCTCAAAATGATATATTAAGAGTCAACAATGTTTATGTCTCTGTGAAAAAAAAATAAAAATACATGCTTCTTTGTGGAATAAATTTGGCATATTAGCTTTTACACCTAACTACCTAATACATTATAACCAACTTTAACAATAGGAACAACAAGTCTAAAAATGATGGAGTGGAGTAAAAATATTCAGCCACACACATTCTAAAATAAGAAGGCATTGTATAGAAAATTTCTACACCTGCTTTAATGCCTTTAACTATATCAAGAATATATCCATTTTTAAAATTGCTCATTAAATAAAGTTTATATATTGTGGAAAATCTTGGAGATATTTAACCTATAAAAATAAAAGTTTAGTGAATATATGAAAAATTAAAATTTAAACAAATAAGAAATAGTTGAAAGGCAGAAACAATCATTTAAAAATGATAGTTTGAGAATGGTAAGTCCTGCTAAAGGGCAATATTTTATACCTGTATGGGAATTCTATGTTTATTGAACTGATCAGTAACACAATTATTTTGTGTGTAAGAGATTAGGCTGCCGCATACACATACACTCTCACACACACACACACACACACACACACATATACATATGCACACATCACATACACATGCAAATACATATTTGGATATGGCAGAAATCATCTCTAAGCTACTGTGGGGATTAGAACAGTAAAAGAAGTGGGTTTAAGCCTTTTCTCTCATATAAGTACATAGAATTTAATCTTTTTTTTTTTTGAGTGACATTATAGTATGTCTGCATGCTTATGAAAATGCTCTGGTAGACAGGAAATAACTAATGCACAATAAAGTCAGGCAATTGGATCACATCCTCACATGGTCCAGAGGAGATGGGATTCAGTCCATAAGGGAAGGGTTTAGCCAGAACTAGGAGCACAGACAGCTCATCCATAACAACAAAAGTGATGGCAGAGGTTACTGGCACAACTGTTATTACGTTAGCTCATGTGTCTGTGGAAAACTTTGGAAGGTCTACTCTGATTGCTTCTGTTTTCAAAGTGAAATGAGAATCAGGTAAACCAGCTAAATATGTGTCCAAGAATGCTTTCATTTAAAAAGTGAGGTGGTGTCAGATAATGCCCTATGTGAAATCTTAAAGTGAATTAAAAGCAACACTCTAAAACTTGATAGCTTTACTATTCAGTATTATTTTTTGTCACCCCAGTCATTACTCAAAGTCTGATTACAGAGGCATAGCAGACAGGTGATTTTGCCAGGGGAGTATGCAGAGGAAGAATGGCAAGAATACCGGATGTGAATATAACCTGACTATCAGTGAGGATTTGATGGAAGGGGTGAGGGAGTTGTTGAGACAGGCCATCTACCATGGCCTTGACCCTCCCTGAATGTTCTTCATGAATTTTCCATGAAAACAAGACCCAGACTTTTCTTTATCTGTGCTACTTTTGTAAGTTATATTTACAGTAAGCAATTTTGAGGAAGGAGGTGATGCCTCTCTCTAGGGCAAAGGGTGAGCTTGTTATAAAGGAGATGGACCCGCACAGCTCTTTGTCCCTTGGGTGCAGTACAAACCCTTGCTGTGCATGGAAGCCACCCAGGTCACATTACTTCACTGCCAGGGAACCTGAGAGCAATAAGACCCAATATACACACAAAGCAAATATTGTTTGCATTTGTGTAAAGAAGTCCCTTGTTCCTAATCTGGAGTTCTCTGCATTCTTGCCAACATCCATAAAGCCATAACAGGTGATTAAACAGCTAGCAACAAGGGTAAAAGCCTAGATCTTTAAAGGAGTGAGGAAAAAGAGAAAGTTGGTATGTTAGTAACTGGAGTTCCTTTACTCACTTCTACTATGAGTAATTACAATATTATTCTATATATAATGAAAAAGTAAGAGTATTCAAGAAAGTCAGAAATATACTGAAGGTGATAGAGCTAATGTGCAGAGTTCAGCTAACATCCAAGGAGAGCAGCAGGTAAGGCAGATCAATTTTCTTCAGTATTATTTTGGACACCACAGCATATCATAAGGAAAAAGTAGAGGCTAGGAGTCAAACTCTCTTGGTAAAAATCCTAATTCCACAGACTTCTAACTGCTTCACCTTGAGAGAATTAATTGACTTATTTGAATATATATATATTTTTTGTCCATAGCATAGGTGCCTGGTTCTTGGCAGGTGATTAATAACTGTTTCTTAAGGAGGAATGTACCTTTCTAAACATAAAGTGAGAATTAAATGGAATAATATATCTAAAGCATGTAAAACACAATAGGTAGCTGTGTGAATCTTGTTCAACTAACTGCTTCTTCCTACGAATGCTTTGATACAGGAAATAATTATGTGAAAATACCACATATGTTGAATTTCTATACCTCAGTGAACAAAACAATAATTGAATGAGACCCATGTGAACTCCTTATTATTTAAATTTGACTACCTTTACAAATCTACTCTAGCAAAAAGACTTTATCATAAATATGTTAACTTCAATTATTGTATTTTATAGAAAGCAAATGTGTATAGCTTTAGTTTTGTCAAATCAAGTATCTACTTGTGATTCACCTTGACTTGAAACTCTCTCACTTTAACAATTTCAATGGAATATTGTTGTCAACAAGATGAGAGAGAAAAGTGAGATTCAATCTGGATATTTCATATGAGATTTAAAATTCGGAAATATTCAGAAAACACTTCTTTAAAAAAAATGTTTCACCTAAAATTCAACTGCATTAAAGAACATACTGTAGCAGTATTATATAAATGCCTCATGTTCTAATGTGTTAGATACAATAATGAAACACAAAACATTACAAACCCATTAAGCATACATGAGTTGAAGCTCTTCTCACCTACTTATGTAAAACTGATCCATCTTTTAAATGCTCATGGTCTTTTATCATTCAAGAATCACACAAAGTAAATATTTACCAACATTGCTTCCATTTTACTTCAGACTAATTTTCAATTTGGTTTGAAATTTGCTTTGTTGGTTAAATATTTCAATTCAAAGCAAAATTGTAGAAATGAAATCCAGAAAAGATCCATAAATTTCTCATGAAATCAACATTTACATATAGGTCTGAAATCAAAATTAACGCCACAACTTTGATGGTTTTTCATGTAGCAATGTCAAGTAATGTTTGTTCTTATTTCATTGAGAGCAATTTTTACCTCTCAGAGGTAATCTAGATTAACTCGTATAATCTAAATCTTTCAACCAGATATGACTTTTTCTTTATCACAATATTTGATGTGTCTTGTCCTGTACCCTCCTCCACTATTCTCAAATAATTTTAGAAATATTTTAGGCAATACATAGCCTTTGGGGATATAATTAGAAAATTGCATTAACATAAAGCACACATGCCATTTAACACATGCAAATCAATAAGATGAGCTTTCTAAGCTTAGTAATTTTAGTATATCTGATGCTAGTTTTAGAAGTGAAAGATTAACAGTGTAAATAAATGAAATTTTGATCCTTTTTTACTTACATGCAGGAGACAGTGGTTGATATTAGAACTATTAAAATGAAGTCACATATAATCCATGGTGCCACCTCCTCCACACACACATTTGCTTTTAGTGGAACACAGGTAAATATATGCATATGATATAGGTGTGCCATTACAGATTTTTTTCCCAACATATGGAAGTAGGCTGTGAGGAGCATCCCATCCCAATTTTATTCCCTAGGGACTACTAGAAATAATAATAATAATAATAATAATAATAACCCCTTAGCTATGTGGGATACCTTTGAAGCCCTTCAGTACATTCTTGGAATTGCACATTGTTCAAACCAATGCTATGCTTTTTTCAGTATATAACATACCTATGATAATGTTTAATTCACAAATTAGGCACAGTAAAAATTTAACTAATAACAAAGTATAACAATATTATATATAACAATATACTACAATAAGTTAAATGAATACAGCCTCTCTTCCTATGTTTATCAAAGTATTTTACTGTACTATATTAACTCTTCTTGTGATAATCTGGGATGACTTAATATTCACATGATGAGGTGAAATGAGGTGAATAACATTATTTTAGCCTATAAGTAAGGATTATTTGAATACAAGCACTGCAATACTGTGACACTTGGTGTGAAATCTAGACTAAATTAGTGATAGGTGGGTAGCTTATACAGCATGGATACATAGAACAGAGGGATGGGGCATGTCCAGGATAGGATGCAGAAAGACAATATGATTTTTTTCACTCATTATGCATGCAATTAAACTTTTGTTTATATTTGAAATGTTCAGGTTATTATTTTTGAGCTGTGTTTGGTAGTGAGCAATTGAAACATGAAAAAGGAACCCATAGAAAAAGAGGATCACTGTATAATCACAATAATCACAATTAAATTATTTTATAGACATTTTTAAGTAACCAAAAAGTTAATATTTTATTTGTTTTCTTTCCTAAATTAATGTGGAGGGTTCCAATAATAATAATAGGATTGGGAGGACATCACTGTCACTATTATAGAAAGCTAAGTATTGGATTCATAACTGATGACAGGGGAGAATTTTTCTCATTATAACAATCAGAAATACAGGATTATTTACATGTCACAAATTATAACTAAGATCTTAAATGTCATTATTGAAATGTTTCTAATATGCATTTTTAGAAGTAGCAGATAAAAGGAAAGATAATAATGATAAAGATATTAGATCAGCTCTATGTACAATGAAACACACCCAAATAATTTCAGAGACTTTCTTTTATGGCAACAGAACTAGTCACATTGAAAATATAGATTGAGAATGTCCTCAGTTTTTCCTATTGCTACTTTTTGGCCAATACTAATATTGTAACAACTACATAGATATCTATCACCCTTACATACATACATACATACATACATAACACATGCACATATAATCATGTTGTTAAACACACATATATGTTTGTATGCACTTAGATATTTATATATTACTTTCAAAATTAATGTTAATTTCTCAAAAATTATCTAAATTGAATGTCTCATAATCTAAAGTTATAAAAATGTAGAGAACGTGGGGGTTGGACTGATTACAAAATTAATCTTCTGCCTCAGAAAGAATAACAGGTTGACATTTTAAAAACTCATTTTGAGGGAAAAAGAACAGATTGAGAAGATCTCCACATAATCTCTAAAAGGATACAGTTTTCAATGAGCATGAATTACATTCTATTTTATGCAAGGTTTTTTACTACTATAATACTTTCTGATATATTGAGTTATAACCCCCCTACCCATAGAGGCAGCTTTTGATTTGATTTTCATTGCCTTGGGCAAGCATGATTGAGGACCCATAAGACTGTAGAAGATGTTGATTGATTCTTTTGATCCTAGGAGATAATAGAAAGTGTTTAAATTGATTGTGTTAAAAAAATCTGAGGATGAATTGGGACTTTAGGCAAATTTCATAGAAGATTTTTAATCTTCGATTTGTTCAAATTTGTAACACAGGAAACAGAAAAGATTTGTATCATTTCTTGTCAAATTCTTTTCTATTTTACATGAATCACTTTTTTTTCCTTTTCAGTTCCTATGTGACTCTTTCATTCCTAGAATTAGAGGTGTTGGGATGTTTAAATTTAAAAAAAAAAAATCAAAGTTATATGTAAAGCCAAACTTGAGCCATATTTAGACTACACTCAGTCAAAGAAGTTTAAAAAAAAATCAGTGGCAAAATGAATAGTGAACCTGTGTGATTTTGTTTAGGATTGTGGAATTTAACATTCCATGACCACCTTGGGTAGTATTTCAAAACTGCTCTTGGGACACCCAGTTGTCCTATCAGTAGCACACTCTGTTGGGTACATAAGAGGTATGTCATATAATTTGTTAATGATAATATGTAAAGTACTGACATTTGCAAATTAATTCCTTTTATCATATAAATTAGACAAGATGCAAAATTATAGTGATGATAACCTTGCTTCCATAGTGGTGACAGTCATAGAAGAATAACTGAAGACTAAGATGGCCTCATTACATTCTGGACCTCAGAGCTTACTGTTCCTATGCACCTGTGTTCCTAGGAGGTACCATCACTCAAAAGATATAAGGGTTTGTTGAGGTTGGAAATCATGGCAGGGTTTGGAGTTATTTGTGCTTTCATGCCTCCTTGAATTTGCTTTAGGTCTTCAATATAGATTGTCTGACTAGTTTCCCATTTCCACAAGGGAGTATTTTAGTGATAGAGAATAGGTTAGTGTGGGGTTGGATGGGCTTTGAGCTTGTGCTTTCAAATCACTTTCCATGAAATTAGAAAATTGTTAGTCAATTGGATCATGAAAGGAAAAACACAAAGAAGCCGGTGGAGATTACTTGGAATGTATTGAAGAGACCCAAGATATGGGGGTAACTATAAAGTTGTCTCATTCAATGATTAAACAGTCTTACTTTCCTCTTACTTATGCCGTATGATGTGACAGAGAATTTGAGAATACCCACTTTAGTGAAAAATAAATACATTTTGGAAATAATCAAACAAGGCTTCAGTTTCACTTTAAGATTTTTAACTGTGTGAACATGAGCAACTATAAGCTCTCTGAGCCATAAATTCATTTGAATACTGAAGAGAACATTTTTGAAAAATTATACAATCTTACTGTCTATAAAATTAATACCTTTCTGAATTCTTAAGTGGAATAATTCAACAATAGCTCTCAACATACACACATACTCTCTGTGTGTGTGTGCATGTATCTATACACTTACACTGTATTTAGTAGTGTCAGGCACTTTTCTAGGCAGTCTCATGAATATTAACCCAGATTAACTTTTCAGTAGCTCTGTGAGATAGATAGTGTTACTTGCCCATTTTGTGATTGAGAAAATGAGACATGGAAGGGTTAAATGGCTTGCACAAGATCACACAGAAAGGTAAGACAAGATTGGACCAATATGTTAATATCATCGAACACTTAACTGTATTACCCTCCTATACAAAAAAAGTAAAATCTCCCCAGTTGTCTGCCCTCAGAAAGCTTCATTTAGAAGAAGAATTCTGTCAACTTGAATCTTTCAATCTTTAGAATTACTTAATAAAATTTTGAGATAACTTCCTCTATTTGATTTTTGTACATTGATTTTTGTGACACTTCCCCTGGAGACATGCTTAAAGAGAAATTTTATTTCGTAATTTGGACTGAGATGGTTAACCATTAACCTCATCATCATGGTAAAACTGAAATAACAATTGTAGGGACATATAGGAGTCCTTCAACTCCTTTCAACTTTACATGTTTGTCCAAAGCATTCTTTCTCATTGAAACTTTTCTCTGTCCTGTTCCTTACATCATTACATAAAGAAAAGCCTTACTATACAAATCTGAACTTAAAATATAAAGTTTGAATATCTTATATAATAAAATTTTCAACACCCCCCACACACACGCATGTAAACGAATGAATAACGGACATTATAAAATGTACTAAATTTTGTTGGCTTCCAGTTTATTTATATCATTAAATATTTCAATTGATAAATAACTAAAATAATGGGTGCCCAATAAATGTGACCACATGGAAGAGCTATGAAAAAAAATCCATGTTTCCCTTTATTTCCACAATGATTAAAGAAAGTCTGCATAGAAAAAAAAAACATGATACAATATTAAAAACTGGATTAAAATGATGTTCTTTCCAATTGCTATTTTGCCGTTATAGAACTTGGATATTTATATTTCTGCATGAAAAAAAAATGTATTTCTTTATCTCTAGGAAAATCTCACATTGTAAAATTACCTCTTTAATCATTAGTTCTAGTCACAAACATGGCGCCATACATGTCTGAACATATTTCTCTTTTGTAGTAAGGTGCATATAATGGATACCACATGTCAATTTGCCTGAGTTACAAGGTAACTTGGAATTTTGTTAACCATATTCAGAGGCTTTTGTTATGAGGTTAACATTTGAATGGAGTAAAAAAGTTTGGTCTCCTTAGAATGAGTTGCGGCCCTCATCCAACCTATTAAAGGCCTAAGTAAAGGAAAACTCTGCGTAAGAACATTCACTCCCTCTCCTGAAACCCTCTGTGCTTGGACATAGGACTTCTGCTCTTGGACTTGGACTGGAATGGACCCCATCAGCTCTTAGGCCCTTGGACTGCAGATCTTGGATCTTCTTAGCCTCCATAGTTTTTCATACTAACTCCTTAGAATAAATCTTTTGTTCTGTCTTTCTGCAGAATGCTAACTCATATATGTCCTAAGCAGATTTAACACAATCCTGTTGCCTTGGAATATTTTAAATGTTATGGGTTTTGTGTATTTCTATAATGTTATCATATGTGACTTTTTATTCCTCAACCTACTATGAGTCAGTGTAGTTTTTCTGAATGTGATATTCTACATTCTGCCTTAAATTTAGTAATACCGGTTAAAAAAAGGTCATTAATGTGAAACTTTTTATGAAATATATCTAAAATTAGGTATGTATCAAAAAAAGGAGTATTATAGGTTTTGACCTATTTTGCTTTATGTGTTTTTATTGTCGCCTTCAATGTGCAAATTAAGAATATGAATCATGGGGTCAGGAGGACTTAAATTTCTCCTGCCTCATTCATTAAAGTATCTGACCTCTATGGGTATCAGTTCTTCATTGTACAAAGGTGGCAATAATATTCATTATAAAGAGTTGTTGTGAAAAATAAATGAGAAATTGGATGGAAAGCTCCTTTTATGTGGCACATAATAAGCAAACACTTGACAGGAGCCATCCAAAAGAATATTAATTCTAATTTTGTTAATTTGGAAAGCATGGGTAGATCAGTACTCCATCACATATTAATTGATCACTTCATCTACACATCATATTGTTTTCAAGTCTTTTTGTGTAGTCCATGTGTAATGAGGACAGAAAACAGGGCAGTGAAAAGCACAGAATTGAGAGTCAAGTCTGAGGTTTGGCACCTACTATCTGCTCATTCTTTTTTTTTTTTAATATTTAATCTCCATGCATCTCATTTAAAATGAGAATCACAATACATACCTCATCAGGACCTATGAAAACTGGATGACCATGTATAACAAAGTCATTAAAAGAGTTAATTATCAAAATCATCATTATTTTAAATTGATTTGATCAGTACACAGTGGTATATGTGCACTGAAATATCATACTGGACCTCATATAATGGACAATTATATTTGTTAATTAAAATTTTTAAATGTTTTAAAAAATGGAAATGCTAACTACGCTGATTTGATTATCATACATTATATACACGTATCAAATTATCGCACTTTACCACATATATAGGGGCAATTAAAAAATACTTAAGATGGGCTGGGAATGTAGCTCAGTGGTAGCTCACTTGCCTAGCACGTGTGAGGTTCTGGGTTCAATTCTTAGCACCACATATAAATGAGTAAAATAAAGGTCCATCAACAACTAAGAATATATATGTATACAAATAAACATTTTTTAAAATTAATTAAAAATACATAAATTCACTATGTGAAGGAGTTTATACAATATTTATTTTAAATTGATAATTGGCATATTCTTTTATTCTGTCTCATGAAGAAATAATAAGCACTAGCATATTGAGGATAGACATCAACCCTGAGTGCAAACAATATGGAGGGCTATTACCTACAAAAATTTAAATGGATCATAACACTGACTACAAATAACCTCCTTTTTTCTTATCCCAACATCCCGGCAGTCCCAAACAATCTTCCTATTTGTTATCAGTTACTCTTACCCACCCACCTTGGTTACCTCTGGTAACAAATTATTTGGTTATTTTACAATATTTTTAGTCTTTACTCTAGTTTTGTGTATATACATTGTCATGATCATTCTATGTGTGTTTGTTAGAACATAAGAGGATTAAATCATTTCATTTTATAAAGAAAAATTCAATACCATTTAACTTTACAAATCATTTTCATCAGGCATATCAAAATACTTGACTCCTAACTGCAAAATCATTGCTTTATTCAATTTAAATTTGTTAACAAATGGAGTATATATTTTTTTTCTAAGTGTAAAAATAACAATGTCATTGAAGAATCCAAAATTCTAAAATTGACAATTCTCCCACTTGGAACTATACCAAACTGTTGAAATTCCATTCAGCTCCTTCTCAGCAAGCAAGAAATTCAGTGTTTGACTTGTCATGTATTTCTTCTAAAATCTTCAGTGCCTCTGTCTTAGTTTAATATGTACAATATGTCTGACTTAGAATGTCTCCCCATTCAAAATGTATTTCTTAAGAAAAAGGGACTGCTAGAGAATGAACCTCAGTAGAATATATACAATGGTTTTGAGGAATAAAATAACTATATTCTTTCTTGTAAATGGGGAAGAGAAGTAATATCCCAAGCTTTTTAAAAATAAAATATACAAATAAATCCTTCTCTATCAACTCTGTAACTATATGAATAAATGCTTATTGAAATTTTTAGATATATCAGAAATCAGAATATTCATTGCAGATTTTGCTATCCAGCCCTAAAATTTACATAAGCAGGACAATATAAAGTCATTCTGAAATTATGGAGTCATTATGATACATATTCTAGCATTTGTCATGACATTCAGTCAAAAATTTGGGGATTTAAATAGCTATGAATACCATGTTTGTAAAACAAGGATAAACTTCTGAATTGTCATGTCACTGAAAGTCTAAACCATAAAATATTACAATGGTTCAATCTTAAATATCACCATGTTATTATCTGTAAATCCCTGCATGATTTATTTCAGATTTCTTTGTGAATTGGTATGTTTATGTTCTGTTTAAAAAAATGAATAAAGCAAATATAGTAAATATTATCATACTCTTCTGCAACAGTTATATTGCACTTGTGTTTTATGCTGCCTTTACATAATTCTCAAATATAATTCTCCAAACTGTATTATTCTTGCTATTATACTATATGTTTATGGTTATCCAAATGTCTCCTTTTGACTGTGTTTAATTTCAGTACTGGCCTCATTTTGTCAGACACATGCACAGGAAAGTTGGAGGACATGTTTTTAACTAATGTGGAATGCACCTTATTATCCAAAACCATATTGTTATTTTGTATTTTTACATGTTGTGGAACCTAAAATATCAGCGCTGAAGATCTTTTTTTTTTCTTCCAGGAAAGCTTATTAGAGCATCATCAGAATTTTTTTTTAAATAAATTGCATTTAAAATGCAGTTCCTCAAACTGAACAAAATTATAACATGGCTCAAGTCTGTTTGCCTGGGAGTTCTGAAGCACTTGCTCATTAGCTAGCAAAGATGCCCATTTCATTTTAAAAAGATTTTGTAAAACTTAGCAACCCAAAGCTTCTTGTTGGCTCTGTTTTAATAAATGAGTGTGAATAATCATCGGGGTGACATATTAATATAGAGAGCCTCATGTGTACCTTCACATAAAAATAGATTTATTTGACTCTCTTGGAAAGTATAGTTTAAGGAATGCTAGTGAGAAATCTCACCTATGGTTCGGTTAAGAGCTGATTTTTCTCTTGCCTGAAGGCAAGAACCAAGCTTTTCATAAGGGTTTTAAATATCTCTACTGTTTAATTATTTTTGCCCTGTCTCAAGTACTGTTTTGGGCTCAGGGCACATGCAGGAGAAACACAGTCTTGTATGAATATATCCCAAATATACAGAGGACTGACTACAAGACAGACCATAAAATGTATCTCTAGGACAGTAAATCAATGTGGAGGTCAAAATCAAGGAAGGTTTTATGAAACTCATAGAGGAGGTGTATTTGAAATGCACCTTGACTTCTAGATAACCATTTGACATATAGAGATGGAGGAGAAAAGAAGGGGCCACAAACAAGAGAAGGAAGAAGTCACTATGGAATAGAAGTGTGACGGCAAGTGACAAAAAGTTGGTGATAGATGTGAGCCAGTGTCATTGGTTCTCGCACACCAGGGTTATGTTTGCATCTAAGTATATAGTTCAGCATTTCTCAACTCATGGGCATGAGTCTTTACGTGGTAGAACAGACAGACCGGGCAATTATTATATGAGCAGGACACTCCACTTGTTTTAACAGAAAGAAAAGAAAATGAACAGAATTAAAATAATGATTTATGAAAGTAAGGTCTAGAGTACCACAAATCATAACTCCTAACCACCATAACTACTATATATGTCAATGGTAGGGAACTTGGAACTGTCAAATATATGACACATGTGTGGCTCATGTGCAGTTTTTGAATTTTATATGTGTTTTCATTACCACCTACCTTTCACACACTCCTGTCTACTCAAGGAAAACATTTTTGGGACAAGGGATTAACTTTGATATAAAGTGCAAAAGTCCGCACTTAACTGATCTTTAAAAATGCAAATAAATCACATTCTTTAGGCTGCAATTGTGATTGCTTACTCATCTTCAGTGACATACATCACAAGAGACTGCAGTATGCCACTGACGCAGTGTGGGAACCAGGGACAACAGTAAGACACTGGACATTTTATTATTTATAAAATCAAATAAGATAATGGAAATTATGCTCTGGCTATATGATTCTGAATGTCAATGGAATGCATCAGAGTGAGGAGAATCTGCCACTCTAGAGAGAGGGGATAAGAGAGAGAAGCAGGTGATAGCAGTAGTACAGAAAAAAAGGAACATGTACAAATGTCACTCTAGAGATGGAAATAGAGGAGCAGCCTATTAATGACAGGGAAGAGCCCAAGAGAAGGCAAAGGGTAGGTTAATGACAGCCTGGGAGTCAGAAGAGATAAGACAGCTAGAAGAAGCAGTCAGGGAGGATGTGTTCACGGTTACACACTGAGGAACACGGAGCCGGAGATGGCCAGGTGGCAGAACAGCAGTCAGACATGAATCATGAGAGAAACAGAACAGCTCTATGTGGAAGGTTAGAGTAACAGAGAAGACCACAGAAGCAGCAGAAAGGAGAAGAGATGGCGAAGGACTGATGGTCAATCTCAATAATTTATATCGAATCGATTTATCTATTTAGAACAGAGAGAGGAAGAAAAAGTCGTCAAAGAAACATCTGGGGAGAAGGACAGGAGCACAGATACAGTTGAAAAGAACCCAAGGGAAAATGGACGTGGGATGCTAAGTGCCAGAAATTGAGCCAGGGTCAGAAGTTGTAAGATTAGGCATGATAAAGATTATAAAGTGAATACAAATGACTTCTGTACACTTGATGCTTAAATTTCAGTAGGCATCCTGGAGAAGAAACAAATATTAAGAAATAAATAGAAATGGGACATCAAAGAAATGGTTTGCTATTATGTAAAGGAAGAAAAATGGTTGTATAGTTTGAACATTTCTTTGTTTTCCTCTGCATATTTACATGAAAAATACCATTGTGTGTTTTCTTTTCTTTTTTAAAAAAAGAGAGAGAGAGAGAGAATTTTTTAATTTTTTTAAAAGTTTTTGGTGGACACAACATCTTTATTTTATGTTTTTATGTGGTGCTGAGGATCGAACCCAGCGCCCCGCACATGCCAGGCGAGCACGCTACCGCTGGAGCCACATCCCTAGCCCCCATTTTGTGTTTTCTTAATCAAAGTTCATTAGTTGTTAAGTCTCTTACTTGTGCCTCATGTAACTTGTATGGAATGGAATCCAGAAGAACTACCTAAGCTATAGTGACCCTTGTTCAAAAATTATTTCAAGACAGCAGAACTGGTTCGCTCTTCCAGCCTGTGAGAATCCAGCTGAGACAGTTGCCCCTATGAGGAATGGATCCTCACTAGACACTGAATCTGACACTATCTTAATCTTGGAATTCCCAGATTTCAGAACTGGGAGCAGTGAACGTTTGTTCTCTGTAAGCCACCCAGTTTATGGTGTACATGTTATGGCAGCCTATACAAACTAAGACAACGTCATTTTAAGGATAAAGCTCTGCACAGGCCCGATGTCCATGAATTCTGCTCTTCTATTGCTGCTCTGTGGTCTCTTGCTGGTTCCTGTCCTTGATCACTTAATGCTTCAATGCCTAGCGCCTTAGCTTGGGTTCTTAATACTCTCTGCACTGATTCTGTGGTGAGCTTGTTTCATCTCGTGGCTCGGCCAACCATCAATGTGCAAAAATTCTCAAAGTTCTACCTCCAGGCCAAGATTTTCTTCAGAACTGTAAGTTCATGTGTTCAACTGACTGCTCCATGTCTCCATCTGGCTGTCCAAAAGACAAGCATCAAGCTCAGTGTCTCAGCTCTTCATCTTAAGCTCCCTCCTTGTCTCGTCCCCAAATCTGTCCCTTCTCCAGCTCTATGAATCTCATGAATGGCACCACCAGGCTTCCAGTCTCTCAGAGGCAAAAAGAAAATGGTGTTTCAAGTTCCTTCTAATTGATGCTCATTTCTACTTTGTTTTCTTCCAGACTCTGTAGTCCAGACTCATCAGGATGCTAACTCTTCTTATTATGTCACCTAAGACCACCAGGGTCTGCATTTCGTCTTCTTCCAGAAACTTCTTGCTTCTCCCTTCCTCCTCATCTCTTCCACAAAGAGTAGCAAGAGTGTCTTTGTTCAAAGACTAACACAGGTGGAGTCACTCCCCAGAGTCCTGATGTGGGCCCTCATTTATGCCATAATAAACAACAAAGTCCTTAAAATATGTGACAGAACTGCAGGAGAACTGGCTTACTGTTACTTTCTTAGAAACTCCTTACTTTCCCTCCATACCCTTGAATCTGTACTCTGCTCTCTTTGCTCTCTGCTTTTTCTTTTCTCCCTTATCACTGTACTCTGCTCTCTTTTTCTCTTTCACTTTCTCTTTTCTCTCTTATCATTCTTAAGATACTCTGAAAATTATTAGACTTGCTTTTTGTCTCTCTTCATCTACCATCATGCCCTCCACTGGAACAGAGGGCTCTGTTTTGTTCTTTACTGCACCTGAAGCATAAACTAGTGCAACATCTGGCACATAGCAGGTGCTATATTAACAATCCCTGAATGGAGGGATAATTAAATAAGTGAATAATTAGAAGGAACTATATGCTCACTACACAGCTTAATCCTGTATACAAGTATTATAAATTGAGCAATTGAAAGTAAATACATCCTGAAGTTCTCTGAAAGCCACAGTAGGTAATAAGCAACAGTATAACACTAAGAAATACCAATTTATTAAGTGATATTTATCATGATGGTAGTCATAACATGCACATTTCTTGGAGAATATCAAGTAAATTTAATTTGATTTTATGTTAAATGGTTTCTCACTCTATCCTTTTGTTTTCAATAACTTAAATATCAATAAATGTATTTCCTTATGGATATTATTTCTAACATTTAAATGTCTGACCTCTAAAACAGCAGGAATTGATTAACATTTAACAAGATGGAAATGTGAAGAAATGAGGAAATTAATTATTGCACCTCATAACTCAGAGCTTATGGCTCCGTTTTTAATGCATCATATAAAGGCTTTAGACTTCATATAATCTACTTAATATGTGTGTTCTAGCACATTGGAATGGCAAACAAAGGGAAAAGGCGCAAATAACTCAACACAATCAAAACCTAGTGACCGCTGGAACTACATGCAAATCAACAACCAAAAAATTTTATAATTTCTGTTCAGGTTCATTAAGAAAGCAACACAAGTAAATATTGTTTTAGTGAAAATTTTTCCAGATCTTTAATGTGCATTTAGAGATGTTACTAACAGAAAGATCCTATTTTTTTTTCTTTTTTTAATAACAAGTCTAATTATATTACTACTCTATTGAACATTGTGCAGTGGCTTCTCTGTACTCATGGTCAAAGTCAAAATTCTCCAGTACTCCATGGTGGTACACATTCAGGCCCTCCTTACCTCTGGCTTAATTCCTACCACTGTCCTCTCCTCTGCCCTTGTTGTGCTCATCTCTGTGCTGTTTCTTCAAAATTTAAGACAGGAGGGTGTCTTCTCCTTTCTATATCAGCATGATAACTCTGCTCCCTAGTTCAATACATGCACCTTGTTAATTAGCCATGAACATATAAACATAAAAATGCATTTAACCCTAGCCAGCTCTGCACTTGATGATAAAAGCACGAGATACATTCTCAGTGAGGCAACAAAAACCCTCAAATTTCCACCATCACCACTGTTAAAAATTATTGCATAATTGCAAGCCAGATCAATTGTTTGTGTAGCATGTATATGCACACACATATGTATATGTATTAAATCATTGTGACTTGAAGGCATGATTTCTGGAAAAATCTAATAGTTTCACTCAAATTTTTGGAAAGATAAGCTTTCAAAATTAAACAAGCACTAAAAGTTTTTTCTTTCTAATTTATATAAATACTTTCTAAGAAAATAATGGGTGCTAATAAATATACTTTAGAAAATAATAAGATTTATATAGAGAAAGGTAGAATTTACACCAATGATACAAAGAAAAACTGCAATACATTAAAAAACTGTTGTAAAAGGAGGTCAGTTTCTTAAAACAGTGTTTCATAGACGGTTAAAAACATCTCAGTCAAAATCTCCTAACCCAAAATAATGCTACAGGTAAACTAAAAGTGTAAACATGTAAGAATGCACATAAAAAAGCCAAACAAAGTAATCAATATTCTATGTCAGATCCTATGATCACAGAGCTCTATTTTGTAATACCAAAGTTTTATTTCTAATTCTGTAAATTAAATTACACAGTCAATGTACTGAAGTCTTTATTACCTACATGTATCAGGATTTTAAATAATTAAAATTTAAAATTTAGATAAATTTAATTTTGAAAGCATATAGTCATATTCTCTGTAAAGAAAAATTTACATTTTTCTCTTTTCAAAGTAAACTAGATTATATTTTCAAATGTTGTATAATGATGATAAAAATGGAAAACCTATGCCTTTTTGCTAACTTGTGCAAATATTTTACTTTTTCTGAAGTAATTATCAGAGAATTGCCTCCTTTGTGTTGGAAAAGGTGACTAGCTTCTGTCCACCCTTGAAGAAATAATGAGTTCTACTCATTACATTTTTAGCATGTATGGGAAACTCATTACCTTATTTGCTTGGTTAACCTGGTTTTTATGCTATTTCTCAATGCTTGCATTCCTGAAAGGATCTTCCCTGATCAATGCATATTATGTTTTCAGCAGCACATTAATTATAAGTTTTCTAGGGGCTTGCAGCAATCTGCAGACGTGGAATGTATCCATAGTTTTCCTTTATATTTTATTTGTACTTTGTTCAATATCAGTTATTTTGCTTGTTTCATTAACAAATGTTTTGAAGCTTTTACTATTTTTGTTATTGCCTGGGGTTTCTGGTTTTTAAAGTTTTGATAGAATTAACTTTGTGATCAACTGTGTTTCTGAAATTTTTCCTGAAGAGTGGTTGTTGAAGGCTTTATTTTTTTAATGCTTTTTTTCTTATGATAATTAGGCTATTTAGACTTTCTCTCACCTTCAGGGTAAATTTCCATTGCCTACACATTTTCTATAAATTAACATGTCTTCCTAATTTTAAGATTACTGTATAGAGACTTGAACTGACACTTAATTTTTAAATTCCTCCATATAAAGTTATTTCCAAATTATCTGCACCTTGTTATTTTTGTTTCTTCCTTTTTTCCTTCATTATTCTCACAGCTCATTAACTGTTAAAGAACTCGTTTCTTAATTCTTTCTTCAAGTTTAGTAATTTTGTTTCATTTTTACCAAATCTTAACTTTCCCCTTCTTTTGTGTCATTAATTTCTTTACCACATCTATTGCTCTTTCCATCATTTAGTTTCTGTGAAAACCACGGGAGGGTCTGCCACTGAAAAATGCAAAGGAGAGATGGTTCCTGTTCCCTGTAACACTGTGCCTTGCTTCATCTATAGATTTCAAGAGTCCTGTGGCATAACTGGACCTTTCATATCCAAAATTCAGACAGCAGAGATCACAAATGATATTCTAATATTTTGTTTCTCTGACATAGGAATACCTTAGTTCATCCTTATTGCTTAGTTCACTGACTCAAGGTCGGCCCTGTGATGGATAAGGAAGTTGTTTTGAGACTTCATTCCATTTTCCCAGGATACCGTCTTTGTTTTTAGTAGCTGAACTGCAATCTTCATCCCAGGTACTCAATGCTTGCTTGCACTATGGGACCTCTTTCAGTAATCTATCCGTTCAGTACATGGCAGTTTTTCCAACTACACCCAAGTTTTTACTTGTTAAATTTGTTTTCCCAAGCAAACACAAATGCTAGTTCATTGGAGAATTAAAAAATCAACAAAGTTGGCAATATCCATCAAAGCAAAAGAAAGAGAGAGAGGGAGAGAAAAAGAAACAGAAGAAGGATAAAGAGGCACAAATAAAAATATTACAAATATAACCATAAATACTACAAAGAATAAAACTTCAACAATGTTTCATTATGAATAACTTTTCTGCCAGTAAATTTGAAAACATGAGATAAAATATATAAGTCGATTTCTAGAAACATTTAAATACATAAGAACTTGTTAAAAAGCAATGATCCTTATATTATAGATAGTATGCCAATTGAAAAAAAAATCAAACATCTTTACAAGAACACATGAATTCTAAATGAATTCTAAACTAATTTGAACCTTACAAACATTTTCAAGGGAAAAATGAAATGAGGAAATGCTCTTTGAATTTATGAGGCTCATCTAACCTTGAAAGCAAAACCTGACAAGGACTTAGGAGAAAGAAAAATCACAGGCTAAATAAACTTATGAAAATAAATTCATGCCATGTTATTAAATTTTTAGAGTTAATAGCTGTCATTTCACCTGGTAATGGGAAAAGCCACAGAAAGCAAAATTACTATTATGTGCTGATTTTCAAAAGCTTAGGTTTGCTCTCAGAGTGGATTTCTCAGCAAGGATGACTAGATAGGCTGGTTAAATTTCTATAGACTTCATTCAGTAGATTATATCTACAAAAGAGTATGTGGTCCCCTGTATGACCACAGGAAACCAGAAGATCCTGAAAAGCCTATATGCTGTAGCACCAGGAATGACCAAATTCAATTCACTTCCAGGGATAATATTGGAAATAAAGTCTAAATTGATCAAGACAGCAATAAGAGTGCTCAGATACAATATTCAGATAAATGGATATGGATATGAGATTCAGAGGATATGGATATAATATTAAGGACATAATCATGTCTAAAGGACATATTTCTCTAGAGTATTACAATATCAACAAAAGAGAGACTTCTGGAGATATTCATATGTACAACCTCTCAAAGCAGAGAAAATTATATTTCATTTTAAAATGAGGGAAGAAAAAGAAATAAAAGGTATCATATAAAACTGCATTATAAGAAAATAAAAATAATTTGAATGAGGCACTAATAATTAGTGCAAAATAGAAAAATAGGTCTATATAAGGTACTTGGAAAAATCTAATAAAACAAAATTTACTAAATAAACTTTTAAAATACTACCTGAAATGAAAAAAAAAGCATAAGTACAAATAGAAAATTTCTGAAGGATGTAGCTGAATAAAAGAAATAAAACTAACCAATCTCAGGAATGAAATGGAAGGTAAGAATTATATTTTAGTGGTGAAGAGTAATAGGCAAGAAGGAACTTAAGTAAAGAGAGGTATATGAGAATTTATGATAATGGAAAAAAGGAGAAATATGAAAATCATCAAGTAGAAATAAAAAGTTATTTAAAATGAAGTAAGAAATGATGGCTGGGTGTGATGGCATACACTTGTAATCCTAGTGGCTCAGGAGGCTGAGGCAGGTGGATTGCAAGTTCAGCCTCAGCAAAATCGAGGCACTAAGCAACTCAGGGAGACCCTGTCTATAAATAAAATATAAAATAGGGCTGGGGATGTGGCTCAGTGGTCTAGTACCCCTGAGTTTAATCCCCTGCACTTCCCTACAAAAATAAAAAATAAAATAAAATAAGAAATGATCAATTCAGAAGGCCAAGATGATTTAACAAATATATAATTGCAGTTCCACCAGAGTAGCAAATGAAACCAATGGAGCAGAATAAATAGCATAATATATAACTCAAAAAATATTATTTATATTAGTCAAAACATATTCTATGCACTTTTTTATGTGGAGGAGTTAAAATTAAAATGCTTGGATATCATAAAAGTTACAAATACCAAGTAAGGTAACAAGACTTATGAACAGTACTTGTTCATACATAATTGAAACATCCATTTAAGATTTTCAAAGAAATAAGGATTTCACATTCAAACAAGTTCAATTTCATCTAAAAGAATTATAGAAGAATAATTATGTGCCTTCAATGGATCAGGAAATTTTTTCCATGAACTTTTCTTGACAAAAACATTCATAAAGGAGCACCACTTGACCAGGATTGTTGAAGTAAGCTTCCCACAAGGTGAACATTCCTGTACATAAGCATTCCACCAGAATTAGAACAAGCAGTAAAGGTACAGAATATTCAGGAAGCAATGCATATTCTTACAGAAAAGGTGTAAATTATCAAATATGAAGAAAGCAGAGAATAATCAAATAGGAAGAATTCAGAGAGGGTTTCTGGTTCCAAATAAACTTGTTGATTGATTTTCAGTATTAATGGCCAAAAATGCCATTTGTAATTAGATATTAAGATAAAAGGAGAATTAAGAAGTCACAAATTAAATCCACAATTGCCTGAAGTAGGAAAAATAGTATTTTAAAAACAGATAATTAAGTGTAACATTATAATGTGAGATACTAGAATAAAAAAATAACGATTTGTGAATAATAAAGTCATGAAAATAAAAAAGATCACATGACAGATTTTATAGCACAAAATAACAGAATTAAGATCAAAGATATTTGTTTTATAAATTAATACAAATGGACTTAAAGCATGTATGAAAGGAAAAAATGTTTAAACTAAACAACAAAACCAATAATGTATGTGTTATGATTTCTAAAATTAAAAAAAATATATTCCTCATGTATAAAGGAGCAAAAATCCTTAACAAAGTACATGAAACTAAACTTTAAAACACATTGAAATGATAATACAACCTGATCCAATGATTTATACCTGGTATAAGGAATGTTTAAGCATATACAAATAAACAAACATGATGCACCATTCTAATGAAAAGAGTGTAAAAGTCATGTCAAGAGAGGGTGTTTAGGCATTTGACATAATTCAACATTTTTATGACATAATATACAAAAAATATAGAAATACAGAATAAACCTCAACATCTAAAGGCATTTTATGACAAGATCACATTCAACAGCAAAGAAACAGAGCCCTTATCCTTTAAGATTAGGAGTAGGCCAAGTTCCCCACTCTTACTCTCTATATAGTGCTGAAAGTTCTAGGCAGGGAAACTAGGAAAAGAAATTATAGACATCTGGATCAGAAAGGGAGAAGTAAAATCATCTCCAGAGACAACATCATCTTACTTATAGAAAACCCTAATGACTCTACCAAAAAAAAAAAAAAAAAAACTCAGTGATGCTGCAACATTCAAAAATCACTTCCACATTTATGAACCAACAGCAATCAACAAAGAAATTAAGAAAAAATCTAATAATCACATGAAAAGCTAAAATATATAGGAATAAATTTAATTGAGAAGAGGAAAGATCTATACAATAAAAGCAATTAAAACATCAATAGAAACTGATGATGACACCAATAAAAGAAAGGACATCTCACATTAATTAATTAATTGAAAAAAATAGCATTGTTCAAATGCCCATGCTATCTAAAGCAACTTACAGATTCAATTAAATTGCTAGAAAAACTACAATGGTGTTGTTTTTGTTTTGTTTTGTTTTGTTTTTTGTTTTTCAGAGAGAGAAAGGAAACAACCATGAATTTGTGCAGAAATTTAAAAGAAAAAAAACAATATTCTAAATAGCTACAGAAATCTTGAGAAAGAAAAAAATTCTGGAGGCATTATGCTTCTTGATTTCAAACTTTACTAACAATCTATACTAATTAATAAATTATGGTATTAGCATATCAATAGAAGCAAAGACCAATGAAACACATTAGAGAGTCAGGAAACAATGCATGTTTACACATTCAACTAATCCTTGACAAGGATACCAAAAGCACATGAGACAAATATATTCTCTTTAATAATCAGGGTGAGGAAAATTAGATATTCATATGAGAGCAAATTAAACTGGACCTTAACATTAAAAAAATAACCACCATGCAAAAGGAGAAAATATTTGAAAACCATGTACCTAATAAGGCATTTGAAATGTATAAGAAACATAAAAATAAACAGAATAAAGACAAAAAAAAAAAAAGACTCAAAATGAGTGATGGGCCTAAATAGACATTTTTCCAAAGAAGAAACATAAACTTCCAACAGGTATGCAAAAAGTTGACCAATACCCCCAATCATTGGTGAAATGTCAATCAAAAGAGTGAGAGAACACCTTACACCTGTTAAAATGGCTGTTAGAAAAAGACAAGAGGGAGCAAGTATTGGCCAGTGTGTGGAATAAAGGAAATATTTGCATACAACTGATGAGAATGTAAATTGGCCCAGCTTGGAGAAAGCACTATGGAGGTTCCTCAAGAAACTAACATAGAACTACCAATCCAGGAGTTATACCTCTGGATAATATACCAAGGAAAATAAAATCAGTATTTTGAAGAGATGTTTGTACCCTCTTGTTTATTGAAACATTACTCAAAATACCCCTCCAAACAACAACAACAAAAAAACCCCAAAAAATCAAAAAACAAACAAGTTGCGGTGAAAGGCAACAAATTACTGGGAAAAGAAAATGTGAGATTATTCAAATATGTGCATGTGTGTGTATGTCTGTGCATATCTATGTGTATATTGTTCAGACATAAAAGAAGGAAATCTTGCCACTTGTGCCAACGTGGATGAGGATGGAGGACATTATGATCAATAAATAAAAGTACTTAATGATCTCATTTTTATCTGCAATCAACAAAACAATAATCAAAGACTCAGAGAGTAAAAGGGTGACTACCAGAAGCTGGATTATAGAGAAAATGGGGAGATGTTGATCAAAGGGTATAAACTTTTAGTTATGAATCAAATGAATAATTTTTGTGAATGTACTGTACAGTATGGTGACAACATTTAGTTAACACTGTATTGTATGCTTAAAATTTACTAAAAGAGTATACACTTAAATGTTCTCACTCCCTCTCCCAATAAAGGTAACTATGTGAGGTGATAGGAGTCAACAAGTTTGATGGTAATAATTTTATGATGAATACACACATTAAATTATCAACTTCTATAATTAAATAAATACAATTTTATTTGTCAACTACACACCAACAAATCTGAAAGAAAAAAAAAACCTGAAGGAAATATATCATAAGTATAATTATTTAATTATACTTAATTTAGAAATTGTTTATTAAAATTATATTTGAAAAAAATACTACTCAATGAAAAATAATTATAATGCAAAGAAAATAAAAATCAGAAAGCAGGGACTTAATATTGATATCTTATTATCAGAACAAAAAGCATTAAGTTAAAGAAGACTAGGTTATAATAATAAATCATTAAGTCACATTATGATTAGAAGTCATTAATATTTGTGAATACCATTAAGAGAGCAAAAACTGTCCAAAAGAAGAAACTACAAAAGATTTAAGTTGAAGGGTTGGGGTTGTATATCTCAGTGGGTAAAGTGCTTGTCTCACATGTATAAGGCATTGGATTTAATCCTCAGCACCACATAAAAATAAATAAATAAAATAAAGGTATTGTGTCTATGTACAACTAAAAATATTTAAAGATTTAAGTGGCAATAGAAGTATTTTCATAATTTAAGACATTAACACACATTCCTCAACTCAAATATCTAGTACAAAATATTTGTAGTAAACAGAAAACCCAAACAGCAAAATTAATAGTATTTTTTGATAACTAGATGGTTAACCTGAAATCTAAAAACAGGAAACATTTTTGCTTTTTATGTATACATAGAACACCCTAAACAACTAACCTTCTGAAAGGCCACAAAGAAGGCAAATTTAGGATAAACTGACAAATTTCTAGAGACATATGACCTATAGAAATTCAATCACGTGGATATAGAAAACATAAACAAACCAGTATCAAACAATGAGATTAAAGCAGCAATTAAAAGTCTTCCAACACAGAAAAGTTCAAGACTAGATGGTTTTTCTGCCAAGTTCTACCAGACCTTTAAAGAAAAACTAATGCCAATCTTCCTCAAAGTATTCCATGAAAAGAATGGCCAAATTAATTCTATAAAGCAAGTATTAAACTGATATGAAAACCAGACACAGACACATCAAAGAAAGAAAACTTTAGATCAATATTCCTGATAAACATAGATGGAAACATCCTTTTTGTGTGTGACATAATAACATGATATAATATAAACATTAAAAAACAACTGTATTTGTGTGTACCAGCAATGAACCTATTGATGTTAAAATTAAAAATACAATAACATGTACATCACCCCCTAAAATAAAATGCTTAGGTATAATTCTAACAAAACATGTACAGGATTTGTACTCTTTTTTTCTATTTTTTAATTTACAAAAACAGCAGAATTCATTACAATTCTTATTACACATATAGAGCACAATTGTTCATATACACAATGGAATATTACTCAGCAATAAAAGAGAATAAAATCATGGCATTTGCAGGTAAATGGATGGAGTTGAAGAAGATAATGCTAAGTGAAGTTACCCAATCCCAAAAAAACAAATGCCAAATGTTTTTTTCTGATATAAGGAGGCTGATTCATTATTCCATTGTGTATCTATGCCATATATATTTTTTTATCCATTCATCTACTGAAGGGCATCTAGGTTGGTTCCACAGTTTAGCTATTGTGTGTATTCATAATAGCTACCATTCTGACTGGAGTGAGATGAAATCTTAGACTAGTTTTGATTTGCATTTCTCTAATTGCTAAAAATGATGAGCATTTTTCATATATTTGTTGATTAATTGTATATCCTCTTCTGAGAAGTGTCTGTTTAGGTCCTTGACCCATTTATTGATTGGGTTATTTGTTTATCCCAGTACCTTCAACAGATGAATTAATGAATAAAATGTGTATATAAATAATAAAGTTTTACTCAGTCATAAAGAAAGAAAAAATCAAATCATGTCATTTTCTGGTAAATGACTAGAACTGGAATATATCATGCAAAGTGAAATAAGCTAGACTCAGAAAATCAAGGGTTGAATGCTTCCTCTCATATACAGAAGTTAGAGAAATATTAGCAGAAAAAAAAATGATTGGCAGAATTGCATGAAAGTAGAAAGATGAACAACAGAATACAGGAAGGGAATGGTGGCTAGGAAGATAAAGGAGAATGAGAGAAACTGTGGAATTCAATTGACCAAAATTTGTTATATACATATATTAATTTACCACAGTAAATTTCAATTTTGTGTATATCTAAGAAAACAACAACTTTTAAAAAATTAAATAGAGGGAAGACGAGTAGAGTACAGGTAGGAGAATGGGGAAAGGGAGGAGGAAAGAAATAGAAAAATAGTGGGAACTGAAATGGAGCTATTATGTTGCATGCATATAATTATGTAAACCCCCACTGTTACATACAACAAAAATGTGCTAATAAAACATTTTTAAACTAAAAAAATCAAAATGACCTCTCTGAGAAACTGTGCAAATAAAAATTTAAATCTAATAAAATTGATATTTTCTGAAAACATAACTAAAGTTGAGTGCATTTGACAGAAAATGTCAAAATAGACAATTTGTCATGCAAGAAAACTAGAAGTTTCATATATTTCTCTTGCAGAAAAAGAATCAGCCTCAGATGTTTTTATATAGTTATGCTACCACAGATGTAGAGAGAATCTAGGACGACTTATTGCAAATATTCTGTAGAAAACCAAAAGGAGAAATAATTTCAAAATATTTAAAGATAATAGAATATGGAAAATCACTACAGGCAAATATTTCTTCTGAACAGTGAGAAAAAATATGAAAAAATACCAAGAAGTAAAATCTATGATGTTATTTAAATAAATCATTTTTTATCTAAGTGTTATAAATGCAAAAGTAATTTAATATAAGAAAATATATTAATATATTTCAGCAAATTAAAAAATAAGACAATAGTATAATTTTCTATGGAGTAGAAGAAATGCATTTCATAGGAAATTTTCATGTTTGAAACACTAAATAAAAAGAGTAATTTATATATACTTCATTAACATAAAATGTGTATATCAGTACCAAAGAAACTATTTTACCTAGTGGAAAAACCTTAAAGAAACTAAAATAAAATTATGTATGACACTTGAGTATTCATTATCTTCAATTTTCTTTAATACTGTCTTAGAAATATTATTCAAAGTATCTAATTGCAGATATTTTGATTGGTTAACATGGAGAAATACAATTTAATATTAAAATAACTATAAACTGGAATGATCACTGGATATAAAGTGTAAAGTAATCAATAGTCTTCAAATGCAAAGTCAATAACAAGACAATAAAACTGTAGAACAGAAAGATTTTAATAAAAAATGCAGAAGTATAAATCCTAACAAGAAATGTGAAGCAAAACACTCCTTGAAAAAGACTTGAACAAATGGAATTATACATGTAGGCCCTGGAGAGAAAAACCTGACACCATAACAATGCCAATTCTCCCTAAGTTAATTTCTAACAACAACATTATTCTAATGCCCCCTTGGTTTTCCTAGAGCTTAACACATTGATTATGAATCTTAAAGAATAAGTCAGGAAAAATCCAAGAAGGCAGTAAAGAGATGTTCTGCACTTATCTCTGCCACATAGAAGAACTAGAGCAACAATAAAAGGTATTCATTTCAAGGAGAGTGACTAAAAGAGAACTGTGGAAAGAAGTAAGATAGTGACAGGAGCCCTAAGCCACACCAAAAGTCAGAAAGGCAACATAAAGAGAGGAAGAAAGCACACTGGTACTTGAAGCACAGATCTCGGGATGGGGGTCAAGTGGGGACTTCACACAGCCAGTAAAAGGTAAGTGGGAAATACCTGCTACACTCCTCTTGGCAGTAACTTGTCGGTCTTAGCTACAGAGAATTGTACCATCATCTCACAGTTTAAATGCACTTTGGTGAACAGAGTTGGATCTAAGTGACTGCTTTGCTTCAAAGAAGAAATATACATTGACCCTTCACCCCCCAAATCCAAGCTATGACTGCTACAAGACTCACTGCTAGACTCCATCACATCTTGGTGTTCAGAAGCTGCCCCATGATGCTTCCACAGCCCTGGGCTTATGTGCACCTGAAAAGGTGGTAAACAGGTAGGTCCCTTAGGATTCTGTTTCTTAGCTTCAGTAGCTAAAAGAGCCACAAGTCTCAGTACCACCCATAACTTAGAGAAGGTCTCAGGCACAGTCATGGCCTTAGGATGACAACTATTTATGCCCAAATTCCCAGCATCACTCTATTTTTGTCCCTTTGAATCTGGGTAAGGTCCCACTATGGGTTCACAACACCAGAACTGTGGCTACTAGTTCCACAAACTCTGTATCATAGACATTCTGTGGCTCATCCATTGCATTTGGCCTTGACACCACAACTACTGACACCACAGTAGTGTCCCAGAGTCACTCACTTGTCACATGGGAACTGGGGAACATTCTATCCATGTCCTCTAGCTTAGGATCATTGCTATAAGTGACAGAAGCCTCCTCATCACTTGTGTTCGATCTTTGGGACCTGGCGACACTTTCCTTTGCATGTTACAACTTTAACACTACAGTTGCCAGTGTTATGATGCAATAATCCATCTGCACTACTACCTTGAGAACTAAGAAAGAGCCCATCAATGTTCTGCTGTTAAGGACCACGGTTACCAGCTCCTTATGCTTAACATCCATACATTTATATCGAGGGACCTGTGGAAGGTGTCCTTCATGTTCTATGTCTGTTTCATAGCTGTTGGTAACACAATCCTCAGTGTCTGTCATCCAAGATCACCTTATAGGATGATGTCTTACACTTCACCCTGCAGCACCAGAACTCCAGTGCCATGAGCATATGGTGGGGCCAGAGGTTTTGCATCTCTGGAAACTCACAACCACTGAATAATCACACAACAATCCTCGGGAACAAGTGCAGATTGGTCTACTAAGGCAGAAGAATAAATAATGCAAAAACTACATTTTCAAGCTCATCTATAATCTAAGCTCAACTGACACCTTATATCCTACCTAAATTTATTTGTTTTCCTTCAGAAAATATCCTATAAAATAGGAGGAGGTAAGTGCTATACCAGATGCTCATACGTCAAACAGGGACACAAGAAACAGGAAAAAGCAAAGAGAAACAGAATAATTATCCATAAATAGATCCCAATTTGAAGAAAATCTATGAAATGCCTGAAAAAATAATTGAAAATCGCAACCTTATAGAAACTCAGAGAAATGCAAGAATATAGGTAGATAATATAATGAAATGAGAAAAAAATATATGATGTAAAGAATGAATTTATCAAAGAGGTAGAAATCACTTAAAAAAAAAAAGAATCACTCAGAAATCTTGGCGATGAAAACTTCAATCAATGAAATAAAAAATGTAGCTGATACCTTCCAAAATGGATTAGACCAGGTAGAAGAAATAATCTCTGAACTTTAAAATAGGTCTTTTGATAAAACTAAGCCAGATTTCAAAAAAAAGGAGAAATCAAAAAGAGGAAGAAAGAAAAGAAAAAGAATTAAAAACACATTTAATAAAATAATAGCTGAAAACCTTCCAAGTCTTCAAAGGAATATGGATATACACATTTAAGAATCTCAAGGGATCTTAACTAAGATTCAACCAAAAGACATTCTCTAAGGCATATTCTTGTCAAAATGTCAAATGTACAACACAAGGAGAGAATTCTAAAAACAGCAAGAGTATCAAACCACATACAAGGGACCTTTCATTAGGCCAATGTCAGATTTCTCAGTAGAAAATGTGCATAGTAGAAGAGAATGAAATGATGAATTTTCAGTACTGAATGAAAAGAAGGGAAGAAAAATAAATAAATAAACCTGCAAAACAAGAATTCTATATGCAGCAAAACTTCAGAAATAAAGAAAGAATTGAGTCTTTCTCGAACAAGCAGAAACTGAAGAACTCCATCACCACTAGATTAGCCTTATAAGAGAGCTTAAGAAAGTCCTACACTAGAAAAGAAAAAGAGAGATAATACCTACCATCATGAAAAACATGAATGTATGAAATTCACTCACAAAAGAGACATATAAAGGATAAAGAGAAAAATATCAAAGCTTATCACAGCAGAAAACTACCAAACCACAAAGGCAAATCATAAGAGAAGTGGAAAAGACGAAAATACATAGAATGCAATCATTAAATATTTAACAGTATTCAGGAAGAAATCTATCCTATCCATAATAACCTTGAATATATACACACTAAATTCACCAATCAAAATATAAACATTGGCTGGGCACAGTGATGCACACCTAAGAATCCAGTGTCTTGGAATGCTGACACAGGAGGATTGCAAGTTCAAGGCCAGCCTCAGCAACTTAGCAAGGCCCTAAGCAACTTAGTGAGACTCTGTCTTATTTTTTTTTAAGGGCTCAGTGGTTAATTGCCCCTGGGCTCAATCCCCAGTTAAAATAAAAATATTGGCAAAAGAGATTAAAAAAAAAATTACCCACTATATATCTTCCAAAAGGACCTCACTTTAAAGCAATAATACACACAGATTGAAAGTCAACATTTGGGAAATAAGTACATAATCATATCAGAAACCAAAAGTGAGAAGTAGCAGAAAAAAGACATCTCAAAAAAGTAAAAAGAGAAGAAATGTCATTATATACTAATAAAAGGATAGATTTAATAAGAAAATGCAATAATTATAAATGTCTATGCAACCAACTCTGGAAATGAACAGATTTCACCTAAGGAAGAAGTGAACTCCACTATAATAACTGGGGACATCAGTACCTTATTTTCACCACCTAGACAGAAATCTTTAAATTGAACCATAGTATAGAACAAACTGATTTGACAGACATCTTTAGGCTATCTCATCCAGGAGAACCAGAACCTACCTTGTTCTGTAAACAGAAAATTTTCCAGGATTAATCATATGCTGGGTCACAAAGTGAGTCTCATTTAAATTTTACAAAATAAAGTTATAATATGCATTTTCTCAAACCACAACAAAATAAAACTATAAATACACAAGAACAATAAAAATATGCAAATACATGGAATTAAACAAAATATTCTTAGATGTAAATTTTGTAAAAAAAATTAAAGGGAAATTATAAAATAATTCTTGAAATAAATGAAAAAGAAAATATAGTATAACAAAATCTGTGTCACCCAGCAAATATAGTATTAATAGAAATATTTACAGCAACTAATAGTTGCATCAAAACAAAAAAAAAAAAAAGAGAGTGAGAGAGATTTCAAATAAGTAATCCAGCAATATACCTTAAGGCTATAAAAGCAAGAAAAAAAATATAGTATAATGATATAAACAATAAGGATCCAATAATAAATAAATAAAATCAAAATTTAAAACAAAAAATATCACTGAAATAGAGTTAAAAGAAAATATTAATAAACATTTAGCTAGACTCACCAAAAAGAAAGAAATAAAGAGTAAATTGATATAAATAAAAACAAAGACAAAAAAGGAGAAATAACTGAACCCACAGAAATGTAAAGATCATAAAAACTGCTGTAGACAATTATATACTAACATATTGGAGATTCTAAAAGATATGGATAAACTTGTAAACATTTATATTCTATAAAGATTGAATCAATAAGTAGAAAATACAAACAGAAAAATAAAGGGTAATAAAATTGATGTAGAAATGAAAAGTCTTCCTTTAATAAAAAAGCCCAGGACCTATTGCTTTACAGATAAATTTTATAAAAATTTAAAGAAGAAGAAATTTCATTTTTTCTTAAATTATTGCAAAAAGCTGAAGGGAAAAAATAAGTTCTATGCTTGTTCCTTTGAGATTAATAGTACCCAAATTTGAAACTAGATAAAAACATAACAAAAATAAAAACTGTAATTTAACCTACTCTAATAAAAACATATGAAAAAAACTTCAGCAAAATTCTAAGAAGCAAAATCCACCAGCACATCAACAATCTCATATTCTGCAATCTACTGGGATTCATCCCAGGGGTGCAGGGATAGCTTCACATTTGTAAATTAATAAACAGTATATCCCATCATCATAATCAAAAACAAAAATCATACGATCATCTTAACAGAGGAAAAAAATCATCTGATAACATTCAACATTTATTCATGATAAAAAATCTAAATAAATTAGGAAAAGAAGGTACATACTTCTACCAACAGTCAATAAAATACTGAGCAGGAAAGGCTGAAATCATTTCCCTAAGATCTGGAACAAGACAGTATCTGCTTTCCCTCCTCTCATTCCCTATAATGCAATAAATCATAGTAGGAACAATCAGGTAAGAAAGAAAGAGCAGGGGGATCCAACATGGCGGCAAGCAGGGAGGCAGCGCTTTCAGTACCTCCTCCTCAATAATGGGGTCGGAGAGATGCATTGATACGCTTAGATTCGACCTGCTGAGAAACTCCTAGCAAAATTCCACTGAAGAGAGACTGGCCCGGAATTGGTAGGATTTTTGGAGGTGACAGTTTGCCCCAGACAGTGAATCTCCGCCACGCGGCGCAGAGGTCCAGACCCGCCAGCCACTGCCTGCACGACTTGGCGACCGTCGGCTGCCCGCCCACGGCCCCCGCGACTGGGCGGCTAGCCTCTGAGGCGCAGCGCAGCAGGAGTGGCGCAGGGACTCTAGGAAGAGGTCTCTAGCCAAGCCTTCATGAAATAGTGAACCAGGAGCTGAAACCAACCAGAGACAGACTAGTCCCACCCCTTCCTTTGGACACTCCAGCAAGGAGCCTGGGGCCTGCCATAGCAGAGAGGTGATGTCACTGGAGTTCGGCCGATAGAATTCCTTCCCAACAGAATCCACTTTAGCAGGTGTGTGACTCCCACCCCCCCCAGATACAAGCAGCCAGGAAACCTTGGGAATCTCTCTGGGGACATGTCTGTAGGGAAAAAAAGGGGATTCCCGATCCCCAACTCCCCTTACCACAAGTGGCGACACTCAAGGTCTTAGCTGCCAGTTTCCGGGGGCGTGCCCACCAAAGGGGTCCAGAAAAATTAAACTGTTGGTTTCCAGATCACTGCACCACAGCACTGGGGCTTAGATGAATGACAGAGAGGGTGCTCAGTCGTTCAGGATATAGGACACGCGGTGGGGCTGCAAGTGTAATCAGATCCTTGGGGAACCGCCTCTGGTGAACAGGACCTGGCTGGCTGGCTAGCAGGAGGAAGGGGGGAGGGGCCGGAGAAGTGAAACGGCTCTGGACTAACAGGATTGAGAGACTCCCAGGAGCTGCCTTACAGGGATTGCTGTCAGCACATAGAGGGCAGAAGCTCAGCTCGGAGGGCACAGCTCCGCCTACTGGAACAGAAAAAAATGGATCTCTAAGACTTAAATTTTCTCTAAGAATAACTTTTTTTTCTCTCTTTGTTCTTTTCTCCCCTTTTCCTTCTTTCTTTCTTTCCAGTTTCAAGTTTTATTGTTCTTTCCATTCTCCTCTAATCTATCTATCTCTCCTTCTTTTTTTTAAGAGCACCTTCCTTCCCCTACCCCCCAACTTTCATCCCAAGCATTGCGTCTTCCATTACATGTAATTGTCTAAATGCAAATAGGTGAATGTTTCGAGGCTGTCTATAGGGCTCCTAAATACCTAGCTACTACCAAACACCCTGATCCAATCACTTGTTAATATCCCCCTTCAGTAGAGCAATCCTCTAAAGCAGCCAAGACATACTAACCCTCATACCATCATAGCACCTAACCTAAACATAAAGTCCTAAGAACAAACAACAAATCACTATATGCATACAGAATCCAGAAGCCTTTTATGAATTGAATGAATCAGCTTTAAAGTACAATAAAGCCCAACATTTCTAGGCACAGTCTCCCACCACAAAGGAGAGACAACACAGATATACAAAAACAAAAAAAAATTATAGGAGAAAGCAGAAACACAGCAGTAAAACAGAGCTGGAAAGTAACGTGAACAACATGAAAAAACAAGGGAAAAAAGGATTACAAACAATGCAGGACAACTTAAATCTACAGGAGGACCTAGAGGCATCAGAAAAATGGACAGAGAAAGAACCCAAGGCATACCTAACTCAGATGGAACGGAATATTAGAGAAGACATGAGACAGCAAGTCCAAGCAATGAAAGTATATTTTGAAAACGAATTAAATAAACAAATTCAAATGGCAAAGAACGAGCTCTAAAAGGAGATAGAGATTTAAAAAAAAAAATCAAACAGTAATCCTAGAAATGCAGGAAACCATAAACCAAATTAAAAACTCAAACAAGAATATTACAAATAGAATAGATCAAGTAGAAGTCAGAACATCAGATAATGAAGACAAAGTTTATCAACTTGAAAAGAATATAGTCAACACAGAAAGGATGCTTAAAACTCACGAGCAATCTATCCAAGAGATATGGGATGTCATAAAAAAACCAAACTTGAGAGTCATTGGGATAGAAGAAGGTAT
>NW_025999869.1:9477314-9571077 GCF_001458135.2 Marmota marmota marmota
GGCCAATTTGGAAAGCAGTATGGAGATTTATTGGAAAGCTGGGAATGGAACCACCATTTGACCCAGCTATCGCCCTTCTCGGACTATTCCCTGAGGACCTTAAAAGAGCGTACTATAGGGATACTGCCACATCAATGATCATAGCAGCACAATTCACAATAGCTAGACTGTGAACCAAACTAGATGCCCTTCAATAGATGAATGGATTAAAAAATGTGGCATTTATACACAATGGAGTATTACTCAGCACTAAAAAATGACAAAATCATGGAATTTGCAGTGAAATGGATGGCATTAAAGCAGATTATGCTAAGTGAAGCTAGCCAATCCTTAAAAAACAAATGCCAAATGTCTTCTTTGATATAAGGAGAACAACTAAGAACAGAGCAGGGAGGAAGAGCATGAGGAAAAGATTAACATTAAACAGAGAAGAGTGGTGGGAGGGAAAGGGAGAGAGAAGGGAAAATGTATGGAAATGGAAGGAGACCCTCAATGTTACACAAAATTACATATAAGAGGTTGTGAGGGCAAAGGGGGGGGGAACAAGGGAGAGAATTGAACAACAGCAGATGAGGTAGAGAGGGAAGATGGGAGGGGAGGGGAGGGGGGATAGTAAAGGTAGCAGAATGCAACAGTCACTAATATGGCATTATGTAAAAATGTGAATGTGTAACCAATGTGATCCTGCAATTTGTATTTGGGGTAAAAATGGGAGTTCATAACCCACTTGAATCAAATGTATGAAAGATGATATGTCATGAGCTTTGTAATGTTTTGAACAACCAATAAAAAAAAGAAAGAGCAAGGGGGTGGGCATCAAATTACATAGGAAAAAGTTAAATTATCAATAGTTGCAGTTGAAATGATTTTATACATAAAAAACTAAATATGCTATAAAAGTTTCTTAGAATGATACAATCTATAATAAAGTGGCAGGATACAAAGGTAGCATAAAACATAGCTTCTTTATACACTAATAATTAACTTACTAAAGAAGAAATCAATAAAACTATTCCATCACAACAGTCACAAAAATATCAGGCATAAAAATATTTAAAGAAGTAAAAGATCTCAACAATAAAAATTATAAAACACTGATGAATGAACTTATATAGGACACAAAAGTTAATTAAAGGTAATTTGAATTTATGTAATGGAAGAATTAGTACTGTTTAAACAAATAGTACTGAAAGTAATCTTTAGATTAAATGTGATCCTAATCAAAATGCCAATTACTTTCATCACAGGTATAGGGGATGAAATCTAAAAAGTCATAGGGAACCACAAAACTTAGAATAGTTAAAGTAATTCTGGTTCCCATCAAGATGTACAAATCTTATGTCTCAATGAAAAGGTATTTGAAAAAATCCTGAAACTTAAAAAAAATTAAGAATTTTAAATTACGAATACAAAAGAAAAAATATTAAATCACCAAAAAGGTTGGGGTTGTGGGGGTGGGTACATGTTGGTAGGTATGTTCAAATATTTTTATTTTGTATTCACTGTGATTGAAATAATGTGAAATTGGTTCTTGTAAAGAAAAACAGCCTATGAAACATAAATCCAGAGATAGACCTAAGTGGATGTGAACACAGTTATGGTAGACATCAAAACCCCACAGTCGTCATTGTGTGAATATGGCTTTCATTTATTTTGCTTTATTGAGTTAAAGGTAGTTACATGTTTATTTGTTACACAGAGTATTTTTCTATTTAATATTCTTCATAGATCCCTCCTTCTTCCACTATATTTGAATAGAATTTATGGAGGTACCATTTTATCTAAATTTTCCAGGTGAGGCATGAGCTATGTTCATCTTTCAAGCAGGCAGAAAAATTTTACATGATCAAAGATAAATGTTGGATCTACTCTTCACTTCTGGTCTATCTACCATAGTCTTTCTTTCCTTACCTTTGCCACAAGAGATTTTCTTAAAAATTAGTCTTACTATGGTTATTTCTTGTTCATGTTTCTGCCTTCTGTACCCATCCTTGAAATAAAATGAACTCCAGTCAAACTTCTACCCTTAACCAGAGAATCCCTCCTTCATGGAAAAGTTGGTTCTGTAACTCAGGGTCTATCAGAATTTACAATGACGTTTCTGTAGCTTTAAAAAAAAAATCAACAATAACTATTATAGATTGAAACATTATTGATCATCATTGCTTTTCAGGGATCTAACTTATTTTTCTGTTTTATGCATTCAAAGATCTCTTAATTTCTTTCAAACATGACTTTATTGTTAGTTGTTTTTACACACAAATTAAAGGGATATTCTAATTTACTTTGATTTGAAAAAAAAAGCAATTCCTAGTCAAAGATTTTGTTTTAAATAATGCATACAAGATATTCCTCAGAATAATTTGACTTTCACATTGAAAACAAATTGAAAATGAGGTTTTGCTGAAGTGTGGGCTTCCTGAGGTAATGGCAAAGGGCACTTGGTCACATTTAATTGAGGCAAGGATTTCATCAAGAAGGGCAAAATGTATGAAAATAAAGATCCACTGAAAACCTGGTATTAGTAACCTTAAAAATGTACACCATAACACTTCAGTAGTTTCACAGGTGGAAAAGCGTCAAGTGTGTTTACACTATTTGCCATAAGCCAATTTTATCTGCATCAAGCCATATGGTTTGGGAAACTGGGAGTTTCAGAATTCACAGTGAAATTTAACAGTACTGTCTGAAAACAGTTTATACAGAGTTTACAAGCCATTCTAAGACACATCAGGAACCTTTTTTCCCCTTTTTTCTCCCTTTTTAAAAACAATATATATTACCACACTGATAGTTTAAAAATATATATACAAAGTTTTTGTAATTTTATGAAAATGACTATATCCCTACAATAATCTACACAAAATTTTGTTGTCATAAATCGCACCACTGGTGTTTTGTCTTCTGATATATAAAATTGGAAGCCCTTGATACAACATATACTTAATTACTTAAAATATTAATTATATCCTTTGTAGTTTGAAACTATTAATTATAACCATCAAAGTAAATATTGCTGGGTAGTAATTCAGATAAATGCATGGGAAAATTTAGTAAAATATTACATTTCAACTAATCTATAAATTATATTAGCAATTCTCCTCTTGATAACTATGGGGTAACTTAGAGCCAAAAGCTTACATTTTTACCTTTTGTTAGTGTTTTGAGTTATCAAATACACTATAAAATATCATCAGCAATGTTACTTAAGACATCACATTAAGATCTGAAGTTTGAATTTATTGCAGGTTTTTAATTTTAATTTTTGGATTATAACTCAAAATAAAGCAATTAGGTTAATGAACACATTGAAGTATAATATGCATATATTCATAAAAATATCGATTTGAAAAAGGAAAGAACCTTAAAAAACATTTCCAAATGTGAAAAAAAATGACTTGCCTGCATATCCTACAGAAAACATCATCCTTTTCCATAGAATCTCTAAAGTTTATAGTAAAACTGAAAAAGTTGAATTTACACCAAATTGATTAGTTTGGAAACAATCACTCCTGTAATTAGGATAGGTCAGGAAAAGTTTCTTTATAAATAATTTATTAGAAACTACTCTATAAAAACCTAGGGAAATGTCAAGCCAGGTGCAATCTTTTAAAACTATTCCTGTATAAATCAATTAAGGTGCTTTATTTTGACATCTAGTGTCAGTATTTACCAAACGTAGATAGACAAGTCCATCCCTGCAGCCTGCATTTGCAAATAACTTTACTCATTAATGTTTAATTAAGACAGAGGAAAACTGTCCTTGATATTTTGCTGCAATTAGTGCTCTCTATACCCCACTGACTTCTCATGATGAATTACTTTTCAAATGAAAAGTGAAGTGATTAAAACTGGAGACACTCCATCTACTAAGAATTGCCCATACCACATTTTAAAGAGAAAACCAAATAACGCTACCCATGGTGAAAATGCAATGCAAGTTATTTGCTATTGTCAATTGCAACAGTGAAGTTTCTTTTTTATTATGATTCTGAAGTGATATGTTATGAAAATCTCAATTTATTTCAGTTAAATTATAAAATCAAACAATTAATTCTAAAACCTTAAAGGGTTTAATTCAATATCTTTAATTTAAGGTATTCCACAAACTCTAATTGTGAAGCTCACAAATGGTGTCCAAATAATTTTGCTGGTAATTTTTCACATTTTCCTAAAATAATCCATAATCTATTTTGCCCCTATACCACCAACAACAACAATAAAACACTGAATAAAAAAAAACTTAAAATCTGAAAGATTAGTTGACTTATGCAATGTTTCACAATCACAAAATATAGATCTAAAAATAAAGTATAGTTGGAACATTCTTGAAATAGAGTTTTTACCACGTTATGCCTAACATTGACAAATCAACTATAGAGTTCATACTAATAGTAGATAACTATTTTCTAATTTCTTTAATATTCACTTTTTTCATTATTCCCTCAATTTTATAATTTGTCCAGACAGATGTATATTAAGTACTTAGAGTTAACAATTAATAGCCTCAGAACTAGGCTCACCAATGTGTTATGCTTGTTCTCTATAGTGAATTAGTTGCCAACATGAAAAAATAGTGAAATTTCATATGTAAGTCTAGATTTCCAAAGTCTTTGTAGATACAAGTGGAAGATATGGCCAGTATGGGTATACATCACAGATGACTGTGTTGTCCTCAAGAGCCCAGAAGAAGTGAGCCACTTTCAGCAGTGTCCATATTGTTTTTCACAGTCCCTGCCATTCCTTATAACTTCCCACCATCTGGACTTTGTGTCTGTTTCATGTAAGTTCATGGTTATAAAAGCACTGTTGCTTTTGTAACAACCAGCTGCAGTCTGTAACACCTGCCTATCACTCATTATTTTACCTGCCTTCTTCTTCAAGCTCTTTGCGCTAGCAATTCTTAACATGATTATTCAGAGGCAAACTACATGAAACATGGTAATAAACACACACACACATACACACACGCATACACACACACGCACACATGATTTTGATATTATGTAGTATGGAGCTTACTTATAATTGGTTTAACATTCTTTGGACATAAACTGTTGTTGCATTGTATGACCACTAAAACTAATATCTATAATATGCAATTTAACTAAGTTTAATGGGTAAGTGCTTTTAAAATCATGAGACTAATGAATGAGTATGTATTACCTGTGTGTGAAACTGTAAAAAAAAAAAAATTCTTTGATCTTAGTCCATTGGAAAAAAGTATAAATAAATAACTCACTGGTTAGTTCTGAAGAAAGTACTGATGTTATGGGCCGAGAAAAATCTATGGTAGGGTGCAGAGTAGAGAGCCAAGTTAAGTTGTCTGTGTAACCCAGAGGCATTGTCAGACAAGATTCAGGTAAGGGTGGGTGGTAGGTCAGCCTCGATAACTTACAGACTAGATTAAGTTGAGGTTTGAAAAACTGTTCAAGTAGAGACTAGAAAAGCCTATAATCTGGAATTTGATTTTAATTGCTTAATTTTATGAAATATGAACTTCTGTGTTGTCTAACAGGATAAGGATATACAAAACTTTCTAATAATCTTCCATTCTCACTAAATGTACTGTTCTGTTTGGAAAATAGTTTCCTATGCCCTCCTCACATAGGACATTTCTTGCTCTCTCTCATTAAGGAGAAAAAAATGCACTTAAATTCTGACAATTGCTAGACTTGGATTTAAACATCAACATGACCTCAAATGTCCAAGATAGAATAAACCTATGGAAAATTAAGAAAATCCACACTGGAGAAACATGAATAGACCCTTAATATTGGCCTCACTATTGGGTGCCACTTATGATAACAATTCCAAGACCTTGAGCTCTCAGCAGGTTTACTGATGGAGAACTCTTATCAGAGCCCCTGCTGTTAGTTCTGACAGATTTACCACACATGGTTGCACATGGCTACACTTGTACCCACTCAAGTGTTTAAGAAGTGTCTAGTGCTGAGCCACTGAGAATTTGCCTCAGTAATGTTTTAATTGCAATGCTACCTCTAACCAAAGAGGTTAAGTTGGATAGGAAAAGTTGCCTTTGTTGTTATTTTCACTTTCTTCAATGCAAAGAAAGAAATTATCTGAAGGTATACATTTCTGATGCTGTCTCATTACATATGTACATTCTTTGAATTCTTGAGATATATACTTTTTCGTATAAAAGAGATAAGCACGTATATTTCTTAAAGATTATAGCATGCAGTGTAAGAAATATTCTTGCGCATTTCCATGTACTTTAGAACCCAAAACAAAGCAAGATGGTCAGGTCTTGAAAACATGCAATGTTGCTACAGGAAATAACCATGAATCTTAAGAAGGAGTCTCATCTCAATTCAGGAGACAGAATTTTATAACATTTTATGTATTTCCTCCTTCTAAAGTTAGAGCATTGGTACATTGGAATAACAATGTGCCTAGTGCATTCTTCATTACATGGTTCATTATTGAGAGAAAGAATAGCACTTTCAATAAAAATCAAAACAAAAATGAAAAACATGGATTTTTACATAAAATAAATCCAAATTTGAATCTTAGCTAGATATTTCATATTTCTGAACTATTGAAATAATGTCATTCACCTTTCAGATATTTTGTGAAGACTACTCAAAATAATGTGTAAGCTTCTTATTTCAGTGACAGGCACTCAATATCACCACAAGGACCAGTATTAGATATAAATGTTTCTTATGCATTAACTATATAAAAATGTAAAATCTACAATGTGTCCATTTAAATGTTTTAAATATAGTCAGAATTATAGGATTATTTGTGTGTATTTCATAAAAATATTTCATAAAAATATTTAAATATATATATTTAATATATATATATATATATTTAAATTATAGTAAAAGCCTTTCTAAAATGATAGTATAAAATTGTACTTTACAATCCTATAATATTCATGTACACATACGTGTGTGTATAAAAAACAAAATTGTAGAATAAATTGTGTAGCTTATTCACAATCTAAAGAATTCTGTGTTATGAGTATACTTCAAGACAAGATATCTATACTTCCTAAATTAAATCTGTGAAGCCAATAAGTAATCTAACTCTGAACAAAGCAGAACAAAACAATTATAAAGTAAGAATAAAATTTTCAGCATTTAAAAAACAATTTGGAGTATTGGTTATAATGTAGCATTATCTATGGATGCTATGAGAACAATGAGCATCTAAATATGTTTAATAATTGTCTCTCTATTTTACAGATCACAGTATTTAGAACTGCAGCAATACTATTTAAACAATACTACTGAGATGAGAGAAATACAACTTTGCTGGATACTAGATTGCAAGCTCAAGATGAAACCAACACTCTATCAAAATACCATGACTCCAATTGGTTTTGTTGTTCTTCTTCTTCTTGTTACACATGAAAATTTTAAGAATGTTCTTTGAATTGTTAAGATCCATCATATAGAGGTTTTTCTTCTTCACGTACAACCTACTGGCTTTTGGTTCTCTAGATTTCTTTTTGTGTTTGCATTCCATGTTAAATATTCTGACAACTCCCATCAAAATCAATATCAAGATTCCTCTGCACTAAGAGATACACTGGGAAAATTCTAGCCTCAAAATGAGGTCTAGGTTAATACCTCTTTTTTTTTTTTTTTTCAGAGCAGAAGTCTGAGGCTCCAGCCTCACAGATGTGTTAGTACTACAATAATTGGCCTTCTTGTTCCTATAAAATAGAATCATTATTCCCTGCACAAAAACAAAATGTGCAGTCCCTGTATCAATTGGATCTAGCTGCAAGGGTCTGTCACCTGAGCCATGCCACACCAACATTCAGGAGAATGCACACTTTGTTCTTTTGGTTTAGTGATTACATGTAATCATGCTTTGGGATATCTAATGCAGACTTTTCTTTCAATCAAAATTTATAAAGACATTTACTTGTATGTTGGTTTTAGATTTTATGGAAGATGACCAGTTTATCAGAAACGTCATCAAAAGTGATTTTTCAACATGCCACATGATCATATTATCCCCTTTAATTGGGTAGGGAATATAAATACCCAACCAGGTAAACTGCACTCATGTGGAAAATAAATGAAAAATAGATACAAAGATTAATATTTTTAAGAGACATGTCTAGTCAGTATTTTAACTGCTCATTGCACACAACTCTTTCTTTTTTATATATTATTTTTAGTTGTACACAATATCTTTATTTTATTTTTATGTGGTGCTGAGGATCGAACTCAGAGCCTCGCACATGCTAGGCGAGCACTCTACTGCTGAGCCACAATCCCAGCCCCGCACACAACCCTTTCATAGAATTGCTTTGTCTCAAATAAACTTTGGTGTGATGAACTATATTTTAAACAAATACAAGTTTTGCTATAAAACTATCATTTTTTTTTTCCCTCTGAAGTTGGAGATATTTAAAACTACAGTTGATACTGTTCTCTGTTCATGGTGGCTGATCAAGAGCTATGAGCAAAAGTTATAAAGCATCTGTGGGATGTTAAAGAAGCTTAAACTTTATGTGTTAGCTATAGTTTTATTCTTGGCTTTATGTTAATACTGTCATTTTTTTTTCTTTTTTAAACTCACCTTTGATGAATTGCATCTTGTTATATGTTATGTAATTTTAATTAACCCTTTCCAAAATAAGGCAGAATATTAATTAATGACTCCATGGTTTCATGGCAGCAGACCCTTGCAGAATCTCTCCCCAACTCATCTGTGCAGTCAGCCTTTCCTCAAACAGTTCCTTCTCACACATTTTTTTCTCCTTCTACTCTGATTTTCTTATGACTTCCTGAAAACACAGTTGGACAATGCTGAATCTCATCTCACAAAACCTTTCTCAAAGTTTATCTTTTGTTAGAATGAATTAAAGTATAATAACTGTGAAATGAGATTCTTTGCCTTTACTTCGCCTTTTCTCAATCATACTTAAATTCAGTAATATCCAAGATGCTAAATTCTCCATATTGAATCATATAAATTTTACCTTTCAAAGAAATCTAACTTGAATTTAGAACAAAGCCTAGATTAGAAAACAAAAATCTAAGACCTGGCTTTGATATGTGTTCTTTCCATTGTATGATCTCACTATCATGCAATGTTAATACATTCTTACTTTTAGATAGGCTTTAATGTCTTTAATAGACCTCAGCTAATTTAAAAAGTCAACTTAAAATTTTCAGTTATTCTGTAACATTCTTTGTACTAAATACTAACTGAAGGAGGGCAATCTTAAAATCTGTTTGCTAGGCAGACCCTTGTAGTATGAATGGATTGGCTAAATTGACTCACTAAAATAGAATTCATGCAACCAATTTAAATATGAGTAACCTTTCCAAGATGACTAAAGGAAAAAGCGACTTGGGGTATGTCTACCTCCTAAATTCCCCAGGTCCTAATACGGGGGGCTGATGCTGATGTACTTAGTACCCTGGCACTCTCCTGGTGTGTGCCTCTCATGGAAGTCAGCTTTGTTCTGCTCTACTTTTAAGTAGAAGAAAACTGGAACCCAAGAGCTCCACGGAGGGGAGGCACTTCCTGCTTGAGTTCTGACTTGCTTATGTGGTTTGTTTGCATTATTTATTTATTTATGGTCGGGATCACAAGTAGAAAGTATTGGCCCTTTGAAGAATGAATGCGGCTGTCATCCTCCATTTCCTATGAGATGTCACAGCTGTGACAAGGAAGGGTTTATAATGGCACAGTTCGGTGCCTTCATAATTTATTCTCTCTGATTTTATGCTCTTTTAGTCTCCTGCTCAACCATCCACTAACAAGCAGTGATATTAGCCAATAAATCAAAGACGTCTGCTTGTCACCACCAGATGCTTGGCCACATCGCCTCCGATTATGAGACGTACAAAAGGACAGTTTCATGTAGGGAGCTCAGCAGAGGTGTTCCAGTGATATTCTGTTTGATAGGAAACCAGCGTGAGGTGAATATAGTAAAATTCAATAACTTTTATGCCTTGTAGCAATGAAGAACTAAGTTGAAATAAAACTGGAAGTAAATTAGGACCTCACCTTTATGACTATTCTTTTTATGATTCTAAATCTCTTCCTTTATTACTTCAGCACAGGTGATAGGAAGAAGAAATATTTTAATATACTCAAGTTTATTTTTCTGGGTCTGAGAATTTATCTCCCTTTTCTAAAAACAACAAATAAGACATTTGCATTAGTCTATTAAATGTATCTATTAAAGCATCCATTATTTCTAAGGAAATGCAATAATAGTACAATAATGTTGTATGAATTGTAGTGAATGTATAAGAAGAATATAATTCTATTTTTCCTTTACTATTAAGAGCTATTGTCAACTCATTAAAACCATCCATTAGATATTAATTGCTTGCAATTTCCTTTGTCTCGTTATTCAAACTACTGATCTACCACAATGTAGATATACTCCACCTAAGGTATATAAAAAAGGAGAGTTTCAGCAGACTGAATTTATAGAACACAAATGAATGTACACAATGTTTTCTAAAACACTTCTCAATGCAATATTGGATATTTAAAAAAAATACAAGAATTTTTTTTTTTTTATTTTTCCTTTAAGTGAACAGAAATAAAGAAGAGAGGTTTTGCTGCTTTTATTTTATCAAAGATGTTTATAACTTTTTCCTCATCTGAGACATTAAGCATATTTATATATCAAATATGTAGCTAGATTGTTAATTTGACATTTTAGCTATACTAACAAATTGCTATAGAATAATACAATAGCTCTTAAACTACAAATCAAATTTTATTGTAAGGGATAAAAGGCATATATAATTATGCTTCATATTTAATTCACAGGACCACTGTTTATCTTGTGACTACATAAATTGCCCTTGCTTTTTTTATGTTTTCTTTTGACTTTTAGTGGTTGTAAAGAATGCTATGTTAGATGATTCCGAAAATGAAGACTCCCCAGTGCCTCAATCAGATATCAATTCTCAGAGGCTAGTAGAAAAAAAAATCATTTTTCTTCTTGTTTTTAGTCAATTTTTCATCTTATTTTCATATCATAGATGTTTCTAAATTATGTGTTTTGACTATGACATCATTTAATCTTTCTCAGTGAAAGAACTTTAATGTTCCAAAGTGTGCACCATCGACATAATAACTTTTTACATTAAAATCTTTATTTGCATGATATGGTTTGGATATAGAATGTCCTAAGTTGACATGTGTTGGAAGCATGGATCGAATGCAGCAAGGTTCAGAGGTGGGGCTTTTAGGAAAAGATTGGATCAGGAGGGTTCTAAGTTCATCAGTGGACTGATCCATTGATGGGTTAATTCACTGAAGGCTAAAGAGACCCATAGGAGATGAGATCAGTTGGAGGAAGTAGGTCATTGCAGGCATGCCCTGGAAGGGTTTTTCTTCTCTTTCTCTTCCCTCCCCTACCATGCCCCCTTTCTCTCTTTCCCTCCCTCTCTCTCTCTTCCCTCTTTCTGCTTTAGATACTTATGAGCTGAATAGCTTTCCTCTGCCATGCCCTTCCCTTCTGTTAAGATGTCTCAGTTCCAAAGGGATGGAGCTGGCTGACAATGACTTTAGATCTCTGAAACCATGAATCAAAGTAAACCTTTCTTCCTCTAACTTCTTCTTGTCAGGTATTTTAGTCACAGTGCCTGAAAAACTAGCACATTGTATATATTCAAGCAGTATACATGTAAATTGCACTCAATTTAGATAGTGATGTTTTAACATTGTTGTTACTCTGTTGTTGTTAGTATTGTGTTACTATTTGTATTATAACTTTTTACTCTGCTATTTCATGATGGCTCGATTTTTCTTCAGCCTATTAGGTGTTGAAAGTTGTCATATATCTAAAAAGCTTAGAGAATATAATTCAGCTGGAATCATGTGATTGGAGTCCTTTTATTTCTCTGGCCTACAGAATTATTAGTTATAATTAGGTACTTAAGTACCATTTTATATTCTGCAAAGTTTTTGAAACTATCTTCTTATGTCTCACATTACTCTCTAACAAGAGCAAATTTCATTACATTAAACACAAGAGATCAAGGAAGCACACTAAAAATAAACTGAGTAACACATGTAGAAGTAAAATAGAAATCACAGGTATATTAAGGAGGTGAAAAATTACAACAACAATAGTTTGGCTTCTGCATGACTACCACAAAGAAAAGCCTTCCTGCTTTCTTCTCAAGAAGGGTATCAGTTTGTATTGCCCTACAGTAAAATGATAAGGATGACTTGAAAAAAATGAAGAAGAAGAACTGTGAGAACACAGAAAATGAGAAGCAGATTAAGGATTTTGGTAGTATTTACTTTTGATGAGACACAATTAACACTAAATTTACCAGCTAAGGAAACCTATGAGTTTAAGTGGATTTGATTGGATTACTCAAAAGCAATGAAAATCAGCATATGTGAAGTTGTTTACACTTTTTTTATGAAATATTTACAACTTGGTAGAGCCAGCGCAATTTGGAAAGAATGTGTCACAAAGCTTGCAGTAGCTGTACAAATTATTGGTCTTATCTCCCCATTATATCATTCCTTGGCTTAGTAACATGTTTTATTTGTGGGTTCCATGATACTCGATTGGGTGAAATAAAATGCAGTCATCTGGTACCTGTCATCTTGAATGCACACTCAGAGATAAAATATAGGAAACTGTTTCTCACCAATAACATCATGAGTAAGAGTTTTGATTTACTCTGTGGCACTTGTAACTAGACACACACACACACAAACACACACACACATAATGTATATGACATCATTGTGAAATAACAAAATGTGTGTGTGTATATATAGATAGATATGATAGTGATCTCTCTCTCTATATATGTATATATATATAGTTCTCTCTATATACATATATATATATAGTTCAAACTCTTTGAATATATATATAGTATGTGTGTGTGTGTATATATATCATTGCCATTTTCACTTTATCCCTGGGCAGATCTATGAAACCCACACTAAGAGCACCACTCTACATCATGTAAACTATGTCTGATTTTTCCCATTGGCAGGAGGGGTTGATCTATACTCTCCTAAATCCAAGTCCAGATGTCAGCCAGAGAAATAATGAGGTAAATTTGATCTCAAGCAATAGCCAACATAAACAAGTTACTTCACCAGATGATAGGGGAGAGTTGTAAATGTCTCTTACAAGCAATAAAAAAAGTATTTTTTTTTCTTCCATAGCTTTCAAACCCTATCAACAATAATGCATTCTAGGAACGTTTCCATCTATTGCAGATCAGGAATTCCTGATCAGGAATTTCCTCATGACTTTCTATTTATAGTTTAATCCAAATGACAGTTAACTGACTTGTTATTTTACTCATAACTCAGCATCACAAATATGCCCTTATCTGAATTCTGGGATTTTCATACTATGACAAAGTCAAAAACACCATGAAAATTTTCTTCACCTTTCCCCTTACTATACCCTACACTTTCTGAATGCAGGTAACACTATTTGTATGATGTATCTGCCATCTATCATATTTTTTGCATCATTATGATTATTGTTGATATCTAGATGAAGTATTTTTAAGGTTTCACATCTTCATTTTCTTTATTTGTACAATGTGACTAAGAGCATATACTTAAAATGTTGAGGTGTGGATTAATGATCTAATACTAAACTTTGTTGTAAAGTGCTAAACGAGGACTGGATGCCCAGCAAGACACCAATGGATAAATACACATTGGTGTTATGATGGGGGACACATTTTCTCCTAGAGCATGCAAATTTATTGAAAATAGTAAACAAATTATGTACCTAATAATATAAATTAGAAAGTATATTTAAGAATATATTCAAAATATTTAAATCTTTGTTTATGTCAGTTTGAGATCCTCTGGTTTTTATATATCTTGTAATCCAATAATAATAGCTACACACTAAACAAATTTACACATTTGTGTAAGCTCTATTGAAAAGTACATTTGTAGAAAGTATCATTTACAATACTGTCATGATTCAATTTAAAATACACTAATAATTATGCTGAAAAGTTTTATGTTACACAATTCATCAAGTGATTAAATAAAGCAAATATGATAAAAATAACTGCCATATCCTTTGATTAACATCAAACATTTAAATTATAAAATTTGAATTTACTTGATAGAGAAAAATATAAAACTGTTTTTAGAGAAAACCAATACTAAAAGTATCTAAATTATATCTGAATGCAATAAATTATTTCTGGGGAATACCTTAAATGGAAATCTATTAATTTTATTCACTCATTCATTCACTTAGTGCTCATTCATTCATTTGTGTGTCATCAATGTGTTCCTAGCACTTATATGAATACAAAATACTATTTTGTGTTTGAATGAATGCTGAATGACAACTTTTTTTTTATCTTTGTAGTGATGAGACCACAGTAAGTAATCTCTCAATTCCATAATTTGAAAATATTAGGACAGTAAAATATTTAAAATATACCCTCAATGATGTACATGTAAGAAAAACAGAAATCCTTTTCTGCTCCTGTACTGACTCTCAAGAAACATACATTTAATTTCACAAGGAATTTTATGAGTTTGCCTTCTCTAGTGAGACAGACAGAGGCAGAACTAAGTTTAATGCTTGGATTAATACAATTTTCAGCTCTAGAGCAAAAGGGATCATAATCATCATTGTTGCCATTAAAATACTCAGTTATGTACTATTCATTCCTGAGTGCCAAATCCTTTCCAGGTGGTTTACATAAGTAAGCTCATTAATCCTCACAGCAAGCTTCTAATATGGGAGGACCAACTTTGAATTTTAAAATGTGGGTGCAGCATGAGAAATCACTTGTCCAATACTACACACTGTTGGTGACAATCAGGATTCTAAACCAAATCAGTTTGAAAGATCATGCTCATTCTATTTGTCAATCTCTAATATTGATCACAGATGAGCTTGTAATACTAAAGCCTTGCTTTGCATTTTGTGGTACGGATCTCTATGATTCTCTGAAAATAAGATTTGATATTTCCATTCCAGAATACAAACTCAGAGAAGACTCTGAACACATTTGTAAATCTGTTCTGCAGTTTGACCTGCGTGAAGAGAAGATTTCTTCATTGAGAAATATTAGAAAGATAGAAATATTAGAATGAAAAGTTACAATAGGGAGAAGGAACTCTTTGTTTGAACTAAATATCATATTCACTCATCTCTTTTTAAAAATAACCTCATGTACTTCCAAATTTATTAAGTGTTTAATATTTCAGTACACAGAGTTATAAAAACAGTCTATATCTTCCTCCCCAAGCCAGGTAGGTCATGTTTGTTAACATATGGTGTTTGATTTAGAGTGTGATCCCGTTCCATAAATTCCTTCTTCCTTTGCAACCTTTCATAAGCTTTGAAAACATGTATAAGAAAATGTGTTTTTTACTCTATAAAACTAAATATCATCATTTGTCTTGTTCTCTGAAGATTCAATCAGCAAAACCTCCTCTATACTAGGTTTAAAAATAGAAAGTTGAAGAAAAGAACTTTCATAGTTCAATTAACCCATAACCCCCATCAAGCTCCCTTTTCCAAATTAGAACTTGAATGATGTGTCCAAACTCTAAGTCAGTTTACACAGCCACCTGCGTCTCTGATTTCCTCTTCTAGGAGTCTTTGAACCACGTCTTGCTTATCAGATTCTGACAGCTTTTCAATGCTTAGTAATAGAAAACTGTCCATGAGTTTTAAAGGATCACTGGAGCTATTATGAATAACTTCAGTAGTATAAATTTATTTACTGATTTATTATGCTACCTTAGGTATTTACATTTTTTGTTAATGAGATAGTTCTGGTGCAATTTTTTACAATAAATATATTTTTGTTAACCAATTTACATACATGTTTACTTTCACCATATATATTTTTTTCAATTTATTTGATGTTTTTTGTTGTATATCATGTCTATTCTGTAAAGGCTCTTCATAATCAACATATTTTTATTTAACATATTTCAAATTCCTTTTTTTTTTTATTTTTGGTACTGTATTTTGAACCAAGGGGGACTTAACCACTAAGCCATATATATATATTATGATCTATGATCTCACTACTTTCCTTGGGGCCTTTCTCTATTGCTGAGTCTGGCTTTGAACTAACAATCCTGTCTCAGTCTCCTGAGCCACTGGAATTGCAGGCATATGCCACTGCATCCAGCTCTAGTTTCTAAGTACATTTTCCTCATGTAAATAGTCATCTGAATGACACTTTATTGTCAAGTAAATGTCTAGAATTGTAAGTCAATTTCCTTTCATGTAATACACAATAATGACATTAGTTTCACCTGAGTGACAATTAATTATAAATAAAATTACTGAACTATAGATCATATTTTTCCAGACAATTTTTGTGACTTTTGTTCAACTATCATAGCAATTTATAGACTTCTCATCTGCTGAATATCACTTGGTTGACATTCTATGGTAGACAGATACTGAGGTGAATCTCAATGACCTATGGTTCCTTTTGTTCATACCATGAAAATACTGTCCCCCTTGAGTGCTGTTGGGACCTAAGGCTTACTAAAAAGTGATGTGCACAAAAGTGGTTACTCCATGTGATGCTAAGTTACATAAGAATTCTCTCTCCCTCTCTCTTTCCTTCTCCTCTTCCTCCTCATCCCTGTCCTTCTTTGCTCTCTCCTTGTCTCCCTCTGTTGCTACTCTAAAGAATCAAGTTGTCTTGAATCCTACACCCAAATGGAAATTTATTCTGCCCACGTTTTTTATTGTATATGATGTCTATTCTGTAAAGGCTCTTCATAATCAATAGTTTAACATATTTCCAATTTCTTTCTTTCTTTTTTTTTTAGTACTGGATTTTGAACCCAGGGGTACTTAACCACTAAGACCTTTTCATATATATATATATATATATTTGTTGTTGTTAATGAGATTCACATTTAACCAAGGAGCTTGGAGGTGCACCCTTCTCCAGTCACATTTCCAGATAGAACCCTGACCTGGTCAATTCCTTTATTATAGAGGATCCAGTTATGATCTGCCTGGACTCCTGATCTAGAGAAATTGTGAGGGTATGGATGTATAACATTTTTATCTACTGTGTTTATAGTGATTTGTAGCACAACATAAAATCATTCTATCATTCTTTTTTTTTATTTTACTTTTCCTATTTCCAGGCATTAATATTTGTCTATTATTACCAACCTTTTGCAGCTAGAGATTTCAAAACTATTCTGTCTCTCCATTACAATTGAACATCTTAGATCATTACCTGAAAATAAATGTTTACCATGTATAAAGATTGTTGAAAGAGTAAAAATTCTCCTATAACTAGTGACAGAAGAGCAGAAATCTGAATATACTATTTGATCTTAGGAATTCAGACTTGAAGACATTGTTTTCTGTGTCTAGAATTTTTGTGCTACCAGAGTTAGAATTTTTATTTTTCAATGCATAGAGCCATTTAGTACAGCTATAGTTTTTCATGGTACCAGTAACAACATGACTAGTAGTAAATTTCGGGGGCTAAATATCAATCATTTTATTCTATTATAATAACTATTTGTGAGGGAAGGCAGGAAGAGAAGGGCACCTGTTTGAAGTCTCAGGATCTCAACTGGATCTGTATTAATTTGTTTAATTTCTCTAGATTTAATTCTCCCTTTAACATAGCCTTGAACTGAGGTGGGAAATAACTGAAAATAATCTAAAGGCAGTTTCAGAGGTAGTCAGCTATAAGATGTCAGACTTGATGTGTCCCATTAGGTATAGCTGTAGGATATTAAACAAAATTTTGGGATACAATATCAAGTGAAGATAAGCACTCCTGATTCTTTAAGATAAGAAGGAACCACTGTTCTCCAAGGGACAGCTCAACATTGGGGACTCTGATAGTATGTCACAAAACGAACTTTTCATCATGTCATATTAACAAAAGGAAAAGGGAATTCATATTTACTAAGCTAACTTCTCTGGGTCTAGCACTGTGTTGGGCCTTCACATACTAACATGAATACCAGAGGTACCACAGTAGACCTGAACAAATACAATTAAAAAGTCAAAGACTTCCATTTTCAGCTGTGATATAAAAATATTTAGAAGCCACCAATCTCGTCTTAACACCAAGGAAAAGCTGAACAAATTGAAAATCAATGACATATTTTAATGACTCAACAAAGAACAAATGATCATCCTGAAATCCAGAATGACAGGTAAATTCAGAGTTACAACTAAGATTTGTTTATCAAAATCTACTGAAGCCATAAACTGGGAGAAACAGTGACATGATAAATTTGACAATGTTTTATAGGCTAAGTACAAAATAGTCTGAAAATGAGATATGCAGGGACCTACAATTTAGGAGAGTTCTCACAAATTCCTGAGTTTACCACAATGCAACCTCCAGGTTCTCACAATGAAGAGTCAGGAAAGATGGCCTGTGACTTGGGTACGAAGAGAGGAAAATAACCATTTAGAAATATGCTCAGAGCCTCCTATATAACCAGCTTAATTTTTACTAGGAAGATTTTCATACAGTACTATCTGACCTTGGGGAGGGGAGTTTCCTTCAAACAGCCCCTGCTATCCTTTCACCTAAGTGAAGAAAATAAGCCAAAGAAATACTTGTGAAGGCCACAGACAGTCAACTAAATGACAGCAATGCAATCATAAGATTAGAGAATATATTCCCTCCTCTACTCTTCATTACCATGGAAAAGACATTGGATTAGTAGCCCAAAAGACCTAGAAGACATAATGTCTAGGGAAGAGTCCTTAGGGAAGTCTAAAGACAGGAGGAGGAACAAACATAGAATAAAACTAGAGGAATCTGAAGTCTCTGGCGCCCACAACAAATATGGAACTCAGTCAAACTCCCAGCCAAGCTAACTTAACCATTGCAGAAAAGAGGTCTATTTCCTTTAGTTCCTATTATCAGATATATTTTATCAGGCTTTCAACAACAAACACGATAAAAAGTTATATTAGAAGAAAGAAAATGCCATCCAGAAATACAAAGCAAGCCTTGGAACTAGACTCAGCTATGACACAAATATTGGAATTATCAGATTGGAAGTTTGAAATAATGATAATGACTCTATTAAGGACTCTGATGGAAAAAGATACACAGCATATGATATTAGATGGGAAATGCAAGCAGGGAGAGTCAAACGCTAAGAAAGAGAAACGGCAATTACTTTTGGGCTACCAAACTGCCAAAAACATTGTAAAAGAAATGAAGAAGTCCTGAAGAGGCTCAATCATAGAACTGGGCATGACTGAAGAAGGAATACTAAAGTAAGCTACTGAATATAGGTCAGTGAACACATCCAGTGGAAACTGAAATGCAAAGAGAGAAAGGGATTAAAAAACCAAGTATAACATCCAAGATAATATCAATTTCAAACTGTGCAATATACACACAATAGGATAGCAGAAGAAAGAGAAGTAAGGAATAGTTCAAAATAACAATAACTAAGACCTTTCCAAAAATAGAAAAACATAAAACCATAGAGCCAAGGGGCGGGGTTATACTCAGTGGTAGAGTGCTTGCCTTGCACTTGTGAGGTACTGGGTTTGGTCCTCAGCACCACATTAAAAAAATAAATAAATAAAATAAATAAAGATATTGTGTCCATCTTTAAATAAATAAAGATACAACGTCCATTAAAAAAGAAAGAAAGAAAGAAAGAAAGAAAGAAAGAAAGAAAGAAAGAAAGAAAGAAAGAAAGAAAGAAAGAAACTTAAACAACAACAACAGAAAAAACAGAGCCAAGAAACACAGAACAACAAAAAGCAAAGTGGCCAAATGACATGTAGGGACACATTATAAACTGCAGAAAACAAAGACAGAAAAGGAATCTTGGAAGAAGTCAAAGTGAAACCAGAATTAGAAGGCAGATAGGCAAGGGTTGATTCCAGAATGGAGGGATTCAAATGTTAATGCCTTCAGAATTCTTCCTCCACTGTTATCAAGATAACCTGCCACTGCACCAACCTGTTGCTAAGGTAACCTATCCCAGGGATTGTCCCTTCCTATGGGAAGTTGTAAATCATTCCCCCTTCCTGCCCAGATCACTCTACCTAAGCCCCTCCAGCCCATCTGCTTCTCACCTTTTGGCCATCTCAACAAGCATTTCCTGGGCCTTGCTGGTCATGTAAGCAGGAAGGAGACATAAAGCCTAAGAGAGCAGGAGAACAAGGAAATCCTAGGAAATATAAAAAGTCAGTTTTGGGGATACCAAATACCATCTATGGCCTTCTGTGTTACCCCTTTTTAAATAAACCCTGCTTTATATGCTTGCCTGGTCGTGCTTCTCGAATGTTATACTTCAACATGTGAGGAAGCAGAACTTGTCACCGATAACTGGTGGTATCAAAAGGATCAAAACAATTTGCCTATGATACTGCCAGTTATTGGTGATGAGTCCTGCTTCCTCACATGTTGAAGTTTGAACATTAGAGAAGCACACTGAGGCAAGCATACAAAGCGCAGTTTATTTAAAAAGGGGTAACAAAGACTTCTCCCACGAGGGAGAAAGGGGCCATAACTGGTATCCTGATATCCCTAGAAGCCAGGTATTCTGCCCTTTTTATATGTCCTAGGCTTCCCTTGTTCTCCTGCCTTCCCCCCCTTATCTTTCTGCTTCCTGAATTTGTGACTAGGCCCAGGAATGCTCAGTGGGAGGGCCCAAAGGTGGGAAACAGGTGGGCTGAAGGGGAAGGGCAGGATGGTGCAACCCAGGACACATTAATTGACAACCTTGTAGCTCTCTGTAGGGAAGGGCAATTCCTGGGACAGGTTACTTTAACAACAGGTTGGAGCAGGGGCAGGTTCTTGATAAGGGTGGAGGAAGGGCTCTGAAGGAATTAACATTTCAATCCTACAGGGGACAGTCTCCAACTTGACAGACTCACTCAAATTTTGCCTCCTGGATCCAATCTGACTAGATTTACCTATCTACACTGTCTGCCTGTTTAATTCTGGCTTCACCTATAGAGAAACAATTAAGAATGACAGTGAAATTCTTATTATAAAATATACAAGCTTAGGTAAAGGAGTGAATTGCAAGAAGTATTCAAAAAAATGTACGAACTTTGAATTCTACATCCTGTGAAATTATCCTTCTAAAAGTGAAGCTGAATAATAATCTTAATCAGAACTAAGAAAATTACCAATAAGAAATGTTAAAAGAAGGGATTACAGAAGACAGGGATACATGTCTGAACTTGGATCTACTTGAAGGACAGGTATGATTGAAGAAAAAAAAATAAAAATATTTAAATTTTTATTTTTTAACTTAGAATTGCTTTATACTTTTTTTTTGTTGTTGTTGTTGTTGTTATTGGGGATTCAACCTGGGGACTCTTTATCACTCAGCTTTTTCTCCAGTCCTTTTTATTCTTTATTTTAGGGCATTGCCTTGCTAAGTTGGCCAGGCTGGCCTTGAACCTGTGATCCCACTGCTTCACCCAGGCATGGGCATGTTGGGATTACATGTGTGCATTACCATTCCAGACCAAGAAAAAGTTTCTTAAAAGTATTAAATGTGAACAATGTACACAATGACTACAGCACAAAGAAAAGTGAAATGAATTACAGCAAGAGCTTATGGAATGGAAATAATTTTTAAATTTATTTTATTACCAGTAAAGCAACAGATTATTTGAAAAGGACTTTGATTAGTTAAAAATGTTTACCACTGATTATTTTAAAGAAATATTATTGATATGCAAATAAGGGAGATAAAATGGAATTCTACAACATGCTCAGATACAAATTAAAAAAAAATGAGAAATGAGACAAGTACAATGAATAGAAAGCTCTTACAGAAGAGATGTGAAGTAACACGAACATACCAAAAATCATGTGATTATCGTGAATGACTCAGTAAGCTAATTTAAGACAGAGATTCTGAGATCGAACCAGTGAAACACAAAATTATATGGATGAACTTTAAATGCTCATCACTAAGTTAAAAAAAAAAAAAGCTAATTTGAAAACATTACATAAGATTGCAGTTGCAAGATTATAGAAACAGTAAAATAACACTTGTTTACAGGGGATATGATAATATGTCACAAACAATGAATCTTAAGTAACTTAAAAAAAAAAATCACTTAGGACATCAGGGTTCCGAAGAATTAATGTAGACAGTAACAACAACAACAAAAACAAAATCTAACTCTACTAAAAATCCAGGGAATAACCTCATGTGAATAGGCCGGGTAACTTTGGTGACTTAAGTAATGTGGTATTAATGGAACTTGTATAATTAAGTGCAAAATAATTGGATGAGTATTACACTCTAGGTGATAATATGTTTCTAGTGGTCTAGGGCTTTGCAATTCTGATATTCTAGAAAGGAATACTAAAGGAACAATTAAGTAAACAGATGCAGGTGGTAGAAGCAAGGTTCCTCCATGCAGTTGAAGATTAGAGATAAGAGAAGAGGCTGAAAGAGTCACATGGTAACAGATTAGAATTGGAACTGTCATTAGTAACTCATACTTGGCTTAATATAAAGTTGGTTCCAAGTAGAAATATTTACAGATATATAGATACACACACACACACACAAACACACACATACAGAGGTTAATATGTACACTTATACTTTTCTGCCCATTCACTAAGCATGCAAAGATTTAATGACGTTCCACTAGCTACAAGCATGGCCTGAGTCCAAATTTTGACTTCTAATACCATCATCAATAAAAGCAACAAGGACTTCTGAAAGAAATGGTTGATTTTACGAGGCAGGAGAAAATATAAAGAATAGTCCTTGTGTGGAAAATACCAAAAGGAAGAAGAAAGAAAACCTATATGAGAGTATGTCATAGGATACAGGAGCCAAATAAAAACTCTCAATAGCCAAAGATGGGTTAATTTATGCAACAAATTATAACTCAAAGGATGACATAGTAGCAATAAGTTCATACTGACATTATTATTATTATTATTATTATTATTTTACAGAAGAATATCAACCATGCATCATGATTGCAAATACTTGGTAAAGGTACTGTCTGATCAAGAAGTGGAGCACATGTTAAGTGCTGGATGTTCATAGTATCTTCTTTTGAAAGACTACAATATGAAAAAAACAAAAACAGTAGTATTATGGTAAAGAAACCTGACAAGGTTTTCAAGATGATTAAGGTCAACACCAACACTCATAAATCACATTGATGACATGAAATCTTAATGTCAAGGGATGAAAGTGATGCTTTATAGTACATAAGCCAAAACTTATAATGCCAATATAATAATGAAAAAAGTCAGAAAAATCTCAATAAAGGAACAATTTTTTATAAAAAGGTCATATGTTAATTTAAAACTCAGGAAATATATTTGCCTTTTTTAGGTTATAAGGTAAATGGAGATTTTGTGCAGCAAAATTGTTACGTGATTACTTTCAGTATTCATAAAGGGTAAGTTAAAATCCTTGCTCTAGTGCTTGCAAGATATATTAGCTTCGGTGTCTATACTAGTTATATGTAATATTCATTTAGCAATAACCCCCTACATTTGAATGGTTCAGAGAATAATTTGCCATTGAAACTTTAAGGGGAAGGCATTTCCATTTACAAAATGTTAGATTGGTTAATTTGAAGTTCCCGAGGAGAAGCTGATAGTCTGGATACATGGGGATCTGTATTCAATGTGTGTGATTGGAAAGTAGCAGAATTCTAGAAATGGAACTCCAGAGCATTTGGCATCAACAGTTTGTTCACCCCAGTTCTGAGAATGGCCAGCTAAGAACTAGCGTGGCTACTGTATTATCAGGAGAGCTGGATTTATGAAGTACATTAGATGGATGTGAACCATTAAAATCACCCAAATGACTTCTCTTGTGTTATACTGGGTTCCTCCGGTTAACTTTTTTTTTTTTTTTTTTTTTTTAAGAGAGAGGGAGAGAGAGGGAGAGAGAGAGAGAGAGAGAGAGAGAGAGAGAGAGTTTTAATATTTATTTTTTAGTATTTGGAGGACACAACATCTTTGTTTGTATGTGGTGATGAGGATTGAACCTGGCCGAACGCATGCCAGGCGAGCGCACTACCGCTTGAGCTACATCCCCAGCCCTCAGGTTAACTTTTGATTACATTCAGCATTTCCATGTATATTTATACAACAAAAGTGCACTGACGAGAACAATTGGAATATACGCCTCCCATTGTTCTAAAATAGAATCATTAAAAAGTAAAGTAATTTGAGTTTAAATATGAAGATAGATATGCAGTTCTCATTGGCATTCAGCTACATGATGATTTTATCTGAGCAGAACATCTATTTCAAAAAGCAAAATTCTCTTTGAACATCAATGAAAANTTTATATATATATATATATATATATATATATATATATATATAAAATAAAGTTGAATTTATAAATAAAGCACAGGAAGAAATTAACAATAATCAATAATAAAATGGAATAATTATAAAAAAAATATGGTAACAAACATTATGTGGTTTATCTAAAAATATCTTCCTGTACTCTATGCATCCTTCTTCTTCTTGTGATCATGTGAGATGATATAATGCCAACCTGATAAGACAAACTGAGGTAGATGCTTTAGGTTTGTGATGTAGTATTTGTCTACTACATAATGGTTAATTGAACAAAAATACTGTGGTACTGCAACAGATGATTTCATAAGCATGATAGCTTCTAAGTAATAAAGGAGACTTGTATATAGAGTGTGGATACATTAGACTAAGGGAAAATCCACATCCCAGATAAGACAGAGAGAAAAGGAAGGTGATTTCATCATGCTATTAAGAAAAAACATACAATTTAAAACTTATGAAATGCTTATTTCTGGAATTTTCCATGTAATATTTCTGGACCAATAACAAATAAAAAGTCAAATAACAAATAAGGAGGAGCTACTATATCAAATAGTGATTCTATTTAGCCAGAAAGTCAACCAATTACTTTATGAATCTACATAGGAAACCAATCAAGTCCCTGATTTTTATCATTTTTTCCATACAGAAGTCAAAACTGCAATAGAATGATTGTGACATAAAACATGAAAGTATGAGTTTTCTTTTAGAGACTATGTCAACTAACTCTTTAATTTCTCTTACATTTTCAGTCTGTCTTGCAGTTTATCTAGTGCCATATTACTAAATCTAGCCAGTGGCCTGAGAACAGAAATGATATATATGTAATGTTGGGACTGTAACATTTGACGGTATATATGCCTTGTCTTTCTTTCTTTTCCTGTCTTAGAAATATTGATGATTACAGAGTCCACACAAAGACTGGGTTTACTGTGACAATGACGCTGAGATCCAGCTTAGTGAAAAGGATGTTTCTTTGCAGTCTACACATGGGTTGGAAGAAAAGGAATGGAAAATGGGTTAAGCAGTGACAGACTGAAGCTAAGATTCTGGCACTTTATAAACCTTTCTGGCAGATGAAGAGATTTAAATATATATGGCATATTCATTCATTTCACATTATACCAAAAGAACAGTACTTCAATCTTTAGAAGACACAACCTTCCTTGAAGAACCACCTTCCAGAACCACAGCTAAAAGATGCACAGAGGCTAGAGTGGCATTAGGACTAAGCCACTGAGCTTTCAGGACTTTTGTATTGGTTAAACTGCTTTGATATGCTCCTAATAAAAGTATAACTTATAATGTATTTCCCTTCTGAATGAATTCTAATATGTACTGAGTCATTTTTAAAATCAAGTCAGTTTTATTTGGGTCTATTCTTGCAAGAACACATTAAATAAAATATTGTTAAAGAAAGATAGAAAAGCTGTTAGCATCTGAATTTTATCATAGCTAAAGCTCAAGCTGAGACTTCTCACAAAGATGTATTTTCCCAGGGTAGATCTTTTATTTGGTATGGCAAAAGAAATGACTACTGCTTAACAAAAATCACACTATTATCATACAATAACTAATGGCCATTCACTTTGCCTGTGTAATAGAATTCAGTTTCTAGTTTAAACAATACAGAGCTGTAGGATTAAGAACATTCATGTGCATTAAAAATAGCTAAAACAGATATTAGAAGGTAAATCCGTTCAAATTGAGTACTGTTAGCAGATCTCCAATTACTGGTAGTTGGATGCTGGCTTTAGTTGTTAACTAAGCAACAGTAGTATGAGATGATTTCAACCTTAAAATGGCCACATAGCCAGAGTGCCCAGTGTGGATAACATTTCCCAAAACAATAAGAAGAAATTTGGGGTGCAGTGACTTTTAAACAATGGCTAAATAAGGTTATGATAAAATAAATCAGAGAAGTGAGATGGTTTAATGGCTTTTTAATGAGCCTAATGTTTTCCATTTTAATGAGCCCTCTTACATCAGCTTTAATCATTTTATGAGAATGAGAAATGATTGAGAAATGGCTTGCATTAATTCAATTTTCTGTTCGGTCTTCCCACAAGCCATTATGGCACAGTGGCTAATGGGAGTCAACTTGGATAAGTGGGAACTTAGATAAAAGGACAAGTCTCAGCTAAATTTAGCTAGACACTTGATATGTTACCTGGTGATAAGGTTATACTTCCTCATTTTTCAAAGTGAGCATACCAAATGCCTGCATGGTGTTTTAACACTATATGCCACAAGCAAAAATTGATTAGGATAGTTGAAATGATCTATAATTTGTTCTAATGAATTCTACAGAATTGTGTTAAAAATACCTACTTTTTTTTATTAGTGGTGTATTAAGATTTAAAAATAACCAAACTGTGTAATAAATACTTTTGAGAAAAAAATAGTGCTTACAATCACATTAAGCCTTTGTATTATAGAACACAGGACATGATTTCTCTACTATCTATATCAATGGTATGGAAATTCTTTAGCTATATGAAATTATATATGCAGAAAACCCTGAATCCTTATGAATATTCATGAAGAAGTAGTCAGTAAATACAAAAATATAAAATTAAAAATGATGGCAGGCTCTGATCTGTCAATGAGAGTTATTTAAAATGAGCCAAGAATCCACCTCTAATTCAGGTTAAAATATTTATTTTTAAAAATATAAGCAACACTGTATGACTCATAGAACTAAAAGGCAAATTCAAGAATTAAATATCAATAGTGATAATTTACTGTACCTTTTTCAGAAAGGTTAAAAGAAAATATTTTCAATAGTTTTACCAAAAGGAAATTATAATTATTCAAAGGTAAATTATTATTTATTTGAACACTACATAATATGTAAATGTATAGGAACATCATAAGGTGTGCCATAAATACATATCATTTTTTGTACATCAGTTAAAAAATTCAAGAACAAGATTGAAAAGCATAAGAAAAATTTACACAGAAAAAATCATACCCAACACCTATTCCATGAGGACATCCCACCCAATAGAAGTCTGGACTCTAAAAATTCTGACTGTTCTGGGCAGCAGTCACTACTGGTAGACCAGAGCAACAGATGTGCCTAGAACCTAGAGGTTGCTGCCATCATTACTACCCCAACTGCCAGAATAGATTCTCTGCATTCATATCACTTTAATACATTTTTTTACATGATATGTGATTACAGTAGGTTCTTTCTGAAGATTTCTTCCTAGGCTAGATAAAAGACAACTACAAACATAGGCATTTGCAACCTAGTTCATCAGAGGCAGATTCTCCTCCCACACAAATTCATGAGGCAGAAAATACAGCCAGAGACAGGAAAAGAGATGAGTTAGAAACTTGGAAAAAAAACCAAAACTGATGGATAGACAGATTCTAGGATGCAAATGAATAGAAAAAGGTTAATATATAGCAATTTTAAGAGGCAAACTTTCAAAAATCTAAAGAAAAAAAAAACTATCAACTGAATTCAAATGGAGTATACCAGCACCATTATGTAATAGATATCGTGTTTAGCCCTATATGATGAAGCAAAATGGAAGGAAGGTAGAACTAATACTTTTTAAAATCTATTAAGTGATAATTATTTACTTTATCTTTTCCAAAAGCATTTGCCTTCAATGATTTAACAATTTTGTTGGGAGACAAAATTGCTCTAGTCTTCTAAAAGCAAAGAAAAATTATATCGTAATATCTTCTAAACTCTCATAAAAATAAAAATAGAGAGACTATGTTCAAGGCAGGTGATACATATATATTTGTGGACATGTAAGTAAAAGTTCTTTGGGTACATAATAAAATGCAAGAGAAAATAAAGATAATAAAGCTATAATAAAAATCATTTTTAAGATATTTAAAAATATTTGTTATATGAAAACCTTACCTCCTAAGAAGTCTTCACCATGTACATCCCTATCTTCACATATGTGTTAAATGTTTATCCTAGTAGCCAGCTACATATGTAGAGTCACAGCAAAGACAAGTAAGAAAAAACAAAACAAACCAATCAAATGAAAAAAAAAAAAAAAAAGCAAAATGAAGGCAATGAAGACAGATAGCAAGGCAAAGAAATTGCAAAGAACCTGAGAAAAGTTGGCAAAATACTGCAATACATGACTTTCTTTTCCAAGTGCAAAATGTTTGAATCACTCAAAAATTAATCAATAAAAGTATTCCCTTCCCATTCTCCTCAACAATAATTCCAAATATTTATTACTCTTTATAGCCCACAGCTTTTTCAATTACAATATAGAATTTGCCCCCTATTTCACATGAAAATTCACCCTAAAATGTTCCATGCTACTACTTTGCTCTAGTCTTCTAAAAGTTCCTTTCAATGTTTCAATCCCATCCACTCCTTTTTCCCTTAGGACTCAGTATTCTGTGCCTCCTGCATTGCCTCCTAAAAACAGTGCCTATAAACAAACTTAACTGCTTGCATTCATTCTCCAATTTCCCATTTCCATCTCTCAGTACCAGTTTTCTCCTTAGTTCTTAAAATTTGACTTCACTGACCACAGGTTTTTGAAAATAGAATTATTAAATCTTCTAGTCTGCTCTCAAATACCAAGTTCAGTAGCAATTGTTTCATATTTCTCCCATGGGGCTTACTTGACACATCTAGGTAATGTCTATAACACCCATCTCTAGTTGCTTAGTAAGCTTGAACTGACGTGGGTTTCCTCATTGACATTAGTATTTTTTCATTGCTTTCCTGACTTCTCTTCAGTTCCTTTTCCTGTCTACCACCACTTGACACTGTTTTTATTTGCTGTGATTTCATACTCCATATTGTTGTTCTTATTAAAGACTTCCTGAATGATTCCGAGTCCATATGTAAGTTCTATATTCTCAGCTGCTCCTTTTCCTGAACTTTTTATATTATACTTAATTGCTATTTCACCTCTGTTCCTGACTTTTACAGAGATGATTCCATTATTCCATGTCACAAACAAAAGTCGCCACCTATTTCTACATCCTCTTCCTTCTTCATTCATGTTTGCATTAGTGCCACCAATGAACATAGAATCACAAGTCATCTCTCTGTATCCTTTCCACACTGTTTAGTCCACAAGTCCAATAGAGTTGTCTAATAAAAACTTTTAAATATTTTTTTAGTTGTATTTTGACACAATCTTTTTATTTATTTATTTTTATGTGGTGCTGAGGATTGAACCCAGTGCCTTGCATGTGCTAGTTGAGCACTCCACCACTGAGCCACAACACCAGCCCCTAAATATTTTCAAATCCATCTTTTCCATCCCCACAACCCTGTTATATTCTATTCCCTCATTACTTCTCTCACTGTCATACAAAAAATTCCAAAAGTTAACAGTGAATAATTTCATTTATAGTTGTCTATCCTACTCTATAGGCAACAGAACATATAAAACATAGTAAGTGTAAATAGCAAATTCTTTTTAACTGTGTAAAAATTGTTTACTACAAGTTTAAATTTTATAAAATCTGAATTCGTATTAATGTATTAAAATAAATGAGGCATTTATATTTTAAAACTCTGCTCTTTTAATTAAGAAGCTTTTTAAGGAACATTTTTGAAATTAAGATCTATGAATATTAGTGATCTGAAATAAATTAATATACATTTTTTAAAAATGTTAAAAAATTAAATAAACTCGAGAAATAACCAGATAAATGAAATTTCTTTTCTACAAAACCTAGTAGAAACTTTATTATGCTAACATGTATTAAGAATTCTAAGAGGAATATATCATCTTTAGTATTTCATAAGTATATTTCACCAAGGAGTCTCTTTATCATAGTATAGTTATTAACAAAAAAAAAAACACCTTTTAAAATTTTTAAAAACTGAAGTGTTTATAAAAACAAATTATGCTTACATGTAAACAATATGAAATTTTAGGTTGTATAAATCAAAATTAATTTTATATTATTAGGTTATTTGCTGGAAACAAGTTTCCAGTCTTTTCTAAATATACTGATTTATGAACAGCAAATTAAGACACAGAGTATGGAGAGAAATTGAGTTTGAAATCATTTTGCATGTAACGTGTGATTCCCTTTGGAATTTATTTAAATCCTTCTGAGATATGCATCCATAATATTGCTAAGAAATACAGGATTAGGCTGGAATAAATTAGCAAGATGATTAATTAAACCAGAAATATTTATCATTATTAAAAAGTGATATCTCAAGGAATCTAAAAACCTATCTTATTGGACTCTCGCTAAATCTAGACTAAATTCAATATACTTTGTATATTAAACTCTAGTTTCTTTGTAAAATACAGGAACAGGAGTTTAAAAAAGTATATGATGTGGTTTAGAAAACGGCATGTGTGGATTTTTGAATTCATGTTTAATCTCTCATTTTGTCCTTCATTTAACAGAAACAAAATGATTGTGTGAAGTCTCCAGGAGTCTTTGAAAGGTGCAGAAAATTACCAGATAAGTGAGTCTGGTTTGCTTGATGTTCCTGTAGACATCATCTGAACCTACACTTCTGAATGTTTCCTATCATTTTGGTAAAGATGGAGAACAGTCCAGGTGACTACATATACATTATTCCTTTACATCCAGATAACTTTGTTTGAAAGACAGAGACCTGTTGATTTTCTTTTGGAATAAATCAGGCCCAAACTATACATCAAAAAATATAGAATTAGTAATAATGCAATGGTAGGAACATCTCAACTCTTCAAAAAAAATTACATGGGAAAAATTCCTTAAAGATCAAAATGTTCATGGTAAAAGTGTACTGATGACTTTTATTATAAAAAATTCCAAACATGTGTAATAATAGAAATGGTATAATGAACTCCCAAGTACCCACCTGAAAAAACTTGTGGTAAATTTTATTTCAAGAATGACTCTGGTCCTTTCTGTAATCTGAATTTTCTGGGGTAAATATAACACATTTCATCAATTTGCCTGTAAATATTTTAAGCCCATTTCTAAAGAACAGAATAATTTTATAAATGAAAACAGTACATTAAGTGCTTCATATCTGTGAATTCCACATTGCTAGGTTCAGAGATACAAGATGGCAACCAATCATGGATGGGAAATATTTAAAAAATAAAAAGTGTCTGTACTAAACTTTTTAAAAATAATTTTTAGTTGCAGATGGACACAATACCTTTATCTTATTTACTTATTTTTATGTAGTGCTGTGGATAAAACCCCAGTGCCTCACATGTGCAAGGCAAGCACTCTGCCACTGAGGCACAATCCCAGCCCCATGTCTGAACTAAACTTGTAGAGGTTTTCTTGTCATTAATCCCTAAACAATACATTGTAACAACTATTTGCATAGCATTTGCATAGTGTTAAGTATTTTAAGTAGTGTGGAGAGGAATTAATGAATACAATAGAATATGTATAGTTATATGCAAATACTACTTTTTTCATTTAATATAAAGAACTTGACTATCTGTAGATTTTGGTAATGTCAGGGGGTCTGGGAAGCAATCCCTTATGAATATACAGGGAAGACTTTACTACTGCCTCATTTTTAAATAAATAAATAAATAAACATAAAGATTCTTCACTATCATGAAATACGAAACAAGTGTTCAGATTTCATGATTATATTACAAATGCATATATTTAATATTATAGTTTGCTTAGATTTGAATTTTAAAAGTCCATAAATTGCAAATGGCTAATGTGTCCCTTAATTACTTTGTTTCTTTACTGATGCTCTTTTTCACTAAAGCCTCCACAATAAACTGAGGGGGATTGGGATGAAAGCCATTTATAAAGATGGGGAGAACTGAGAACAGAAAGCCATTATTTGGTATCCAACTTCACCATCTGCTTAAGCACTCATCTTGCTGTGCTAATTCTGTGACTATAAGAGCAAGGAAGAAGAGAACTGGAAAAAGGGTGTTGGGATAGGGGGAGGCAGAGCTGTGGTGCAGCTGAATTTTATTTATTTGTTTGTTTGTTTGTTTATATTGTTTGGAGAACTCAAGGTATGTATTTCCCAGGAATCAAGAAGACCATGTAGGAGGAGCAGAACTAAAGTTCCTCAGTCATTGTTTTGCATGAAATGGTTACCCACTGGGACAGAGAGCTCTACTGGCAAGAAAGCTAGAGAGATGGTTCCTTATGAAGGTATGGAGCTCCTGTTGGAGCTGAGGGAGGTATGGAATTCCACCATGACCCTTCTACATTTCTAACCTATGCACTACTAGAGCAAATCAGGAGCCTGGCCTTTCAACTGGGAAGGGAGGAAGAAGTGGTGGCCCATACTACAGTCAAACAGATCATACTTTTGTCTCTTTCCCTCTCCTTTCTCAGGCTGCAAGCACATTAGAATAGGGAGGTCTTAAAGAGAAAGGAGGAGTGTTTCTGGAGCAGAAGACATCTCCTTCTTTCCCCACCCTCCAACACTCCAGCAGGACATGGCTCTCAGCTCAAGTCTATGTGCAGAGGTGATATTCAAATGAGATGATACAAACAAGTCTTATAATGAAGTGGATTTTAAATAACCAGAGTGAATGAAAAGTTGTGAAATCTGTCAGAGATGTCAATAAGAACATTTTGACAGATTGCAGTCGAAGGCAGTGATTGTAGAAACACAAACTGCTTCATGTTTACACCCCCACTGAGTTGAGACTACTCAATAAACCAGTTTGATGTGAATTTCATAGCACATGGTCCCTAAACACAAGTTAATTCCTTCTGGGGCTTACCAGAGAAAGAGCAATCTGTTTTAGTGCTGGGAGGAAACTGCCAGTGTCAGCTTTGCTGAGAGACACTAAGTCTGTCTGCAACCTGGAACCTTCCTAAGGAATTTTCAAGAGCAATTTTGACCCAAAATGATGTTTTCCTGCATGCTTTAGTGTAACATGCATACCATTTGAAAAAAGCACACTCATGCACTGCTGGTGGGACTGCAAATTGGTGCAGCCAACATGGAAAGCAGTATGGAGATTCCTTGGAAAATTGGGAATGGAACCACCATTTAACCCAACTATCCCTCTCCTCTGTCTATACCCAAAGGACTTAAAAACAGCATACTAAAGGGACACAGCCACATCAATATTTGTAGCAGTACAATTCACCACTTGAAAATTGCAGTTTCTTGAGACCCACAATGAGTTGCCTGGTTACCTTCTTGATTAACTTGTGAGGACAAGTTCATTCATCTAGAAATTCAATCTGGGATAGGGGAACAAATTGTCAAGATGTACCCAACTGAAGGAAGTTCTAGGAAATGAGACTTTCAGAACTAACATCAAGAAAGTTTCAGTGAAACCAGAAAGAATTGGTTATCCTTCTATTCTCTATCATTCATTAAAGTGTTATGCATCTCCTCCTGTAAGGATAGAGTGCCAAGGCATTGGGGGGGTGGGGTCCATGTATTATTTAGTTATTGGCACAACTACAACTATTTAGTAAAAATGCAAAAATTCAGCAGTTTAATCTTGGCTATGTTAAGCACATGAATCTCCTATTACTAGAATGACAAATTGTCACAATGTTAGTGGCTTAAAACAACATACATTGATTTTTTTTCTTACAAATTATTAAGATTGGAAGTCTAAGGTGATTCTCACTGGGCTAACATCAAAGTGTTGGCACGGCTGTGTTCCTTCTGGAAGCTCCAAGGAAGAATTCATTTCCTTGTCTTTTCCAGTATCAAGGAACTTGTACATTCCTTGGCTCATCCCCCCACCACACTCTGAATTGTGCTTCTATCATCTCAACATTTCCTCTGCCTCTGACTCTCCTGTCTCCCTCTTCAATATGTGAAGATATTTGTGATAGCAAGGATCACCTGGGAAAAACAGATGAATTTTCCCACCTGAAGATCCTTAAATCACATCTGCAAACTTCTTTGTTACGCTACATATTTTTGGGTTCCAGGGCTTAAGATTTGTTTAGGGTCCTTGAATCTGCATATCATTTTAAGCATTAAGAAAATGTTTTAAAATTATTAATTTATCTCAAGGGAATTTATTCCACATCAGAAAACATGACATTAGTCAAAAACCTTAAAAAAATTATATTTGACTATTATTTTGCCATCTGTCTTTATTTCTCACTAGACACCTATTTTTCCATCTTATAAGGAGGCTGAGAACACTCTGTCCATGATTCTCAATTTTTTCAGGAAAATTAAATTCATAGTATCCTGTCTTTTACTTGCCTGACACATAGAACTTCCACAACAGAGAACATTCAGAGCCAAGGTAATTAAAAACTAAGAATCATCATCAGTGTAGCATTTCCTCAGTGAATGTTTTAAACTTTATTCCCATTTATTTGATATATTCTGGTCATTTGTTAAGAAACTGTTTTTACAAAGATATATTATCCCCAGAAAATTAAAGATATATTCTTCCTTCTTACTCAATGGTGAGCTTTAACATACTTTCCTTCAACTCACCTTCTTCACACTGAGAGTTGAGGTGCTGGCAGCTGGATATTTTGGGGAAGGGCTCAATATCATAGTAACTGGTCCTAAAACCCTAGAAAATTCCCAAGGACGTATAAGAAAATTGTCAAATTTCATGTTCTCCTTCAACATTCCACTTATTCATTAAGTAAGCATGGAACTATAAGGTCATGCAAGGTGTTTCAGCAGAAGATAAGTCCATTGTGGGAGGACTGAGTAATCTTGGTTAAACCTGAGTGCACAAGGTTTAAGGTAGACTAATATGGTTTCAAAGTCCTCACAAAACAAGGAAAATTAGTATACTTGCAGATGAGTCCTAACCATTCAACTCATACGGTTATTGTAAGGTCTTAATTAGATGATACTTTGAAATATTTTGTGTAGTGCATGAGATCTCATTTTAATTCTCTTTGGGACTTAATGCAATGCAAAGTAAGCAATAATGGCTTCTAAACTGTTTTATCGAATTGTGCTATATTGCCATTACCTTTCCCATAAAAGAGCCTAAAGTGCCTAGTTTCTTCTTCTTCCAACTTTAACTTTCTAATTAATTTACTACAATGATAAGAACAAATACTACACTTGATCTTAGCCAAAAGGCCAAGAAGCTATCAATAATCTAGTCATTACTAAAGGGAATTAACAAACTGAGACAACCTGACAGGTTAGAAATACTTTTCCTTAGTATTTCTTTCAATGTTATAAAATAAAATATCTCAATATTTTATGCAATTAGGATAGGATTGAAAATCCATTTCAAAAATTCCTCATTGAATTTGCAGAAGACACATACCCTATTCAGCAATTCTAAGAGCATCTGAGTTTTTTAATCTTTTTTTTTTTTTTTTTTTCCTGTGGAGGGGGTACTGGTAATTGAACTCAAGGACACTCAACCCCTGAGCCACATCACCAGCCCTATTTTGTATTTTATTTAGAGATAGGGTCTCACTGAATTGCTTAGGGCCTTGCTGTTGCTGAGGGTGGCTTTGAATCTGTAATAGTCTGCCTCAGCCTCTAGAGCCATTGGGATTATAGGGATGTGTCACAGTGCCCAGCTAGTTTTTTAATCTTTCCAGCTCCCAAACCAAGTACGGTTTACTGAGTTCTGGGTATCTGAACTTGGACAGAATATTAAAATATGACAATATGTGCCATAATATTTTCTATACAAGAGAACATTTTTCAAAATCTTAAAAGCAGTCTCCAAATTAAGCCCATATGATTTTAACATAGACAGATCATCTGAAGGAACCCGGTGTATTGACAAAATCTGGCCCAAAGAGGTGACATTAAATACTACCTTGTTGGAGGCTGTGAACGTCTTGGGTAGACCAGGGAAAGGAATCCAGGAAGGACACCTTGATACTATCTCCTGCTCCCAGTTTGGTTCCTTATGTGTGTGATTCTCCATTTCATTGTTTGAGAACATCTCTAGAACCAGACTTTACACTACTCTTTCTGTTCCTAGTCAATACAATGCTGATGATATTTTGCTATGTGCTCAGTGAGCAGGGCCTGTCTGCTTGTGACATGGCTCCTGGAGGCCATGGCATTCTGAAAAGTGGCAAAGTCCCAGATTCCTGGTGCCAGGTCTGAACCATCTGCACAACCCTAAGGAAATACCATCATTGTGACCTTAGTCTGCCACAGTGGGATTACACACAACCAAATGAGGAAATCCCTGTATATGCAAGAGATTCTTTAAGTAAATTAAGATTCTTAACACAGGTTCTGTAATTTTATTTTTATTAATGGAAGTAACAACAACCAATAAGACTCTTGATTATTTGTAACTTAGTCTAAAAATTGAGCAAAAGACAAAGAGTCTATAAAAATCTTTCCTGATCTCATTTTAACCTAAATCCACAACCTTTGAAAAAACTTAATGAATCAAATAATCAGCAAAACAACTCACATAAAGTAATGTAAAAGCTGCATGTACAGAATGTTTATGGTTGGGTAGGAATTATCAGCAACAGAATCTATCACCATATAAAAACAGAATAGGCTTAATTCCTAGGTATAAAATGCATTAAGTTGGTGAGATACAGAGAAAATAGAAGAGATGGGAGAAGGCCGCAAAGAACCACATTCTAAAGATCAAGACTCCAATTTACATTTGATGCCAAATAACAGAGGCTCTGACTAAGGCTGAATAAGCTGGCAGTCCATCCATTCCCAGGGAAGGAAAACTTCTGTTAATGTGAGTGATGTTGGAATGAGAAAAGCCATGTGTTATAAGTAAACTTATCCCACTGGGATGAAATTAAAAGGGGATGGACTAGGATTAAAAATACAAGAACTCCAGAAACCTTTTAGACACTAAAAGCTTCTTATTTTTCCAGCTTTGATTATGCAATCAGCTAGAGGTTGGTAGACCCACTAATATCAGTGTGGGCTGAACTTATCTCTAAGAAGAAAAACTATGGGATTAAGAAATGGTAGAGTTAATTTTCTAGCACTAGTGGTTTTTGCTATATGGAATGCCTTACCAAACACTCGGGCAATTATTTTGTTTATCTTGTCTGCCTTAAGTTGTCACTGAGAAATGTCAAGCCTAAATCCCCAAAATAGAAATCAGAGTCAATGTCCAAACTACTAAAGTAAAATTATTTCTCTTGGAAGGCCAAGTCAGAGAAAGATTCTAATAAGCTCATTTCCTCTTAATAATCCAATGTTGGTATTTTTCCTGATCACATAAATTTTCAGTGAGAAGACATGTATAATTGAACAACAATATTTATCTATTTATACTCTCCAAATGTGGTTTGTGTTAGGTTTTAGTTGCTACTATACAAGAGATCTTAAGAATAAAGAGAAAGGAGATAACTCCTTTCATTCTAACATTGACATAAGCAATCCCTCAAAATATCCCTGAAAGGGTTAACTTTTTCCTAGTCTTATTCATGCTTAAATAAAGTTTTCACATGATGTTTATGAGGGATCATCTGTAGCAATCGTCAGGTAATACAACAACACAGCCCTCTCTTTTCAAGTTGCATACATATGGGTAAAATGACAAGTGCTCAGAGTGATTCAGTTAATGGTCCATGGCCTTAAAATTTGTGAAATATAATCACCTCATTCATCATTTGCAAAAATAAAATTTTTATCTTCTGTAACAGGAAATTAGGTGGCTAAAGGCTGAAAGTACAAATCCATCTTCAACTAATAAGGTATTAAGCGGCACTAGCAGACAGTACACTAGCTTCTCCCAGACTAGGGACACAGAGAAGTGATAAGCCACATGAAATATTCACCATCAGGACTTTCGAGGTAGGCAGATTCACAACAACAGCACACAAGCTTTGTCAGGAATTGTTGAGAGATTGAAAGCATACTTAAAGGATTTATTAAAGCAATAGAGACAACCTCGACTCCAGTTACCGTGATTGCAGGGATTTTTATGGCCATGTGTTTAATCTTCCTGTGCTGTAACAGATAAGTTATGCTTTCCGCTGATTTGTGTACAAAGAGTTTTCTCAATCTTTTCTAGTACTATATAGTACTGAGGTATAGCTTTTTGACTTGCTAAGCGAAGCATTAATAGGACTGTCAGCAACAAGATAGAACAGGCAATAAATATTAAGGTTTAATGTTAAAATGATTTATGCTGTAGGGAATATCATCCTAGATTATAAGGTATGATTATTATCTTTCATAATAAGAAATGATGGGAGAAATAGAATGTTGGCAAAGGAAATTTTCTTAAGCTCCCTTCTCGTGAAAACATTTTTTACAGGAATATATATGAGATAAGATCTCAATCTTCCAAGAGTAAAGTTGATTCAAATAGGTGCTTAATAAAATATTGCTGTTCTACTACAGGATTTTTGTAAAGGCTGACACTGGTCTTTTAATACTTGACCATTTCATTCTCTGAAACTATTTCATAGGAAAAATAATTTGTAGAATGTTTTATGAATGAACTACAGATAGCAGAAAAATCCTTCAGGGAATGAAGACCTGCCTAAAGGCCTATGATCCTATTCAAGACACCAATGTAATGACAGGTTGATTTATAGACTTAGGTGAGTTCTAGCATCTTACCCTCCCTGTGTACTTGCATGCTATTTTATTTTGCCTTGAGTGTTAGTTGCCTATGGGTGTCAAACAAATTGTAGTATCCTGAGATTTATATTAATCTCAAAATTACTATGTATCAAAAATACAAGCCTAGCTGAGTAGGTTGGCACATGCCTGTAACCCCAGTGACTTAGGAGGCCGAGGCAGTAGAACGGCAGGTTCAAGGTCAGTCTCAGCATCTTAGCCTTAGCAAGGACTTAAGCAACTAAGTGAGACCCTATCTCAAAATAAAATAAAATAATAAGAAGGGATGGGGATATGGCCCAATGGCTGAGTATCACTGGCTTCAAACCCTGGTACCAAAAAAAAAAAAAAATCCAGACTTAACCATGAAACTGCTTATGACATGGCAGTTTTCATCCCCTAGTAAAAGATATCTGACAGGGGGAGGATGACAAAGAAAGCATCCATGATGGGTACTCCAACCTTCTCATATCTCAAGCTGCAAGTGGCGTCCCAAGGCTTCTACAGAGTTCTATTGAACAGAACGGCCTATATGGAGAACAGCCCATGCTTTCAAGGGCTGACCCACCTTGTGAAGACCAAGAGGTACTGATCATTTGGGGTCCCACTTGGATGCCCTATTCTGCCTTGCAGTTTACCCTTACTACATCCTTCCAGTTATATTGAACTTGTAGTAAAGGGATGTTAAAATCTTGAAAGATTTGGCTTCACCCAAATAGTCATTCCAAGTTATCTGAAGCAGTACAAAACAATCCCTACTTTGGGGAGTTCCCTTTATGTTCTGGGTACAGTATCTGTAAAACATTAAGAAAACAAGGTTTGGATAAACATGTAGTTCTGATTTTCTAAGTGGTTACAATGTTCTCTCTTTTGCCCATTTTTCCTCCTAAGCATTCATGTTTGTAACCCTCTGATCTATTTTGGATTTAAAAATATATTCAGCAGAGTTACACTTTAGGAATGCCACCCAAAGCCATAAGTTTTTGAGGAGAGTGGATCTCCTTTTTTAAAAAGCTCTAAAGTTAATTTGGAAGGGCGTAGAAATAAATGGAGTGCAACAGTTGGTGTCGCCAAGAATCCCAAAGGGAAGGGTTGTGTGATAAAAGACAGTTCTAACTTCTAAGATGGCATTAAACAGAGCTAAGAAAAACCTAGAAAGTGAGAACATGTTCCTCTGATTTTTTTTCCTTTAATTTTGGATAAATGCTATTCAATACATAGATTTTCAACTAGGAAGGCACTTTTTTGGCTGTTTACTACATTATTCTTTGATCACTAAAATGCATATCAACAATCAATAAAACTGTATCTTTCTCAATTCTTTAAGAGATAAGATCATTTATTAATCTGTTTGTGGAGCATGGAGGTCTGGAATTCATTGTTTTTCTGTTATATTTCCCCATCAGTACAAGATTGTGGAATCTTGTCTATCAGAAGTAAATAAATGCTACTTAATTATTTTATTATAGAGAACCTTCTATTCACTTCAGTTTGCTATAAATTTAATCCAATTTTATTTAATATTGAATGCCTTAGAATTTTGCCACAAAAATTAAATACAAATATTTAGTGTCCCATATCATTAGTATTAATTATAAATGTAAAGCTATATTAAGATTAATCTATGTACAGAGACACACATATTTTATACTCTATATAAAAATATATACATATGGCTATATATCCTTAATGGATATAAAATATCATTAAGATATAGAAAATGGCAAAACTGCACAGGAGATTAAATGGTGGAGGCTTAATATGCTTTTTATTTAATAAATAAACTTTTCCATCTTGTACTTGGAAGCCATATGTTGATAAGTTTTACATCAAAACAGAAATTCTGTACCTAGAAAAGAAACAGCCACATAAAGACAAGTTTTCATGCTAAATGAATAATAAATTATAGGTTATGTGTTCCTTTGATTTTAGAAGATGCATAATTTAAAATGATAAATAATTAACATATCAAAGCATTCTAATTTAACTGATGCACAAGAACAGCTAAGACATAAAGTCGGCTTGCCACTTTCAACACATCTTTATAGTAGAGAAATGTAGCAGCTTTTTATTACCAACAATTATGCTTCCAAAGGGTAATTTCAGTTTATCACTTTAAAATATTAGGAAATGTCAAAAAGTTCCATTTCTTATTTGGGGTGTGTAAGTACACCGTGGTGAAAGACAGAAAGAGAGGCATAATTAGCTGTGTGCTATTAACAACCAGCATTTAACTTGGCCTACTTCACTGAAGCATGATTTCTGAGTGGCATTTCCATTTTCATTTCCACACATGTTCCTCCTCCAATTTGAGTCTACTCTGTAAACATGAAAAAAAAACTAACCCTGGCTTTGTTATCGTCCATTTGGTAGATACTAAAACAGTGCTCTATGGATGTGGTGTGGACGGACGTCAATACATTTGTTTATATTTACTCTGGGGACAATCAATAGAAAAACTTCTGTCCTTTTGCAAACCAGGGATGAAGGTCAGCAAGCTAGAAACCAGGCAGACTCTCAGAATTTTTAGTTTGCAGGTGCTAATTAACATTGATTCACCTGGTGTTCTTTATATGGAAATCTCTGTGTTATTCTGAAATATAAATGTTGCTGTTACTAATTCATGCAGATTCTTTTGAGATTAAAGCAGTAATTATGAAATAGTTTTCTTTTTAACTTTTGCTGAAATACTGTTTCCTACCCTTTAAACAAAGAGCTGGTAGAGAAAATAATAATTATTAAACTCAAAGAGGTAATTATTAGTGTAATTATTAGTGATAATGCTGTCCATCATAGCGAAAATAAAAGTTAGAAGAACAGGACAGAACTGACCAGACACTATTTTCCAGGCTTAGACCAAATATGTCAATAGTGTGGCTTTTGCATGTGGAAATACAATTTGAAGTAGAGCTCTTCCAGTTCTGATTTGTCACATCAGCAAAAATTCAAGACCTTCTATCAAAGGTCCAAATGGTAACTCTGAATCAAACACATCATACCTTACAGGAACACATTTCAGTTTAGATAAGCCACCTCAGGAATATAAAGCTTAATGTATCATAAGAAATATAGAAAAAATGGCACCAAAAGGCAATAAATTTCAAAATAAACTGTGCATTTAAAATATTTTCTTCTTTCCACACTTTGATGCCATTTTAAATTCAGAATTATTAACAAGTTGGAAAAAAAATAAGATGAGTAATTTTACCAAACACATATAGAGTAAACCAATCCTAAAATTCCATTTATCAGTTTTAAAAGCCCAAAGGAATTCAGAAACAACTAGAGTTACTGGTACATAAGTTCTCTGATCATAATGGAATAGAACTAAGGATTAATAATATGAATTCAGTAACTTAAAAATTAATTATACCTTTCTAAGTAACTAAAACACATTCTCAAGGCTTGAAATTATAGGCAATTTTTAGAAAATTTGAAAATACTGCGTTAGAACTTCTGAATGTGTCCAAAGCTTCAATTAGAGGAAAATTCATAGTGTCAAATCCTTCTAAATCAACACATAATGTAATTTTAGAAAACACACACACACACACAACAAAATAAGGCAAACAAAAATAAAATAAGAAAAAGAAGATGGGGGAATTACAGTGCAAAGGAAACTGGGAAATTGATGACACTATGAATTTTTTTTTAAAAAAAATTACAAATCTAATTAACAAAAGAAAAAATACAAGTATAATAGCTTTTGAAAGATAAAGTGAAATAACAATTCTAGATTTAAAAAAAGTATCATATTTAAGTTAGTGCTAATAAACTTAATGCTCAGAAAATCGTAAATGAACGACTTGGGTAGAATAATTGACATTACTAAAATCAATTCAGATTGAGTACAAAACTAATGAATAATATCAATAGCTTTGTCAGAGTCACAGCAAAATATTTTTCTTGCCTATACAGCTTTTATAAATACTCTTAGGGAAAAAGCCCACTGATAACTCATTCCTATAATATAGAATAATATTTCAAAGGATGAGGAAAATGTAATAGTGTTCTTCGTTTTAAAGATAACAATGCCATCATAAAAATTTTTGATATTCACATGACACAAAAAGTAAATAATCTGATTTTCATTCATAATGTAAGTACAGATGTCCTAAGTAATTCCTTTCAAATGAATTTGTCATCATATTAAAAACACAAAAATGGGATCAAGTAGGTTTATCCCAGCAAAGTAGAGTGATGTTTAAAGACTTTAAAATAAAAGTACATGTATAAAGACATGCATTGGCATGAACATACTTTATATACAAAGATATGAAAAATTGTGCTCTATATGTGTAATAAGAATTGTAATGCATTCCACTGTCGTGTATTTAAAAAAATAAAATCAATTAAATAAAAAAGAAAAAAATATATTTATCATATCAAAACTTTAAAACAAACAATCCATGTCACAATCTTGCTAGACAGTTAAGCCTGTAATATTAAAATGTATATATGACTTTATAAATAAGTAAAATCATTTTTTAAGAACTAAAAAGACCTTTATTTAAAAGAACAGAATAATTAGCTGCAGTTATGGCTCAGTGGTTAAGCACTCAACCAGCACCTATGAGGCACTGGGTTTGATCCTCAGCAAAAGAAAAGATAAAAAGAGAGAGAGAAAGAAAGAAAGAAATAAGGAAGGAAGGAAGGAAGGAAGGAAGGAAGGAAGGAAGGAAGGAAGGTAGGTAGGAAGGAAGGAGGAAGGAAATAAGGTGACTGTGTACATCTACAACTAAAATATATAAAAAAATAAAAATGATCAAATAAAAAAATTATATTCTTTCTCATTAGCCTTCTATCTTCATCTTAAATCCCCTCTGTCATAAAATATAATATCTAACAAAATATGATACATATAATCTGGACAGTTATAGATAACATTGTGTAGAAGAAATGTATGATTCCTGTTTATTAAGTGTGTCCAAAGTTGAAAGCACTGTGCCTGACCTCAGCATACTGTGAGGTTAACACAGGCATCTGTCCTAGGTCTCAAAGTGTTTTAAACAAACTGTTTCCTGAAAGACAAACAGTTTTATTTTTTATAGCATTTTAGGTTCACAGAAAAGTTAGGCAGTAAATTCAAACTTCCTCCACACCTTCTGCACAATCACAGCCTCCTGCCCAAATTTGACAATTTACACTGAGCTTCACACTTGTTGTTGTACCTTCTATGTTTTTTGACAAATATATAATGACATGTGTTCAACACTTATCCTACAGGATGGTTGCATTGTGCTAAACATCCTCCATGCTTAGTTCATCCCCCTCTCTGTGTTTCCCCTGATAACCATGATCATTTTACTGATCCAAAGATTTGCCTGTTCCAGACTGTCATATCACTGGAATCATACAGTGTGCAGCTTTTCAGATTGGATTTTTTTTCACTAAATAATTTCTTACCTGTCCTTTGGGAACATGGATAGCTCATTTCTTTTGAGCACTGAATAGTATTTTATTGTCTAAATGTATCACAGTTTACCTATTCACCTACTTAAGGACATCTTGATTGCTTCCAAGATTTGCAATTAGAAATAAAGTTGTTATAAACACCTGTGTGCTGTTTTTGTGCAAATAAAAGTTTTGAATTTATTTAGGTCAATACAAAGAAGCGCGATTGCTGGGTCATGTGTAAAAGCATGATTAGTTTCTTAAGAAAGTGCCACATGGTTCCAAAGGTGGTTGGACCATTTTACATTTCCAACACTGATTGAAATTTCTTGTAGTTCCACATCCTTGCCAGTATTTAATGCTGTCTATGTTTGGAAGTTTAACCATTCTGGAGTGGATATAGTGGTATATCATTGTTTAAGTTTGCAATTCTTTAATAAGATGTCAAACATTTTCTCATTTGTCATGTGTATGTATCTGTGTTAAGGCACTTGCTCAGATGTTTGCCCATTTTTTAGGCTGTTTTCTTATTGTTGAATTTTAGGAGTTCTTATATAGTTTACACAATAGTCCTTATTGAAATACGTTCTTTGCAAATGTTTTCTATCAGTCTGTGGTTTGTCTTCTCTGTTTTCTGATAGTATCTTTCAAAAATACTGAATTCTTTTTTAATTTTAATTAAACCCAGATTATCAATTATTTCTTTTATGGATTGTGTCTTTGGTGGTAATCTTAAAAAGTAACCAACAAACCTAAGGTTATCTAGATTTTTCTCTTATATTATTATTCTACAAGTTTCACAGTTTTTTTTAAATTTTATATTCAGATTAAGCAAATTTTTGTGGAAGATGTAATGTCTATATCTATTTAGATCTATATATTTTTGCATGTGGATATTGTTACACTTGAAACATTTGTTGAAACAGTCTTTTCTAGTTTGTCAAAGACCAGTTGACTATATATACAAGCTAGTCTATTTCTGCACTTTCTATCCTACTACAATGATCTATTTGCTGTTTCACAAGTATCACCATTGCTCTAATAGTATAGCTTCAAAGGAGGTGTTAAAGTCAGGTTGTATCAGTATTCCAACTTTTTTTTTTTTTTTTTTTTTTTTTTTTTTACAAAACATCTAGTATTAGCTCTTGTATTTTCCTCTCAATACAAACTTTCAAATGAGTTTGTCAACATTCATGTAATGATTTGCTGGGATTTTGGATTTTGCACTAAATCTATACATCAATTTGAAAGGAACTAATATCTTGGCAATATATCTTTCCATATGGTTATTTCTTCTTTGATTTCTTTCATTAGTTTTATGGATTTATCACACAGATTTTGTACATTTTGTCTTTAAAAAATTATTTCTTATAAACACATACTAATTATGCTTATTAATAGGGTCCAGTGTTATATCAATACTTTCATAAAACTTGCATTGATCTAACCAAAAAATCATTTATTTAACTTCCATGAAACACACCCTTCCCACATCCTAGTAATTACTATTCTTCTTTCAGTGTAAGAGAGTACTTACAATATATGTCTTCCAGTGTTTGACTTACTTAAGTGTCCTATAGTTTCATGTGTGTAGATACAAATGATGTGCTTTCATTTTTCTTGTATGGGAGAATAATATTCCCTTGTGTATATATAGCATCTTTTCTTTGTTCCCTCATCTTTTAATGGGCAACTAAGTTGATTCCATATTTTAGCTGTTTTGAGTAGTTTCCCAATAAACATGGGTGTGAGGTAACTCTTTCACATGCTGATTTCATTTCTTTTTGATATATACACACAAGTGGCATAGCTGAATAATATAGTAGACCTATTTTTAGATTTTTGAGACACATATACTAATCTGACAGTGTTTCTTTTTACTCTACACCTTTGCATGTTTTATAAACACACATATACACATACACACACGTATGTTTACAATGGCCATTATAACTGGGGTAAGAGGTTAGATATTATTGTAGTTTTATTTCTGCTTCCCTGACAATTAATTGTATTGGGTATTTCTTAGATATATTTGTTAGTTATTTAGGTTTATTTTTTCTTTTAAGATGTGTTCATTCAGGTCATTTGTTCACGTAATTATACATCCATCTCTTATTCTATTAGATATATACCTATGTATTTCAATTTGGGGAGCAAATGTATATTGTATTATATTTTCATTTCAATATCCACATGCTCATTGTTGGTATTTAAGAAAGTGATTGGCTATTACTTGTTAACTTTATAGCCTGCCATCTTGCTACAATAACATGATGGTTCCAGGAGGCTTCTATTGTTGTTTAGTAAATTCTTTTTGATATTTTACATTGATAATCTTGTCACCTAAAACAATTTTTTCTTTGTCCTAGTTTATGTCCCTTTTCTTGCCTTTTCTTTACTTTTACATTAGCTAAGATTTATAGTACAACGTTGAAAAAGTGTGGTAGGAAGGGACATTCTTGTCTTCATCCTGTTTCATTGTAAAGTATGATTTAGCTGTATTTTGGGGGATATGTTCATTAACACATTGAGGAAGTTCCCTTCTCAAAGTAGCTAGATTTTAAACAAGGACATGGATAAATAGAATATAACAGGTATATCAGGCATTAAAAAAACATAAATTCAAAAGGTTCCAAGAGTATATGTTTAAAAATCTCCTGAATCAGAGAGATATGGAGGGAAAAGTGTTAGTAGGAAAAGGCAAGGCACTTAGTGAACTTTACTTCCAAAAACTCTGGTTGCTTACATGTAGCTTAAAAATAAATCAGTAAATAATATTTACTTCACTATTTATGCAGGCTAGTGAGTCAGGAAATTTTAGATTGGCCTTAAGTATGTACATAATGTTTTGCTTTATAAACAATTTTGTAATTTATATAACATTTATCATGTGTATATTTTACCGTAAATGAGCCCTAGAAAGGTGAATAAAACATTAGGATATGTCTACCTAGAGTATCATATAACACTGAAAGAGGGATCATATTTCATTCCAAATATTTCCTTTCTATTTTCTTCCTTGAATTTCAACAAAATTGCACTCTTCCAGATATCTCATAGAAAGCTAAAGAAACTACTCATTGTACAAATTCCTATCAGAAAAGAACACAAAACATTGCATTGTGCGTAAGATTGAAAGTAGAAGTCATTGTTATCTCTATCTATACCAGTCCCTCAAAATTTTTGTTTGTCCATCTATATACATGGCTGCTCATTTTTATCATTGATGCTCCTTTGACTTCCCATCCCGTTGTTGTTTTGTTTAAAGAATCAGTGATAACTTATGGACTCTCTGCCCTCTTCCTCTTCTCTCTCTCCTCTCTCTGCTCTCTTTCTCATACTCTCTGCTCTGTTTTTCTCTCTGCTCTATTCCTCTTCCCTCTCCCTCTCTGTTCTCTTCCTCTCCCTCTCCCCCCCTCCTCCTCTCCTCTCTCTACTCTTTTCCTCTTCTTTTCTTCCCCTCCTCAAAATCATGTTGAGTTGATTTTCTCTCAGGAATTGGATGACCAGATCCCATGACTATAGAGACTGTCTCCTTTTAACTATCTGCTAAAATATTCCAAAAACTTCAAAACATCTTCAAAAGGAAAGCAATGTCTGACAGGTAAAAATAGTTTTTAATACTCTTCAGTTTCTTCCCTTTCCACCTGGAATAAATCTGCATTTTACTATGTCCTAAACATTTCCTTCAGTCCTTCCATCATTGCCTCATTTGTTCACAATTCTTCAAACACATTGGCTTATTTCATCTTGATGAACATACTGTACCTGTTCTCATCTGGAGAGTCTCCTACACATGATTTTATTTGTCTGAGTCACTTTTTCGTATTCCTCATGCTCACTCCATCTTCTCTGTCTAGTCTTAGCACAGATTTCAGTTTCACTTCTTCTTTCTCTTTAAAAAGTCCAGCTTAATGTCTCAGGAAACGCTGGATAAGAGCATGAGCTCCAGAATAAAATAACCAAACTAACATTATTCTGTCCTCAATCATTGTGTGGTTTGACCAACTTACTTACCTTTTCTGTACCTCAGTTTCATGATCTGTAAAGTGAATATAATAATACTTTATATGGTTTTTATTTGTCATTAACTATTTAATAAATAAGAGTACTTAAAACTGCCTAGGACAGAAGAAACATCCAATAAATCTTTATTATCAGTATCTTAGCCCTCATTTGTTTCTTCCAAATTAGTTATAACTACATGAGTTTCTCTTTCAAGATCAATTTTTTGTCTGCATATCATGATATATTTTAGGGTTTCTGAGAGTAAGGATTTTATTAATCTTCTTGCATTCCTGTTTGTCAACACTAGTAAGGCATATGGCATGCAATAAGGTTGATTCACTCTTTAGAATAATGATGAATGACACATAATTGGGAGGTATGTCTTGTCTGTGAATGGTATAAGCTGGTGAATACCTTCTCTTTTGCCTCTAACCAATCAACATTTCTATTATGATTCAGCAGCATTGTTCTTTATATAAGAAATTTTATAGAAAATTACTCATCAAAATAAAATGGGTAAGGCAGTTTTTTTGTTTGTTTGTTTTTTTTTACACAACTAGCATTTTTCACTGCATGGAAACACATGCTTTTCTGTCCCCATATATTGGGTCAGGTATATGACTAATGCTTCTAAGTGGTATAGCAAAATTCATGTCAAAATGGCAGTACACAGTGCTATATCTAAAGAAAGGAAACAGTTGCCATAATAAGATGTGGTTAGTCCATTAATGACTTAGAAAATGAACCAGCTGGGCCATGGAACTAAGTGGTAGGGATTATTTTAGCCTTTATTGTGTCCCTCTTAACCAATGTTTGTTAAGTTCTTCAAAGCAAAGGAACTGATACTTGAGCAAACTGCTATGAAAGCAGAAATGGAAGGACAGTCTACCTCTTGCCCTCATTCTGAAATCTATGTTGTCAAATGTCCCATGATTAGGAATCTTACCAGACTCAAAAACCAACTGCTTTTGGACTCTAAATATTAATGGTTGTATAGCACAACTTTAACATGACAGCAGATTCAACTGGAAATAAATTTTGGTATCCTGCCTTCTAGCAAGGAACAAGCAGCCCTCTACCCACTGAAGCTATTTTTGTTTTCAGAGTCAATGGATTAAAACAGAATCTCAAAATGAAGCTCTTGACATAATGGGTAAATTTTAGGAAAGAGAAAATAAAAGACTGATCATGACAAAAGCAGAGGTGATGGAATAGGGAGTAATAACAAATGTTCTGAAGCTTGAAGATACATCAAATGAGATCTTGGTTTTGGTGACTCAACCAAGGAATGAACTGGAAATAAAAAGAGGGGAACTAGAGTTCCACTCCAAGTCGTTGGAGAAAAGAAAGCATTTAAAGAGAGAAAGGGAAAAAAACAAACAAAAAAAAGACAATGCAAGTCTGGTTGATAGGAACCTGTGAAAAGCAATCCTTCTGTCCTGGACTTCCACCAACAGGAAGGGAAGTGTGCCTCTCCTAGGAAGGGCTTCCTCTTCAAGGCCAGGCAGGATCCAGCCTGGAGGATCAGAGACATGAAGCCTGGCAAGTACAGAATTAAGGCTACAGGATGAACAAAGGGATTTATTCAGAATACATACATATAGTTTACTACTAGGCTCCTGAATATTTGATCAATTCAAAGGACTGTGCTTGCTTAGCATTACCCTTTTTCCAAATGGCACTTTCACTCAGCACTGTATCATCAGTAGGTTGGGTAACTGTTTTATAGATCATTAGAATATGAGGATTGACTTGTAATGGCTTATATCTTAAGGGACCCCCAAGGCCCCTATGCTGAAGGCTTGGTGGCCAGTTGATGGTGCTATTGGGAGATGGAGGAGCCTTTAGGTGATGGAGCCTAATTGAAGGTTATTGGGGGTTGTCCTTGAGGGAGTATTGGGACTCCAGCCCCTTCCTCTCTTTCTCCTTTTGCTTTCTGGCTGCCATGAGGTTAACAGACTCCCTCTACTACATGTTCCCTGCTTCACTGCAGGCCCAAAGGCAATAGAGCTAAGTGTCCATGTTAGAAGAGAGTAGATGAAACTTTAAGATGTCCCTTTTGGCCAATGATATGTGTGAATTCCACATGTGAAAATTCCACATATACCTAAACTTACATGAATTTATGTAACTATTAATCTATCCATCTATACAGATCTGTGTTCATGTATGCATAATTTAATTCATTTAATGAGTCATCTGAACAGTTCTTTTGAGGAGATACCTCAGCAGGATTTGTACCCTTTACATTCTCTCTCTTTCCTGGGTTCTAGACTATGGATGAAAAGTTTGGAGTTGCAGTGACAAACTTATAGCCATGAAGCAACAATGTAGATGAATGACAAAGAGAAGGATACTGGACCCAAAAAGTTAGACTCAATCAACAAGTGTTACATAATTCTACACTTCAAGTTTTGATTTAAAAAAATAACTACTTTATTTAAGACACTATTATTTTAAATCTCCCTATTAGACCCAAAGATATTTCCTAAATTCCATTCTTTCCAGTAGATGCCAGATGAAACTTTATGAATCACTGTTTAGAGATACACAAACTGCATTTCATAATTATCTCTTCTAGTACTTTTTAAGAATTGAAAGGTGAGTGATAAGTTGGCTAGCTTATAATCATAATGATTATACTTTTAAAAATTCCAAATATCTAGGACAATGTAAGTAGGAATGATAGTTGTTGACTTTATATTTATTATAGCAATGTTATTTCACCATTATACCATACACTAATAATTTTAAGATAATGAGTATGCCATTATACATTTAGAATAGAATTCATTTTGCTACACCATAGTTAAATTAATGGGTGTTCACATGTGTAAATATGTCCTTAGTATCCAACCCTTGTTTAATCGGCTCTTTTGTCATTGTGACCAAAAGATCTGGCAGGAACAATTTGAGAAGTTAAAGTTTGTTTGGGGGCTCCTGGTTTCAGAGGTCTCAGTGTAAACACAACCAAATTTATTGCTCTGAGCCTGAGACAAGGCAGGCAATCAGGCAGAAAGGTGTGGAGGAGGAAATAAGCTCAAGACATGGCCACCAGAAAGCAGAAGAGACCTCTGTTCACCAGAGACAAAATATATACCTCAAAGGCACTCCCCAGTGACCTATTTCCTTCAGCCACGTACTTCCTGCCTATAGAAACCACTCTGTTAATCCAGTGGATCAAATCATCCATTGGCTTACACCTCTCAAACCTAAACATTTTACCTCTGAACATTCTTGTATTGTATCACACATGAGATTTTGAGAGACAACCTAATATCTAAAACATATCACACATTCATATACATAGACCCAGACTTACATAGATGCAAGTAACTTATAAAATTGATAGCTTTGTTACAACTCCAGTTGTTTTAACAGATTTTTTCTGAAACCCTAGATTTTGCAAATTACATAAATCTACTAGGCCGTCACAGCAAGTTTACTTTCTAAAGAAGTGACAGGCTTGATTAGTAAGTATGCCCTTTATCTGTAAGGTTCTTATTTGTCTACCATTTCACAGCAAGCAATTCTGATGAATAGTGCAATTAACCTTTCTGTTATTAAAACAATTAATTGCAAAAATTAAAGACATGACAGGGACAAAATATTAATGCACAAATTATTAGGTTCAGAAATTATAATTATTAATCCATGTACAGTAATTGTGGCATAAACAATGAACAAATTGTATGCTAAAATTTATGATTAAATTTTTTTCTATTCATTTCTTTTATGAACAAAGAGGTGAATTTTACATTGAGCATGTAGTTTAAAAGAGAAATGGTATTAGCTAAGTGCTATCAATAGGCAAGATATGACAATAATGAATTAATACTAATTAGCTACTAAATATAAAAATCTATACACAAATAGGTGTACTTTTTCAAAATAGACATTGAGAATATATACAAATGATGCTCAATGAATACATACCAAAAAAAATTAGTATGATTTTTCTTGGTTTTTGCCTTTTACTGTAATTTATAGCTAGAAGGATACATGTATGTTATGATAAAACAACTACTTATGATTTAGCACTAAAAGATTTAAGTTCCTAATTTTGTCTTAACTATACTATAGAATTACTTTTTTTGAACACTGGGCTTGGAAATAACAAAATAGCACTTCCAAACTTTCTCTTTTCATCAGTTTTATAATAAATAACTAATAAATGAGAAAGAACACAAATATGAAAGTATTACATAAAAGGGAATTGCTATTTTTATTTAACAAAAATATTGCTTTCAGTGAAATGTTGTACTCTATGCTGACCAAAATGGTAAACACGTGTTACTCTTAAGCTCTTGAAATATGGTTTGCCTGACTGGGAATTGAACTTCTGATTCTCGTAAAATCTAATTAATTTAAATTTAAATAACGATAGCTATTTATTTATCTATTCATTTGTTTTTGTTTATTGGTTGGTTGGTTCTGGGGCCTGAACTGAGGAGTACTTTGCTAATGAGCTACATATTCAGCATTTTTAAAAAATTTTGAAACAGGGTCTCTCAACTTGCCTAGGCTATCCTTCAACATTTAATCCTCCTGCCTCAGCTACCCAAGTAGCTGGAATTATAGGCATGGGCAGCCCTGTCCAGCTCTATTGTATGCTCTATACATTTCTACCTCCTTAGACAAAAACTAGAATTATAGAGTTTTGTTAGAGTAGATCACTGACTGGACTATAATCCACAGGCCTGCCTGATTATCATGTTTTCAAAGGCTGTGCATTAAACAACATGCTAGTCTTTACACCATTTGTGTTCCTTTTGCACCCACAAAAACCTTATTAAAACAAAGCCAGTGTCAATAATTCTTAAGTCTCCTGGGCATGATATTGTTCCTATCTTGAAGACTTTATCTGCTATTGATTTGCACATGAAAAAGATTTTTCCATCCTAAAAATGTACTCTCAGGATTGGAAGTCTTAAAAGTGATCATATATATAAAGCTCAATTCCATATAGGAGCTAATTTATAATTCAACCTACTGCAAGAGAAATAACTATTTGCTATAGTACTATTCAAATACTCTACAAGCCAGTCATGTCAAATTTTGATACCGTTCAAAATGATATGGAAATTTTGCAGTAATAGTGCTTGATGATTTGTTTTGTGAAAGGAAAATAGGATGAAAGAGCATTTTGAGTATGTGACTGGAAATATAATAGGCTTTATAAATAGCATTTTTAGTAGGTAAAGCGCTGAAGTATTGCTGAAATATCCAGGTAGGTAGGTAAGTAGGTAGGTAGAGAGATGACAGATAGGCAGGCAGGCAGATGATAAGCTGTGTTTACACTGATATTCTAAAAGAAAACAAAAACTATATTTTATACTGAATAATCTAACTGGATAAAGTTAGTTAATGGAAATATTTGATAATTTAACTCAACCTTTTTAATCTAGTTACATATAGGTACTCAACATTTGTATTGACTGACAAGATTAATCTTTCGAGATGATTCTCAAGTTTTCTCATTTTTTTTGGTTATTTATACAGTAGCCAATGTGCAAAATATATACAGCAATTCATCAAGTAAATCAAGAACATCTAGATTAATAAAACAGAATATTCAACAGTCACCAAGGGTTATAAATGCAAATGATAATATTTCATTTCAGACAGGAATTATTAATTTACATCTGATGGCCTTTTTGATGTGTGATCAAAAGCAGTTGTGACTCAGTGCTTTAATTCCGGTGAAGTTTTGGTGATGCTGGGAGGAGAGACAGGTAGAATGTATGGTTCCTGGGGCTTTTTTATTCAATGATGTGACTGAAACACAGAAAATCTTTGATCTGCTTGACTTGGTGAAACTATACACTGGAAAGGAATATTTGTTATTTCCTTTTAAGTGGAACATATTAACAGTACGCTTTTAAATCTGACAGTTCAAGAATAAATGTATCACATTTTTCCTTCTAAAACTAATTACCAAAGAGTAAATGAAAATAAAATTCACATTTCTAGTTATAAAAATAATCAAAATTATTTCTTCTACGCAGTTGAAATTTTATTTAGATTAATATTTTATTTTAACATTAGACTGATTTAGAAATAAACTTAAATCACTCAAAATCTTCAATAATATCTATCTTCTTGTCAGTAGTAATTCCTTCCAGCTTCCTTCCCTGCAGTAAAACTTTATCAAATACCACTATTTATCACTAAAAGAAAACTTATTTCCATAACAAAATTATTTTCCAGAAATCATTCTCATGTAAACTCCTATCCCATTTGTTCTTCAGAAAATGAGACTAATCATAGTAAAACTAATACCAACCTGCCCGTCACTTCCATGGCACCTTCAATGAAAAGTGAAGCAAAGTTTGCAGAATATATCTATGGTATTGCTTAAATACACTGTTAGTCAATGTTCTACAGAGAAACCAAACCTACAATCTACCTATCTATCTCTGTGTGTGTGTGTGTGTGTGTGTGTGTGTAAGAGAGAGAGAGAGGGAGAGAGAGAGAGAGAATTTTAAGGAATTAGATTGTATATGCAGTGGTCCATTCCTGAAATCCCAGTTACTTGGGAGGCTAAGCCAGGAGGCGCTCAAATCCAAAGACAGTCTGGCAATTTAGTGAGAAACTGTACAAAAATAAAATAAACACTCTGAGGATATAACTCAATGTAGTTCAGTGGTAGAGTGCCCCTGGGTTAAATTCCCAGCACTGCCTAAATAAAATAAATAAATAAATATATATGAGGCTTATGCTAGTGCAGAGGCTTAGCACAGCACATACAAAATGATCAGGGTGGACTGGCAGGATGAAGACCCAGGGAAATGCTGTTGATCGAGTACAAAAGCAGTGTATTGGCAGAATCCCCTCCTCTCTGGAGGATTTGCATTTTCCTAAGAGCTCCAAGGATGGGATGAAGCCCAACCACAGTATGGAGGATAATCAGCCTTACTCCACTTCTACTCATTTAAATGTTAACCTTATTTTTAAATATCTTCAAAGAAATATCAAGACTAAAGTTTGAACAATATCTGAGTTCTGTGGCCTATCCAAATTGACACATGAAATTGCCATCACACATCTAGAACATTTGAACTTAAATAAATCAGAGAGTGCAAAAATAGCCAGATGTGGTTAATGTCACTTAAAAAGTTTTAGTTTTTTAAATACCTTCATTTTCCTTAAAATAAATGTAAAAAGACTGAGTTTCTATCAATAGATTATTTTCTCAAGCACAGGAAGAATTACTGGTGCTTGTATATTATAGTTTAGATATGAAGGGTCCACCAAAAGTTCATTTGTGAGACAATGAAGAATGTTCAGAGGTGAAATTATTAGGTTATGAGAAATGTAACCTAATTAATGACTTAATCCACTACTATGGATTAATTAGGTGGTAACTATAGGTAAGTAGGGTATGGCTGGAGGAGGTGGGTACCTGGGGGTGTGCCTTTGGGGTACATATTTTGTTCTTGGTGAGCAGGGCTCTCTCTGCTTCCTGACTGCCATGTCCTCAACTACTGTCCTCCCCCCAAACCCTTCTGCATCAACTCAGGTGCAAAACAATGGAATTAATTGTCTATGGACTCAGACCTTTGAAACTGTGAGCACCAAATAAAATTTTACTCCCTTCAAATGGATCCTATCAGGTCCTTTGATCACAGTAACACAACAGCTGAGTAAAAACATCACATAACCTTTCCTTATACCCAACTTGATTTGCAACATGTTTATTAATCAAATAAGGCAATGGGTCAACATTCCCAACATTGATCCTACCTTTTAAATTTAACTTAATATAGTTAAAATTCCAGGATAATTTCCCAATTTTTTTAGGATTGATAAATATTCAATTTCAATGTACCAGATTTACATCTAAAATAAATGATCAGGTATTATCCCACCATCCTGTCAACTAAAATTTAATACTAAATTTCTCAAACATCATCCAAGTGTCTTATAAATATAATTCCTCATTGCATCACAGTTCTAACACCTTATTATCTTCTTGCACAGGAAATGTCAATCATATATATTTATTCATGTGAGTTTAGTTTTAAGTTCACTAATAGGATAAAGAACACTAAAGATTTTAAAGAATGTCACTCATTACAGGCAATAGTTGAGAAGTATGCCATGATTAACATTCTACAAATATGTAATCTCATTACATTGTGAAATGCTATAGGACTATGCCCTTTTCTAAAATACAGTTTACTAGAGCATGGCAAAAAGAAGGCAGGAGGCCAAGAACTAGAACAGGCAATTACATAATATAAGTTCTTTTTCTCATTTTTTAAAATAAAAATTTCTTTAACTTCTAATCCGATCTTTATCATAATATGCCATGCCCAACACCCCCACCGACATAGAAAATTTAATAGTCATGCTTTAATGCATCCATCTATTTAATTGTTTTTCCTTGGATAGTTTCAAAAATTTAATTTATATGATTTTTCTAACTGTTAACTGAAATGAATTGAAGTTTATTTCTTGTATTTTTCTTTGTAACTTCTGAAACCTGACTGAATACAGTCGTTTTAGCAAATGTTACATAGCTGAAATAATTTCCATATTTATTGTATTTATTGCACATACCTCCAATTTGGATTTTTCATTTAGGATTTGTGGAGATTATTTATCTGATTTTATGAAAATATCCATGTTGCTTATAAAAGTAGCATTTTCTTCTTCCACTTGTCAAGCTGAAATACTTGGACATTGTGAGCTCTGGAATTTCACTTGAAACTAGAATAGCCTCATTTAAACACTCTACTGTGCTAACTCAGTCATATCTGGAGCTCAATTAATTTTAAAGGCAATTTTTATTAAAGCTCTCCCCTTTTCATTAAATTTTGAGAAGTATTCTCTACAAACTTCAAATGTTAGTTTTTCTTAAATATTTACTTAGTGTAGCATTTAAATTACCTTGTTACAATTTTCTCATACTTAGGACAATTTCCATTCCATCTCAGAAAAAAATTAGGTGCTTCTATATACCATGGAATGATTGACTAGATTATGATGGTACTGTTACTGCATTAATAGAGTAGGCTATTTGTAATTAATGAAGTCATAAATAAAATCAGGTTTTTCTTTATGTCCTATATTTTATTCATGTCTTTAGTTCCTAATAAATATGATCAATATAATGAATATAATTAATCAATTTTTAGAGAATTACACATTATACACACATATACAATATATGATGCATATATGTATGACACAGTACATATATGTATCATATATGTATGACAGCACATATATGTATGACAGAGTACATATACATGACACATATGTGTACATATGTGTTTATAGTATATACATTGCATATGCAATATAATTGTATATATGTATTGCATAAAAGAATGAAGGCTAGAAATCTAAAATATACCCACATTTATTCATTTTCCCTTTATTAGTAAAATATATATTAAACATCCTTCTTGTGCCAGTGAGAAAACCAGGTACTAGGGTTAAAATCTTGGGTCTGCTCTCATGGGTATTGGAAAATCCCCAGTAGAGATTTCATACAAAAATAAGAAGTATCAGAGTCAGATCAGATCATAAGAGAAAAAAAAAAAGTATAAAAAATAAAAACAAATGTAACCATAAAATTGTTTAGAAATCTAAAAACAATAAAAGCATATTGCATCCATGTTATATATTGCATCCATGCAATAATCTAATGAAATATTTTTGTATCTAATTAACAGTCTCTGGGAAGTAGGGTAAGCACAGCACCTTTTCCCTCATCTGTGTCATGTCCTCTAGCTTCTCTACATGTGTGTATAATGTCTTATTACATGGTTTCTCGCTAAAACATATAATACATCATGCTAAATGATGCTTTCTGGTAAATTGTTTTTGCTTTGGGTGGGTTGTTTTGCAACTATTGGCAGAAGTGCCAATGATCACTTCTACCTGGTCTTCTTTGAACACTTACCCCAATCTTCTCTGCCCATTGTAATTCTGAGGAGGTTGTTCTATTGTTGCAGAGCTTGCACTGGAAACTATACATCCCAGAATCCCCTTCTCTACTTAGTTACAAGTCTGAGATTGATCAAGTGAAGCTGCCTATGACTTGCAATGTGGTAGAGAAATAGCAGACATGACCTTGGTGGTCAGAGGTGGTAAAGAGGCACAGAGATGCTAGCAGGTTCAATGTCTTCAGCATTTCTTGCTCTATGCCCAGGTATTCCCAAATGTAGTCCCTATGGACCAATAGTGACCCGCAACCCACCATCCCCACAGCATGGTTATGAACTCAAGACAGTAGCAGCTAGGAAGCCCAGCAACCTTCCCTAGACTTCCAGGAAAAGATTGAAATAAGGAAGTGAAAATACTTGAATTCTCCCTGGTCCTTACTAAAGCAGAGAAGAAAATTCTTCCTTAAGATTATTAGTCAGAGTTTTAGGGAAAGTAGTTGAGAGAATATAAGCCCAAATGAAGGATCTACTTAAATGAGGAAGTCTGAACAAAAACAAGACCGCATTTGGGTTTATTTTGAGCCTGAGCCAGAGACTCACAGTATGATCCCAACAAGGAAGGGAGTGCACAGAAGGATTAGTTATACACAGCTCACCAAGACCAGATTTTGCCTTTTCAGTGCAATGAACAACTTAGTTTTAATGTAGAATAGTTATTAATTAGAGACATAGGATTTAAAAACCTTAAAGTTCTATCTTGACTATGACTAAGCAACTCACTATAGCCTCCAGTAGCAGAAGGAGAACATTATAATCACTCAGCCAGAGAGAGACAGAGGGGTGGGAAAGCTTTAGGAGTCTTTGATGAATAGACATTTTATTTTACATATTCTCTCTGTAAAGAGTTGAATTTGCTAAGGAAGCTGCTTAAAAACAATGACTCTATTTTGTACATAAGTCTTTGAAATTACTTAAAAATCCAGTTTGTGACAATAACAATAGAAGGTGACAATAACAATATGGAGGAAATTATTTTAGATAGTTTGCATTTAATTTACCATGCAAATATAAAATGTCCAGAGTCAATAATCCCTAAAGGGGATTTATTTGATTTTTAAAAATCAATTCAAAACAAGTTGTAAGTGGCATTTAAGTACATTATGGTTAATAATCCTTACAAAAATTATGCTATATTTATGCAATACTGTAGGACCTGGAAATTTTGTGAACTACTAAACAAATTGTAAGATAACATATTTATGTTTCACAACTGATAATGATTACATCAGTATGTTCTATCTGAATTCAAAAAGCGAGACATAAATTTTACTATTTTGTGTTCCGTGGTTCATACTTTCTAAATTGAGTACTTAAAAGCTATAGAAGTAACTTATGTTATAAAATGACAGTCAACATCATCAGAATTATTGGTTGTTTTATCTACTTCATCAACCTTTGGAATATTGGTAAAGTCTCATTATGGAAAAGTAAATATTGATCATAATTACTTGAACTGCTGTAGCAGTGCTATCCAGGTTTACCCTTGGAATGTTCCATGATGGATAAAGTATAATTTACCATCTATTAAACTTTGGGAACATACATACGAATTTCTTTGAGTAGTGGGATATTAGATCTGATGCAATTACAGTTTAAAGTGTGCCTCTTATGACGGTCTTGCTTATTTCCTATTAATAAGGAAAGAACATGTCCCACTGGTTTATTCATCAATACAGGCTAAGAAATTTGGCCCCAGTCTGTACTGAGCCAAGCTGAGGTCACTGTGTTAAGGAATACTAAACGACAGTGAGATGTGAATTAGTAACATAGCAGGGTAATGGGGTTTCTTTGAATTGTGTTTAATAAACAATCAAGTAACTTGTAGAACAACAACAGGTGTGCTATCCCAGAGATTAAACAGGTGGAAACAAAGGGAACTGATTAAGAATTGTATTAAGTGGCTGGGGCTGCAGCTCAGTGACAGAGCTCTTATCTAGCATCAGTGAGGCACTGGGTTGAAGCCTTAGCATCACATAAAAATAAACAAAATAAAGGTATGCTGTTCATCTATAACTACAAAATTAATTAATTAATTAATTATTTTTTTTTTAAAAAAAATCACATTAAGAAAGAAAGATCAATGTGGCTAATTCCTGACTGGGTCTACCTTGGTCATTATAAAGCTAGCATTTATGACCATAAATTTCTCAGTATATTTCAGAAGGGAAATTTCATTGATTGCACAGGTGCACCAAGAAGTCATCTACACAGTCTCTGATCACAGCCCACTAACATAGGATTGACTTGTAGGTGAAGCCACTCTGAACACAATGGCCCCCATGACAGCTCCAGAGAGGATGAACAAGGTTCAAAAACTCCCCAGCCTAATGGGAAGGAAGAGTTGAACATCTGCTTGATAAAGACTGCAGAGAGTGGAACCCAGTTCTGATAAATATTAAACAGCAATGAATTTGGAAGTAGCATTGCTTCCTTTGTCATTCTCCGCTTGATGACTATGCATTCTCTCTCTTGAGAGAATTCTCTACTTCAGCCTGACTTCCATTTCACTCATATTAAAATTCTCTCACTTACTTTTCCTGTCAGGCTTTAGTTTATCAGGACAGAAGAACCAAGGTTTGGAGCTTCAGTTCACTGCTTTCCTATGACAACTGCAGCCTGGATCCACCAACCCACAGCCATCCCCAACACATGTGTACAAGGATGCCAACTGAATTCTCTTCTGGTTTGTTAAATGACATTGTTTAAATATTTTTTTCACAAAAAATAAAAAAAAATCCAAATATATGGCATTGGTTTTAGTACACATAAAAGGTAACTAGAAATAACTACTAGGAAGATAGAAGGTTGATGAAGGAACTGTAACATGAAGACAGAAAAATGGTGACACATTATGCAATGTGGAAAATATTTATTTTAGTATTCAACTGAAATGATAATTGACAAGAAAGAAAATCCACCCAATTGTGGAGTTGAGGAAGGGTATTTCGAGGATAGCTAAATTTGAGAAAATACTACACGAAAGCAAGAAACTTAGAAGTGAATTAGTTCATGAGTCAAATTTGTCCAGCCACTTGCAAAGTTGGGTAAGGAAGAGTTCCTCAAAAAATTAAAAGTATTCCTGTTGTATCAACCCTAAACCTTTTCCAGTAGATCTGTGTGTATGTATGTGTATGTGTGGTGTGTACATGTGTGTGTCCGTGCATGTGTGTGTGTGTGTGTGTGTGTGGTGTGGTGTGTTTGGCACATCTACTAGGGGAACTGTGACAGGTTGTCCTGCACAGTCACTTGACTGGCTGATCAACTTTAAGCAGGTGACTTAGCACATGCCTGAGTTTACTCATTTCTAAGCTTGGCCGAACTTTCTAGGATCATAAGTCTAATGGATAAAGTCCCAAGTAACAAGTGGACATTGATCCCTCAACAATAAGGACTTTCCAGAGCCACCTCACAGAACCAGAACTAAAATCATTTTCATCCAGACCACAGTTTTGACCAACACTACTCAATTATGCAGTCTTCTCAACCCTGACCCAATAGCCAGAATTAGACAGCCTGTCAGTACAGATAGGTAAATCAAGTCAGGTTGGGTCAAGGAGGCCAATTTTGAGTGAGTCTGTGAAGTTGGAGATAGTCTCCTGAGGGATTGAAATGTTAATTCCATCTGAGCCCTTTCTCCACCTTTATCAAGAACTTGCCCCTGCTCCAACCTTTGCTAAGGTAACCTGTTCCAGGAATTGCCCCTCCCTTACAGGGAGCTATAAGGTTAACTGGTGTATCCTGGTCTGCACCAGCCTGCCCTTCCCCATTCAGCCAACATGTTTCCCACTTTTTCGCCATCCTACTTTGCAATCCTAGGCCTAGTCACATGTAGGAAGGAGAGAGATAAGGGGAAGAGGGCAGGAGAACAAAGGAATCCTAGGATATACATATATATATATATATATATATATATATATATATAAAGAGCAGAACACCTTGCTTTTGGGGATACTAGGATTCCAGCTATGGCCCCCTCTTTTATTTTATATTACCTCTTTTTATTAAACCCTGCTTTATATGCTTGTTTTGGCGTGTTTCTCTAATGTTCACACTTCAACATGTGAGGAAGCAGAACTTGTCACTGATAACCAGCAGTATCAACGGTAACACCTGGAAAACAGGGCTGAGACATTTGATCTAACTTTCCCAATAGGGCCATGTTGATTGAAGTTCTTTACTTACTGTCACTATTACCTTTTCTGCTTGGTTTCTGGGGTGAGTGGCCTGACCTGGGTTCTTGGGACCCTAGGAGGCAGGCCTCAGGCCTAGAACTCCAATTACAAAAAGGTTTGTTTTGCCTCTCATAATGCCTTTACTCTACTTTACAAGGACAAATTCTGAGTCTACCCATCCCACCTGACCATTCTTATATGCTACATATTTAAAACTCCTGCTGCTTACCGAGCTTCCTCTAGAACTCAATTTATTTCAAATCCAAAAACTGTTTCCCTGGAAACATCCCTGCATTGGGTATCTTGGGTATCTGTGGTTACCATCCATTTGGTCTTCCAGCCTAAAGCGTTGATGTTATCTTTTTTATTTCTCTCATCTGCATCTAGCTGTAGCAAAATCTCACTGATATGATGAATTTTGTAGGCAGTGCTGATGTCTGTAGGAAAGAAATTTGAGCAGAGGAAAAAGTGAAGAGGAAAAACAAAGGTCTATATTTAAGGAATGCCAGTATGCCCTAAGAAGAAAAGGAGGAAGAAAAAGTTGTTAGGATAAAGGAAAGGGAATCCACAGAAATGAGATTGAAATCTACTTGGAAACTTTCACATCTTTCCTTTTCTACCTGAGCTCTAAAGGCAGAATAGTTGCAAGTGTACATATTTTTGCATATTTTTTTCTTTATGTCTTCCTACCCAGGTGAATTAGAATTCCCTTGTTTAAAAAACAAAAATCAAAATGAAAAAGAAATAATAAATCTCCAGATAGGTCTCCATTATAAAAACTCTGTAAAACACTCAGATGATAAGAATAATGAGGACTGCTTGCTTTTTCAGTCTCAGATACAAATCAAACATGGAATTCAGGAAGTTTTCACTTCACTATGGTGATGCCAAGGTCTCTAGCATGAACTATGGGAAATATTTAACTGAGGAGATGAGACTGTATGGGCATTTTTACTTTACAGTAACTACTAATGTCAAAAGGATGTGAGGGACAACTTGCTATGTTGGGAGGAGTTTATGAATTCATTATTGTGACATGACAGAAAAGATCATCCCCAAATACCCTTAAATATTCTCTGTGGATTGCTTGGGCAATCATCTCACAAGGACCAGAACTTTCTTCCATCTCCACGCACAAACACGAGCAGCCTCTTTCTGAGCAGAGAAGTGAATTCTTGCCAGATATCTCACCTAAGGCCGAGAGTCTCTAATCCCAGGTAGATGACACATAAAATTATCTCTTTGTTTGACACTATCCAGGGATCTCTCATGCATGACTTAATTGAAGGGTGAACAACAGGAAGTCAGATGCCCCTCTCTAGAACTGACCCTCACAGCTTCCTCTGCATAGTATGGCTGCCTTGTCATGAGCTCCCTCTAGCTGAAGAGTCCTGGTGGGGCCAGGACCTTTGTCTGACTCCTGCTTTGCTAAGCATCACCTATTACAGCTTTCTAATCTATTCTGAATTACTTCTCTAATTCCTGTTCTGTCACATCACATCAAGATGGAACCAGGCTTTGCAAAAAGATTGCATTTTTGAGTCACAAAATTCTGCATGAAAAGTTTCCATTTGCTGAGTCAGACCTGGTCTTAGATAGTAGCTTGACTCCCACCGGATGGAGAAATGTCATGAGGATAATTACACTTTGCAAGCTGCTGTAGCAAATTGGCCTTTACCTCCAGTTTTAATTTACATTCAGGCAGACACTTAGGCATTGTGGTTGTGGAAGAGTGGCAGCTTGAGGAGGAGCACCCGCAGCGAGTGGGAACATGCCCCATACTAGCTTTCAAAGTGACACAGACTCAGCTGACACTGTTCAACTCTGATTCAGCACACGGCAACATTCAGAATTTCCCCTTGCAGGAGAATCACAGATGCTGCAAGAAAAGAGGTGCTTAGGGTTAAAGGAAAGATTCTTTGATATTTCCAAGGACATTCCCTATACTTTGCCCAAGACACACCAATTTCACAAGCTTTCTCTTGGTGATAATAAAGCAGAAGCTCACACAAAGCCAGAATGAGGACCCCTTCATCTACATTGTTCAGCTGTCTTCATAAGCCTTTTCTGGGTGGTTTTGAATGGAAAACACCTCTTGCTATGATAGACCATAATAGAATCTTGGCTTTATTATAGGGGGTGGGTTCATTCTTTCTGGCCTTGCTACTACTCTTTGAATAATTTCATCTCAATATGTCCTTTGTTGACTACAGAGGCAGTGACAAATTTCATTTCACTATTTGGTAGCAAAACGTATAGCTCTTTGCTATACTTCATTCTGTAGGAAATGTATGTCCTTACAGTAACAGAAAACTTTTCATACTGTGAACAATCCATTGGGTAATATCTAATATACAACCTGATAAGCTACAGGAGAGGCATATATTGCATATATAAGCTTTCCCTGTATGCACCTGCTTTCGGAGGTAAGCCTGTTTCTAAGAGTTGCTTAAGGTGGAGATAAGGACAGTCTAAAACTTCCAAACTTCGCATTTGTGTAATGCAATAAAGTGATTTTAAATTACTAACACCCTGCCGAGGGATGATCAATCATTGCTAACCTGCCTACAACTTGGTAAATTATGAATCTGAAGAGATTACAACTGTCATCTTCATCTCTCGCACTGGCAAAAGATTCATATTTCAAAGCCAGGCTATCTTTGCATACAATTTGGTGTTATAGTGTTATATTGTCCTGCCACCTACTAATCATGATTTGGAAAGATGATGAGGCATCCAAAAGAAAAATACATTTTCTTCTTATCACAGCAACACAGTTCACTTTAGCAGAGTTAAGGTAGCATTCGTATCTCCATTATAAATTCCTGATTTCAAGGGGTTATGCATGTTGTGAAAGTTCACAGAGAGAAAAAAAATTATCATAAACAGTACATTCTGGGACATTTAATAAAATTCTAGTGAAAATCTTAAATCTGGATTTGTGGCTTCTCAATCTGCTACTGTGGGTGAAAACCCTATAAATTATTATTTCCATCTGACAAATGGTATGGTTTCTCTCATAACAAAATTCTTAAGTAATGTTTTGAAAGGTGCCCTTGGGATAAACTAACTAGAATATAGTAATGATGAGTCGAAGTCAAATCCCTTTCTATGTTGAATGGACAAAGTACACAATCCAGATGTGAATAATCAAAGAATCATATCCTCTTGGCCAGAGGTATCGTTCTAGGTGAGTCCATCATATGTGAAGGATGCCAAGGATTATAGGGATGAATCTAAGAAGGTGCACATTAACTCTGGGTAGACATGAACCTCAGGGAACTGATGTTCAGTCTCCTGCAGGTATTTTTCTACTCTGACAAGATAGTCCAGAACTAGCAAATATGACAATGTGGTGCTGCAGAATTGGACCAGCGTAAGATGAGACAGATGACAGAAAAACAAAACAAAACAAAACAACCCTTGGCCCTAATGTAATATTACATCCCCAAACACTGCTACTGTCATTTTCTGAATTCAGTTTTATTCAGAGACATTTTAGGTATGTGCTAGTATACTTCAATTAAATTCTCTCCTGGTCTCTGTGTCTGAATATCTCTCTACCAGTTGGATGTAGATTTTTCTGTGACCTAAAACTAAGTCTTTTAATTGATACAGCCTCCAAATGCATAACTGCCAACTAGGTTCTAGGCTCTTTAATCAACATTGTACTTTCTTGTTATCAGACTAATCTTCTAGAAGCATCCTTCATCACGTCATCCTCTTTAAAAACAAGTGGGGGAAAAAACATCATTCTCAACAATGTCCATGGCATCAAGTCTAATGTCAAATTCTAAAGCCTTCCTTTTTGCTCCACTACATATTCAAGTTCCTGTCTTCGGGTGCACACATACACATCCCAGTTAGAATGCTGCTGCTTCTCCTGGCTTCTACCACCATCCCTCTGTTATATTTCCCATTGCTGAAATGACCACCTTGCTACTCTCTCATTAGTGGGATATTTCTTACATTTTAAGAATCATATAATCTCTCAGTCTTTTGCGACTACTGCAAATTTCAATACTCTTCTGCTCTTCCTAATTTCAGTTGTCTATATTCAGTCGATATCTTGGAATCAAGTATCTGTTCAACTTTCTAGAAAGTGATTTTCAAAAGTAGTTACTATGTTTTGGCAATTATTGTAATTTCTTGTAATAGACAGGTTTCATTGGCATTAGGTAATAGGATTCACTCTAGGTAAGAGAGGAAAACATGTACCGGCATTTCAAGATATTCCAAAAAGGCTAGGAAAAAAAATCTCATAACCAAGAGCACACTACTCTGTAAAACCTTCAGCTGTTATCCTGTTTAATTTTTTTTCCTTGAGCTCCATTTTTCTCTAACTTTTTTCTCTTTCTTCTTCTTCTTTTTAACTTTTCTCAGTCTTCTGTAGAATATTCACTATATTCTCTCGCTTCTCTCTCTTTCTTCTTATCTCTTCCTTATTGCTTCTTTCTGCCTCCTCCTTCTCTTCCCTCTGCCCCTCTCTCTCATCTTTCTCTTTCAAAACATTCTCCCTTCTTTTTGTATCTACTAGGATAAAGTTAACCAACAATGAGAATAATTAATTGCCAGCCAGTGTCAGTTCCAAACTCCTAAGATACAATTAATTTAACTGACTTTGGGTTAAGTCCAATCAGCTATGGATAATCTGTGAAGGATCTTGTAAAACACAGCTATAGATATGTAAGCTGGGAAGCGATCTGTGAGAAGAAAACTGGTGAAGCAGGCATTCACATAAAATTATCATATTGTTTCAATACATGCTATGAATTGGACAAGCTACAGAGACTGTCACCAAAACTAAGGGGATGATTTAAATTTAAAAGAACTTGATACATAAAATGGGATAGAAAAGTAAAGAAAAAAAAAACAAATGAGAAATTTGACTTATTCAAAGGACATTTAGGATCTAGTATTGATTAGAGTCAGAATGACATATGTGGTTAAATCTGGCAAATATTTCATGTTTGTAAGTTTATTTCAATGTGTTCTAGCCACAATGTAGTAAGAGGTATAAATTGATTAGATGAAAAGAAACAAAACTACTGGACAAAGTATGCTCAAAAATGTTCTTAGCATATTGGATAGCAGAGAAGAGAGCTCAGAGATCCTGGTAGGCTAGAAGCAAAGGGAGTTAGAACGACATGGCATGAGCTTCCTACTCTGAGTTTTTGGGACTTGACAGGGCAGCTGCTATGCAGATGAACCCTGGAGTCTATTCTAAGTTAAAGGGAGGAGCTGAGGGTTTGGGGAGGCCAAGGCAGCTAGATTTTATGAGGCAGAGTATCTGAAGTGCACAGAGAGAACACTGGACATGGCACAGGCTGGAAGTTAATACCTGTGATGTCTCTCTAGATTTATAATCTCATAATTAATGAGTGACAAAGCAGGTTTTAGAAGAGGTTCTCACAATAGAGGGGAAAAAAGGGTTCAGTCATACAAAGTGTATTCATTGACTTCTATCAAATTGAATTATTATTTTTTAATATTCTTAGTGATAGATGGACACAATACAATATTTTATTTATTTATTTTTATGCGGTGCTGAGGATGGAACTTGATTACACGTGCTAGGCAAGTGTCCTATAATAGAGCTATAACCCCAGATTTCAAAATTAAATTATTAATCAATACTAAAATTGTATCTGTAATAGCCCTAAAAATGTCAAAATTAAATAATATACTTTTATATAACTCATGAGCCAAAGAAGGAATCATAAAGGAGATTAGAAAGCAACATGAATTGAACTAAACTCAAAACATGGTTAATTAAAAGATTTTAGAATATAGCTAATAATATTCATTGAGAAAAATTGATAGATGCACCAATTGCATTAGTAAAGAATGATCTCAATAAATCATCTTGTAAAATTTTGTAAATTATCTTGAGTTTTTTTTTTTTTGAGAATTTACTTGTTTTATTTTAAGCTAAATAGTAAAATAAATTTCAAGATATGAGACATGGTTCTTCTCACTAGTTCTTTTGTTTGTATGTTTTGGAAAATGTATTATGTATGTGTACATGTAACAAATTTAGTATGTATGTATGCATGTATGTATTTACATTAGGGATTGAAGCCAAGACCATGTCTATGCTAAGCACATGCTCTACCATGGAGATATGGTCCTAACCCCTAATATAGTTATTATAATGAATTATTAGTGTTTTTAAAGTTCTCTGTTTAATTTCTAATATGATAAGTATATATAGATATAACCCACAAAGTTAAAAACTCTTTGAGGGCTTTCAACTATTCTTTTTTTTTTTTTTAATTTTTTATTGTTGGCTGTTCAACACATTACATAATTCTTGATATATCATATTTCACACTTTGATTCAAGTGGGGCGGGTGGACCAATGGTACAGAATAGAGGACACAGAAACCAATCCACAAAACTACAACTACCTTATATTTGATAAAGGGGCTAAAAGCATGCAATGGAGGAAGGATAGCATCTTCAACAAACGGTGCTGGGAAAACTGGAAATCCATATGCAACAAAATGAAGCTGAACCCCTTTCTCTCGCCGTGCACAAAAGTTAACTCAAAATGGATCAAAGAGCTTGATATCAAATCAGAGACTCTGCACCTGATAGAAGAAAAAGTTGGCTCCGATCTACATATTGTGGGGTCGGGCTCCAAATTCCTTAATAGGACGCCCATAGCCCAAGAGTTAATAACAAGAATAAACAAATGGGACTTACTTAAACTAAAAAGTTTTTTCTCAGCAAGAGAAACAATAAGAGAGGTAAATAGAGAGCCTACATCCTGGGAACAAATTTTTACCCCTCACACTTCAGATAGAGCCCTAATATCCAGAATATACAAAGAACTCAAAAAATTAAACAATAAGATAACAAATAACCCAATCAACAAATGGGCCAAGGACCTGAACAGACACTTCTCAGAGGAGGACATACAATCAATCAACAAGTACATGAAAAAATGCTCACCATCTCTAGCTGTCAGAGAAATGCAACAGACGTTCTTTTAGTTGACTTCTACTATGAAAATATCACACAAGTACTTTCATTGAGATTTCGAAATTTTCATTGTAGCTTTACCATTAGATATATTTCACATAAAAATGAGGGGATGTGTCTATCTGAGTTAAAAGAAATGTTATAAAGACCACAAAGCAGTAACATTAATTACACAATTACTTTTTTTTTCTACTTCAGTATTTACCTGGAGGTAGATTTTGCTTCCAAGAAGATATTTGGCAATGTAAGGAGATTTTTTTTTTATGTATACAAATAATAACTAGAGGGTCTACTGGTATCTAGAGATGCTACTAAGTATGTTGTAACACACAGAACACCCCATCCTCTTCTCTCAAGTAATTATCCAATGCAAATATCAATACTGTTAAAGCTGAGAAATGCTGTTCTTTTCATTGACTATTTAACACCATATATAAAGCACTGTAATGATAAATACAAGAAATAATCACATCCATAGAGCTGACCTATGAAGGATAATAGAAAATAAGCAATCATGCATATTAGTAAATAAATCAAGTAGTGGCAAGAGCTATAAAGAAAAGAATATAGAAAAAGGGGATTTAAGAGTGACAAGGTGCAATCTGGATAAAGAATTAAAACATCTAGAAAGCAATTGTTTAATTTTAAACAAAGCTTAGATGCAGAGAGGAAATGGATCATGCAACTATTTAGAGCAAGAACATTTCCACAAAAGGAGAAGAAGAAGTGCAAAGTCCCTGATCTGTAACTTGTTTGTAATATGCAGGAAGGAGAAAGGCCAGCCAAGCTGACAGAGTGGTGGTAAAATACAATGCTACAGAGGTAGACACAGAATACTGTAGTATAACTAGCATTGTTAAAAGAAAATATCCTGATTCCTTCCTGGGAATCAGATGACAGAGAGTGGGGTGGGTCAATATTAGAAGGACGAAGGCCAAATAGGAGTCTACAGCCTCAAATGCCAGAAATGCATGCCAAGGAACAGTGTTGGGTTCCTTGTTCCCTGGGAGACACACATGTCATAAAAACCAAGAGAAAGACATGATATAGCAGCAGGAGAATGATTCATTTAGTTGATATTGTTCCTAATTAAGGAAGAGAAAAAAAAAACACACACACACAAGAAAGAAAACTGATGAAAAAAGGAAGAATAAAAATAAAGAGGAGAAAAAGAAGAGGAAGAAGAACTGTAGCTATCTTGCATGTGGACATATGTGCTTTGTTCTTTGTCCACATCTAGGAGAGATACTAGCCCATTATTTCTCAAATTGAAGCCAATAAACCTGCATTTATCTGCTATTTACTACCAGACCTGCAGGTCCAGTTATCTGAAGATGCAGAGTAAACATAGCTTTATAAACAAAAGAGTCACCTTGAACTACATAAATAATGAAATTAGAAAAACAATAATTTCTTCAAAATCACAGCCTGAGCATTTTCATATAGGTTTTAAATTTAGAATCTTCATTTAAAATATTAAGATGTATTATTTAATTTTATAATGAAAATAAGTTCTAAATTTTGAAAAATAAAATTTTATACCTGAAATAATAATCCATAATAGTATGATGATATTTTAAAATTTCAAAATATTTTAGTGTTTTTTCCTCTAGGTTTTAGGTTTATGTACAACATTTTTAAAGATCATGGTCATATTATACATATGTATTGTAATGCTAATTTTTCTTATATTATTCAAATGAACATTTAACATGTCTTTAAACATTTTAATACTATTTTAATGACTATAAGAAATCGTATCTTTCATATATTCCACATATGTCTGTTCCCCAACATTAAATTATGTTTTTTTCAGATGGGATGGTGGCCACATCTTTAATACCAACTACTTGGGAGGCTGAGATAAGAAGATGCCGAGTTCAAGGCCAGGCTCAGCAATTTAACCAGACCCTGTCTCAGAATAAAAAATAAATTAAAAGGGCTGCTAATATAGTTCAGTTGGATCACCCTTTTAGCTTCAGTCTTAGTATCACAAAAAATTAAAAAGAAAATACTTATACTACTTTCTAGTATAATAAGTACTTTCCAAACATACTTCTTCTAATCTCTAAACACTTCCTAAGGATAAGAATCTATAAATAGGAGGCATTTTTAAGAGTTTTGATGAATACTGACAAATTCTTACCTGAGAAATGTTATAATTCAGACACTCACCACAGTGAATTAAGTGCTTTCATGCTGGTTATATAAAAATACTAATTATTATTTTATTTTGTTCCTTGTCAATTTCATCCAAATTATTTTCAATAAATTTTTACAAATGCTTAATATTTTTAGAGCATGAAAGCATTGTTTTTCTTGATTACAAGATCTAAGTCCAAACATAACATTGGACACATATTTTGATGTCATTAGAAAAAGAATTTTAGGAGATTTCAAAGTTTGCAAAACAGAACAATGGATATTAGAACTTTTCTACAACAAAAAGTGGGGTATACATTTAACTATAAAATAGGGCACCTTTGATTCATACCAGAAAAGGTCACAGGAACATTAAACTAATGCGTACATGGGCCAATGTCACCTAAGCACTAGTTCACACTGAGAACACAATGAAAGTATGAATTTTCATTGTAGAGGACTATACTTTAATCTTGACATGAGCATATTAAAAAGGAGAATCAATATACCTGGAGAAAATCTTAATCATTTAGGTAACTCAAAATCTCACTATGTCTATTTCCAGCTATAATCTCTCCTAAAACTTTTTAGAGCTTGTTGGAGGCTTACTGCCTAAGGGAGAGACTACCCTGAGATAATTCTCCCTATTTTTGTGACTAAAATGCTGACTCTTACCTTATATATAGTAAGCTTATATGTGTATTCACATATATATATACACACTATATATATATAGCAAGTATATATATAATCTATAAAAATTGTAAATATATGTGTATATTTTATACTATACATGTGTGTTTATATAAATTTATATAAATTATGCATGTGTGTTTATATAAATTTGCACTATATATACATATTCATTGAGTCATAAAATAAATTAGTTTAGAACAAAAAAGACCATTAAAAATTTCATAAATTTTCATAATTTTTGGTTTCCTCTCTGTTTTTTTGGTTAACAAAGCCTTTTATTCAAATTAAGTCTTACAGGAAGTCCTTTATATACTAACATAATAGCTGAGAAAGTAGTAGAAATAGGTAAATGGGATCTTGTAGGACCCTCACTTCACCATCCTAGGCTGAGCAGGAATTCCCTTACAGAACCATTGTACATATTTGAAAAACATGCCCTTCCTTGGAAACAACTATTCTATCTGTTGGAAACTTGTGTAAGATGCTGCTTTTGTTATACAATTACCTAATATTATCTCAAATATAGGCAATGTATGATAAATAGTGCCCCTGTTGTGCACTGTGAAGCCTGCTACTAGGTCTTGGGAACAATGGGGTTCTTGTTTGTATGTCAAGAGCTGCAGACCTGGTTAAGCTTGCATATTTTTTTTTATGATGGAGACAGTTCAGTTCCACAGATACAAGTATCACTTCCTTGATAGGACTGCACTGGGAAGGCACATACTCTGGATCTTTATTTAATTTGTGATCCATAATATCTCTATAGATTTTCACAGAATAAAACAACTGCAAGATACATAACAATAACCTTCAACAGGGCTAGATTTCATTTTGGGGTGAACTGCCATGAGAATCACTGATGAGGTGCATGGGCTTCTTGGGCTCAAGCGAAAGAATGAGGTACTTGAAAACTGAGTGGTTGGACTGCTAGGAAGGAAACAGAAAGTGCACAATTGTCCTGAGCTAAAGGCTGTGCATTCGAACATTAGCAGTTGAAGAGCTATCATAAAAAAGAACCATCATGGATGTACAGTTCAGGAACCAGTGAGTAGAACACTGGAAACGTAGCAGATACCTGCACTTCAAGGCATTGGGTTTTTCTGAAAAAGAATAACTGTAATTGGAGCAAAATGTAAATAAATTACTTAGACTATTCACTGTGGAGATGAGTGAGAAAATGATAACGTTTAAGAGAAGGTATGGCCAGGTCCACTTTTTAGTCAATAATGTCACAGCCTTTTCTATGATTGCAAAATAAATGCAAAGTTAACTGGTGAAAACAGATAAGTACAAATGGGGGAAAATAAGGAAAGAAAACAGCAATAAAGACCAAAACAAAATAAATAAACAGAACCCCTAAAAAGTAAGGGGGATTTTTGAGACTACTCATGGTCTTTTTTCCTAGGTATATAATCCAGAAATTTTCTGTAAAAAATAAATTCTTGATTAGGGGGGAAACAATGAGACTGTAAAGAGCACAGGAAGCAGAAGAGGACAGAGATTTTCAGAAAAGCACCAGCAACCAAGGGCCACACTGGAGGGACACCTGTCGAAAACAAAGGGAAGAGAAAAGACAAAGTAGAAGAAAATATACTGAAATATTGATGAGGAAAAGACACAGAGGAAGGAATCCAGAGACTGAAAAGGGGAAGCTCATTAAACTATATACAGAAAATCCGAGCACGCAAATAAGAAGTAACAATTGGTCTTTGAGAGGAGTTTTAGATTCATGAAAGGAAGGAAGAAAGAATAAAAAAGAAAAGGAGGAATGCAGTGAGGGAGACAAGGAGGGAAAGGATGAACAGAAGGAGTATGGAGGGAAAGAGGAGAGGAGAGAACACATGGATGAAGAACAATCAAAACAAGAGTCCTGAAAATGACCTCACTAAATACTCTGTCCCCATGCCCTCCCTCTGTGAAGGAGGCCCAGTGGCCAAAGCAAACCTTATTATTCAATGGAATGTTGGTAATTAGTTGGAATGTTTAATTTAACGGTTTAGTAAATTCAGCTAATAGTTTACCTCAAGTGTGTGATTAAGTTATTCTCAAGGAAATTCTTTTTTGTTCTAAATCTCAATTAAGATTTCCAACACGGGTTATTTCAAAAATAACTTAAATCAAAAAAAAAAAAAAAAAGAAAAAAGAAAAGAAAACAAAGATGGATCTGTATCTTAATCCTTGCTGAAAAATGCACTGCAGATAGATAAAAGATTCAAGTAAGATAAATAAAATCAGAAAAGTACAAAAAGCAGCAGAACATATTGTCTTAAATTATCTTTGAATAGGAAGGGACTTAAACATAAATTCAGAGCCATAAAAGAGAATCCTGCTAAATTTGTCTACTTAAAATTTTAAAAAGTCTCATTTATAAGAAAAACCTTGAATAAATGAAAAAGACAACTGAAATTTAGAAGTATGTGTAATGTATAATAGACAACAGCCTACTTTGTTAGTACTGAAAGAACTCAAAATAATCAAAGAAACAAATAGAAAAATGGGGAAAGACAGATTATGACTAGAGAGAAAATTATATATTAAAAGCTCTTTAGTACTTGAGTTAATATTTAGACTCACTCACTGTGAAAATACAAATTAAAAATGCAATCCAATATTATTTTCACTTAGCAAGTTGGCAAATATCAAACATTAGACAACACAATTGGAGGAAGAGAAATATATAATTTATATATACTTGTGTAAATACAGATAACTTTAATATTAAAATTCATTTAAAATGCATTTAATATTTGTGTCCAACTCCAGGAACTTTTCCTTAGACTATGAAATATCTGAATTTTTTTTACTACTTTTGATGTAGTAATTATCCTTTCTTTATGTATGCAAGCAGAATATTAGAGACTCCAAGGGCAAAAGATACAGAAGAGTATTGCTCATGAGATATCAAGCAGCCTGAGATTCATGTATTCCTTAGTTTCTTTTATCTCATCAAGTTCCACATGGGCAACATGAAGGGGTGCACATGTAATGAGTTTTCTTCACAGCTGGGCAACCCTAAGCCTAGGAAATTGGTTATCTTTTCCACTTGCTAGTAAATAAATCAGCTTTCTTTCTAAAGGGTGACACAATCTCTGTCTTCAACTTTGGTGGCTGAAAAACCTTAATTATGTGGTTAAGATCTAATATTTGACTTCTATTTTGTAGTCCAGTTGAGAGAGTAGATGGATAGATTAACAGGAAAGTCAAATAGCTTATTGGGTGAGTATAAGTTAGTATAAGGATCATAATAATAGTTTGTATTGTTTTATTCTCGTAAATTAGAACCACAGAATCTCATTGCCTAGATGTTTTATATTCCAGAACAGAAGTTGACTATAATCCAGAGGCTAAATCCAGCCTACCACTTATTTTATAATTTTTTATCAGAACATGACCACATTCTTCACTTACATATTGTCTGTGGCTGTTTTCACCTATTCAGCAGAGCTGAATAGTTGCAACAGAGACTTTAAGAGCCTAAAGTATTTGGAATCTAACTTTCTACAGAAAAAGATGGCTGACACATGTTCTAGAGGTTCTTTGTGAAGCTACAAAGAATGAAAAAAACAGGATGTTTCTGTGAGCAATACAGGGGAGTTGGATAACTTTCAGTATCAGGACCACAAATTACTATAAGTCTTTTGTCAGTAAAGAAATACAATTTTTATCTGAAAATATATTCCTTGAAAGAGTAACTACTTACTCTAAGGTTAAGTTAAGGCAGAACACCTGCACTGAGATACATCTATTCCTTCTTAGACACAATCACTTGAGATAATATCTTATTTATTCAAGAAGTCATTTTCCAATCGGACACAATTCAGACTCTAAAAACAGAAGGAGACTGAAATTTGCCTGTTCTCAGTTATCTTTAAGTTATTAAAGCTTAATAGTTAGATCCTCCTTGGCAGAATTTCTCCTATTAAGTACTGATTATCAACCAGAACTCTCACATGCCTCACTTAATGATGGAGCCATATTTTGAGAGATACACTGGTGAGACATCAATGAGATTACATCTATACAAACTATGCTATAACTGGGCTATATAACCTCATGAGATGGAAACTGTTTTTGTGGTACCATTGACCTAAATGCCATTACATGGTACACAACATCCATTGATGTTTCTACGGCCAAAACAACGTAACATGTTTTTCAGGCCCCACAGACTCCCTACAAATCAAGGTGAACTCAGACTGTGACACTGATATAACCCCTCTAACTATAAATGAAGGTTCCACTTTGCTAGTGTGTTGAGTGTGTAGCTACCCATCTACTAAAATCACAACTCAGGTTTCCAGCTCATTCATTTGGTTTGCTCTGGGAGAGCTGTGAAAAAAAAAAAAAAGAATTTTAATCAATAACAACTTGGCTGGTTTTTTTATAAAAATGACTCAAAGGTAAAATATTTTTTGAAATTTATTTTATCCATGCCTTACATCCCCTCAGCCTGATTGTAACTCATACACTTCTTGTCTCTGTTTTATGAAATGATAATATTCTAGGCAGTGGCTCAGAAATGCTTATTTGCCCCTGGGTCACACATCAGAGGTTACATACACACTGATGGGTAGGAGAGGAAGCTTCAATTTGCTTTAAAAGAAAATGATAAAAAGAGAAAGGAAAGCAAATGGCATTCTCAGTTGATCAGTTTGATCACTTTTATAGATTGCTTCTCAATGGGGAAAAATATCATAGACATTGCTTCAAGTTTTCAAAGAATTAATATTGGACTAAGTGGTTCCCTAAACCCCTCACCATTCTACCTCCATTATTAGACTTTTCTGCTCACAAATGCCTATCACTCCCAGGAGTTGTTCATTATCAAGTCAAAGCATTTTTCTTTCCAAACCTCAGATTGCAGCATTTCCCAAGGCTCATTGATAGTTTTGAGGGGAACCAAACTTTCCAGATAAGATATTTTATACTTTGAAAATCCTTTTGAGAACAGCATGCTGTAAGTGTTTGAGATGAATTCTCTCTCTATCACATGCAGATAAATTTTGGAAAGCTTTTCTACTCTAACCAGGACAGCTTTCTCTGACAGTAACCCTTTCCGTGACCTAGAGTCTGACTATTGTAAAATTAGGGGGAAAAATGAACTTCAGTGCTACAAGTCAAATCTATTGTGCATTATTAAAATGGTAATGGTGGTATCTGAGGTGACTCCTTAAATTAATTCTACATTAAATTATCTAGATTTTTCTCATTTCAGATGGACATCAACACATACAACTTTTTCAATCTGGCATCCTATAATATGTAACTCCAAGTACTGTGAAGCAGACAGAAAGAGCTAGTGTTTGGTCACTGCTATCTAGAAAGGTAAATATTTCTGGGTAAATATCCGCACATCAATGCAGGCTAATCAGGCATCTTTATCAAATGGTAAAACTGCATTTTACTCAGAGTTTAACATGGAATGGTTAAAGGCAAGGACAACTTGCAGGTGCCCTTATCAACATATTAGCCCCAATTGCATTTTCCAAATATGTTATCAAAATGGTAATTCTATGCTTTCCTTTCTGTAGCTAGACTAGGTTTCATAAAGGTAGAATTATTACTATAAATATATTGGGGGGAAACTATTTCAATTACTGGAAGAATATGTAACTCCAACTCTATTTATTTCAATTTATTCAACTGTCTTGATATATTCGCGCACAGAACTTTATAAAGAATGCATAAATTCACCTTGAAATTGTACCAATTGACTTTGGCTGGGCTAGACTGTGAGAGGAATCAGAGTCCCTTTTTCAAATAAGCCTTGACAATGCTGATCAAAACAAAGAGGCTATTCATTTATTAAACTGACAGCTCAACCCAGGCTTCGGGCCTATGGGATGATGGGGCCTGGGGTGTTCGTCATGGCCTGGGGTGCTGGCCTCTTCTGCACACATTTTTGCTGCACATACACTCAGAGCCTATATCTGACGGTGTGACATTTCCTAGGGCACTGGCAGCTGTTCAGATGTCAAGCAGCTGGTGTGAGAACTGTCATCCACACCAGGTGATTATTCCATGAGTGACATGTTAGCCCAGAGAATTTTTTCATAAAACCACCTTGGTTTCCCTTTACTTACTTACAGTCTATCAGAAATTTCAGCAGAGATGTTTCTGGGTTAACATCTGTATTAAAACAAAATTGAGCATGCATGGTCATACCAGGTAACTGGTTATTATTACAGGGTTGTGATGCGTGCAATATGTAAATTGTTACTAGTACATTTAATGTACCAAATTCTTTGAAACAACATATTTTCTAAGTGAAAGTAAATTCAACTTTTTATTTACTTATTTAATAGATACAGCACCATAATGCCATTTTTGATTCTGTCAAAATGCTGTGTGCACTGGGATAATCTTGGATATGAGGATGGGGTTGGTGCAAAGAGTGTTGCCATCCATGTGTTCCTTGTCCATCCAAATCCAGTAAATCACCATTCTAATGAATAGAGCTGGACACTGGGCCAAACAGGAGCAACATGGCAAGAGCACATGAGAGTTGCCATCATCTACAGAACTATCATGGCCACTTAAGTATATTTCTCCATATTTTAGTGTAAGTATTCTCTCTGGGAACACTCCTATATGTTAAACCAAAGGATTTTTCTCCTAACAATGCATTCTCTCAATACTCATATAGTAAACTCAACCATAAGAAATGTCAGAATTAGATCACTGTTCAGAGAAAGAGGAGAGTGCCATTTCTAAAGAAAGAAATTAGTCTGAAAAGCATGAGGCTGAGTAAGAGTACAGTGGTTGAAGCTTTTAATGAAGAGACTGAAGCACAATACCTCGCACAAGAGGCTGCATATTCCCAAAGCTGCTGTGAAGAAGCTGCATATTTTGCAAAGACAAGTATGCTCAGGTGTACTTAAGATTGAAAAAACGAATCTGTGAATTTTATAACCATTTTTTGTAAAACAAGTGTCATGTGCACTGATAAAAAGAATTGTGGCATCCCACTAATTTTGATTCTTTCATTTCTTGTTGAATATTTACACATACTCACTATACATAATGATCAGTTATATAACTGTTATTGCTTATCATTTTCCCCATAATTCATTTGCAAATTGTTCTAACATTAAAATTTGCCTAAGAAATAACTCCTCTTGAATATTTACTCACATAATTAGGTAGAGATGAATCAACTTCCAGAACTAGAAGAAGAGGTAACCTGGGCCTAAGTCAGTCACTGTCTTTACTCACTCCCAGATGTGCAAATGACTTCACCAGGCTCCTAACCCCCCCCCCCCCCACTTATCTGTGGGTTTCATATTCTGTAGTTTCAGTTATCCATGATCCAAAATAATGGAAAATTCTAGAAAAAAATCAATTCAGAAGTTTTAAATTGTACACCATCCTGAGTAAGGGGATAAAATCTTAGCACTGTCCTGCTCTATTTCACATGGAATCTTTGTCTAGTTTATACAAGCTGTATATGCTACCTGCCCCTCAGTAGCTTTCCTGAATAGTAAATCAACTGTTGTGTTTGTATGGTGCTTGTTGTATTCAACTATTTTTTTTTTATTTTACTTGGAAATGGTTCCAAGAATGGTAATACTGACAATTTATTATATGGCGTTGTTATTAGTTGTTATTATTATTAATCTTTTACCATGTCTAATTTATAAATTCAATTTTATTATGGGTCTGCATGAATAGGATAAAAAATGGTATATGTAAGGTTTGGTACTCTCTGTGGTCTCAGACATTCTGTGTTTATAGGATATGAACATTTTCTAAGGAGTATATCCTCAAGTATAAGGAGAGATTTCTGGACTCCTGAAATTCCATTCTGAATTCTTGGTGAAAGTTTTGAGTCTATAAATCACCCAACATATGGTACTATAAAGAAAACTTCTGTAAAAAATTGACCATTACAGAAGACAAATGAACACAACTATGGAGAGAACCTGTGAACTTCTATGGTGACCATAAATGTATCCATATCTGAATCCAGCACAACCCACTGACCTTTCAGAAATATAAGCAAATAAAGGCCTTTCACTAAGCTAATTTGGAGTGACTTAGTTACTTGCACCTAGGAAAATGCTAACTTATATATGTTTTAAAATTTTGTTTAAGTCCTCTTTTCAAAGATCTTATATACATTTATGTTTGTAAAGAACATCATCAAAATTATTTCTGTCACCTTTGGGCAGACTTTATTCAGATTTTTTGGCTATATTTTAAAGAAAAAATATACATATATACTAAATACACATAAAAATACATTTTTATAGGGAAATTACCATCATAATATGTGGTGTCCAGCCAACAGAGAATCTGGGTCATATGGAAAACCTTAATCCTGATTGCCTTTTAGACTGTAACATTATCTTAGTGACATCTATTTGAAGTTATATAAGATTAAAAAAAAAAGGATCTGACATTCCCTGGTTTCCTAGAATGGCCAGTATACTCTGTACATAGATAAAGTACATAAGCATATACACAAAATATAGGATAATTGGAACTCACTGAAATTTTGGCATTTTAATGTAACTATAGATCATGTAAAATAAAATACTAAATGAAATATTCTCAGACAAAACACAAAGGTATAAATAAGAGCAAATAACTAAATATTTGCATATACCCATATATGAATTAAATGTAATCAAATAAATGTTGCATATGTGTACATGTATGCTTGTATATATGTGTATTTATTTTTTTCTAATTTTTATAAGTTTTTCTTAAAATTTTATTTCTGCATTTTTCCATGAATGTTTTTACTTTGCTTCTTCCTTAACTATGACAAACTGTAGCTTAAGTAGTTTTTATTATGTTTTCTGGATGCTTAGTCACTTTGAATATTTAATAGTGATATTTAGAGCAAATATTTATTTTGGTTTTTCAACTTTTATGATTCATTCTCAGATTTTTAAATATTGTGCATTCAATATTTTAAATATATATGTGTGTGTGTGTGTGTGTGTATATACACACACACACACACACACACACATATATACACAAATATATATATATATATTTTTTTAATTCTATCCATGTGGGGAACACAAGAAACCAAGGCAGAAAAAGAGTACAACAAAAATTGACTTTTGTTTTAAACACAGACTTTAGAGCTTCCCTCTTTCCTTTTAAAAATATATTCTGGATACTTCTATAGGTTTGGATGTTACATTGTATTTATAATCATTGAATTTACCTAAAACTAATATCAAATTTATATATATATATTCACATACTCAGTTAAAAGCAATAATCCAGGCCATTTCCTATGCCATTTCAAATTTCATATAGTCTTCTTCAAATTACTATGGTCAGATTGATGGAAGTTCTTAGTATTGTGAGAAATCCTTTCATTTTCTAACTTAAGATAAAACAAGGCCAAAAAATATTCCGACTAAAGATCAAATCAAGATAATATATATCTGATAATTTTATTTGTTCATGGAAAACTGCATAAGTTCTTGAATATCTTTTTAATAAATGGATCCTCTGGAATGAGCGCCAGTTTGGTGTTTTCTATATCCCCTTTTAGCCTATATTTGATATCATCCTGAAATTTTCTAATTCTAGGAATCAACATGAGGATCTTTCCTCATCATAATAAAAACAACTCAATGAATAAAAATAACCATTTTGTATGCATGTACAAAGCACTCAATGAGAGAATAAATAATAAAACTGGGTAGATAATGTGCTTTTAAAGAATATTTCATATATTTCAACAGTTTTTTACATATCACATACAAAGTTTTGTGCATCTGCTTTAGGAAAGAAGGAGTGTAACTTCTTTTCATTATTTGTTATTATCAATTGAGTGGTTTTGATTCAGTCTGTTGAAAAGTATGGACTTCCTGTTTACCCTTCCAAATACTTCTCTATTTTACTTTCTATTTGTTTGCTTTTGTTTTGTTTTGTTTTAGAAAGAAGAAATTTTGGTGTTTGAAATGTGTTTGTAACACTGAGTAGCTAACCTGTGGTCCTGCTTTTGTCTCCTGTCACTGTCAAGAGAGAACAAAATCTCTGAAGTCTTCAAGCAGAGAGCTTTTCCTTTCATTTTGGTGACTTTTCTTCCCCTCTCCTAAGCAAAATTGCTGATCAAGTGTCAGACTCCATTTAGATGACTTAACAGCACATCTTGTCAGTTTTTACAGCTTTGGAAAATGTCCCAATTTACTCTAATTGTCTTCTCTCAGGTGGCAGCCATCAAATGACAGTTATGGAGGTGTTTCCTGTTAGAGCAATGCCTCGAGATTTTCCAGCCCTCTCTGCCATAACCACATACAAGTCACAAAGGAACAACCTGACAATTACACAGACGCCATATTTGAGCTGCTATATAAACGGAGGGACATTTGTATTACTTAATTACCAGAATGCCAACTGATACAAGAAGCCCACATTTCCTCCTAATGTGTGGTATCCAGAAGCATCTCCTCGAAATTGATTCCTTTATCTCCTCACTTAAAGTCTGTCTTGGTGAAATGAAGAACACCCTCCTTATCCTTAACCTAACATTTGTTTCCTTTTTGCTTCCTTATAAAACAGACATTAATTAATTATCATTCCTTTACCAGTAACTAAAGATTGAAATACTACCTCATAGTTTCATAGTGGCTAGTCTTGATGGGAAAAGAAAATATATTTTTGCTTTAAATTGTATTTCATTCATTTACACTAATTTTAGCTCTCCTCTGAATGTAGTATAGAACTGACACTGGTAGATTGTTAGTGAGGACATTGAAGAAAATGATAATTACAAAGAGATCTTGACTTATATCAACATCCAAATTAACTTGTGAAACAAATATTATTACCTTGTTCAAATACCTTACTGCTGTCTGGTAGATGGTTGGTCTATGCAGAACTAGTAAATATCATAATTTCTTACACATACGATCTAAGTCAGACTTCTTTAGACTCTGTTTTTAAGTTTACTCTTTATCAGAACTTTAAATCCCCCCAAAATCTGCATTAGTACCACAGTTGGATCTTATGCCTTTAAAGCATCCTACACGGTAGTGAATTGCAAAGTAAGAAGTTCTTCCTCACTTATTTTGACACCAGGACAACTAATTTACTTGAGAGAAAAATGGCTGAGTCTTATTTTCTTCACAACCTTTCAAATTTGTTAGACTACTCAGATAAAGTCTATAGGCAAAGAATGTATAGTTAGAAAGTTCCAACACCTTTTATATGGTCCCTATTTTTATTTCTTTAGTTTTTCATTCAAGAAGTATTTGTATAGATAATGTTAAGAAGAAAAGATGGATTTGTTAACATCTCAAAAGCATTGGTAATACAAAAAAATAATCAAAGGTCAATATAAACAAACAGCCTGGAAAGAACTAAAATTAAAATGTGTCACAGAGACTGGCGTGTTAGCTGTAGGAGGACCTTGATGAGAGGGACTAAAGAATCATTGGGAGTATCCCAGCAATAATCCCTGTACTAAGATACTTGAGATTTTTATAAAGGATTCTTCTTCTATGGCAAATGTTACATACTTACTTTACAGCAGGAAAATTGGTTCAACAAGATGATGTAATCAACTTAGCAACTTATGAATGGTGCTAAGGATTTAGACCAGGTCTCTTTGGCTTTAGAGTCCAAGTCCTTGGTGACCCCACATTTTAACACAGAATTGTATATTGGAAGATAAATTCTATTTCCCCACATTTAATTAAAAATAGACGAAAGAGTTGACTGTTGTGGAAGAAATTAAACAGTATTTTTAGTAACATGATAAAATAGAATTACTCTTACCTGCAAAAAATAAAAAAAATAAAAAGCTATCTTATTTTCTTACTTCAATACCATAGGCTAGAATTTAAATACATCTCTGCAGTAAACATAGGGACTATCTTTACTGCAGAGATGTATTAAAAAATATCCCTTAATAATCTGAAAGTTCTCATTAAGTGGAACCTTGCTTTTCTTTCATAGGATACATCAACCATTTCTCTTTATTCTTTCATAATACATTTTTTAAAAGTTCTGACTGATCCACCTACTTTCAGTGTAAATTTTCAAAGTTTTAAAATTATTGGGCTGGAGAGTTAGTTAAGTGGTACAGTGAGAAATACAGTGAGAAATGCAGTGTTTTGCAAAACAGTCTTGGGTTTGAAAGATTGTGTTTCATTCAGTTTAAATACTTCTAATAAATACTGATGCTAAACAAAGGTAACAGTGAGCATAAACCTGACAAGAAGATGTGCATTTCTAGTTTTGTTCTTTTCAGTTGCTCATAAAATTTCAATATGTTTTTTAAAAAAGGATGAAATTTAAAATTTGGACATTTGTTGACAAAAATTGAATATTTCACCTAAAGAGAATATGTTTTGAACAGTGATTTCTTCTTACTTGAGGGTAAAAATGCCTAGTCTTCATTAACAATTATAAAGATATGGACATATGAAAATCAGATTTCTTCAACTATGATTATGCATACTAAAAACCTGATAAAATATGGTGGTGGTCCTACAGGATGGCTCTTCCAATAAGTACAACATTTCAAGAGAAATGGTTTCATAATAGAGTACCTTGTTTGGACATAAGTTAATTTTCTATTCTTTTACTAATTTTCCTTGAAAATAATATATAAAATTTTGTTTAGAACAGCATATAGATTTTTTTTTAATCCTAATCATAAATGTTCCTCTCATACCAATCTCTGGTTGGTCTCATAGATTTTCAGAAAAGTTAGAATTTCATGATGTCAATAAACAATTCAAACTGTGAAATATTTGCAAGATAAATACACACTACAATATACTAAATAAACGTTTGCACTAATTTTTCTACTGAAAAGACCATTTGTTTTCATGGGGGGAAATGGCTTGGAACCAGTCTCTATTAGTCAGCTCATATTGTTGTGGACAAAATACACTGGGTGGCTTAAACAACAGGCATTACTTCTGATAGTGCTAGAGGTGGGAAGGCCAGGAGCAAGGCAGATGTGGGTTTTGGTGAGAGTCTCTATTCTTATCTGCAAATGGTCCTCTCACTGTGTTCTCCCAGGGTGGAGAGAAGCATCCCTGAAGCTTTTTTATTAAGTGTACCACTTCAAGGGCCAAGTAAAACTAATCCTCAAAGGATCAGCTCCTCATATTATTAGAGCTATGAGACTAGCTAACCCTGGTTAGGGCCTCCACATATGAATTTTTGAATGACACAAATGTTCAGTCCACCACATTGTAAAACTGAATAACAAGGTGACAGGAGTCCTATGAATGCATTTTGAAAGATCATTATCATCCTTTGAAGACTGAAAATACATTTGATCAATTTTAACCTCACATTCCTCAGATTCCTTATATGGCCTATGAAAGTTAATCTATAAACTAAATGGATGCATCAAATAAAGCAACTTGAAGAGCTACATTTTTGTTTTAAAATATGCATTTCCTAAGCTTGACCATTTGGGGAGTTTAGTAGACACAATTTTACAGTGTAATTTGGATTTTTTAATTTTAAAAGTTGAGTTCTACAGAGTTAAGGTCAATTATATGATAGAAATTATGACTCATTTGGAAGAGAACTAGGTACCCTGTGCCAAAAGAGTCTGTATATTATATGAGAGTGTTTGTGTGTGTTTACAAGTGTGTATTCACACATATCTCTCTCCTGAACCTAAATTTGTTTAATAGACTCTGTATCAATGCTACACATGTATTTAAATCTTTTATATAAGGGGTTAGAAGTTTTCTTTCCCTGAGCATATTTGTTCATTAGACACTTGTTTGAAAATTTTGAGCTAATCATTGCAATATCTGTGATATTAAGTTGCATAAACAGCTTGTGATTTTTAGATTATATTTTTCATGTGAGAGAGGGATGCATAATAAACCCTTTAAAAAGTGCCAAATGTTAAAAATATAAATGAAGTAAAGTGAGCAATGAAGAAAATTGTTTATCAAATGGCATAATTATTTACTAATTATTCACTTTATGCTTTCAAAATACGACGCAGTGTTTGTGTTTATAATAGCTCTTTCATTTTTCATATGAAAGCATATCCATAAATATTTGTCTAAGTAAAGACCTGCTCTGTGTACAAATGATTGTTGAAACTGAGTGCTTGGAAAGAAGATCTTCAATGTTTTCACTGAGAAATAATGAAAACATATTTGATAAATAATTCATTTACACCTGCTGTGCATAATAATCACTCAGGATGTTGGAGTTCTTTCTGGAATAGTTCTCCAAATAAGTTGTCCTTTGCACAGCGTTGTTTCCAGTGAGGAGACTTGAGAATTTGTGATATTTCAGTAAGCATGTTGTTCTAGGAATTAATACAATAAAATTGGTCCCTGAAGCTTTGTATAAATGATTTATCTTAAATGTGCAAATAGTTTGGTCAAGGTTTAAACGAGAATTTTGTGAAAAGGATAGCGTTATGCAAATTCTAATTCAAGCTCTACTTTTTAATTTCTTCAAGTGTGTGTAAATGTAGTATATTAAACTTGTAGAATGTTTTAAAACAGGTGTGAAGAAAAGTATCAGTATCATTTGTTTTTGCTTCCCAATGTGTGTTCTTCCAAGGAGTATCAAATAGAAACTTTCTAGAAATGCAAATCCTTAGCTCCCCTCCCCAGTGTCCAAACCTACCTATCAAATTCTCTGAGTTTAACAAAACTTTCAGGGGATTCTGATGCTTGTTCTAGTTTAAAACACCCAGGTATGTTATAAGAGGGCAACATACCAAATACAAATATTTGGATACTATTAAAAAGTATGTTGAAGCTGGGCACAATAGTTCATGCCTATAATTCCAGCAACTCAGGAGACTGAGGCAGGAGGATCTCTAGTTAGAGGCCACCCTCAACAATTAAGCAAGATAAAAGGGTTGGGGATTTAGATCATTGGTAGAATGAACACCCCTGGGTTCAATCCCCAGTATGGTGTTTAAAAAGTATACTATTAATGGTTAGCACGTACTAAAAACATTGGGAATTACGAAACTAAAATAGTATACCAATATTTCCATTCACATTTGGATATGAAAAATGCTTTTTTCTTTCCACTTTTTAGATAATTCTCATGTACATGAAGTCTGTTTTCACTGCCTTTTTCAGAACTTTTTGCATTGCCTGTTTCAAAATCTATAGATCAAGAAAATATACTATGAAAAATTTTAAAAGAAATACAAATATATACCTTTTCACAGTAGAAAAAGAACATCATTCTTTTTTTGTGTTCAGGACATTGGATGCATAATATAATGCCTTTGTAATCATAACCATAGTTAATGGTATTCACACAAGAATCTCAGACTGTAAAACTTACTGTACCAGTAGTTTTTAATAAACAGAATAATGACTGATACATTGGAAGCAATGGGCTTTCTTAGAAATCACATTGAGATGACATTTGAGGAAATGCCAACAAGTTCAAATAAATTTGACATTTTTAAAGAGAGATTATTACTTTTTCTGATCCTTGACACTGGATATTACCAAAGATTTTGGAACTTTTGGATTCCTAAAAACACTGACATAGTCGGAATTATTTCTTCCCACATGAAGGTGCTTTACCATATCCTAGATTCCCTGTGAAGGTAATTTAAAAATGTCTTCTCCCATGACAGATTGTGCACAACAAATGTTAGGATAAATAAGTGAAAAAGGTTGCCCTCAAAAGGTCAAATGGAGACTGTGTTACTGCAACTCTAGTGGTCTGAGAGCCCTCTGGGATTTACATACTGACTTGGTAACTAGGATTAACAAATGGTAATTAAAATCCATGGTCTGATTGAGACTCCAGCATAGAAGAGTAAGTCTAAAACTACATCTTAGGGTTCATATATCTGGAAAATGGAAAACAAAATTAGAAAATCAGAAGAGTATTGTGATACAAAAAATTACATTAAGGATTATTGACATATTGCATAAATTCTAGCTCTATTACTTTAACAAAAGCATAAGAAAGTAAAAGGCTGAGAAAATTAGAGTTGCCAAAATTAAAGATAACAGGAAGAAGGATTTGAGAAGAGAAAAGAGCAAAACGCTGTGTAGACGCTAAAGAACAATTGTCAAAATAATTTATTTTCATGCAGGAGATCATTTTAGGATTTTAGAAACTTAAAAGACAAAATAGAGAAAATGCATCTCCATAGCAGCAGGAAAGCCTCACAGGTAGAGAAGCAAGGCCTGAATTAAAGGCTGATGTAATATTGAAAAGCCTGGCATTGCAGAGCAGAGCTGAGCTTTTGGATAAATTTCACCATTAAGGGCAACATGCTTTCTAATGTACTTATTGGACTTGACCAAATATTTCAAATATGCTTATTATAGAAAATTTAAATATAATCCTCCCTAATAGCTGAAATTTGTACCAGATATTCAGCTAAAACCACAAGTTTTGAAGGATTCTGAACAGCAGGAAACAGAAGATTTTATATGACCTTCAAAATATCTATGCATTTCTTTTGCCAACAGTACTTTTATTTTAAGTGGCGCTTGCAAGCAGGGAAACTTTCCCAATTAGTTTAGAAACTAATTTAGCCACAGCTACCCCACCTGTGGCACAGTCTTAGCAATCAAGTATTGGCCACTGAAGTCAATTAATTCCACTTCTGAAAGCTCTGTTTGCTGCTACAAAATGAGGCATTAGAGTTGGTCACTTGGAGAGACCAGGTCAGGGAAAGAGGGTTGCAGCCCTGTAAGGACACCTCCTGATGAAATGTAAAGCTTCAATATGCCTCACAAACTTACTTCCTCTCTCTTTTTTTAAAGTAGTTCTGTCCAGAGCAGCAGTTCTGGAAGAGCTGCCGCTGTGAATGTTTGTTTCTGCAGAATTGCACACCTGAATGACATCTCTTGATTCTAGTAATTTGCCTCGGTGTGCTACATTGCCACTTGTGGAGGTAACCTTGACCAGAACTCCGGAATCCTGGTAGGTACACTTTTACAGGCTCAGTCTCCAACCCACACCTGCCCCTACCTACACAACAATCTCTTGGGTGTTTCTGGAAAAAAAAAAAAAAAAAAAAAAAGTTGAAACAGAATTGTTTTCGTTAACCCTTTGTATTGGGAAATAGCTCACATACAAGGGTAAGAAAAAACATACAGCACAGTCTATCACGAATACTGGTCTAATCACCACACAAGCTAAGATTCAGATCATTGCTAGCAACTTTGGAAATCAATCCTTATCCTTCCTCTCAATACATACTTACTGCCAATTTCTAAAAGGTATCTGAATTTCACAGTAATCATCATCTTGATTTTCTTTATATTATTTATAGATTGAGAATAATTTTTACAAAATTATTCTATTCTTGAAATATTTATAAGTATTAGTATATAACAATAGTCTACTCTGTCAAATATCATTCACTCATTGTTATATTTGCAAGATCAGTGGTTTTGTTCCTTGTAGTTATATTTCTTTCATTTTCATTGATATATGACATTCCATTATTTACATATGTAATAATTCAATTTATCTAAATATCCTACATAAGAGTCATATACATATTTTTGTACTGGTCTCTTACATACATTCCTCTTTGCTATGTAACTTGGAATATAACTGTTAAGATATGTAATCTGTGTATTTTATTTTCAGGAATTATGTCAAATCTGACTCTCAAACTTACTCTCTCTGCTGCCATGTAACAGAAGTCAATGTTGAACAGCTTTGCCAACACTTGAGATTATAAATCCTTTTAATTTTAACAGTCTGATGGGCACACTGTGGTGCTTCCTCATGTTTGGATTTCCGTGAATAGCAATATGGTTCCTAATTTTTTTTTTATTTATATTTCTTATCTGCATCCTTTATTCAATCCTTTTGCCCATTTTTCTCTTGGGTCTCTTTATCTTTTTGTTATTGATTAATAGGAGTTCTTTATCTGTTCTGGACATCAATCATTTACTGATGCACTGAAAATATATTTCCTCACTCCATGAAATATTTTTAACATTCTTCTAATGAAATCTTTTGAAACTAGGTTCTTAAAATCAAGTTAGCCAGCAAAATTTTCTCTTATGGCTAATGATTTGTGTGTCCTCTTAAGAAATACTACTCACTTCATTATAAAGATATGATCTTATCATCTAAAATGTGTTATTTCTCACCTATAGTTCTTTTTCATGACACTCTTTTCATTAAGGATGATCAGTTGTTCTAGCATCATTTAAGGGTAGTAGGTAGAATTGTCCCTAATACCCTACACTGCCCCTGATGTTGGACTGTGTCAGTACATGCATGGATCTACTTATTTCTGTGTTCTTCTATCTATTCTTGAAATTACCTCTTTTTAAATTTTATTTTTAGTTGTAGATGGACACAATACCTGTATTTTATTGTTTTATTTTTATGTGGAGCTGGGAATCAAATCCACCTCACACATGCTAGGCAAGCACTCTACCACTGAGCCACAACCCTAGCCCCTATATTACCTCTTTACAGCAATGTGTTATAAAGACTTGATATCAGATAAGGCAGAGTAGAAGGTCTATTATTAGCATTTGGCATTTTCATATCAATTTTAGTTGGGATTTTCATGAAAACTGCAGTGAACCAATAAGTTCAAGTCGTTAGAATCTTTTATTTTTTTGCACTCAGTCATTCACTTCATAAACATGATATACACATCAATATTATTACATTTTAAAAATTTTGCTGAAAAAAATACCTGCATTATCTTGCTAACTTGAACCTTGTTAGATTTACCATTTGGTAATTTTGATACTAATTTAAATGACATTGTTTTAGAATTTTTTTTGTTGTAACCCTAAATTAGTGAAATTCATTTTTATTTTTTATTTGCATCCAAATAAGTTGCTAAGATCCTTTATTTTTTAATACTTCATTTGTGCTCCTTTAGTTTTTATCTATATATTCTATCAGCAAATAATCATTTCTTTTGTTTCTTGTTATTTTTTACTGCACTGTTAAGAACTCCAGTAAAACGTTGAAGAGTGGGGGTAGCTGCCATCCATGTCCTCATTTTAAATGGAAAACTTTTAAAATGTCAAGATTAAACATTATTTTTGTTATAGGACTGGTTTGTGGGAGTACTTACCAGACTGAGGCCACTCCTTTTGTTTGTTTTCTGACATCCAAAAAGTATTAACACTTCTATACATATCAATTCAGTTTGCTAATATTTGTATTAGAATTATGAACTCTATATTCATTATTCAATATCAGTATAAAATATCCTTTCTTGAAATGTCCTATCCACATAATATAATTAGCAAGATTTATACTTTAACTTACTTAATTTCTTTTTTTCAGAAGCATTTGTGCAAGATAGTTAGCCATTGCTTACATATGTAGAAATATTCACCAATGGGCTGGGGATGTGGCTCAAGCGGTAGCGCACTTGCCTGGCCTGCGTGAGGCCGGGGTTCGATCCTCAGCACCACATACAAACAAAGATGTTGTGTCCGCCGAAAACTAAAAAATAAATATTAAAATTCTCTCTCTCTCTCTCTCTCTCTCTCTCTTTCTCTCTCTCTTTCTTAAAAAAAAAAAGAAATATTCACCAATGATGATATCTAAGCCTATAGATTTGTTTTGTGTTGATTTGTGATGTTTTCTTTAATTTTTTTAGAAATTTGAGTATAGAAAGGCTTCTAACTAGGGAATAAATTTAATTGATATCCATAAGATTGTTCAAATTTCTATTACTCTAAATCTGTTATATTTTCATATCACAATTTTCAAAAGTATTTATTACATCCTTATCATTTTATGTCTTTAAAGATATTTAGAGTCATTGATTTTAACTTTTGATATTGGCTGCTTAGAAGCTCTTTCTATTTCTCCTCAGGGTTTTGTCTGTTTTATTGATCGATCTCTCTCTCTCTCTCTCTCTCTCTCTCTGTCTCTCTCTCTCTCTCCATATATATATAATTTTGGTACTGGGGATTGAACTCAGGGTGCTTTATCACTGAGCCAGATCCCCAACACTTTTCAGGAAAGGTCTCACTAAGTTGCTGAGGCTCTTTCTAAATTGCTGAGATAGGCCTCAAATTTGTGATCCTTGTATCTCAGCCTCCCAAGATGCAAGATGCTGGGACTATAGGTATGTGCTACCACGCTTAGCAGTTTTATGGATCTCTTGACTATTTTTTTTAATATCCATTTTTTAGTTGTAGTTGGACACAATGCCTTTATTTTATTTATTTATTTTTATGTGGTGCTGAGGATTGAACCCAGGGCCTCACTCGTGCTAAGCAAGCACTCTACTGCTGAGCCACAACCCCAGCCCTGACTACTCTTTATTCTCTATATTTCATTAATTCTCCTTTTGTCTTATTTTGATTCTATCTTTTTTTTTTAGCTAAATATCTTTTTTTATAACTTAGGATGTTTTGTTCACTGATTTTCAGTTTATATTTTTTCTTAAATATATATTTTTAAAAAACAATTTTAGTTGTAGATGGACACAATAGCTTTATCAACCCAGTGCCTTGCATGTATTACGCAAGTGCTCTACCACGGAGCCACAACCTCAACCCTCAAATATATACTTTCTTTTCGTGTGTGTGTGTGTGTTGGGGGGGGAGTGCTGGGGAATGAACCCAGGATGTTGTACATGTGAGGCAATCACTCTAACAAATGAGCTATATCCCCAGCCAAAATATATGCTTTTAAAGTAAAAAAAACAACAACAACAAAAAAAAAAACTAAGGAAAGATTTTGCTGCCTCCCATGTATTTTGATACATCATTTTTATTGACATTTTATTAATATTGTAAAACAAAACATGGTGATGGTTAATTTCTGTGCTAACTTGACTGGGCTGATGGTATAACATTTCTGATTGCAGGTATAGCTGGTAAAACCTTTCTGATTGTGCCTTTAAGGGTGTTTCTAGAAGAGTTTAGCATTTGAATCAGAAGAATGAGTAAAAATGGTAGCCTCACCAACCTGTGTGGACATCATCCAATCCACAGAGAGCCCAAATCCAGGAGAGAGAAAGAACTCAACTCATTCTGTCTGCCTAAACTGGGACCTCCATCTTCTGTTCTTAGATATTGCAGCTCCTAGTTCTTGGGCCTTAGAACTGGCACTCTATTGTCTGTCTGTTTATATGTCTATCTTCCTCAAGCTGAATGTTTCTCTTGAATCACAAAGAGTACAAACATATTATATTTTATATTGTGATATTTTTTCTTTTGAGCTTTGAGATATTTTAGAAATGTTACATCTTTCTGATGAATAAGAACTTTTATACAATTCTCATGCTTACCTTTATTCTTTTTCATATTAAATTTCTGTTCCTGTGCTGGGGATGTAGCTCAGTGGGTACAGTGCTTGCCTTTTATACATAAGGCCCTGGGTTCAATCCCTAGCACCACCAAAACAAAAACAAAACAAACAAAAAAAAAATCCTGTTCCTGTCATTCATATAAGATCTATGAACTTTTTATAGAGTTAGTATTTATATGGCCTAGGTTTTCTTTTCTTTCCTTTGATATGTCTGTCCTTATGTTTTTAAACAAATATACTAAGATAATTTATATTACATCTCGGTAGAATGACTACTAAAACAAAAAATAACAGAGGCTGAGTGGCTTATAAACAATATAGATATGTATATATAATATACATATATATGTTATATATGTATACATACATATATATGTATATGTGTGTGTGTATATATATATATATATATATATATATATATATATATATATATATATATATATATATATA
>NW_025999869.1:9571102-9710891 GCF_001458135.2 Marmota marmota marmota
ATATATATATATATATATAACAACTTCCCACAGTCTAAGGTCACAGCACTGGCAGATTCAGCATCTGCTTCCTAGTTCATAGTTTAACATCTTTCATGCTATCTTACATGATGGAGGAGGTGGCAAAGAACCTCTCTGGGGGTCCTTTTATAAGGGCCCACTTCAAATTTGTGAGGATGTTGCCTTCATGACCTAATATCCTCTCAAATACTTCAAATCCTAATACTTCATTTTGGTGGTTCACATTTCAACATGAATTTCAGAAGGCAGTAGGATGTTTTTAACATAGACACTTGTTCTGTTACATATAATGTACAATACACCAATTCAAATTGTATTTTTTCCTTTGCAGTATTTTACCTTAGATATCATTTTGTTATTTTATCCAATCTGAAAATCTTTGCCTTTCAATTGAAATATTTAACACATTTTTGTTTGTATTTAGATATATGTGAGTTTAAATATGCCACATTTTTCAGTCTTCTGTAATTTTGTAATTTGTTATGTTTTTTATTTTCTTTTTATCTTAAGCTCCTTTTTATTTTTGAGTTGAACAATTTACTATTTTTCTCTTACAGTTTTTAAGTTTTATATTCTACATTTTTTAAATTTACTGAATCCCTTATATATTGTAACTGGGTTATACATGTTGTTATACATGTTATTTTATACAATGTTGTTATCATTGCTTGATGAAATTAACATTTATCTGATATTTCCCAATATTACTTCTCCTTGTTTTCCAATTTCCTTCCAATTACTTTCTTGTCTATTTACTTTTCTTCTACTGAAATACCATATTTCTTTTATTGTGAATCTCCCTGTGATAAATTCTCCCTATTCTTATTTTGATGAAAACATCTTTATTTTCATTTAATTTTTGAATTACAGTTCTGCTGATTCTAAAACTATAACTTGATATTCATTTTCTTACACTAAAGATGTCAGTTCATTATATCTTAGTTTTTATCATTTTTGTTGAAACCCAATTGATAATCTTGCTTTTTGAAAGACAGCATATCTCTAATCTCTAGCAACATTCGACATACCTTTGTGTTATATATCATCTTCGTCTCCAACCATTATTCTGAAATTTTCATTCTTTGACTCTTTTATTCTAGATATTTATTTGTAATATATTTCATATTTGATCAATTCTCTTTTCAACTGTGTGGAGTATGTGTTAAGCACATTGATTGATTTCTTAATTTTAGTCATTTAACTCTAATATTTCTATTTAGAATTTTAAAATTTCCAGCCTTTTACAAATAATCTTTGACTTTTTTTGAAAAAAAATGAATATCATTATTTCAAAATCTGTTTCTGATCATTTAGAACTAAGTGGATATATTTCTATCCTCTATGGTTTTTATTACTGCTTTTCCCATGTTGTATTCTAGACTTCTAGTCTTTCTTATTGACAGATGATTTAAAAAAAAAAAAAATGCTTGTTTGAAGAAATTATTTGACTCTTTGAATGATGAAATCTTACCATAGAGTGTAATGATATTTGTCTCCCCCAAATGCCTAGGGTCAAAGCCAACTAAGATGACTTTAATCTAATTTCAGGTATTGAGAGAACACAAAATAGACCTGCAGCATGATCTTTTCAGTTTATCCATGTTTCTGTGATGTCATCCCTGAACACCTACTAGTCCCTTGTCCTTAGCCCTACATGACTGTCAGAAGAAACACTCAGCTCACCTACCAATCCATTTAGGAACTGGAAAATACTCACAGGAGAAAATATTTTGTCATGAATCCTACCCTTGGTAATTGTTTGTTACTTTTGATAACATTTCTCCAGTCTAATTTTTCTAGTTGTCCTCAACAGGAAAGCTTGATTAGGATTATTTATTCCAACATTACTTGAAGCTCTACTGCACATTTTTTTGTCTTCTAGTCTATGACACTGGCAAGGCTCCAAATAGAACCATAAGGCAGGCAATAAGAAAATGTAGGTGTTACAAAAACTGCAAAGAATGTTGGTGTGGGGAAGTGAAATTTCTCAGTTGAGACTATTATCCTCATTTGAATCAGACTATTAGTCTCTCAACCAAAACATACAAATATCAAAAATAGCAATACAAAGAAGATTTCTTATAAACTCCCAAATTTTTCACATTCTATAATTAAATGTTTAAACTTAAAAAATATAAAGTGCTTACTATAACTTTAAAAATCAAAATTTCATGAGAAAAATCAAATTCATTATATTATTTTAGGATGATACATGTTTATTTAATTTTTATTACTCCTTTGACTAATGCTCATCAAATAATATATTGACAAATTGAAACATTTGAATAATTTTGTTTCCAAAACTAAAATTTACACTTATAAAGCAAATTTTATTCAAATGATCCATCTGTAAACCAGGCTCCTAGTTGTACCTCCTAATTCTGCTGCTCTCTAATTACTAATCATTTAGAGCAACATGCACAAGGAGTGTTGATATCATTCATAGACAAAGGTAAATAAGGAAAATAGAACTGAACAAGGAGATATTTAAAGCCTTGTTCAAAAGACAAAGAAGTAACACATGAAATATTTTGATAACCTTTGAGTCTTAATGCAGTGGCTTAACCTACCCAGCCAACTTATTTTCAGTGCAATACGATGCTGAAGTGCTTGGAATCAGAAGTCAGGCAAACATCACTTGAATGCTGGCTTTTCAAAGTGATCTGGGCAGTGGCTGACTTCCTAAGAAAACCCTATTATTCTCAGCAATATAATGGGGATAAAATGCTACCCACTTTCAGCATTTTCTGTAGCTCATCAACATCTTCATTCCATGAAGGCAAGTTTTGTTGTCTCTTTCACTCCTATATTGCAAGCACCAAGAACTTTATCTATTAAATGGTATGCAATCAACAAATAATCATTACTCAATATGCAAGAAGCTCAGGACACTGTGTAGCATTAATAAGAGTTTAAAAAATGATAGCTATTATACTGCTATTGTTATAGATTCCAATATAATTATAATCATATATTTTCCATTTGATAAAACCAATTGGTGTGCACAATTTCTAATATGTTTAAAATAGTTAATCTAACAAGCCCTGGGTATAAATATTTAGATGGAGGTATAAAATTGATATCAGAATAAATTTTTTCAATTCCTATCTGACCAGAGATAGTTCTAATTTACTCTGCAACTGTGCATTGTAATGTAAATTTGGCAACTTTATTTAACTATAAGAATATTTCTAAGTTACAAAGAAACTTTTAAGGACATGCTTAATATGTATACTATTACCACCTGAGTAAATATAAAAGTGAAACAATATAAGGCTTAATGTTCAGGTGTATCATTTCATTGTAGTTGTTTTATCATAGAATGCGCAGATCTTTTGAAAATGAGACCATCAGTCAAATTAGCCTTGAAAATCATTTTTAAGAGTCACCGATCAGTGCAAATTCTGACTGATCTCTAAAATTTACATGGCCTCTATGTTCATTTTATACATATGATAGTTTAAAATTAATCAGTGCAAAAATTATTGATTAGCATTCATGCATTTACAAAGATCTACATTAAAAAACTGAGGAATATGTATGTGCTTTGCATGTGAGAAACTTAAAGCATCAGAGACTCAAGAAACAAAGATATATGGGTATGATTCTAAACAGGAAGTTTACACAAAACTCAGATCTTGAAGCTCTTTTATTTATTTGATTTTGTACAATTTACATTCTTTAAGTCTTAATTTCCTTATCTAAAAATTGAATACTTATAAATTAATCAAATAAAATAGTGGAAGCAAGTTGCTTTGTTTATTTCCTAGCATAAAATAAAAACTCAATACAAGCCAATTCTTACCTTTTGTTTAAATATAAGGCAGATTACAAATATATATGTGTGTTCATTATATAGGAATTGAATTTAGTGATAACATCCTCATGGAAAAGGCATAGTCTATAAAGTGTTCTTTTATAATCTAATAAGATATATGCTTTTACCAGCAATCTATCAATCCAACAATTCCAGTACAAATTCCCCAAAATGGCAAATAGAGATAAACAACAAAAGGAAAAGAAGAATAAATCTTCCTTAAGGACTTAGAACTTCTCAGGAGACTTTTCCCCTACTGAGAATGTTTATTTTAACACAACAAATAACAAATACTTAGTTTTCAGATCAAATTTTAAACATGCAGATTAATTAAATGTTATTTTATATGTTGTCTGAGTCTTTGCAATCATCTTGGATCATATAGAATTAAATACACTAAGACTTTAAGAATAAGATAAGCAAGTTCATATTAAGGGTTATTTTACTTTTCTTTTCAAATCCCACTTTAAAAGCCATTCACATATTCAACTTATTTCTTCTGAAAATATTCAAGCCACTTTTAATTAAACTGTACTGCTTTTCATGTGACAGGTCAACTCCCTTCTGTCCTTTGTGAATCGGTCACCTGGCTTTTTAATAATAGCGTTAGAAATGAATGTGGACAACTTTATTTCTTGGTTTATAATCATTATTAAAGCATTTACTACTAAGTATAAAGATTAGGTTTCTCATAACATCATTCACCAGTCTAAACTATACAACACTTCTTAACATGTCACTGTCCCCTACATAAAGAGTTCCCATTTCTCTATAATTTAGCATTTATTCAAAGCCGAAACTGAACTGTTTTTCATGAACATTATCATAGAGAACTTCTCACCTGAGTCTACATTTTTAATCTAATCTTTACTCATCTTGATAAGATACATAAAATAGACTTTGTTTCTGATGGGTTAGGCTGAGAAAGGAAGACTGTAATAGAATTTTGTGACTCTGGATACAAGATTTTTTTCCCCATGAACTTGACCTACTAAGTGAATGAAATTCCATTCTGGTCCTGGTCCTCTTCTGATCTCATTCCCAGTAATGTTGCTATACAATTTGATCTCATTCCCAGTAATGTTGCTATATAATGTTGCTACAGGCTAGAACCCACCAGAACCCAAAGTCCCTGCTCTATTACCTTCATCCATGTAACTGCTCTCCACTGCCACATGAAGAGATCCTTTCAAGAGGCTAGTGGGTTTTATTCAACTTTCTGCACATAGGACTTTAAATTTTTATGCTGCAGTGCAAACATTATATTCCTTTACGTCATCCAATTTATCTGTTTTCCCTCCTCCTAAAACTTAGTTTTTCTACACTTTGCTTTCATTTATGTATCTGTTATCATTGTAACAATAATATTCCATGTGTTTACTATACTGGGGAAGGAATGCAGTACAGTGAAGAACATAAGCTTTGTCATCAGATGGGCACAGTCCTGCTTCTCTTGAACCATTTTCCACTAGGCATTTTCACTTGTCTTAATACCAGTTTTTCTTCTCTCAATGGGGATAAACAAAAGCTAATTCTTAACAGTACATTAAATACAAACCCAACTCTAACCATTTTTACCTAGGTTATGGAGGTCCTTTAATGAGTTATTAAAAGAAATTAAAAAGAGAGGATTGTTAAAAAGTGCTGCTGAGGGGAATGAAGTAAGGGGAGAGATAAGCGGGGAGGAAGGATAGTAGAATGAATCTGACATTATCACCCTATGTACATATATGACTATACAACTGGTGTGATTCTACATCATGTACAACCAGAAGAATGAGAGATGATACTTCAATTATGTATGATGTGTCAAAATGCATCCAACTGTCATGTATAACTAATTAGAACAATTTTTTTAAAAAAAGAAAGTTTTCAAAAAGAAAAGAAAAATAAAGAAAGTACTTTGGAAAGTGTCTGTCAAAGAATGAGCTTTTAATAAATGTTATGGCTTGTATCACTATATCTAGTGCTACTACTTTCTGTAGTTTAAATCTGCATTGTAATCCATAGCCAAGTCTGATATCTGTTAGAATAACTGCAATCTAACTGAATATAATATTCACTCTTCATTATAAACTAGTTATTCCTCTCCCAAGAGAATTCTCAATGTTTTTGCTCCACCATTTGTTTATGTTGTTTCTCAGTCTGTAATGCCTTCCGATCACTTTTAAATATTAGTTTAAGGAAAATAAAGGGAATGAACAGAACACTCCATGGACCATACTGTCCTTGGAAAGACTGCATGGGTTCATATGGGATAGGACCGAGCATAACTTAGAGATTGTAACAGATCAGAGGTAAAGAAGCTATTGTGGAAACATGTTCAAATCAAAGGCATAAAGGGCTTGGGCTAAGTTCATGGTAATCAAAGTGGAAAGATAAAAGGGTTTGTGAGATATTGGTAATAAGGAATAAATAAAATTGGGAACCAATCACATTTATTTAGTTGAAATTTTCAATCAATTTAAACATGAGTTGGATAAGAATATGTAAATTTCGGGGCTGGGGTCATGGCTCAGAGGAGGAGCGCTCTCCTGGCACGTACAAGGCCCTGTGTTCAATCCTCAGCACCACATAAAAATAAACAAATAAATAAAGTTATAAAAAATAATATGTAAATTTCATAAACAAGCAATATATATACATATATCTTTTATATACACTGGTTTTAAACACTGGAGACATGTGCCTTGTGTGTGTGTGTGCGTTTGTGTGCGTGTGTGTAAGTATGTGTATGCACATGTGTATTATTAATGATGAAGAAAAAAGGATTACCAAAATGTATATTTTTATACACTTAATTGATACATGAAGTGTTATAAGAGTGAGGAAAAAATGAATTCCATTACTGGTGAATACATATTACTGCCAATAATAATGTTTTATGTACTAATTATATTCCAGGTACTACTAACGATAGATAAGCCACAGAAATCAAGACACTATATATGCCTGAATTCATTGTATCTATATACTGCTGGGTTGATAGGGATGAAAAACCTGTAAAACATAATATACTTTTAGGTATGAGCATTAAATATATGGATAAGTACATTGATTGACAGTTGTGAATAGGGTCTTTGCATGTGGATTGCAAATGTGCTCTATATCACCATGCATAAAGAGATATTTAATACTTGTTTACAATATATTAGCAGTAAATATCACATTTTATTTGAAACTCAGTCTGGGCAACCTCATGGTAACTACTGCACTGCGTATAACAGGAATATCATCATTACCCACAATAACAATAATACTTTTGATAGCTACAAGGAGACTCTCCAGTGTGCATAGGGTCTAAAGGATAAGGTAACTCATATGGCACTGAAAGTGCTAGATGTGTATTATGCACTATAAATCTATTATCTTCTTGAATTTTCAAGAAAGCCTTACCAATTATGTAACATTATTATTCTTAATATATTAAGAGTGAAGAAAACTAAAAAAGAAAGAAAGGAAGGAAGGAAGAAAATATCAAAATGGAGAAAACAGATTAAATTTTATAATTTATAGTTATGAATAAAATTTGTGAGGTGAATTTCTCACTTTCCTTATTTTTTCCATACAATGAATAATTAATAATGGCCACCCAGAGAAAATAAATCATTAAATATTTTCAGGTTGTGCCCATATTTCATTCATGTATTAGTTTTTTATAATACATTCTGACAGATTATTAATCCTATATAGGAAAAGATAGTATATTTTTCTCTTTAATTCCATTTAATAAACAGCATAAGTCCTGACATAACTCAGGGACTCGTCGCAAGAGTCATTTTTCACTTTTGGCTTTCAGTCTGCTTCCACATTCAGCTCCACCCATTTTCTGTCATCACATCTCTCATTTGGGGATTTCCAATCATGCATAGACTTGGTGGGCAGCAGTTCAATTTCTACCAGTAAAGAAACCAACAAAGCCACACACAGTGGCCCACACCTGTAATCCAGCTCAGGAGGCCAAGGCAGGAGGATCATGGGTTCAAAGCCAGCTCAGCAAAATCAAGGCACTAAGCAACTCAGTGAGACCCTATCTCTAAATACAAAATAGGGCTGGGGATGTGGCTCAGTGAGCGAGTGCCCCTGAGTTCAATCCCTGGTACCAAAAATGAAACCAACAAAATTAGATTTTCCTTCTCATTTCACTAAGACAACACATATGCCTCTAGTTCCATCACACACTGTTGCTAGAAACTATGGAGAGAGTAAGATAATCTTCATAGAGAAAGATTGAGAGCCTGACCCAGGAGAGGACATGAAGTCACTCACTGTAGCAACAATGACAGCTTCCAGAGGACAAGAACCTCTCAGGTGTAAACTGTGACCTCTTTCCTTCTGCCTCGGCCAATGGGCTAGGCTCCAATTTGAAGATAAGTAATTCAGATTAAATCTAGCTGACCCTGGGAATACATTTTTTGTCCCTAAGAAAGGAGACATGGATTAACTGATAATATGAAGGGTAACAGAATATGCTACCCCATAAAGAAGCAGTTTAGCCAAAGGGTACTTGTGAGTTAAAGGCATTTGAAAATTAGCAGGTGCAAGAAGGGCAAGCTGACCACTTCTCTTCTCTTTGAAAGCAGACCACTCTCTGCCCCCAACCCAATATGGAAGTGTCCTTCCATCCCAGCAGGAAAACGGAAAGCAACTTTTCCATCCAGAGATAGGAAGTTGAGGCTGAGAGAATTATAGAAAACAACCTTTCCTACTAATTACATTTGTCTTGTATTTTTTTCACAATTTACTGCCATTTGTATACTCAGCATTTATATGTTCGACTATTTTTCTTTGTGTTTTCATTTCCTTATCAGGGCCCTTGAGCCATGTAAAACTTGTGTTCAACAAATTTGTATGCCTTTTTCCTGATAGCCTGCCTTATGTCAATTTAATTTTTAGATCCAGGTGAATGACCTAAGAGGATAGAAGTAAAATTTTTCCCAATTCCAAACCATCATAGATTCATGGTTCACACAGTTATATACTGTATCAAATTTCCCTTTGTATTCAAAATAGGGAATGTTTATGATCCAATATCTTCCTTTTTCAACATTGTTTAGAATAAAAAGAGTGTATTTATTCTCAAGTATTGTTGCCATTGGTATTTGTGTGTTACATTCTCATCTCTGGGTGTGGAAACAAATAGACACCAGAAAAGTGATTCTAAAAACTTAGATCCTGCACATCTATTATATTGATATTTATTTTATATGAGACTCCCTAAAGTCATTCTTTAGTATGCACTTAGTTAAAAAAAATCAGAGTAAAGCAGACAAGCACTGCTATAAGCTAAAGAGAACAATACCCATCATTAATCTGTTCAAATTCTGTATCTGAGACATTTTCTATCAATATGTTAAGTTGCTTCCTAGTATTTCCTGTTACTAGTCTATGGCTCTTCCACTGCATTTCTATGACTAATTTTGATTGCAGTTTGGTCTTGCTTTAATCTACTTTTCACATACTGTTTCAAATTTTTTTGCATTTGAATTCAGATTAGTTGAGTGCTAAGGCCACGTGAGAATCAATATCTAATATATTTCTGAATGCAGTCCTCAGCATTTTTATCTTGAATTAAAACAACTCGACGTGTTCACAGTACCACCTTTAATCAAGTGTAACCATAAACTACAAAGAATTGAAAATGAAATGAGTCTAAGACATTTCACACTCCAAGCAGTCAGATGATAATAAGTTTCCACCTGTTAACATATTAATAGCAGTGTTAAAGAGCACAATGTGCCGGAGGTATTACAAGCCTGTGCAATTTTACATGTGTCAAGAAACGGTTTGCTTGTTAGCAACTGGTTATAGTATCAAAGCAGAATGAATTCCATGGGGAATGCTGGTTGTGTGATTAAAAAAAAATAAAAAAGGAAATCTCGGTTTCTTGAGTTATTTAAAATAACCCATGGAAAGCCCTGGATAATACAGCAAGAAGGACATGACTCTGGAGGGTATTAGATGACCTACAGGAATAGATCGTTTCCATCCCTAATGTCTGTGATTAATATGTCATAATTTTGAAAGGTGCACTCAGGAAGAGACGCTGAGCAGTAATACAAAGAGACAAGGCATGGCACAGAGGAGGGGCATCCAGCACCCTTGACTGAGGTAATAAAGTCAGGTAAAGCATATGGTTAGACCTTCTCAGGAGCATCTGGGGCTTGTTCAAAAATGATGTTTATAAGGGTTACTTTCTTCTCATCAGTGATTTTTTTTATATTGGGTAAATTAAAGAGTGTTTTAGTATAAAACTGAAAGTCTGAATATACAAGAAAATAAAGCAGGATAAACACATTTAGAAAGTGCTGGTATGCCCAGTAAGGGTTTTTATGGTTGGAGAAATGAAAACAAAACACCCACAAAAAGCTCCTCACTGGGTTCTCAATTAATACCTAACTTTATTCCTATAATAATTGTTCCTGTTTGTTATCTGCTTTTCTAGACATAACATTAAGAAAACCGGGGCTGGTGTAGCTGAGTGGTAGAGCACTTGCCTAGCATGTTTGAGGCACTGAGTTCAATCCCCAGCACCACATGAAAATGAATTTAAAAAAGGAGTTGGGTCCAACTACAACTGAATAAAAATAAAATAAAATAAATGAAATGAAATACTATTTTTCCATATGTAACTGGATGGAAAAAAGTTTCAAAAGTAAATCTTTTGAAGTCTTTTTAAGATCCAATAGAGAAGATCCCCAAAATGAACAAATTTCCAAGAAGAGAAAAACATTCATGAGGGGAAAATCAAGTTTTTTTTTAAAAAAAAATCTTACATAAAAATCATGACAATTGAATTCAGTACTTTGTTTCAACATTTTCTTTTACATAATCTCATGTTTGCCAGATAGTCTTACACACATCTTCCCTCAGTGAACCCTAAGAATAATATCAATGCCAAACAGTTCACAATTCATAAATGCTATCTATTTGCTGATCATCTTGTTGATTTTTCATTTAGTCTATCATGTAGTTTCTAATTAATATACAAGATGACATTTCTTGGCCAAGGAGAAATGGAGCTGCTTATGCATTATGGCCGTGGTTTTTTGTAGTTGTTTTATTTTTGTTATGTTTGGTCTTTCAAGATAATATAAAATTGCACAAAATCATGGTATGAGTAAGATAATGCAAGTATAAATTTGCATAGTAAACAGTAAAGAAAATGTTATTAAAAGTAATCATGGTTTCCTTAAAAGCAGTAAGGTGCCCTTAACCAGCCTCCTGTTGTGATACAAGACTGAATCTAAACTCTTCTGAACCAATAGGAGGCAGTCCACAAAGCCCACAGGGAGAACCTTCCCAGCAGCCAGATAATCAAGGAGGCCCCAGAACACCATTATGCTCACCACACGCAGGGAAGATCCATATAGAAGCATTTTGATTATTTATTTAGCATACCAGGTTTCACATTTTAGATTGGGAAGAACTAATAGAAGCATGCTGATAGCATGCCTGCTACAGAATAGGAAAAATTTGTAGTTTGCGTCTCCTACTGAGCAAAAACAGAAAGCATGTTCTTCAATCAGTGGCAAACAGTTCACATAAAGCCACATGTACAAAATGGACACTAATATATATATTTTACAAACAAGATTACAAGTATAGCACAATACCTGTACAATTTTAAGAACAAAAGCTCAGTGATCATAAAGGTAACCATACCTAAATTAATTATTGAAGTCATAAGCCTTCTCAAAATGTATTCTGCTGGATATGTTTGGGTAACTGATGTTTGAAAAGCAAAAACGATCCCAAATGCAGGTTAAAAATGGGAAGTTTTGCTTGCTTTTATAAATGTACAATGAACTATGTTACCTCACGAAAGACTCAACTGATTTAAAATGAGAGAACATGGGGCCCACACTATTAATACTTTTTGAAACGATATTTCCTCAAACAAATCTGAAGAGCTCTATCTAATCAATTACAGAACAGAAGGTGTATCGGTTCAGACTTAGCACTGGTATTTTTCTGTCACCAACAGAAGAAAAGGGGAAACTTTAATATTTTTCAATATGTTTCAAAGTTTCTAAAATAAGTAAGAAAAAAACCCTACTATGCTTATATTTAAATTTATTTCATAAATCACTAATTCTTAGTGGTTATATGTATGTCTGAATGTGTGCGTGTGCTTTCTCTGGGGATTGAATCCATAAATATACATTCTAGGCAAGTCTTCTACCATTGAGCTACATCTCGAGCCCACAAATCACTTTTTTTAAAAAAAAGCTTAACAAATATATACATGTAACCGATTTATCTCTTACTTTATTTTATCAACCCGAAAAACTAATGTCAAAACAATGGATATGACACAGATTAAACATATCATTCTAACTATTGGGAACTAAAAGAAAAAAAAATATTCAAATTGATCTCTCAATTTGAATTGAGATTCCAATTCCTGAGGATTCCGCCCCGCCCCCCCCACCAGATAAAAAAAAAAATCTTTGCCAGAGGCTCTTTAACAAAAAATCAGAGCATTTGGAGTTATTGCAAATACATTCTGTCCAAACCACTGTAATAATCTGTAATTGATGTCTATGATTCTTTTCCATACAAAACATGAGTGCATTTTAAATCTAACTTATGTCATCTGAATGCTTTCATATTATTTTGTGAATACAATTCAAAATTGCTACATGTCCTAAAGGATTCTTTGCAAACTGGTCCATACTAACTTCTTAGATTTTGTATTCTAACAATCTCCTCTTAGTGTTTTTAGATTCAGAAACACTGGCCTCATGATATGTCTTTAGAAACACCTGGCTTAGTAGGGTTTGCACACCTCTTATCCTGTTCCAGGAAAACTCTTCTCCAGACCTTGGTGTAAATAGCTTCTTTTAGGACAGGGTTCTGCTCATGCAACTGTCTCATCTAGAAGAGGAACCTCTTAACCACCTCATCTAAAAAAGTTGACCTGTAGGCATATCATTATATAGGAATTTATCACAGTATTTGCATTGTAAGAATAATCTTAGTTATTCACTTTTCCTCTTTCCACTAGAGTATAAACTCTATGAGAGATGACTTTCTGCCCTTTTTGCAACATTACTCTAATATTGAGGAAAGCATCTGGCCCATAAAAATATACTCAAAAAGTACTTTGAAAATGAATAAACAATCAATTTATATATGATAAAACAAATTTGGACTAATTTAAAAACTCCTGGAATGCATGTAATCATACAGAAATCTATAGCAAATTTATTTTTATTAATTGCAATACCAGTTAACTCCAAAGAACAATTGTATTCTTTAAGTTACATAAATATTTCCAATAGAAGTTTATATAATTTGATGGTCCTAATAAAAATCCAATTTGTTTCTTAATCAGTTTTATTTGCAAGTATTGTTTCCTACTAATGGAATGCAATATAATTAATGAAGTATGCAATTTTTAAATTAGAACTATGATTTGGAAATCAAAATTTGTGTTGTTGGAATAGATATATTATTATTCATATATGTAATAGAAACATATATGTGTGTGTATGTATGTTATTTACGTTTATATTACATATATATGTATATATATGCACACACATATGTATATATACATATAGTGGATTTATCCATTGTATGGCAATAGGACAGTGAACTTGCTGGATTCCTATAAAAGTCCGTGCCCAAGGTGATCTAGCAAATCCTCATTGTATGGTGTTGCCAATGAATGATATATTTTTTATGTTAAATATTTAGCTCCTGGTTAAAAATTTAAAAATTACCACTGTATATCATGTTCTAATTATATAACACTCTTTTCTTAATATGGAATATGCTTATTTTATGTCAGTGCCAACCACTAATATTCTGTGTGTTTTTCAAAGACAAAGCAATTGTGGATAGTGATATAAATAAACAAATATAATAATAATAAGCCATTCACATTATTCATAAACATGTTAAAGTATAAGTTGCCATAAATAAAATTTTCAGAATATTGCAGACCTATTTATACAGCAATCTCTTTCCTCTGAGATTCTTCCTGTGTTGGCTAACATGTACAATTTAAAATAACTGTTACCAAATGACTTTAAAGGAAGAAAATAATATTTTGCATGGGTCCTCACACTTTAGAAAACTCCCTACTTTTTTTTCTGGGTGACTGAAATATCATGAATTTCAATAGATTTGTTCACTGCACTTCAAATAACTAAGGACTTTACTACACCATAAATGATTCTGTTAATGGAACTTGAGCCACCTGAGAGTGGTAATCATAAAAAATGTTTTGAAGTTATCATCCATTACATTTTTTATAAGCTTATAATAGATCAAGTTAACTGGATGTGGCATCCTCTACCACATCTTGAAAAATGATGCTTTATCTAGGAATTGGATATTGATCCTTCTTTCAATACAGACTAATGACTCTTATGAAGCTAAAGTATAGTTATAGCACACATTCCTCTCAAGTCCAGGCAAAACTAAACATGTATTTGCTATTTTTAAGCAAAACTATGCTTTTATTAATAATCCACTAGTGGAATTTTCATGATGGTATAGGAGCTGAAAGAATATTGTGGATTGCAAAATGCATAATCAATTAAGCATTGTTGTCACTGTTTCCAAATTGATTTAAAAACCCTAAATTTACTTTTAAAATGATAGGTACAGCTACATATTTTAAATTTACCCCCAATTTTTTTTTGTAGTTGCAGATGGACAGCATTCCTTTATTTATTTTTGTATGTAGTGCTAAGGATTAAACCCAGTTCCTCACACATGGTAGGCAAGTGCTCTGCCACTGAGCCACAGTCACAGCCCTTAAACTTGCTGATTTTTAAAACCAAACACTGTTTAGTCATAAAATTCCTTGAAAGACAATACAGGTGCTTGTAACTAAATACAGACATTGTGAAAATATATAAATTAAGTATAACCAAGTTTGAGATTTTTTTTTTTTTTTGCTTTTTCTCCACAGACAACACAAATTTAACTCAAGCTCTCTTTCCTTAAGGTACAAAAGTGTTTGTTTAAAAAAAATNTGAATCAAAGTGTGAAATATGATATATCAAGAACTATGTAATGTTTTGAACAACAATAAAAATTTTAAAAAAATCATTTTACCATGAATCTTAAAGTCTCAAAATAATACTTGAACGCTCCTTGATCTTTTTCTATTGGCAACTTACAGCAGAAAAACACAATTTTAAAAAAGAATCAAAGAAAGTAACTTTTTGTAGTACACCTTTCATACAATTAATTACCAAGCCCTTGGAAATGATGGAGTTGTTGGGTTTTTTTGTTTTTTGTTTTTTTTGGTTTGTTTTTCTGGCTACCTTCACACCACTACCTTTCCAAACTTCCTGAAGTTCAAGCTATGTTTTTTAAACTCTATATTATACAGTCACATAGATAAAAGAAGTTTCATAAATCAGAAATCATTAACATGACACATTATGAAGAGATCATCGTGAGATGATCACAGCCAAGATACTTGCTGTTCAGAGAATCCCCTCCTCTTTCCTACTCCATCTCTTCTCAAGCTTGACACTATATCTTCTTAAACAATATACTGCTTTGAATTTAATTTTCTTGATCCCCCTTTTATAATTCTGCTAGCTGAATCTAAAAATATAAATGCTTTAAATGATATTATTTTTGTTCTGAACTCTAGAACAGTTTTATTGGACTCCTATGTATGTCACATGGAGATATAATTCATCAATATTTGCTACAATAGGGTATTCTATGTATATAGCATGCACTATTTCAATCAGAAAGGTTGCTGAAAAATTTTATTAATTCTAATAAGAATACTTGTAAACTTTTTAGTTTCTTAGAACACATGTATATCCCTGAAGAAATGAAGGTTGCTATATTTTCCATAATGCTTATTCACAAATTGTAATTTTTATTTTTATTTTTATTTTTTTGCTTGACTGAACTCTCCAGAACTTTCAGAACACAATTAAGTGGCAGGAATTAATGCTAGTCTTTTAGCTTTATCTTGAAGAAAATGGTATATATATATATATATATATATATATATATATATATATATACACATACATACATACATTTAATATTTATATATTAAGTATATAATATTTCAGTATGGAATAATACTATATATATAGTATTATATAATATGTACTATATATTATTCCATACTGAAATATTAAGTATGGTGTGTTCTCTGATTTGTTTGTAGGTATATTTTTTTTTATTTTCAAATGATTAAGGAAATATCCTTTTTATATTTTATTGTTCTCTTCCCTTTTTATTGTGAACAGTCTATATTTAACCAGTGTTTCTTTTCTAATCTTTTGAGCTAATGTGAAGTTCCTTCTTTATCATGTGATATTACCATTTTGTCAAATGATAAATGAATCACGAATTCTTCAAGTGAGCACAAATGCCTGAAATGAGTATATTTTATTTTTTACAGATAAGACTTTCTCTATTTCACTTAATAGTTTTGTATCCAGGAATTTGATTGAAAATGACATAACAATAGTCATTTCTTTTTTTTTTCTCTTTCTTTCTTTCTTTCTTTCTTTTTTTTACTTTCTTAGCCTTTTATTTGAATACACAACCACAGTAACTCCACATCATGTTCAACCTCAAGAATAGGATCCTAATTAGAATAAGTTATAGTCCCTGTATGTATAATATGCCAAAGTACATTCTTTGTTATGTTTATATAAAAAGAACAAATAAATTTTAAAAAAGAAAATGTGAACTTAAATGACACTTCTAAAAAAAAAAAAGAAAGAGACAGAAAAATTAAAAGCGAAGCACACTATCAATAAAATTTTTAAGAACAAGTTCTAATTAAAACTGGTCAGCATGAGCCAAAGTGACAATTGTCATTTCTTATCTTCTCCTTGATAGGTTGTAGTGTTTAGTCAAAGTTTGGGGGAATTAAGTGTTCCATCTTTATTTCTTTTATATGGAACAGTTTGTGAAGCATCACTGGTTTCTTGGCACCTATTTAGAAATGGGTAATCATCAAAATTAGGTTTGAACCTTTCATGTGTGAAAATTGGAAAAACATTTAATTTCTGTAATAAGTATAATAACATTAAGATATTTTATTTCTATTTTTGAGAATTCTGGAAAGGTGTTTATTTCTATAAACTGTGAAATAGTTTTCACTCAAATTCTCATTTTAGCATAAGTTTGCTTATAACTTACATATTGTTAATGACTATCCTAGCATATCTATAGCAATGTTTTCCCTTTCATTTCTAAAATTTTTGTCATCTCTTATTTTGTTCATTTATAAATGACTTATTATGTCTATTAATATATTTGATGAATTTTAGAAAGGATATGAATAGATTTTGTTCCTTCTAGTTTGGCTCTGTTTTAAGTTGGATAATCTATTTTACTTATGGAATTATTGATATTTTATTTTATGTTGAGTTACATTTTACATTCTATTTTTCTTGCCTATTCTGCTTCTTTTATCTTTGGCTACTTACCTTTTTTGTGATCACCAAAAAAAAAAAAAAATAAAAAGAAAAAATGTTATTCAATTTTTTGCTTTGATATTTTAGAACAAGTATACTCTTACTATTTTCTTTTAGTGGGTAATCAAAAGAATCACAATAGTCTTGGTTTTGTCTCATGGACTCTTGAATCTTCCTGATTTTTGCTCCCTGTGATCACATCCTAGTTTGCTAAATTTAAAAAGAAAATGACCTGAAGAAATATTTTGAGATTAATTAATGTGTTACCTTTATCCAAAGGTGATTGTTTCTATTTGTTTTCTTGCTTTTGCAAGATATTTGGGAAAACCAGAAACCCAGAATTCTTATAATTTTTGTAAGTGCTTGAGAATTTTCAAATTACCCACATGGCATAAAGCTAGAAAGCAATACTTTTGAGGGTGGGTGCTTTGCCATTAAGTGTAAGGCCCTCTGTAGCTTCATTGCAAGATTTGGTCAACAGAGCTAGGGAAGTTTTCTGGAAGTTTTCAAAAAACCCAGCGCAGATTTCAGCCACCTCTTACGCATTGGCAAATGTCTCTAGAAAATTTCTGGAATGTTGAAAAAATAATTTATGGTTTTGGTATTTTTAACAAAAAATTCTTGTGGCATTTTTATTATCTGCAATGAGAAGATGAACTACCTAATTCACTTTTACTGGAAGAGAGAGCTCTTGAGTCTGAGGTGTTCTTATGATATATATATAATTTGAAAATATATTTTAGGGTTAAGATTTTTCTGTTGTTTCTTTCTAAATCATGTTTTTTTTTTCTCCTCCTCCTAGTGTAACTTAGAATTAATTTGCATTAGTAAAATCCTGCAATTACTTTTTTATGAGCCTGGTTTCACATGCCATGATGCCTCTTTATACCACTCAAAATTCTCAGAAAATATAATGATTACATTTTGCTGTAGTTCCCTTATTCTCTCAGCCACTGACAAGCGGCAATCTGGGACTGTTCTTTGCAATAACTCTTTGATAGAGGTGCTCACATGTTTTAAAGCATTTATTTTATCTATTCGAAGAATCAGTAGATATCCAAAAATTATGGAAAACCACGTCCCTTAAATGTGTGGTACACATAGCAATTTTCTCTCCAGTGCCCAGTACTAGACAGTATGCTCTAAACCATTTTCTTTCTCTGATTAAAGTGTGGCTCACAAAGAAACTAAACATAACTTACAATTTTCCAAGCAATCCCTTATGTAGCATTAGTAGTTGCTAAAAAATGTTGTTCATATCAAAATATTTAACATTGTGATTTCTCATTTAATAATATGTATCTCCTATACTGAAAGCATGCCCTAATGATTATAAAACTAAACCTCAGATAGTAAAAATAATTAACTTGACTTCTTCAATGAAATATATAAATATTTAACAAAGACTCTAATTTTTATTTTCAAATACATCAGGAACTCAAAGTATGATGGAGCATAATACCATGTTCCTACAAGTAAGTACAAATAAATATTGTTATTAGACTATATATACTTTTATAAACTTAAAAAAAGGAATAAAAATTTATAGGAAAGTTAGAGTTCAATTTCTTTCTTACCCATAATTTCATTAAAATTCACCTGTTCCCTAACCACAAGTAATGAATCTGTCGTATATTCTTCTAGTTTTGTTTTTTACAAATGTATGTGTTGTTATATTTATTTATTGTTATGTTTTTATATTCATGATCTCATTTCACAACTTAGTTTTTTCACTTGTATTTTGATACAGAATATGAGGAAAGGAACCACCATATTATCCAGCTATACCACCCCTTGGTATTTATCCTAAGGAATTAAAGTCAGCATACTGTAGTAATATAAGCATACCCATGTTTATAGCAGCACAATTGCTAATAGCCAAACCATGGAACCAACCTAGCTGTCCATCAGTAGATGAATGGATGAAATCAACAGATAAATGGACAAAGAAAAGATTAATTCAGCTATAAAGAATAATTAAATAATATCATTTGTAGGAAAATGGATGGAAGTCAAGAATGTTAAGCAAAATAAGCCAAACTCAGAAAATTCGGGTTGTATGTTTTCTCTCATATGTGGAAGCTAGAGAGGAAAAAGAGAAGTGTGCGTATATATGGGGAGTTTGGGGAGCATCTCATGAAATTTAAATGGAGATCAATAGAGTAAAGGAAAAGGACCAGGGTGTGGGAGATACATGAAAATTATATGTATACATATTACATGCATATTACTGTTACGTGTAATTTAAATATGTGTGTACATATATTTCTGATAGTAATAAAAGAAAAAAAGGGTAATAATAATTCTAGATATAACTGATGCTGATATTTTTAAGTACAAAAAAAACCTCTTCAAATCAAAGAGTTGTAATCGTAAATAATATATATATATATATATTTTTTTTTTTTCATGAAAATAAAGTAACTGGGTTTGAAATTTCATTGTACTTTAAAGACTTGTTTTATTCACAAAGGAATATTTCTTTTAGTGCTGAAATTTGTTCTATATTATGAAGTGATAAATATTTTTATCTTTATCAATTCTATATTAAAATAAATTATTTAACAAAATTATATGGTAGGTTAAAGTGTAGCTTAACTAATTTTCAGACCTACATACTAAGTTGATTTTACTTACAAATATGGAAATAAGCAGTGATATATTTCAAATTCATCCCAGAGGCTATTTTAAACTCCTCATTTAAAATACAGTTTTTGTATTCCATGTCATGGTACAAACAAAATTACATTTAATATTATTGAAGATGCTTCTTGTTTAATGATGCTGTTATACAATAATATTCTATTATGCCATCAGTATAAAAGATTCCATTATGTTGGTATAATTGTCATCAATTATACATTGTAAAATGCAAATATGTTACTAATTGAAATTACTTAGTATAGCTAAAGCTTTACTAAGGTGTGTATTTTGTTGAAGATATGGAAAAAAATAAAACATTTAGATCCTTTAATGACGCATTTTATGATTTCTGGGCACATGTCAATAACCAATGTGTCAAGGAATAGTATGACACATTATTAGTTTTTTGATGTTCTTCATTCTTCAATTAGAGTCAACTAAAATTATTCATATCATTCAGTTATTCTTCCCTCAAATTAATTTTAATATTTTTGATAAACTGGAAAAAATGTCTTGATTCAATAATTGTAATTGCAATGGAAACTCTTAATGCTCAGTTCAAGAAGATATTTCAACATAATGTACTGCATGAGACAGGAATGGCAAAGTAAGCTTAGAAAACTCTCTTCTATGAATTTGCTCAGAACAACAGGAAAATGATCAAATTGAGTTTTCAAAATTCTGGAAACAAGCTTAAGAAGTACAAAAATCCTGGCGTCTTGACTCAAGAAATGAACTGAATATTGGCAATGACAGTGAACTTTGTGGCATTTTAACTTGCCCTATTTCCATTCCCTTTTTCTTTATTGTAGGCTTGTAATCCAGTAGCCTGGAAGCCACTGATGGGGACACAGTGCAGGCTAAGAGTTCCTCCAATGCCTTCTTCTCAATGAACGGTCTTTATATAAGCTTTCTGGACTCCTTGGAAAGCCTCCCTTGCAAATGCTTCCTTATTTGATCTAATTCAGATCAGCTACTGTGAGAGTGAGATCACTGGTCGCTTCCAGGGACTTTTGGCAAAAATCATCAAAGGCAGTTCATTGCTTAACACAGCAGTTGTTTAAGGTGCTTAGAATTGGATCAAAAATTAAACAAACAAAAAATGTTTTTAAAAGCTGAAAAACAAGAGGTCAATAGGTTCATTAAAAATTTGTAAGGCATTTCATGCTTCTGCAAATGCCACACACAAGACTCTGCAAGCCTGAATAGGAGAGCTCTTCCTACGATAGACTTTGGAAGACCCTAAATTCTCACCTTCAGCTGTCCTTGAGACTGCACATGTAGGAACTGGAGAATAAGCAGAGTTTTAAAAGGTCTGCCTAAGCTCCTATGAGCATTGATAAACCATTAGCTACATTAAGCAGACAAAAAGAAAGACTGATGTATTAATATCAGAGATGACAGAAGAGAATTATTGTCAACTTGGCAGAAATAAAAAGATTATAAGGGAATCTCTTATATGAACAGTTTTTTGCCAACAAATAACCTACATAAAATGAAAGTGATGGGACAGGGTATCTGAAAGGAACTCTAACAAAGAAAGTGATTCAACAGTAATGAAAAAATTTCCTCCTGGCTTCACTGTTGACTTCAATCAAATATTTATAGAAGAATTAACACTATTTTACCACAAACACCTCAAAATATTGAAGTGAACAATTCTCAGCTACTGTGAGACAAGTATTACCTTGATACCAAAATCAGACAAAGTCATCCAGGAAGCAAAGAAAGAAACGACAGACAAATATACTTTACTACTTACAGACACAAATATTCTTAACAAAATACTAGTCCACCAAATCCAGCAATATATAAAGAATTACACTTTATTGCCTTGTAGGATTTTTGTCAGTAATGCAGGCTTCTTCTATGTATCAAGGCAACATACCCTATTATTAGTATAAAGACAAAAACCACATGATAATCCCAGGAGATGCAAAAGAAACATTTTACAATATCCAACACCCTTTCATGTTAAACACTCAGCAAAGTTGAAATACAAAAGAAATTTATCAACTTAATAAAAGGATATGTACAAAAAAAAAAAAAAACCTAGAGCTAACATCATATTTAATGATAACAGACTAAAGCTCCTGCTTCAGGATTAGGACTGTTCATTCTCATATTGGAGGTTCCAGCCGGGACAACTGAAAATCATTCAGAAAAAGAAATAGAACTCTTCCAGGAAAAAAAAAATAAGAAATATACTGTCTGTATTTAGATGACTGCAGATGCAGTTCAGTGGTTAAGTGCCCCTCAGTTAAATTCCCAGTATCCCCCTCAAAAAACAAAAAACAAAAAAAAAACTCTTGGAGCTAATGGAAGAGGTAGGCCCCTGTAGAAAGACACAAAATCAATATAGAAAGATTATTTTTATCTCTAAAACTAGCAATAACCAAATATACAGGTATTTGAAAGAACAAAATAAAAATAAGAATAAAAATAATAAGAAGCAGATGAATATTAACTAAAAGAATCTAAATAGGTAAATGATCCCAAATTTCACATTTTAGAAATTTTGATACTGTGATGAGGACAATACTCCTTCTACCAGGCTGTGGATTCAATAAAATCCCTATCAAAATTCCAGCTACCCTTTTCTCTTTCAGAACTTGAAAAACTAAGCCTGAAAATTCATTGAAAATGTTTACCAGAGTCAAAACAATCTTGACAAGAGTAAAACTGGAGTACTCAAAATTACCTATCATAATCAAACTGGTGGTACTTATACAAGTGCAGAACCATGAATCAATGAAATAGAATTAGGAATCCAGAAATCAGCCATTATGTGCATAGTCAATTGATTTTTTTCAACAAAGGAGGCCAAGACAATTCAATGTGAAAGGGATAGTCTTGTCAGCAAATGTTGAGACACCCATACACAGAGCGCTGACAGTGACCACCAGCTAACATACTATACAACAAGCACAATAGATTGCACACATAAATGCAAGAGCTGTAACTACTTTTCTTAGCTCATACCTTTGTGATTTTATGCAACGGTTTTTAACACAAAAGCACAAATGACACAAGAAAACAGAAAAATTGAACATCATAAATAAAACAAATGTATGCTGCAAAAGACACCATTAAGAAAGAGAAAATGCAATCCATTGATAGAGTTCAGGATACAACACTCCCCCAATATTTCAAATGGAATAATTTAGAGAACCCAGCCGCAGTAGGCAGTCTCTCTAACCTTCCCATAATCCCTCTGCTGTGAACCAGGTCTTAAAATTTAGGAAGGATTTTCTGACCTTTCCCTAAAGAAGGTCAAACAACTCCCATGTGAGAGGTACCTTCCAAATACCTGGAGGAAGGGAGCGCCCTTATCCCTGAAGAGGAAGACAGTGAATGGATCTGAACAAATAGGCAATACCAAACACCTCTGCTCATTACCCTCAGATCATCCATGTCCTGTCATATTTCTGAACTAGTCATCAAACCTACTATTAAAAACAAATAAACAGAAAAAACAATAACATGTCTAACTCTCTGTGATCACATTTTCTTCTGAATGCTCCTGGGGAAGGGACTTATAGAAATATGGTTGTTCAAATTTTAGGAACAGAAATCAGAACACAGGTAAGGAAGGATAACAAGAGAAAAAAGAAGAAGAAAAATATTTTCATTTCCAGTAAGTCCTTTCTTTTACATTTTATTTATAATGTATCAGGTAACAGCATTTCATCCAATATTACCAATTAAGAAGTATCAGAATATATTTTAAAATATTTTTTATTCTAGGACCTCTCACATCCTTTAAATCAATGTAAATGATGGTATAGTATCAACCATGTTTTTTTAATTCAAACCTTTGTTGAGCAACTAGTTATGTGTAAGATTCCATATTTGATTCTACCAGTAAACCACATTTAGTTAAAACTAAACTTTTAATTATTTTTAAATTATTTAAGCATTCACAAGCTGAAGTAAATTACTTTTCTTAATATTTTGTTCTTGCACATGTAAAACCTTTAAAAAATTAATTAAATACACTTAGAGAAGATTTCTATGTTCAAAACACTGTTCACTTTTCTAATGAAAGAAAAAAAATGACCACATAATCGATGTAATTAAAAAGAAACAGTGACCCGAATGAGGTGCTACACACCTGAAATCCTAGCTACTCAGGAGGTTGAGGCGAAAAGATCCCAAGTTCAAGGCCAACTTGCACATCTTAGCAGGACCCTGTCTCAAAATCAAAAGGGCTGGGAGTATAGCTCAATGGAAGAGCACCCTGTGTCAATCCCTAATACTGCAAAAAAAAAATAATAATAATAATAAACAAAAGAAACTGAATTCATCACATGCATTCTAATATGATCACAAACTATTTTACAGGCACAAACACACATCTTCACAGCTAAATATGGAATCATGCCATCACTAGTGTGGTTAATTGTTAATAGTTAGATATTAATGGAGGAAAATGGAATAAGAAGAGAATGTCAGTGAAGAGGAATTTCATCCTTTTTCTATATATCTTTCCATGGTTTGAATTTTTGCAACAAGGATGACTGACTGATTAATTTAGAAGAGCATGACTTTCTCTTCTCTGTAATTACAAATCATGGAGAGTTAGTAGGGTAAAAAGCATCACAATTACAGCTGTGCTCCATTTTTCTCCTAGCACTCTGTACAAGATGAATGGCAGGTGGGGGAGGAAAAGCTGCAAAGCAACCCAAGTAAATGCTCTTGATCCAAAGTGTGAATAGTGAGACTGGAAGAAAGTGGATATACAAGCACCAGAGATGGATTTTAATCAATCACTATGACTAAAGGGATGTGTGAGGTGACAGGAAAAGGAAAACTGAATCTAAGTATGTTTTTAAATATGAATGATCAGGAAGGCAATGATAATTTTAATTAATAAACAAAAAGGAAGAGAGTGAAAAATAATTAGAAAGCTTTGTTTTTAAAATTGTGTAAGAGTATGTAATGTTTGGAAGAGAGAGTTCAGAAAGGGTAGGAACATTTTGATTTCTTTAAATTGAGTTATAAGACGTCAAGACAAAGACGAGAAATAAAAGAGAAAAAGAATAGTCATCCTTTGAGACAATGATGCCTACATATCATCTGTTAACGTCAGTTCTTTGTAGTAAATTTAGAAGTGAAGATACAAAGAATTCACATGTAAATAGGTATATAGTTTCTGTGACAGCTCCTGGTTTTATGGGATACTTGCATTTATATGTTTCTTTTACACCTTGTGTTGCAATGGCAAATGAAAGAAATACAGGACACATTAACTTACACACTATACTCACATGCTCATGTAGCTGTGTGCAGAAAGAGCAGTTTGTAATAAAACTGACAGCTCTGAAGTCGTGAAGAATTTTCTCTTTCTAACTGAATTTATATGCATAGAGTTGATATTTCAGATGTTATTTTTGTGGTGAGATCGTCTTTTGGGACTTCAACTACTGGGGATAAAAGGAATATGATGTTGATAGAATTCAAAATGCTGTTTGAAGAGGCAAGCAAAAGTGGATCTCTCTTATTACCTTCAGAAAAATTGTGGAAAATAGCAATCTTATGTCAATTATATTAAATATACTTATTTTTATATTTTCAGCACAGGGCTTTGAAATTTTAACAAGATTGATATGTAAATGATAAGTTATCATGATATGATTTTAATAGCACCAACACATCAGAAAAAGATAATTACCATCTTACACTTTCAACCATCCTTGGAAAACTTAAAATATGCAGTTGGGTTTAGGCATTTGGTAGTTGTCTAATACAGAACATATTTAAATACAAATGCTTTCTAAATACAAATCATTGATACAATGATTCACAAACAAATATTCTGATTTCCAAAATTCTACTATACATGTATGCAACAACATCTACACATAAAAATCAAGCAATTGATTTAAATTCACCTATCAAATAGCAACAATGAACATAATAATAAATATTCAGATCACACAATACCTGGGGTTAAAAAGAATGTGTATATCTAATTTTAACACAAATTTGCTACCCTCTTAACAATGTATCCATAATAATCTGTCCCATGCTGGTCTACAGTAATGACATATCTGTATATAAGTCCAGTTCATCTTAGTAGTAGTTGGTAAAGAAATGGCCATTATCTGTCAGACAAAATAAGCAAGATATTAGGAAAACATTAAGTAAGATATAAATGTTAAGCACTTCCTGGGGATCTAAGCATATGGTTCTGCACTTTGCCTTAGTAAAGGCTACATTCACTGAACAATTGTTTGTTGACTTTCTACACTAAGTGGACATCAATCTACACCCTGGAGAGCAGACAAGGTACTCTGCACAAATGTGGCTCTAATATATCGGGTCATACAATTATTCAGACAAACAGTCAATTAATTTCATCTAATGATAGAGGTACCATGAAGAAAAGATTGTGTTGTATGCACATGTTCAAGGGTGATGTGTAGGACAGAGGCAACATTTGAGCTTCCTTCAATGACAAGTAGCCACCAGTCTTGTAAAGATGGAGTTGGGACAAGCAATTTGTAAACATCTTGAGATGGCAATGAGCTTAGCATGGTCATCAGAAAGAAAGGACTGTATTATGTAATACAATGAGAGAGAAAAAGTGGAAAGAGATGAGAGGTAGGTATGTCAGGGCTCCTTTTTATAGTTTGAAATAATTAAGCTTTGGAAACTTCAATAAGTTCTAGTGTGAGGTACTATGATTACCACAGGAATATAATTAATATTCTCAGAAATATTTTAATAAAGTTTGGAGAATGTCAGAGCAAAGCTTCCAAATTTTCTCAAAGCCAGTAAATCTTTGAATTTCAAACACGTTTATATGAAACTAAGTAAATAATGTACATGTTGAAACATTAGCTAAAATATAGAGTTACTAAAAAGCAACTTTTAGTACTGGCAGGCTTATGCTTCTAAGTTATTCCTTTACTTCATTACTGTCAATTATTGATAAAACTGCATTAACTCATCATGATCTTTTCCCTAACATGCTCAAATATTATTTTGCATTGTTATCTCTCATTATTCAAATCTCTTTGTTTCTTATTTGAAATTTTTGGTCAAATTTTCTAAATTATAAAAGAGGGATGGGATGAAAAACATGATATACTTTCTTCTTTTCCAGATCACTTTTCTATCTCCTGTCAGATGATAGAGCCTGTCCCAGTTTCAGGAGGAAAAGACTCAAAGTGGAATTGTATCCTAACATTTTAAGCTTCAGGAAATTAAAAGAAGCTGTGAAATCAACAGATGAAGCCCAGAGTGAGCTTGTAAGGTGTACAGATAACTCCAAAGGTGAAGTATTGTCCCTGTTGCATAAGATAACCATCTGCACCAATCAATGAAGCAAAGCCAAACCTCAACAGTTAAAGCATTCTGAAAATCCTCAAAGAGAATCATTCTTCATTTTCTCATACATTCTTCTTCCCCTTTCTGTGCACATACTTCCTAACTTACCTAAGATTGTATGTGGGCCAATGTTACTCACAGTTTAAAAATCACTAAGGCTGTTGCTTTTGCATACATGAAAGTTAACTCATTATATACAAGTGTTATTTAAACATGTCTGCTCAGAGTTGTCCTCAGATTCTCACCTTGAATGTGCTTATGAAGTAGTGAGATCTCCATTCCATTAGAAAACAACATATTTGACATTATAAATTATGATATAATATATATGATATATATAATTTATGATATATATATATATATATATATATATATAATATTCTTTCAAGTATTTATCACTGAAAGGGAGCATTTAGAAAACTAATTTTATACACATACTGATATCAATTTTAAATTGATTTTTTTCCAGTCTGGTGGGGTACATAACAAAAGGATATGTAACAATTTGTAGGCTATTTTAGAGACGATATATGAGTGTATATATAGTTTTACTGATAGTATATAAACTATCAATACATATATAATATATACTATACTCAATTGCATCTTAGATGTATTTGTATATGTGCAAATTTAAATAGTTCAAGACATGTAACTTTACAGAATAGGTCTTTAATGACTATTATATTTGGATCTGAATAGGGTTGGGGATATAGCTCGGAAATGTTTCCCAAAAGTGCACGTTAGAGGTTTGCGTCCCAGAATGATGGTATTAGGAGATAGTAGACACTTTAAGAGGTAGGACCTATCAACACTCTAACATATTGGCACAAGAATCAACTTCTCTAACAAGACTCCCAACACACAACAAATAAACCCAAAAATCAATAAGTGGGATGACATTAAATTAAAAAGCTTCTGCACAGCAAAGGAAACAATTAAAAGCCTGCAGAGAGAGTTTACTGAATACAAGAAAAGCTTTGCCACCAGCTCCTCAGATAAGGCATTACTATCCAGAACATGCAAAGAACTCAAAAACTTTAACACCACAACAACCAATAGCTCAATTAATAAATTGGCAGAAGAATTAAAATGACGCTTCTCAAAAGAAAAAGATTTAAATGTCCAACAAATATATTAAAAAAATGTTCAACATCTCTTGCAATTGGGGAAATGAAAATCAAAAATACACTGAGATTTCCTCTTGCTCTACTCAGAATGGCAATTATCAAGAATAAAAATAAGTGTTGACCAGGATGTGAGGGAAAGGTACATTCATACATTGTTGGTAGGATGGTAAACTAGTGCAACCACTCTGGAAAAGAATATGAAGATTCCTCAAAAAACTCAGAATACAACCATCTTCAGATCTAACTATCCCACTCCTGGGTATGTATTCCAAATATCAAAAGTCAGCCAACTACAGAAGTAAACTTCAATGTGTATAGCAGCACAATTCACAATAGTCAAGTTATGGCACCAACCTAGATCCCTTTGGACAGACGAATGGATAAGAAAATGTAGTATGAGAAATTTCATCAAAATAGAAAAAGATCAGTAGAGTAGAGCAAGGGGATTGAGAGGAGAAAGGAGGGATGGGATAAGGGATGAACAGTGGAATGAATCTGACATGACTTTCCAATATGCATATATATACGAACATACCACAGTGAATCTCAAAATGTGTACTGAAATAATACTAATTAAAATTTTTAAAAAACCTATAATCAAATAGAAAGATTAGTAGAGAGAAGGGTACAGGGGAGGTTGGAGGAGAGGAAAAAAGAGAAATACTGGGAACTAAAGTGAAGAAAATTATATTCTATGCTTTATAATTATGTCAAACTGAATCCTAATATAATGTATGACAGAAAAGAACAAAAAATAAGAAATCTAAAACAAATTCAAGAATAAACTGAAGAAATAAAAATAGGTATCTCACCTCTGAGATACTAGTGTTAAGACTCAAGTTGGATTAAACAGTTATTAAGCAACTTTCTTTGTGTAGGCTCAGAAAGAAAAATCAGGCTAAGAGAAAAATATAGATGATCTTCATGGTTCAATCCCCTGCATATGTGTATGTCTTACAACTGATATACTTTTTACTTAATAATAAAATCATGCCTAAGGGGAAAGAAAAAGAGGTAGGTCCTAGTGGGAGGTGGTTAAGTCATTGGAGATGTTCCCTTGAAGGGCATATTGGGATGCAGAACATCTTCCTCTTTGATTCTGACCAAGATGTGTACAGACTGCCTCTGCTATACACTACCCCACCCTGGGATCTACTGCCTCAACACGGTCCCGTAAGAAATGGGGCCACCTGACCCTGACTGCAACCACCCCAACTGTAAGTGAAGTTGATTACCTCAGGTATTATGGCAACTGAACACTAACACAACAACTTCAAAATAATGAACTCGATTATTATTTTGATGAACACTAACGGTTTTTTAAAGTGTTTTAAGAGAAAAGGTCCAAGATAAAGTGGAAAGAGGAAGAGAAAGGGACTTTAGATGAAGAAGATAAAGGATGAAATGTGTAACACAAGACACAGAGCCCATTTGGCTGCAGCAACTTTCCAAAAATTGGTGGAAATTGTCCTGCCAAAGAGGAAGCCTTGTCCTCAGGCTACCTTCTTGTGAGCAGTGGCTTCTTGAAGTTCTCCTCTCTTGGTACAGGGACCATGTACCTCCAAGGCCTCTCTTGTTCTTGCTGAGCATGCACCTCGTCACTCACAGTCCCTGCTCTCTCCCTTGACACCTGCACAACTCTGTCTGTCTGTCTTCTATAGGCATTTATTTCACTGGATTCTAACATTCTTGAAAAATCAGTCATTATCCATCTTCCATTTTACTATCCAGTCTCTTTGGCCGAGGTTGACTACAGCTTTCAACTCTCACCTTTAAATATTCATGTAGAAAAGTCTGCCATCTACAGTTACTGAAAGATCATAACTGAATCAATTTACTTCTTCAGACCTTAAGAGACTTCCTAATTCATATCAAGTAAAATGGCCAGGCCCTGTGGCACATGCCTATAATTCCAGTGACACAGGAGTCTGAAGCAAGAGGATTAAAAATTTGAGGTCAGCCTGGGCAACTTAGCTACATTATTTTCTTAAAGTAAGAAAAAAAAATAGCATCCCTGGGTTCAATCTCCAGTACCAAACAAAACAAGGCTATATCAAGTAAAACCAGCCGCTAGTCCAAACTACCATATCTAGAGGCATTTTAAATTTACTAAGTGCAAGAATTAGACATCATTTCTTATTGTTTCCAATCACAGATCATATTTAATATTTGTTAATTTTATTTTGTAATGTTGCCCAGAACTTTTAGCTCTAACATACTCTTAATCCAGGCATTTATCACCTCATTGCAAATTATCATACTGACCTAGAAAGTAGATTTTTCCCATTTACTCTCTCTTCACTGTTCTGGAGAATCAATTATTAACCTTCCAAACAAATGTAGTCTTCTTTTCTTATGAGCTGATAGTGGTTGTAAGTATTCCCCAGTACCAAGTACACTACCTTGAGGGTCTGAATGTGCAGTCATTATGAAAACAGATCATCGGGATCTGGGTAAGCCCAAGAGTTAGGGGTCTGAGATCAGTATAGTAACCTCAAACCTACTATTGATGGAAGATTCCAACTCTGATTATGGTAGCTGCTTTGAATTCAAATACTCAAAGGTGCTATGGGACATGGGAAATTCTGAAGGCTAATTTTAGGAATAGCAATAGATCCTCCTCTCTGCTGTCTCCCTCACACATGCATGGGTTTGAACACACTCATTTTTTCTTGTGTAAATCTTTCTCTTACTTATGATGTAATTGAACCTTTGAAAAGACAGATTCTATTTACGTCTATGTACATATCTGTGATTTAAGAAAAAGGATTAAACTGATTTCTTTGTTTACAGTAGTATAATTAATAATATTTTGATGAGTGAACCAGAAGCAGAGGGATAGAGATATAAGAGTGATAAATTTATTTATTAAATATTTCAAATTAGGTCAGTTACAGAGAACAGATGAGAAAGTAAGGGAATGATAAATACTCAGTGGTAGTGAGTTTGTTTTCTTTTTCTTTTTTTTTTAATAGACTAGACCAATATCAAAACAATCTCTCTCATATGGGCTTGATTCCAAAACTCCACAGGATTTCCAGATGAATTTAACTACAATTAACAAATTGTGTTCCAAGTAGCTTTCTGGCCCTGCCAACTGGGGTGAGGATGAGAAGGAACCCCAGATTCACCATCATATCTCCAAAATCATCTCTAATTTTCATTCCAAAAATGTTAATTAAGTTTCTTGAAAAACATTGCAATTGAAGAAAAAAGATTTTTTTTGAAAATAAAAAAATGGTAGTACTTTTAATAACTGGGAACTTACAGACATGGTTTCTGAGTAATGTGGAAACCTGGACAAGAAGTTTCTAAGGTTTAGTTAGTACTCCAGATCCCAGGATTGATGTTGTTGCATTCTTATAACTCCAATGAATTTATCCCTCATTTTTTTAAAAAAAGTAATGGACTGTCAGGAGATATTTGGAGAAAGCACTTGATCATTGCTACCAAATTCCTGATGCATGCTTGGTTCTGATCCCTATTTCAAGAATCAGTGACTCATGAAAATGACCCTTAGATTAAAGGGAAAAAATGACCTCTGTGTAAAACAAGAATGCCTTTGAAAAGATTCCTCTCATTTACCTAATGACAAAACCAAAATACTCAATTTATATTATTTGACTCAGATGCATCCTTAAATCCAAATTTAAAGAAAACTGGATCATCAGACAAGGGCTGTCTTCGATACTCTAACCTGTGTTTCTAGACAACTGTGATAGGTCCTTGGTGCATCTTAATGGCTTTGTGGTCCTCTCCTCACATGTGCCACCTCTGTGACTGACATCAAACTCTGCATTCAGTCTTGTGTTTAGGTCAATATTTGCAATCAAGACCTTATAAAATGAGTAAGGTTAGATTAAAGTGCCTCACTTCTCAGGAATACCTGCAATTTTAATAACAATTAAAGATTATACCATAGATGTTAAAAGACCAGAACAGAACCAAACAAAACACTTCTAGAAAGCTGAGTAAAACATTATATAAAATAGTGGAGACTTTGGAAAATCAAAGAGTCCCTGATATTTTTAAGGTAGCAAGCCAAATCATATCTGAAGTTCAAGCATAGGGCACAGTTGTACCATTTGACTGCCACATGCCTCTCACTGGTTCCCAATAGGTTGTGCTTTTCCCAGTGGAAAGACTTTGCTCCTATTGCCAAGTCTGTCAGAGTATTGCTAATTATATTATAGCCTAATTGTGTGTTAATAACAATGAACAACAACAACACATTGATAAAGATTTCGTGAAGGACTTCTCATGCGCCAGACATGAGTCTAATGCTTTTTACACAATATCCCACTTAGTAATCATAAACAGTCCATGACACAATGTGTTTTCATTGTTCCCTTTCTAGACAAGTAAATGGGGACCAGGGAAATCAGATACTTAGCCAATTATTTCAAGTTAATGTATGAGAGCAAGAATTCAAACCTAGTCTGTTTGACTCCAAATTTCTCAGAAAAAAAAAAAAAACAAGTTCTGTTAAAGCTCATCTCCACTCCGATGATTTTTCTGATCACTTTGGATTATACAACTTTTCTGTATTCCTACACTATATTATGTTTCTATTACGTAGTCACCTATCTGAATTTTAACATCTCTAAAATCTGTAGCTTGTCTTTCCACATGGATTTTTCTGCTTCCGAAGTATGATATACATGCATAGCTAGCAAGGCAAAATATATTAGTGTTTCACTTATCTTCTCTAAGGAATAATTCATGGCTTTTTATTTTAGTATATAAACCATACTTCTAAGGATTTATACTTAATACCATTTAATACCATGTTTTGTATAGTAATTATAGTTCAAGATAAATATACATGTATTTAATTCAATTATTAAAATGTTTGAATGTACATAAACAGGACTTCTATACTATAATTTTTCCATTCTGAAGTTCTTAATTTCATTAATCTCTTGGTAGACTGTATAATGCCTGGAGGATAAGGATTTTTTTTTAAATTATATTTTTCATATTTTTTAAATTATATACTTCATATTGCTTTCCTTCCACTTATCCCAATTGCTCCTTCAGGAATATCAATAGCTTACAAGTTCATTGCAAGCGAAGCATGTTTCATTCATTCATGTATTGAAATGTCACAATGAAACCCATTCATTTGTACAATCAATATGCACTAATCATGAAAATAAAATAACTGATAATTTGGAATTTTGTTTCTTAGCCTCTTCCTTCCTTGCTTTGGACCTTCTATCAGAAATCTGAGACAGATTCTCAACTTTATCCCTCATAGTCATTCTGATTAGACTTTGTATAGCCTGCCCTCCATCCCCAATTTAATAATATTTGGGTGGAACATTCATTTCCTAACATTCACTTTTTCAATTTCATCTCATTAGTCAAGTATTTTTGTTAGCCAACTCCTTTTTATTTTAATGTTTATAATGTTTATTTTTAAAATTGGTTTTGTTTCTTGAATGCTGCATTTCTTTTTTGTTGAAAGAAAATAAGCATAATGTTGTCATTATTTTCTGTTAAAAACTGTTTATTAATCTTGAACAAGACATCTGAATTTTCTGCCAAAATAGGAGAGAAGCTCCAGTGTACCCAGAGCTGAATGAATACCACCCCAGAGCTGTTGGATGGCAGATCTAGTACCAGTGTTAGGGCCCAGGAGTCAGTAGGACTTAGCAGAGTGAATGTGATTTTGACAAAATATCTGGTTTATTCCTTCTAGATTCCTAATTGACCTGACATCAACTCCAAATCTGTGGTTGGGCTGTGAAGGACCCTCATTGTGGCAATACTGCTCAGTGGTCATAAACTAACCTTGTTACATCAAGGACAGGTTCCCAGCCAGTTCCTGCTTTGAGTGTTCTTGGGGGCAGGTACTCTGCACAGTGATCTGAGGTCTTTAAAGGACTTCTGAGGGGGAGAAACATGAATCCCAGCTTTCTTTCATTCTTTGTTTTTTTTCTTTCTTTTTCTTCTTTTTTTTTTTCCTGTTCCAAGATTTATACAACATTAGTGAATATTTACAAGGGCTCCTTCAAATGCTACTGAAAACCCATTCACCACAGTTTTTTTGGGTTTTTTTTGTTTTGTTTTTTGTTTTTTTTTTGCCAAAGTTCTGCTTCGGTCTGTTCCTGTCAGCACCATGTGTGGTAAATAGATTTTTTTCTTTATATTCTTTGGATTATTTTAGTCATGACTTGGTAGGACGCTATTAGATTTGTATTTGGCTTACAAAACTCATGGGTATAAATTTGAGGGGTGTAGTAAAAGATCTGGAAATCTAGCTAAGGCAGCTGGTATAACTTCCTAAAGAAAAATCTGATAATCTAATACAGAGGAAAAGGGTAACCTGATTGACACATGGAGCATGAAAAGGGGAAGTTCAAGAAACAATATTTGGAGATTCCTGCTGGCAGGAAAGAAAATAAGCAGAAGACAGGAAAACATCAGGAATGTCTATAAGCAAGATCTGTGACTGAAACTAAAATAGAGAGACAGAATTTAGGACTCTAAAGTTGGAAGGAATACAGACTGATGATATCAAAGCAAAATTGACTTAATATTAGGATCTAATTACCACTTCGTCACCAGATACAGGTCACAACAAGTCAACTTTTCAGAATAGAACAAAAATGACTTATAGAATACCTGCAGTACAATGACACTGATCATTAAGTGAAAGAAGATAACTTAGTTTGAGTAGAGGAGAGATACAGAGTCAGATACTGATGTTTACTACAATATTAACTCCTGTGATACTGAAGTCTGTGTGAAAAGAATTATAAATACTTCACTAAAGAATGGTATGCTCAACAGAAAATAGAGTTTCTTGGTTTATCCAGAGACTCATTTCTTGTTTACCAAATGCTAAGACAATTCTCCTTAACAATGAATTTCTTTATTGCCCAAAGATTTATTATTAGTGTTGGTATTATACGAATTGAAATTATCCTTAAGTTACATTAAGATAATATTATTTATCATATTAATGGAATTGGGTCTGTTATTCAATATTGGTTATTCATAATGGTCCTTAAAAAATTGCATCAATATATAAATTTTATTTTTTTTCCTAAATGTGATATTTATATTCATATAGTAAGTACTCTGGGGTACCATTTGAATGCCCAATTCTATTTTAGTTATTATATATCGGATTAAAAAAACCTACTTGGAAATATGATTTCTAGCCTCATAAAGTCAAGAAAATATTTAATAATGAAATATATGTATGAGTTAGAACATTGCAGGTACAGATTGAGGATACGTCACCCAAAATACTTGGGACTAGAAGTGTTTCAGATTTTAAAGTTTTTTTTATTTCAGAATAACTATATAGATTTACAATTAGGATAATCATGATTACCAATCCCTAATCATAACATAAAACATCTGAAATGTTCAGATTCTCTCATTAGAGATGCTTTATAGACATATAAACTTGCTTATACATCAATGACCATACATTAAAAACAAAGTAATAAATTTTCAAAAACATTACTCATGGAAAATTTAAAAAGCTAAAAACTTCTCTGGAAATAAAAAAATATATATCACGTGGATTATCATAGAGAGAGACTTCAGCTGGATGCACAGATGTTCACTTTGGTGTGCTAACCCACCCTAATCTTGTTCTGCTGGGAGTCCTAGCTGAATCTCCCTGCCCTAATCTGGATTGGCTTGTCACAACAATGGTCATGACAACAGAAAAGAACCATAACAGGAGTAAAAAGAGGTCTGCCCAAATTCCTACAAAATCTCTACCTACTCCCAGAAAAGATATGAATATTCTTCTCCTTGATCAGCCTAATCTTACTCGTCATATCTTTAACCCTCTATCTAAAAACCTCCAGATTCCCAACAGGCAGAGAATTGGATTTGCAAGTTTATGTTCCACTTCTGTCTTTTTTAGCGAAGAATAAATTTTTCTTCTTTGCTCAATCAGCACCTGGCCTCCTTACTGGTTTCTCAGTTTTGAGAGGGAAAAAGGACACAGTTTTGGGTCACAAACTGGTAACAAGTTTAACACAATTTATGAGTAAATAAAAGTAGAATCTCAAAAGAAAGGACAAGAAGAACTGTTGTGACTGTTGCATATTAATTTCATTTTGGTCTGTTCCTTAAAGTAAATCCTAATCTGATCAGCTACACTTATGACATTTTAATTCTCATAAAACTCATATTTTCATGCATTCTTTAATAACTAGGTGCATATATAGAATTAAAATAAGTATTTTCTAAATCTCATATGATAGCAATCTAGACTACTAGAAGTATTATTTTTCAATATGTACTAAATTAAGTGAAATAATTTTGAACTAATTTTCTCCTAAGAAAGTTTATTTATCACATTTCTATACTTCTTACAAAACAACTACCAAATCTAAGGCACTCTATTTTTTTTATTGAGGTAAATGTACATTTCAGCAACAACAACAAAATTCTAAAACATGGTTTTCATCTAACCACTCTATTGATTCAAGTCATTTAATAGTTCCACCATTACCTATTAAGTAAAGCAGAACTCAAAACTGGACATTTTAAAATTTTTTTATTAGTTGTTGATGGACCTTTATTTTATTCATTTATTTATATTCAGTGCTGAGAATCGAACCCAGTGCCTCACACATGTGACGCAAGCGCTCTACCATTGAGCCACAAATCAAGCCCCTGGACTTTTAGTATTGAAGTGACTTGAGCCTTAGATGTCATCTTGCCTGGGAAGCTACCTAAATACACAGAGTGAAGTCAGGAGAGATAATATGCATGGAGGAGGTAAAGATGAGTCTTTCCACAAGTATGTCTCACTTTACATACAGCCAACTCTTTTTACTGAATGCAACTACCATACTAGAGCAGGAAGAATGTGGTGGATGCTGAACAGTACTCAACTCTACACAGGTGCCTTCCTGCAGAGGAACACAACTTCCCAAATTTTAAGCAAGTAATTATCACTTGTAGGAATGAGGGTGAAAAGGGATTTGGGGAAGAATAGTTCTTAGGCTTTCAGCTTTGAGGTATAGCACAGAGAAGGCAGGAATAGAACTGAATACCAATAGGAAACCCTGTACTGTATGATTTTTTCAATGAGATATAAAGGAATCATCTACAAACTGAGGATTTTTTTTTATTACAGTATTAGGGATTGAACCCAGGAACAATCTACAACTTAGCTACAGCCCTAGCCCTTTTTAGTTTTTATATTTTGAGCCAGATCTCCAGTGTCAGAATCAATTAACATGCAGGACCTACAAAATAGTTTTTATTTTATGATTAGGTTCCTCTAAATTGCCCAGGCTGGCCTTTGACTTGCAATCCTCCTGCCTCAGCCTCTCCAGTGGATGGGACTATAGGCATGTCTCCATACCCAGCAAACTGAGGATTGTTAATAAAATATTTTATAGATGGTGGTTTCTTCTGAGTCAGGAGAACCCAGCTAAATCAATAATCCAAAAATTTGACATTGCATGCTATTCTTTGAAGGTATGTTTACTTCTAATATGTCCAACCTAATACTCCATGCAATAGTTTTAAGAGGTGAATCTTTTAGGCAAGTGATTAAATTACAGGGCTTTGCCTCATGAATAGATCAGTATCCTTCCAGAAGAGACCAAATGACACACCCTATTGCCTTTTTGTCCTGCCAGCTTCCAGCAAGCATACAGCATGTTGGAAACAGAGACAGCCTTCAACAGGCATTGAATTTACTGGTGCCTTGTTCTTGACCTTGCTGATCTCCAGAACTGTGAGAGATGAGTTTCTGCTGCCTTGTGCCCAATCTAAGATATTTTGTTATCATAATAAGAATAGAATAACACATTGAGTGATGAAAGATCTTTTGGGAAAACAATGTTGGGAAGACAAGAATAGAAATGAGTTTAAACAAATCATTTGAATAATAAAAAAGGAGAAGCAAATATAAATGACATTTACATAATTAATAACAATGGAATCCGCTAGTTAATACATTGGGATATCTGAGGAAATGTTTGTAGAAGACTATTCCCATCAACTGAGAAGGATTTGTTGTTTTCTGAGACGTAAGTTCTATTTCTTTTTTCTATTCTCTTTGTATTATCACTTATGGCAGCAAGAATAAATTATTAGTAATTACTTATATCAATAGCTAAATGGAAACTAGGGTTCAGTTTAATGATCCTAGAGTAACGAGACGCTAAAATGACTACTGAATCACCAAAGAAAAATGATTATGGCACGTGTGTGTGTGTGTGTGTGTGTGTTTATGGAATTTATATATAAATATATAAAAATAAATATATATATATATAACATTATATATATTAAATATTGATATAAATGATTTGCAAACACAAAATATTATACATCCTCACCAATCAACTCGAATAGGAAAGAACAATTCAGAAATTTAATTGAGAAAGTTCAATTAAAATTCAATTTAAATTTTAGGAGCTATTTTCTTTAACAGGAGCCCTATTAAATAACATGCTATTGCAATCAGGCATTAAAGTAAATAATACTAAGAGCCACCAGAAACATTTTTTAACAGCTTGCATTGTGTAGCATAGTTTTCTAAGTACTCTATTTGCATTAACTCTACAAATAATGTCTTAGTAATATTAATTATTATGTTAATATTTTATAATATAACAACATCCATTATAATAAAATAAAGCTACATTTATAAATGAAAAAGTAACAGAAAATTATTTTTTGATTGAAGATTATGTACCGTGAGTTATTTTGTAGCAAGTTGATAAGAATCATGGAACATTCTGATTTCATGCAAGTGGATTCTTTGTTGTTCTGAATGATGTGCTGCATATATGTATTAAGGCAGTTTGTTAAATATTTTATCTCCATACTCTAAATAAATTAACAATTGATAATGACGGAGGACATTATTTATAATAAATAATAAACATTAAATACATTACAAACACCAGAGCTGAAAAGTGATTCTGTGCTATCATATTACTCAAATTTTCAATTTACAAATGCTTAAACAATTCAAATATGCTTAATATCTATTAGAGACTATGGATGTAATACTGATTTTTATTTTAAACAGAAAGCTTTACCAAAAAATAATTTTGAGCAAAGAATAAGTATTTTGAAATTTTGTTCTATGTAGATTTCTATAGGGAAAGAGAATAACATGAAATAAATTTTGCTATAAGAAAGCCTGTATTTAAAGCCACCTTATTTTCTACATTATCTTTTTTGCATCTATAAGTACCTCTATGAAGTGTCCCCCTGCCACATAGCCAAGTGCTCCTAATGAACTTGTTCTAATAGTCCTCATCTGAAACCCTGATCATACACAACATCTTGCACAGACTATAAATAGCCAAACCACCTTTGTAGGTTCAGAGACAACAAATCAATGCATGATAAATAACAGTGCTCCACTTTTGACTAAAAAATGGGAGGTTAAAGTGTTTCCCATTATCACTAGCGAGAAAAAAAAGAAAATTTTCTGTCTTTGAAAATAGATGTTCGTTTGTCTTCTTGGCAGAATGTAAGTTCATCCATAGAAGTCACTGAATAGATTCTTAGTAAAATGTTTTTCATAATAATCTAACCAGGCCTTTCCAAAATCAATGTAAGAAAAATACTTTATTTATATATGTTCTATCTACAATAAGCATTTAACTCATTTAATATATGTACAGAGAATTATTTAAGTACTGAAGATATTAGGTGCAAAGAGACACTTTGTTCCCATTGTGTGGTTCTAGAAGACATGTGGGAAATATGCATGTGACTAAATATGTACAAAGTATTACATATTTGCAATAGTACAAACACAAAAAAATAGAGATTAATTATGATGGTGTTTCCATATTGATAAGTGGTAAGTAGAGGACCAGAGGAAGAATATAAATGAGAAAATATTATGAAAGCAATGGTATTCAAACTGGATCTTGATAAATTACTAGATTACAGCACATTTATGAGTAGCCTCAAAGCAATCCACATTGATGAACCACATATTCCAGTTTCTATAATTTAATTAGAGACTACAAAGATTGGAGCACTGAAGGGTCAAGGAAAGGAGTCAAATAATTAAATATTGGGTGTATGTATGGACAGCCTTGAGTGCCAAGTCACAACACTCATAATTGATTCGTTAAGTAAGAAACATAATAAACATAATAAACATTTGTAGAATAGCAAACCTGACTAAAGAGAAGACAATAAGTCTGCCGGAATTTGTAGGAATGATCTTGAAAGATAATTGTGACAGTCTACATAAATCAAAATGAAACCCTGAAATGAAGAAATTTATTTTAATATGCACCACACAGCTATTGTTATAATCTAGTACTTAAAGCTTTTTTTTTTCCAAAGAAATATATCTTTAAAAACAAACAAAAACATGCTAAAGAAAATTACTTGGGAAACTGGGTGCATTGGCATACACTTATAATCTCAGCAGCTCAGGAGGCTGAGTTAGGAAGATTGTGAGTTCAAAGCCAGCCTCAGCAAAAGCAAGGCACTATGCAACTCAGTGAGACCCCGTCTCTAAATAAAATACAAAATAGGGCTGGGGATTTGGCTAAGTGAGCGAGTGCCCCTGAGTTCAGTCCCTCATACTAAAAAGAAAAGAAAAACCAAAACAAGAATATCACACAGGGAAGGGCAGTGGAGTTAATTATGTATCAATTTGTGTGGGCAATTTCTTTCTTTTTTTTTTTTTTTTGCTTTTATTTTGTAGGCCACTTTTATCATAAGGTGATCATGAACTTCCATGCACCTTTAGATAAAGAGAAAAGTGACTTATGCTTACTACACACACACACACACACACACACACACACCATAATGAGCATTTTTGTGTGATGTTTCCCCTAGTAGCACGTCCAAAAGGCCACCCACCCTCTTGAGTATTTTCTTGGAAAAGACAGAAAAGAAAAAAAGTTCTCATTCAAAAAGCTTTTCTTTTTGTACAGCAACATTAATTATGTTGTCGGCTGAAGCCGAAAGAATGCGATAGGCAGAGGCAATCTGATTCTCATCTTGTTTAAACTTGTCAGTTTCAAAATGAAGTAGAGAGTTAGTTGGGAAAATGGAGAAGGACTCCTTCCTCATTTGGAGATAAATAGCACATCTAACTCCTGCCTCCCGCCCCCCCCCCAACACCTTTTTTAGAAGGAGGCCAGCAGACACTCATCTCCTTGACTGGGCACTGCACCCCAGACCCTCCTCTGACAGCCAGAGGCTGAAGTTCCTATGTGCATCAGAGGACACTCTCATCCCCTCTACAGCAGCCCAGCAGCCCTTCTGCCTCTGCCCCTTTGCTGCCAAGACTCACACACACCTTCAGGTAGAGGTGATGCTTTAACACAGTGTTTTCACCTCTAAGCTTCGGTGTTTTCTGTGGTTTGCTAGGCAAGCTCAAGAGGAAGGGGATATCAACAAGCATCTATTTGTTAGACTTCCTAAATGGTCTTAGTATGTTGTGTAGCCAAAGGAAAGCAGGGGGTAAGGAAGGGAGTTTAGAAAGTACAAGGAACAGGAGGAAAGCAACCAGGGGGAAAGAGAGATAGGCTTGCAATACAGACCCTGTTCAGTCAAAGTATGTTTAATCAAATTGTGGAATCCCTCTCCCCATTGGAGTTTGTGAATACATAATTGTTTTCACCTTTCAATAAAACCTTTAATTTAATCAGGTGTTAATAAGGGTAGAAGGAATAAAAGGCCTTTTTTTGTTTCTCATTTCTGTAATGGAATTTTTATCCCAAAGAAAGTAAATAGATTGAAATAATCTCCATTTAAAATTAGCTAAGACAATGCTATGCATGAATGCTCTTATTTTTGAGATTAATGTAGTTCTCCAAATTCCATCTATGATTTCACATCCACCCTCTTCTGCTTACTTACATATATTTTCTGGATTAGGTATATTTTTAAAGTGTGTTCTTAAAAATTGGTTTAAGTGTCAATTTTTTTTAACAGAAGCTTAGAAGCACTAGTGAGTATTGGCTTCATGAGAAAAAATTATATGACTTGAAGTAAGATGTGTACTATGTTCTACTCACCAGTGCTCTGCATATATACAGTTTCCCTGTGACACTCTAGTGTGACTCAGAGGCTTTATTCCTTCCTAAATTTGGGTTAGGGTACATGTGCTGGGAGATAACACTTTATCTTATCCTCTTCATGACCTCAGTCTTAGAGGTCAATTAATGATGGCAAACAGAATACAAAAACAACAATACAGCTTTCTTGTCAATTTTTTTTTTAAATAACTGGTCCTGATAAGTAACAAAGAATCTTGATTTTAAAAAAGAAAGTGCATTTACCAATTTTTCTAATCTCTTTAAAGTTTTTCAATAGTTCTAAATTAAATCCTTTTCACCCCTATCTCTTTATCCATCAGAAAATCCGAAGGGTATTTGGATTCAGACATCCATTGCACCAAAGATCTTTCATTACACAGCACAAACAGGCACTTTTATTGAACAAGAACCCAATTACTTAACCCAGCTTCAGGTTTCATTGTACCCTGTAGCGTCTATCCTGACAGAGGCCTACTAATCTCTTCTGATGGACACTGCTACATATCAGTTCTGATACACAGAGATGATTCCTAACCTTCTTGTAGAGAACCACTGATTAAATAAACTGAGATGCCCATCTCGGCTTCCTTGGACCAATGAATAACAATGAGAAGGCATATACGGACCCTTCCCTCCCGTATAGGGTATGCTCAGAGAGGAAAAAGGAGAAGGAATATATGCTGTGAGAAAATGACCAGCATTTACTTAAGCCTTGTATTGGCATTTCCTAAAGTTCTTTCTAGTTTGTTTCAGTGCTTTAAATTATCATCACACTCCATGTATTTTGATTGAAGAAAATCAGCATCTTAAAGTTCTAATATCTTTGTGACTGCCACTTATTAAAAAAAAACAGTTTTGATAACTAATGTGAATGATTTCACTTTTATGTAAGTTATTTTCAACACTAAAAGTGCAGAAGTATAATCTAGGAATTTCTAAAGGAAACTGCCACATTCCTAATGATTCTGAATTACTTCATGGGGCCTGGAACCTGGGTATTATTATGTTTTTAAGGTTTTTCAGGAGATTCTCATGTATATCTGAGAAGCATTTTTTGTGGGTGTGCTGATTATTATATTAAAATAATTAAGGCATCTTAGAGATCATTTAATCTGCCTGCCTTCTAATGCAGAGATATCTTAAAGACAAACTTCTCAAAAGTAACACTGATAAACAAATCAATACTTAGCAAAGAAGTCTATTTCTTAGTTTCTTTTAATATTAAATCTATGAAAAAAGGTCTTCAAGAAAATCCAAAATACTCATGTACTCTTTATGATAACACTGTTAATAAACTCAAAAATTCAATGCCCACCAATGCAGAACTGGAGCTTGCAATATATATAAAATGAATTACATATAATATAGGAATTTCTAAAGGAAACTGCCACATTCCTAATGATTCTGACTTACTTCATCAGGCCTGGAACCTGGGTATTATGTTTTCAAGGTTTTTCAGGAGAAAATATATGTGTGTGTATGCGTATGTGTTCCTGTCAATGTAAATATATATATATATATATATATATGGCAAGGTTCAGTACAGGAAATAAGGAGAATACTCTCAGTGTAAAATTTTTTAGGGTGGACTTTTGTTTACACACACACAAGCACACACACACACATATATATAACCTGTATATATATATATATATATATATAGAGAGAGAGAGAGAGAGGAATGGTTAGGTGCTATGTATGCTTTTATTATTTCATTTTCTAATATTTGCAAGAATTACTTTCATATATTTCAAGTAGCACAGCTTATTTGGCTATTAGGATAACAGACTACTGTTATGTTTCCTTTGGAAAGTTTTTAGTGTCTTCCAAAAATTGATATGAAATATGTTTCCCACCCTTTTCCTTACAGGGGAACAGAAAGAAGAGACCATCTTCCACATGATGGTTTTTAACCCACTGAAAGAAAAAAACATTTTTCTTTGGTGAAAGAAACTATCCTTTCAATTTTTATTATTCCTTCAAATACTGTGAATCATGTTATCAGTATTAATATTCTAAGTATTAAAGGCTCTGGAAGGATCTGGAAAATATTTCACAGGTTCTTGTCAAAAAGAAGTTTGTGTTCTGATTATCAAGATAAAAATAAAATTTAAAAATATCAATGATAGATATGAGAAATTTTAGTATGAGGTTATTTATGAACAGAGGAAATGAATGCTAGGAGGGTGGTTTATCCTTTTACACAGTTGGATAGTAAATGGGAGTAGAATGAAGTTGGTAGATGGGCACAGAACACTTCTACCAATATTTACTTCTCACATTAACAATGTACTTACATGCTTTATTATATTTCAATCCTGGATCATTATCTTATGTCATTAATTCCCCTTTATAATCACAAACCTGGGTGTATATGATACTGTAGCTTTATGATTATTCTCTGAACATGCACCAATTCATTAATGCTGCTCTAAAGGAGCCATGTCATAACTGAAGCCATTTCCCACATAGTGCAGTCAGAGCAAGCAAAGTCATTAGATCTGTTGCACTAGCACCCTTAAAAGCTGGGTCTTGAGGGACGATTCTAGCAATCCATGTCACAGAAGTTGGGCACGTGGAAGAATAGGCAGTTGAGACTACCTTGCAGAGCTAAGAAAACTTTGGAGGAGATGCTGTTGGCTTAACTGAATGTGAAATGTAAGAGATAATTTTCCAGAGGGACAAATAGGCATATCATTACAGGTAGATCATTACAGGTAGAAGAGGAAGCACAGCCTTAAATACTAGACCCTTGTGCCTATTTGTCTGTGGCTCCAGCATCCATAGTCAACCAATAAAGCCATAGATAATAAAGCCATAGATAATAGAAAGTGTCCGACAGCATATGTGCTTTCTCTTGATATGTATAGACTTTTGTTGTCATTATTCATTAAAAATAGTGGAACTACTATTTACATAGGATTTACATTATATTGTGTATTATAAGTCATATCAAAATGAGTTCAAGTATACAGGAGGATGTGTATAATTCATATGCAAATACTACAATACCTCACTTCATACAAGGAAGTTGAGTATCCATAGATTGTGGTTTTCACAAGTCACTTCCCCATGGATACTGAACAAGACTGAGGGCACTAAGGATGTTTTGATGTTGTATAGAGTCACAAGGAGAGGAACAAAGAGATAAATGGAAATAAAGTCAGAAAAGTAGAAAAAGACAAGCCTTCAGTGTCTTGGAAATTTGGATTTGCTCCTTCTGGCAATGGAAATAAAAAGAATGCCGGTGCTTTTTTTTTTTTTTTTCCCGGTCCTGGGAAATGTATATTTGCAAGAAGCTGAAAGGGACTGAAAGTACATTTAATAAGGAATCTCAGCTAAAATAAAATAAAATGTCCACATAAATAATAGTAGCTTTTAAGTTGAAATGACAATTTATTGCTTTTGTAATTTTTATTCCCTAGTGGGAATAGTCATACACTTTTGTAAGAAATGATTGTCTTTTTCATTAAATTATGCAGTATAAAAGAACCAACAGGTGCCTAATATGACTGCTTGTGGTTAGGATCACTTTCAAATTTGTTTTGATACAGTATTTCCATCAGAACATTCAAAGTCAGTTAATAAAAAATATGGCCTACTTCCATTAGATACCATTTACTGCAGGCTGTTTATTATGATTTCTTTGCTTCAAACTTCTTGTTAAATCAAAGGCCATATCTCAGCTTCTGCTGAACAATTTTGAGCTTTCCACTTCTATAGTATGGATGTCTATTCATATTCTATAATTGAGATCCCCATCGGGAACAACATGAATCCCTGGTAGGGAAAGAAAATACTCAGTGATATATAGAAGAGATCTTTTTTTTTTCTCCCTCTCTTAATTTTAGTATTCTTTAACCAGCCTGCTGGTTTCCTCTGAGGTACAAATATTCCTCAAAAGACACAAATTTAGGATTCTAAACAGTATCCTATTCTCTGAAATGCTAATAAAATATTATTTTTTAAGATTAAAAAGATTATAAGTTGATAAGTGATTCCAGAAAACAGGAAAAAAATCTATTTATTTAAAGATTATGTGACAAAAAAATAGTTTTGTGGAATCCACTGTTAGGAATTATACTGATTATTTTTAGTTGACAGAAGAATAATTCATAACTTCAGCATGTAGATTAATTATTATTGTTTCATGTTTTATTGTCAAATTTCCTCAGCTTATAAAGCCATAGATAATGAAGCTGGCAAATGAGATCATTTTCTGGTGTTTCAAGGTCAATATGTCAATTAAGATTGTGAGCTAATTCATTAGGGCTGAAAAAAAAAAATGAACAAGCTGAGCTACAGGAGATTGCAAGTCTGGGGCATCAAACATCTGTACTGACTTATGACAGCCTCAGGTTCTCTATTTTCTGAAATGATTTAGAGACAAATTGCCTTTTCACTAATTTGACAAAAAATGAGAAGTTTTTAAAATTGTAGAACATAACAGAGTTCAAAGATGGCTGGCTCATTGGAATCAGTGAACTACTACACATAATTTGAACTAATTCTCTAGATGCATTTTCATTCTATTTTACTCACAGGTAGCATGGACTTCTTCTTCTTTTTTTTTTTAAATTCACTCATCTATTTGATAAGGATTTATTAAATATGTACTCTGCACATGCTTCTGTGTTAGCCACTTTGGAGGCAAAACAAGAAAGGCAACTGAGTACTGCACTGTCACAGAGTTTATGGAGACAGATTTTAAGTAAGTAAACAATTAGTGTTAATTGTAGTTGGCATAAGGGCTACAAGGGCAAGTACTATGAGTTTTCAGAGGATACCATCATAATTGTAGCATATCTTAAAAATGAAAAAGAAATCTGGTCTGAACATATGCACAGAATAACTGATAGGTAGTAATTACATCTAAGTCAACACGTATTCTTGAGTAACTATTACATTTCATTCATTTTTCTGGTGCTAAAGATATTAGGAAATTGCAAGATATATTTGGTGAAACAGACAAATGCACAGACAAATGATCATACAAAGCTATGGAAGCACAGAGAAGTAGGGTTGCTCAGAAAAAAAATTGAAAAAAAAAACTTTAGAAAGGCAATTCATTCATTTATTTATTTGGAAATATTTATTGGACTTCTATTGTAGTCCCAAAATTGTGCTCATTATTGGTGATTTATGTCCTTAAAACCAAACCTTTGTCTGCAAAAGAACTCAGAATTTAGAGCAGCTGTCTCAAGCCCCATCATTTGTTCTCCAGGGAAATTGAGCAATGTCTAGGGATTTTTTTCTTTGTCACATCTAGTGGAGCACTGTCATTGGTAGGTAGAGGCCAGAGATGTTGTTAAACATTCTCCAGCACATGGACAGCCTTCCCACAGTGAATGCCCATCCTACTCAAGATGTTAGCAGTGCCAATGCTTGGATACACCCTGGTGGACAGCTACAGAGAATTCACTAAATAATCAGTTAGCATGTAAAATTATTAGTGTTCAAATGGGGCTGTGTTTAAAAAGGCTAACAGAAAAGTGGAGGGAGGAATCTTTTGAGTAAGGAAGAGTAAGTAGGAAAATCACTAGGCTGGTCTTCTTGTACTGCAAATTGTAATGAGGTGCTGCAAAATCCTGGCTGTCAAAATGAAGACATAGTTTAATTAAAAAAAAAAAAGACACAACAAGAAATTTCAGATATAAAAACAAAAAAATAAATAAATATATTGATCAATTATATGTTGAAATTTTGGGGGAGAAAGAGTTAGAACAGATGAGTCCATGACTTCCTTAAGAGTTGTTTGGTTTTAGTAATGAACCAGTGGTAAGACTAACCAGCAGTGGAACAAAGAAGCAACAAGTTTAAGGGAAATTAGTAATGATAATATTAATGATTTTTATGTATTATTGTAAGTCAGGAAGTGTGTTAAATCTCAGCAAACATTAGATGTGGCATCACCCTGATAGTGGTTTTGAAGTCCTACTCTTACTCCCATTTTTAAGACAGAATTGAGAGTTTAAACAAATATTCACATTCACATTGCTTAAGAGAAACAATATGTGGTCCTCAAATGAAGTTTATCTTACTCCAAAGCCAAAGTCCTCAACACCTACATGCCACTAGGCAAGCTATACAGAGAATAGGAAATCCAAGTAGATTTTGCACATTCTGCTTCCCCCCAAACAAAAATCCTGTTGTAAAAGTGTGTATGCTACAAGCTATCAGAGAGTGCATCCCAGGGAAGCAGAAATGAGGAAAAATGAGAATGAGTCATGGAAGAAGAGAGAAAATATTCAATATTAAGACAAGCACACCCAATTGCTTGGTCTTTCAGCAGAGTCTTGTAAGAGACTGCACTGACGACTGTATCTCAGGAGAGCGCCTGTGAGGAAAAAAGGGAGATGTGCCCATCTCTCAACACTTTTAGGCATTTTCCCTAGAGTTCTAACTCCTTCACCCTTTGTTTATTCAGATGGGCTTCAGTGGCAATAATTATACCCTGAGGCATGAGGAAAGAGCCACAACATGGGCAGGGAGATAAGGTGTTGCTGAGTTGTGCCCTTAAGAAATAATCACAAGGAAAATGGTGCAAAACTAGTGCCCAAGTCCCCTGGGCAAAGAGCAGTTAAAATGTTGTAAGAAAGTAGCAGATAGACTTAATCTCCACAAGTTACCACCTTTGTTACAATGTAAGTAATTTACTCTCCCTCTGAAGAACGGAGAAAATCATAGTCACTACCTATCAACATTGTGGTAGTCAAAAGATTTTATAGGGCTGCGGTTTGGCTCAGTGATAGAGCACTTGCTCATGTGAGGTACTGGGTTCAATCCTCAGTACCACATAAAGATTAATAAATAAAAATAAAAGTATTGTGTCTGCATACAACTAAAAATATTTTTTTTAAAAAAAGCTTTTATAAACATCAGTCATTTAAAATGGAACCTGGCACAACATGAGTACCAAATGAAATATCTGTTTTGAGCATCACCAGCATAATCATGGTTGAGAGAGTATAACAGCCCCTTGAATATAGTATGTGGATCCTCCATCAGCAAGGCCTTGATGGGTCTGGCACTCACAGAAAGGGAATAATGTGCTCTTACTGAATCTATCTAACCTCTCAGAACATAGAAAATGATAAGGTTGCTTTGTGATCATTATTAATTGAGACAAAAACAGAAACAAGTTCAACTCATAATCCTGTACAGACAGACAGAAAAAAACAGTTTCATGGTAAAACCATAAAATTCCAATTGCATCCCCATCATTGGTAATATGAAGGACTGTTCTCTTTTACCAAGGAGAGTTTTAACTTTAGCCTGTTATTCTTCCCCAATAGATAATATTTATGAATAAATCAAATCAAGATTTGAACCTGCTTCCTTATAGCTTCCAATCCAGAGGCAAGTCCTGTTTTCTTGAATCCTCCCACAAATTCCATAACCCAAGCTTATTCCTGTAAGTTCTTTTGAATACCCTTTCCCTCAGGTGCCCTTGCACTTCATGTGTGTTCCCCCTGACTGAAAAATCAAAAAAGCCACTTTGCTTATTAGAAGGTTCTACCTGGTGTGATGTGGCAGAATGGCAAAGACATTATTTTATCATCATCATCATCATATTCTTCTTCTGCTGAGGACATTATAATAGCCACATTTTGGTGAAATTTTAGCGCTTGGGTTGTAATTGAAATCATATTACTGAAAGAAACTGCATAAGAGAATGTCAAATGGGAAGTAAATTACAAGGACTGAACCAGAGAACACTAGTGCTAAATAAAAAGAATTAATTACTTTGTCCAATGAATGAATGAGTCATCAAGAAAGGGAAGAAAGGAGAGTTCAGTTTATGCAAAGAAGAGAGCTTTCATAACCTCCTGGTGCCTGATTCAGGGATGTTGAGGCAAATAAAGACTAGAGAAGCCTATCATCTTGGACACATAGGAGGTCTGATGGTCAACACTGCAAGGTGTTTGAACAAGTAAAAGACCTCTTCATGCAAAATGATAACTGGGAGATGGGAAATTGTTCTTCTTCACAATAGAAATGTGAGTGGGACAGGTGGGATTTTGTTTGGAGGAAACAGAATTTTAAAAGGGATTCCTCATGCCCTGGGGGAAGTAAACATTTTAGTGCACTTTTAGAAAGGGTCTATGGAAGGGACAGTTTGCAGCTCCAAGAATGAGGGGAAATTTGATTAATCAAATACTTATCGTGTCAAGGAGGAGGAGGAAATTAAGACCCTAAAAGAGAGTAAGACATTCCCTTCTCAGAAACCAGAGGAGTGAAAGACAGATGAACACTAATGTCACTACATGTGAAGGTTCTGCATTAGAGTGTGAGGAGAGGGAACAAGTAATGCCATCATGGTTGACTTCTGTTTCTTCTGTCAGAAAATAGGCCAAGGACATCTGTTGAGGGTGAGGTGCTAAAAACAGCCACAACAGAATATAAAACTACAGTAAAGAAAAGAAAGAAGGAAGAAGAAGAAAAAGAGGCATCATTCAGACTGAATTAAGACAGAAGATTCTTTTATCATGACAGTTACAGACGTAACCAGTGCGACCAGGGAATGTTTCTCTTGTGGTCCAACATGCTGAGATCAGGACAGAATCCATCAATTGCCAGGACTGGTACCTGAAGACAAGGGTAGGTTTTCTCTGGTGGAGTGATAGGAGAACAAAGATGGAAAAAAAAATACGCTAAGAGCACAGTTGAAATGAGTGAAGAGTGGGCCCAGGCCTAGGAACCAGGGTCATGAAGGTGGCCAGGGACTGACGAAGCCAGGTCAGACTCCCATGGACGGCAGAAGCTGAAAAAGGCAAGTGGAATATGTGGGGCACTGCTGAAAGCCAGGCTCAGCAGAAGTGTCACCGAGGAAATTTGAATTTCACAGGGAAAACAGGATTCACATTACAATATGAAAAAATAAAAAGACAACCAACTCCTTTAGTGTTTCCCATTATAATTCAGAAAGTGTTCTATACTGTGTGGTAACAATATTATTAAGCTGAAGTGAAAAGTGTTTTCACACATTTCTCAGATGCTACATACAGACGTTACCTTCTGAGAAAAATACCAAAAAGTTGTGTTCGTGCCTAGAGAGGTCATGCGTAGTATAAGAAAAAGACCTACACGTGGAATGTGTATTCTAGAAAAAAAAAAAAAAACATATTGCTGATATCTGCTAATAGAATTTGAAACAAATTCAAAAGTCTTAAGAAACTGATCCTGTCAAATGATATTATTTATCATCATTGTGTTGTTTTTCTATGTAAAGAGCCTTAATAGGAATGGAGACAATATAAATTTGACTACACAAAGCCTTCAGTATTCTCACTCTTGGAGAGACTTTAAAGAATAATTCATCACACCTATTTTTTTTTCCTCTAGAATGTCTGACTTTTAGAGGGAATTTACTAGACCAAAATAAAAAAAAATAATACACATATTTCCCCTTGATGAAAAAAAGACTAGCTGCTACATCTTTATCATGAACCAAGAAATCGTATTTCCAGAGAGATAAGTTATCTGATTTTATCTCTGAGAAAACGTGTGTCTATTAATTCTTAATATCTTTTCTGCTACTTTTGGTAAGACCTTATTTTTAGGTTTAGAGAAACTGATCATAGGGGGACACAGTAAAAATAATCAAAACCACTAAAATCAGATGGCAAAGAGATGAGTTGGGGAAAATACTTAAATGCAAATATACTGGAGAGGCTGGTTATTTTCATAGTCTTATTGTGACATGCTGAATTTTTTTTAATGAAGTGATTTAAGAGTTGTGTGAAACTAAAATATAGGAAAAGTCAACATTTTTATATACTTTTTTTCTTCTGAACTCCCCAGGCAACATTATAACTGACTTATCTGACTCATCTCAATGAGTTTTTAATAAGGAATCAAAAGGTAGACCAATTTTCTCTAGTTACCCCAGAGAACGGGAGATAATTAAATGATGGTACAATCCCGACAAACTCCTAAGGATATTTTTTGGTTAACTTATGAGACTTTTTATTTCTAACTAATTTTCCTTGGGCCATTGTGCCATTCTGGCCGCCTCTCTATTCTCCATGGGTGGTTAGGATCTTTGCTTACTTATTTTGCTATCAAATACGGATAGCTTTATTTTAAACTTCTGAATTACCTGTGGGGTTGAGAGCCTTGTCAGCTATTATCTAGGATTGTACTCTGTTTTACCCTTGAAAATTTTCACTCTGAGTTTACATATAAATGATGAAGTTGAATTGTATATTCCTGGACAGTAACTCACCTTTCCTTTTGTCTGAATGTGATATAAATTTTAAACACATGATCCTTACCCTTGTCTTTACATTTGCACCTATCTATTGGCATAACAGGAATTTTTAATTATGACGTTAATTTTAAATATGTACCTTTAACTTTGCATGTAATATAGGAGCCATGAGTCATATTCATCTTTGAAATGTATGTCTAGTCTGAGTTGAAATGTTCCATAAATAGTAAATAAAAGACTGGTGATATGTTAGTATGAAAAAATAATGTCCAATACTGAATAATTTATGTATTAATTTGATTTGATTTTTTTTTGTTATTTCTTAAAAGAAGACATTATTAAAATAATTTTACCTGGCTTTATTTGTTTTTAAGTGTGGTCGTGAAAATTTAAAAACTATATATGTGGTTGTGTTAGTCAGCTTTTCAAGACTGTGACCAAATACCTGACAAATCCAACTTAGAAGAGGAAAAACTAATGTTGGGATGACAGTTTCAGAGATTTAGTCCATCATCAGCCAGCTCCATTGCTCTGGGATTGAGATGAGGCTGAACATAATGGAGGAAGAGCTTGGCAGAGAAAAGCTCCTCAGATCATGGCAGCCAGGATGTCAGACAATATAGAGTACAGGCCACATCCCCCACAGACCAACTTTCTCCAATCATGCCCCAGCTTTCTGCAGTTACTGCCCATTAGTCCCTTCAAATGTAATCCATCAAATGGATTAATCACTGGTGAGTCTACAGCTCTCATAACCTAATCATTTCAAGAGAGAACATTTATGCATTGCCTAATACATGAGCTTTGCTGGGTCTTAGAGATCAAACCCCACCCAGTGGTTCATGTTTGTGTGTCCATTTTGATTCTACTGGACAGTACAGGCCTAGAAATTCTAAATTAGTCCTCTCAGCATATATTGTATTTCACAAAAAAGGGAAGACATGAAAAATGTTATAAAATTAATTTTTTAAACTATAAAATTACACAAAACAGCTTTATTAATGCCATGGCTAAATTATTAGACAATGTAGAAAAGATCACAAATTAACATAATGCTTTCTTGATTCTTTCTTCTTAGGTATCTACTCTGGATCATTATTAACCTCAGAAAAGAGGAGAAAGAAGGAAACCCTACTATCTGCCCCATCATTTCTCATGGGTTTTGCTTAGTTTTCCTTTCCCGACAGTATCAAGATTTTAAAAGCAGCTGCTTTAATGCATGGAATGGTAAGAATCAAATTTAAAAGTGTTTCAGAGTCTAACTCAATAGTTAATGTAGTCTTCCAATTGTCTCCAACATAATGTATTATTTTGCTGGGATAATATATTCAATATGTCTGATGAATTATTAAGTTAAATGGAACCCCTGCATCTTGCATCTCAAGTGTTCTTTAGACATTAAGATAGTTAATCAAAAGCCGCAAAAATTTAAAAAAAAAACACTATTATGTATTTATTTTTCTTTTCACAGATATCCAAATAATTCCAAATGTGGCACTTTGGAAGTACCCCAGTGCTGAATACAGTAAGTAATTCAGTACTTCTCTGGTCATGAATAATTCATAGGGACCTGACAAGTACCAAATTTGTTGAGCTCTGTGATTCCTACAGAGCCTTTTAAAATTTGATCTACAGACTTATTCCTATTACTCTATTTTTACCGTATCTTTGTGGGAGGACAATTACTATGATGGACATAAAATCTAAAACTAGTTAAATGATACTACAAAATGCTCCATAAAGTTTAAGTGCAACATAGAATGATTTCTCCATTTCTCTAACTGTGATGCCCAACCTTGGGACTCATGGAAACAGTAAACCTCTGTTTTAAACAGGGATGTTTTAAAAGCATATGAATATTAAATTTGTAACCACAGATAGCACGTTATGATTTAAAAGACTATTGACTTTCTCAACTATCCTCCTTATATCTGCTTCTTATACTACTTTTTAATCATCTTTGTTATTATTGTAAAATAAAGAATTCAGGTTTACTATAATGGATTATACTTCATATATATAATTTTGTATACAATATACTTCATGTTATCTATAATATATAATTCACATGTATAATTCATGTATGTACTATTTATACAATTCATTTATAATTCATTTAATCTATGTAATTTATCTGTGTACCTATATAACCATATATGTAATTCATTAATTCAGTAAAAACATTTTATTTTTTTCTTACATAATGGATTATTGATATTAGATCTGGAAAAAGACCTTCAAAGTTCAAAACACTCCAGTTTTCTAGCCTTTAATCTACCTAATATATAAATGAAAAATATCACCTCCAAGTCAATGTCCTACTCCTAGAGCCACACAGGCCTAAAGTTCTCATCTATGTTTGTGTGAAATTATATGCCATTTATACCTACTGATACTAGCTTACATTGAAACCATGAAAAATTAATATAACCCATCTTCCGTGTGAATTGACATGCATTTTTTTAGTCATTCTGTTACCTCCCAGGTGACCTCACTCACACACATTTATATCTGCAACCTAGAATATTTCTCTGTGTGCTCTAATCCACATATTTGATCTTTCAATATCCAACAATTTGTCATCTTAAGGATATCTCAAATTTTGTGTATTTAAAATTAAATTTATGACCTCCATACCTAAATCTGATGAGCAAGGCAGTCAGAAAGAAATCATTCTCAATATTGGCTTCTCCTTCCATCCTCACATTCCATTCATCAGCATGTTTTACAGTGTCCTCTCCTAAATATTCCCTAACATCACTCATTTATCTCCAATAACACTTCCAACTCTCTATGCTCACATCTACCATCTCTTATGAATTTGAAGTGTTACTGATTCATTTTTTTTATGAAGATGAAACCCAACATCTGTTATCTGTTAGGCACATCAGAGCCCAAAATGTTGATGTAAATATACAAATGAGATCAAGCAACTTCCTGATTTAATTTGTATAGATTTTCCCTATTATTTTTAAAAAGTTTAAAGGACATAACAATGGCCTACCATTTACTACAAATCCTGGTCTCTGCTTCCTATTTTCTTGCTTTATTAACTACTCAAAGTTATGATATCAAGTGGGAATATTTTGTCCATTAATATCTTCCCTGACCTCACTAGTCTATCATTCTTTCCTGCATTACATTTGCTCATAACATCTTGTCTCTTAATTTCACAGCATATAATGTTACCACTTCATATTAATTTTGAAAGAAGAAATAAAATAATAACTTAAAATTAACTTTGGAAATATTTAAGGAAAATGTTTATATTAAGAATTAATTGCAACTTCTACTATGCATTCACATTTAACACAATCCAGACAAGCAATAATTCTTATTTAGAATTCAAAGATGCTAAATACACACCGAATCTCACAAAAGTACATAGGCATATTAAACTACTTTAGCTCCAGGCAGCATAGAAAACAGACTAAAAAATACTATAATCAAGCTGAGCACTATGGCACCCACCTATAATCCCAGCTACTTGGAAGGCTGAGCCAATAGGATTGAAAGTTCCTTAGCAACTTAATGTGACCCCAAGAAGCTTAGCAAGACCCTGTATCAAAATTTAAAAAATAAGTAAATAAAAAGGGCTGGGGATGTGGCTCAGTGGTTAAGTGCCTCTGGGTTCAATTCCTGGTACGAAAAAAAAATGCTATAATCTGTATGGAGGAAAGGGATAATCATTTTGAAGATGAGCATTCAGATACAGTCATAGACAAAGGAAAGGGAAATATAATCCTGAGGAAAATCAAAGATAAAATATATCATACAATATTTGCTGAATTAGAAACTCTATTGGGCCACCAGATCAGTTTCTGCTGGTAATGTGGCCAAGAAACAATGATTAAATTATCTTCAAGATGTCAAAATTTCCCCATAGTTTTTTTTATGACTACATGTTTTATCTGGATGGGAATTAAAATACAAGGAGGAAAATATTAATGTTTCTGAGCACTTTCTCAGATGGTCACATCTAAACCCATTGTAAAACAGCATTATGTGAAAATCCATCAAAAAACCATCTGTTAGAATTATGTTAGAAGAGTGCACTTTCTATCAGCAAAACTTCTGAACTGACCCAACAGAATCTTAGAAGGAGATGGGCAGATGGCTCCTGAAGTCTAAACATTATAAATAATTTCTTCCTAACCTGTGGAGGTATAAGAAATTATACATACACAAAGAAAGAAACTGGCATTTGTCACATTTATTTTGATACAGTAAAGAAATACAGTAATTCTTAAAGACTCCTGATAATAAGTTTATATACAATATGTCAGAGATTGGGCCCCTGCATGGTACTGTTGTCAAAGGTCAAACAAAAACACCATACTTTCTGACCTTTGAGGTTAGGAACACTGCTCAGTTTATGTATGAATGGAGTAAGACAGGTTTGTTTACTGATCTATTTCAATTATTGGGATGTACTTGACACTTTAGAAATTTTGCTTCTTACAAATCCAATGAATAACTCAGAATTTCTTCTTTTCTTTGTATACTAAGGTCTTAGCAAAAACTTTAAATATCTGTGATGGTCTAACTGTGTCCCCCTGCTTGATTTAGAGGACTGCAGGAAGTTATTAAGGCTAAGTGAGGTCATGCAGGTAGAATCCTTATCTGATAGGACAAGTAAGAGAAAGAGATCCCAGAAAACTTTCTTACTGTGCCTATATGGAGAAATGGCCTGAAAGCCAGAAAGCGAGGTCTTGCCACAATTCAATATCCTCAGCAGGTTGATCTTCAGTTTCAAGCCTTCACAGATATGGGAAAATTTATTTCTATTGTTTAAGCTATCTATTCAGTCATTTTTGTTATTGAAACCTAAGCTGACTGACACTGAATCCTCAGACAGTCTCAATTTCTTTATTTTTTTCCACAAAAATTTTGGCAATGGGTGTCCTATTGAGGAATTTGGAGCCCGACCCCACAGTATGTAGATCGTAGCCAACTTTTTCTTCTATCAGACGCCGTGTCTCTGATTTGANTTATACACAATGGAGTATTACTCTGCATTAAAAAATGACAAAATCATAGAATTTGCAGGGAAATGGACGGCATTAGAGCAGATTATGCTAAGTGAAGCTAGCCAATCCCTAAAAAACAAATACCAAATGTCTTCTTTGATATAAGGAGAGTAACTGAGAACAGAGTAGGGACGAAGAGCATGAGAAGAAGATTAACATTAAACTGGGATGAGAGGTGGGAGGGAAAGGGAGAGAGAAGGGAAATTGCATGGAAATGGAAGGAGACCCTCAGGGTTATACAAAATTTCATACAAGAGGAAGTGAGGGGAAAGGGGAAAATAATACAAGGGGGAGAAATGAATGACAGTAGAGGGGGTAGAGAGAGAAGAGGGGAGGGGAGGGGGGATAGTAGAGGATAGGAAAGGCAGCAGAATACAACAGACACTAGTATGGCAATATGTAAATCAATGGATGTGTAACTGATGTGATTCTGCAATCTGTATACGGGGTAAAAATGGGAGTTCATAACCCACTTGAATCAAAGTGTGAAATATGATATATCAAGAACTATGTAATGTTTTGAACAACCAACAATAAAAAATTTTAAAAAAATTGGGCAAATCTATATAGCATTCAGGACTCTCTATGAAAATAATTAGGTAAACTAATTGAAAGGACAAAATTATTTGGATGCTGAAAAAAGTTTTTGCACAATCTCAGTTACTTGTTGAACCTGAGCTTGATGTATTAGAAAAAAGCACTAACAAATTTGAAATTGTAGAAAATGTGGCAATAGAAAGTAAATTCAACTTACACTGCTTATCTCATACTGTCTCCTCAATGATTAATGATAATGTCTTCAGTATCGCCAATGACAATCTCATACTACATAGCTTAGACAATGTCAGGTTTTGAAAATTATGTCCTTACCCCAAAGAATAAAGTGACTACTAACATATGAATTAGATATGAATGCTGTTTGCTTTTCTAAAAAAATTGTAGTTGCTATAGTTTTCATAAAAATCTTAACTTCCTTGTCAGTATTCGTGTTGAGTATGAATACTGAAATAAAATCAAATGATAAAAAGTTATGGGAAATGGAAAAAATTTACAAATGTGCAATTAAGAAAATAAGTCAAAATAAATAATATAGTTTTGAAAAAACTTTTAATTTGCTATAGATGAAAATCAAAATGTGACAAGATTTTTGCCTATTCAGTTAGCATTTTTAAATTGCTTTTATATTCAATTATGAAGTAATATTTTATTAAGAAGAATACGTTGCTAGGCTTGGTGGTGCACACTTGTAATCGCAGTGGCGTACAAAACCAGCTTCAGCAAAAAGCAAGGCGTAACCCACTCATCGAGACCCTGTCTCTAAATAAAATTAAAAATAGGGTTAGGGATGTGGCTCAGTGATCAAGTGCCTCTGAATTCAATCCCTGGTACAAAAATAAATAAATAAAAAATGAAGAATACCTCACTATAGAAACCCAAATTTATAAAAATTCTAAAAATACATAATTGTCCAAAATATTATGGTTATGTTTAGACAGACTTACCTAATTTTTAAAGATTAAAATATACCTACACTTAGATTTTATTTGAAAATAAAAAAATGAAACATGTCCAAAATCTATAGACATTTTAAATAAATCATACTAAAATCAAGGATGGAAATATCATATATTTATTTTGATGAGCTTGTAGAGTAATAGTCTATGATATGGGAAATTTGATATCCATGATAAATATTTAAGCAAAATGATATGAAGACATTTTAGTTAAATATTATATATGCACACAAAGGTTATATATTAATAACAAATATAAAATATTTTCTCTAACAAAATTATGTGTTTTCTATATTATTTTCTATATTCTGCTTTCAAGTTTTCCAAATTTTTAAATATTTTTAATCTCATTAACAGGTTCATTTATTACAATCTTTAAACAAGGGCCAATGATATTATTGAAATATAAACTTGAAGTCATTTCCTAATATCATCAAATTTGTTTTCAGAGAGAAGACAACTTCAAAAGTCTAACTATGTTAAGCATTTGGTCAATGCAGACACATTAATTTCCTGAAACTTTTTCCAAGTCATACTTTATTTCATAAATACATGAAAGACCTTTATCACATAACCAGAAGCATAAAACAAACAGATTTTTTTCAATATTCACTCAGATGGGCAAACCTAAGTTTCTAGGATCTGTTGTAAAGGGTATATTTCTTGGCTGATCACCTACTGAGAGTGGGTATAGAATGTCTGATGTTTTCTAATTTTCTTGAATTTAAAAATTTGTCCTCAGTGAATGAGCAGATCTTCAAGCAATACCTCTTATGTAGGGAATAACTATTATGGGTCTGCTCAATCTAAAAGCTTATCAACAAAATTACTTCCAATTAAAAAAAAGAAAGCAATTGCACACATATATAATACAACCCGCCGTTCTTTAGAAATCACTTTCTTAAATTAGACTTAGACATTTTTAACAAATTATATATTATTTTTAAATTCAAATTATATAGTCCCAAACTGATCACAGAACATAGATTAAAATAAAACAATCCTTTCTCTTTTATTCATATATTTTATTATCTACAGTTTTTTGGCAAAAAAATGATCAAAATAATAATTTTTTTTCATTAAATATTGTCAGGGTGCCCAATACAACACATGTACAAGCAAGTAGAGACTCATTCAATTCCCCTTTAAGAATACTAGATGATCTTAAGCATTTCTACATAGTTGAGGCTCCTCAGATCTGATTCCTTTGCTTTTAATTTTAACCAGAGTCAATGTTGCCCTGTCTTCCTTTACATTTGTTGTGAAATCTTCTGCCACTTTCCTTTTCCCTTTCTTGTTGAAGTTGTCAGATTCTATATTTTCCCTTCAGAATTTCACTCAGGCTTAATGAAAATTAACCTCACAGTCAAAATAAAATGAAGCTAATGGAAGAAAAGCAGGAGGTAATAACTTTATAAGAAAACTGATACCATACCTAGGAAAATCAGTGTCAAAAGCTGTGATGATGTTATAGCTTGATGATACAACATCATTAACACAGCCGATGTAAAGTTATCCTGAGCCTAAGTAAGTGTGTCTGAGAGAAATGCAGGTGTGGGGTGTTAAACCACCCAAGATTCTGCTCAGACCCGTGAAGGTCAGATGTTGTCATCACATTTCAGGATCTGATACCAAAATAGCAGCATCTTTGATGATAAAAGATAAGGCTGAGGCATGAATGGAAAGCCAATTGCCTTCTTTATAATGCAGAAAGCTCCCACTGAAAGACATTTCCATTCTAAAAGAAATATACTTCACACATTCTACAGATCAAGAAATATGTGAATCTCTCATATCTGGTCTATGAGGATATTTTGTTTGATGTTCCAGACTATTTTCCTTTCTCACTCCTCTTCTCCTTTTTGTTCCCCGCTCTCTTCTCCTTGACCCCAGACCACAACCAACAGTTTTAATTTTGTTTTGTGCCAATACACATAAACCAATGCACCCGATTAAAGGCCTGTGCACAGAAATTTTATTACAGGCTCAGTAGAAAATAAAACTCCGGATGCAACATGCACAGTAAAGCTCACATTTTCAAGGTGGCAGCCTTTCTATCGACCTTTTGTTCACTCTACAACTTTTATAAACATAAAGCTCAGGAAACCCAAAATACCCACAGGACAACCTCAAGCCACAATAAATATCTTGTGTCTAAAACATAGCTTTTCTTAAACCATTAAAAGAAAATACAAACCTACTTACAAAATATATTCTAAAATAAAAACACCTGTGTCTTTCTCTTTTATTTACCATGCACTCAGAAATAAGTACTTTGTGGGATAGAGTAGTTTGTGATTATTTAGCATGGTTATGATATCATAAAAGTCTTTAATAGTTTGCATTTAATATGATCTTCTTAGTTCTTAAAAGTGATATCTTCAATGACAATAGCTATTTACTATCATGATAGACAAGTCTGAATCCTTCCTGAGTTTCTTTTTCCTTAGACAAGGGGATACTTTTAAGGGTCTACTATTCCAGGCTCATTTATAAACTTTCCAAGTTATTGTAGATCTATCACATAGTGCACAATATATGGTTGTGGTCTCTCATTTGTGAAATCATTCCTATTCTCAGTACATGTGATTCCCATGAAAGGGGTTCCATTCTGCATGTGCAAATGCGGCAAGTGACTCAACCCTGACCACTAGAACCTTATGCAAGTCTAGCTCCAGGGGTCAGCTGTGGTTTGTGCACATGACCCCCAGGAGAACCAATGAGACATTCTGTAACTTCTGCTGAGATTTCTCATGCATTGATGGTCTCTTTTGCCTGTAGTGTGTAGACTGGTGGTAGCTGCCATGAAAATCCATGAAAAGTTTGTCTGAGAATGGAGCTAATGTGAATGAGAAACAAGATTTGTAGAGATTAATTGGATGGAGGGCTGTTGATTGACTTAGGAACAAGCAGTTACTAATTAGTTCATTCATGTCATTGGAAGATTCAGTACCTGAAAAAATGATTAATTTTTTTAATCATATTTGTTGAATTTTCTATACTTTGCAACCAAAATATACTTGATGGATAAAGCAATGATCAGCCTCACTTCATATTATCTACATAAATTAAAACTGCATAAAAAGGCATTTAATAATATGTAGGTCTACATCATTTTGCATATTTTAAAGAATATGTGCTTTCATCCCCTTGACAGGATCTGATTTTCCACAAGGAAAATTACATGTTCTAATTAGCTCTGTTCTCCTGTATATATATTCTCCAAAGCTTTAAGTGTAAGTATAATGAGTAATAACCAAAACATGGCTTAGCAAAACACAATTCTGTTTGAGACACCTCTAACGTGACTTTCTCACTTGAGCTGTAATAGTAACAGAAAAGGGAGAAGGTTCACCTTGTTCAGATTTTTTTTTTTGCTTAAATTTTGAATAGCTTTTTTAGAAGTGAATTTTATAACAACACAGTTCCTTCAAAATAACAGGAGTAGATGAAAAGACATTTCCATACCTCAGGCATGGAGATCCTTACGTAAGTCTCTCTAAGCATGTTTCTGGCAGGATTTATCAGGGCCCAAACCTCTTTTATATCACCTGCTTTATGCTATTTGGTTATTCTGGATGTCATAATTGTCATCTGTGCTAGTCTGTGATGAGGTGTCACTTCTACACATATGGTCTATACTATTTACTACATAAATACCTATCTGTAACTATAACTTACAAAGCTCACAATTTAAGTAGAGCCTCTTCATCAGTGTTTTTATTTTAATCTTTCTAATGCTTCCTAATAAATACCTATTATATCACCAGGATTTTTTTTAATTTTTATTTTTGCTATAAATCTCTTACTCTGAGTTCTCTGACTGCATAAGATATTTTTCTTACTTTCACTTCAGTTGCTTGAGGAATGTGATTTATATCAATTGAAAGAAAACTTTCCCCCCAGAGTAGTTTTAATTTTATTTTAAGTAAAACAAAAACAAGAAAAACTAGATATTACATAATTTTCTATTAATTAAACTTTTCCTGGCTGAAAGTTACAAGGATTTTATTTTCTTTTTCTTCTCTTTTCTTTTTTTTAAATTTAAATGCCATGACAACTGTATTCACTAGGAGTCTTGCATTTAAGATGAAGTCAATTATTATATGTTGCCTGATAAAAGAGAATAGACTCCATTCATATTCTCTTTTTTTCTATGAAAAATGTGGCATTCAATGTAAGTCCTATTATAGGAAGTGTGCTGAGTTTAAATCTATTAGCTGAAATAAGAGTTGATAGTCTGATGATCAGGAACAGAGTAAATTACTAAATTCAACTGAATGCATGTGTTAACACCTAATTAAGAAGGTCATCAACTCAACAAGAATTATGCTACCATCTTCAGTGCATTATTAACAACCTCTCAAGGAACTGCTCTCCAGTCTACAGATTCAGTTCTGAATCCATTCTTTGAGAATAGCACCTAATCCAAGATTAATTTATTCAAACTTCGTCTTTGTGTAAAACCTATTGACTTCAAACAGGCTTAGTGGGACTACTGGAACTTAGAATATCCACAATGCCAAAGTGGGACAGAATTTTAATACAAGAATTTTTATTTGGCCATGTGAACATCATCTTTATATTTTGATTTGTCAGATTAATGAAACTATTTTCTCAGTTTGCCACAACTTTTATTATAAACCTTTTATACCTTTTATATGTAGCACAATGTATTAGGTAATAAGCATTTTAAGTTATGATGATTTCTTATTTTGAGAAATTTCCAATTACTTATGAATATTTAGAATTCCACAAGAACATGCTATGAAATGTAACAACTTTATTTGGTTGAGTCCCTCTTTGCTATAATGGGCAGAATGAAAATTGTGATGAAGATAAAAGAAATGTTTCACATTAGTAGAATCTGATCTTATAAGATTGGGAAATGGGGGCTGAGGTTTTGGCTCAGTGGTGGAGCACTTGCCTCATATTTATGAGGCACTGGGTTTGATCCTCAACATCACATAATAAAAAATAAAATAAAATTAAGGTTTGTGTCCATCGACAACTAAATTTTTTTTTTAAAAGATTGGTAAATGGCACTTTGTAAGGGATTAGAATAAAAGTCAATGAAAAACTCAAAAAGGAAGATTTCACTGCCCTGGCACAAAGCAACAAGGAGATTAACCTTATAAACCAAGGCATGTGCTGATGACCTTGGACAGCACAGCAGTGCACTGGATGATATAGGAAAATATAATACAGACCAATATTTTCAAAGTTAACTTTGTAGGGAGTAGAGTCACAGGAACCAAATACTATGTTTGTGGAAATTTCTTCAGACACTCTCAAGTGTGGTCTGATTATCTGTTGTTACTACCATCACTCCTCTTCTGTGATCTTAAAGTCAAGACAAAATGTGCTATTATGTGTCAAGGATTTGTAGAAAAAAAATAATACAAAAATGTTTGAACCTTAGGTAAGGACCGGAGCTAAACAGGAACAAAATGCAAGGCAGCAAAGAAAGAGCAGGTTGAGAGGGAGAAACTCCTAGATGCAGGACTCTGATGAAAACAAGGTGAGGCACTCTGCTTCTTCCCCTGTTTTGCTTCTTGCATGTGAACACACACATATGGTTTTGTCATCTGATACTTTTATTTCACAGGTCTTAATAGAGAAGCTAACCTATAATTACTAAAGAATGAATAGCATAGATCTTCAGATAGCAGGACACTGAAAACACATTTACACTTAACAGGAGGTGATTAGTTGGTTGAATGTGTTAGAAAAGCTGCAAATCCCATACCTAAATATCAATCCCTTCATCCAGGGTTGTTTTCCATCACTGACTGAAAAACACAATGAATTCATTTTACTACTTTTCATATTTTACAACTGTTCCAGGAGCATTATGAGGGGACTTTCCATAATGTCACCACATGTGGATTAGTGGAGACACAAAACAGTAGCCAGCTGTAACTGAATGAACTGAAGTCTCCGGGAAGCATTTAGTTTCAAACAGTACACTCTTAATATAAATGGTATGGTCTTTGGCATCAATACTCTATTAAAGAAACTTTGTTTTGAGTCTATTATGTGCCAAACATTGAGGCAGATACAAAGACCTCAAAAATAAGACAGATTTGCTCTCAGCTCATCAATTAGTGAGAAAAATAAATAGTGAACAATAACACAAATAACAAGTACCAATGAGATGCTATGATTAGTAAAACATCTGAGAAACATGGAAGGAAAAATTACTATTTTAAAAGATGAAAAAACGAAGTGGATAACTGAGTTAGATATTGAACATGAAAATTTGCTTTATTGTTTGTTTTGCTTATTCTTTATTTATTTGATTTTCTGACTGGTAAAAAACATGTGACAGGCAATAAGTGGAAAGGTATGGCAAAGTGAAACTATCCCACTACATTCTAAGAGGCTGTAGTTTACTCAAAACAGTAAGACTGGGCTGGGGCTATAGCTCAGTGGTGGAGCACTTGTATGTCAGGTGTGAGGCACTCAATTCAATCCTTAGCACCACATAACAGGAAAAGGGGAGGGAAGAGAAGGGAGGAGAAAGAGGACATAGGGGCAGGAAAGACAGTGGAATGTGATGGTCATCATTACCCTGAGTACATGTATGAAGGCTATAACTCTACTTTGTGTACAACCAGAGATATGAAAAATTGTGCTCTATATGTGTAATATGAATTGTAATGCATTCTGTTGTCATACATAACAAATTAAAATTAAAAAAAATAAGATAAAGGCATGCTGTCCATCTATGACTACAAAAACAAACAACAAAAACAAAAAAAAAAACAACAATTATATGGCTGATCCTCTTGAAATCATCATCATCAGCCCCCAGAGTTGTCAAAAGACCACATGTGTCTTGCCTTTTAGGCCCTACTTTATATAATATAATCTCAGTGAGCTCTTCCCTGGAAACAAGACCCCACACCTTCTCTAATCCTATCCTATCACCTTATTTCACATTTACAACAGTTTTTTTTTTACCGTAAAACTTAGGACTGCCTGATAGATTTTGCCATTATTTTATATATCTAAAATAAACAAATGTACTTATTGTAAGTATATATCTTTTTCTACCAATATAATTTCCCTAAGAGTCCATATCATGGTACTCAGTGAAATATTCTGAGGACCAACCAAGACTTTTATTTTATATTTATATAAAAGCAACAGATAAGCATACAAAGTTTCATTCATCATTCCAGTCTCACTTAGGACAATGACTATATTTAAACTAAACAAACAAATAATCCTAAAATCAATGCCAAAGGCCTAAAGAACAAAAGGAATACAGGGCTTCAAAGATCAGTCTCATTCAGTAAGAGTTGATTTCCTATAAAAAATCATGTCTATGTTATTTGCTCAAACAACGTAATACTGATGCATTTAGTTTTAGAACTCATCAGAGAGATAAGACAACTTGAAGAGTTAACATTAAAAGCAAGACAGATTTGATGCTGAAAAATTAACATCTAAATCCTCCTTTAAAGATTCTAGAAAATTGGGTATTCACTAATTTCTTAATGGACCATATCCCCAAGGAGAGAAAGAGCTTTCAGCCTTTTTTCTACCCACTAATAGTAACACAAATCACATATTATCCATATTAGGCTACCAGAAAACCAGCTGTCTTATTAGTATCTACTTTTATAAATATATAACTGTGTTTCAAGACAGATTCTGCATAGAAATTTCTCCCCCAATGTGTTATGGCTGTAAAAAGTGTGAAAAATTTTGACATTGTTTTCATCAAGAGGTAGAATCTATATTTCCCCTCCTGTTGAATTTCAGCAGACTTGTAATTTGCTTCTAAAATAAAATTACGTGAAAGTAACATAGTAAAATTTCTCAGGTTTCCTTATAAAAATCAATGCAGCTTCTATCTTGATCACCACTAACCTGTGGATCCCTCAATTACTATTGAAGGATGTAGCCATTCCAAGGAACACATACTGAAGGAAGATATACATAAAATACCATTCACAAGCCCAAGTTAAGGTTCAAGCTAACTGCAGAATATACTGCAAGATTTGTAAATGATGTACCTCTGGTTTTTGTTTTTGTTTTTATTTTTGTTTAGTACCTAGGATTGAACTCAGGGACACTCAACCACTGAGCCACATCCATAGGGCTTTTTTGTATTTTATTCAGAGACAGGGTCTCACTGAGTTGCTTAGTGTTTCACTAAGTTGCTGAAGGTGCCTTTGAACTCACAATCCTCCTGCCTCAGGCTCCAAATTGCTGGGATTACAGGTATGCACTACTGTGCCCAGGAAGATACCTCTTGATACTAGTGATTCACCCTCAAATGTTGAGTCCTCTCCACGGAGGCCCCAATTTTCAATAAACAGAGCAAATCTCTTTCTGCTGTGACCTTTCCAAATTGTTAACCAGCCGAACTAGCAATTATAACAAAATAATTTTAAGGCACACACTAATTATTATGCAGTAATGATAATTATGCAAAAATTACAAAGATGTTGTATCAGCATGAACAAACGATTTATATGAGCATGGATTAAAAAATACATAAACCTTCAAGATATACCTCCAATACAAAAGCCATTAACCACATAACCAAAGATGTGTTGTGAAAAAGTATGCTATCATTTGAATGAAGATTATCATTGGAAATTCTAAACAATATTGCTAGAGTGGTGTTCCAGTACCCTGTCAAGCCAAGTCTTCTTAGGAACTAACCACTTATGAAACTAAAACCAGATTTGCCTTTTCTTTTTGTACTATACTGGGGACTATGAACTGGTATCCCCATCACACATTTAAAGTTTTACTTCTCTGTATTTCTGTTTAAAATACAACTGGTGCTGGGAATGTAGCTCAGTGGTAGAATACTGGCTCAGCAAGTATGTGGCCCTGGGTTCAATACTCAGAATTAAAAAAAATGCAGGAAAGTGCTGTTCAAAACAAACAAACAGAAACAATAGTAAAAGATAACTTTGTTTTCAGCAGAACCCTTAAAGAATGCTTTTGGGGATAATTCCTGTGACTGGTTGATGAACATAGTTCAAGCTCTCTAAGTAAAGGTTTTGGCATCAGAACCAAAATATCACTGGGATTTCTGGTTATCATAACTTCAGTCATAAAAAATAAAACTTGTTTTTGTTGGAGTGGTCTCTGAAGAAAGATGAGTTTCAGCGTAGGTTCTACATGGTAGTGAAGAATGAAAAATTACCCATTCAACCTAGTGTAGTTATTCTCAATATTTCAAGTCTCCCAAGAAATGCCTTTTTCCTAACAGAATGCAAATATTACTGCATTTCAATGATTATTCTGTCTTAGAGATCATTCCCAAAATAGTAATGGGTAAAAGCCATAACCAATATTATTTTGTCTGAAACTCTATTATAATTTTGTCATATAAATTTTAAAATATGTCACCTTCCATGAGCATTTAATTCATTTAAATAACTAGGTTGTAAATTCTTGGAAATAGGCTAAAGAGAACTTTGGCAACTCTATAGATCAGTGCCAACCAAGAGAAATGCAATATGAACCCCAAACAAACTTGTATGTAGAATTTCTAGTAGCCACGTTTTTTTCTTTTCCAGTGCTGGGAATGAAACCTAGGGTCTTTGCATGTTAGGCAGGCCTCTGCCTCTGAGTTATGCCCCACCCTGTGTATTAGTCACATTTAAAAAACAATGAAAAGAGGGCTGAGGATGTGGCTCAAGTGGTAGTGCATCGCCTAGCATGCGTGAGGCACTGGGTTCGATTCTCAGCACTACATAAAAATAAAATAAAGATATTGTGTCCACCTAAAATTAAAAAATAAAGATTTTTTTTAAAATAATGAAAAGAAATGGGAAGATGTATTTAATAATATTTAATAAAGCCTAATATATCCAAATATTTTCATTTCAACTTATAATCAATAAAGTGAATATTTTACTTTCATTTTTCTAAGCCTTTGAAATACAGTCTCTATTTTACACTTATAGCTCCATGTGAACTAGTTGTAAGTGCTCAAAAGCCATAGGTGACCAGTGTCATCAATGCTAGAAATGAACAATACAGATAGAGCTATAAAATATGACCTACTCATATCAAGGAAATCCCAGATTTGTGCATTTTTATCTGCTTCATTCTCCTTCCTGATGGCAAATCACAATTTTTTAAGTAATTCAAAAAAATAAATAAATAAATGTTTACTTTTTGCCTTTGATGAAAAGTAAAAGTAAAATTTATTATTTGAAAAAAACTTTTTTTCTCCATATTCTTGAATAATAAATGCCTACATTTAAAATCAACATGCAGATTTATTCCAAGTTTACTACAGCCAGACAAAAGACAAAGATTAACAAACTAACCATCCTCTTTAAATAGGAGAGACTAGGACAAACTTTTTGTGGTCCCAACTCAGCATATCAATTACTGTATCATGATGTACTGCTAAATTTTAATCATATTTCATTTAACTCTTAAAAGTGTACAAAGGCTGAGGTTGTAACTCAGTGGTAGAGCATTTGCTTAGCACGTGTGAGGCACTGGGTTTGATCCCCAGCCCTGCATAAAAATAAATAAATAAAAGAAAGAGACCTTGTCCATCTACAACTAAAAGATAATTTTAAAAAATTAAAAATGTGCTATTTGCTTAGTAACAGTTTCGAGTCTGGCCCTGTATTACCAGCGCTGGGAGAACATCTTCTAAAAACTGATGCGATTCATTGACTGAATGTTGTTCATTTATTGCTCAGTAAATATGAGTTCACTGAATTAATTAATATCTTCATTGCATTTTAATGACACAGTTACTCCTCCATACAATTTGCACTAAGAAAATCAACTGAAATACTGTTTAGAAATTTTCTCCTAAGACTCACTCTCAGATTTTGCCAGGGGAGCATGGTCACTTTCATGGTGCTTTTTATGGTAGCATGCCCATCCCTTGAATTGCAAGAAACTCAGATGGAGAACTTTACCTTGATGAGGCTCAGAGTATGAAACTATTGTTATCCCTCTCCCTAAAATACCATCTCTATAGTCTGGCTAATACAATGTTATTCATCCAACATAAAAACATGTTTCTTTCTTGTTGTTCAAAAAGCCTCTCAAATTTAATTAAAGTCAATAAAGAAATTAAAAGCTTAATGAGAACACGAATCCTCTGAGTGTGTTCATGCTGCTATCAGCCTGTGATGTTGTAAAAGATAGGATTATGATTTTGTTGCCTGGACGAGCAAGAGAGGAGCAAGGATAAAGAGGAGAACTGTGAAAAGCCTCCTGGTGAGGGAAACCTCCAAGTGAAAACTGTTGCCTTAATCAACTCAGCAGAGAAATTAAGCACAAAAGGTATGACTTGGGAGCATAACCGCCTATTGTTTAAAGCAAAGGGCGGGGGGACATCATTTGAGAGGGACTTACTAGGATTCCTATTCCACACAAAACTTAGCGGGATTCTCTGGGATAGTGTCTGTTATCTCCTCCCAAGGAATCTCTAAACAATGAAAATTGCATTGAGTCAGATCATTAGAAATACTTATTTTTATTTCACTTAAAAACTTCTTCTTTTTTTTTTTTTAATCATAAGACCCATTTGCATGGGATACTGAAAATCTAAGAGGTCAAGAGAGAGAGAGAGATGCATGAGTGCAAAAGTCAATCATCCCTGCCTTCCACAGCTTCTTTAGAAGGAATAAAGAGGATCCCCAGACACCCACAGGTCTCACCACTCTTATCTTCTTTCTGTGAGACCACCATACCTCCAATCCTTTGCTCTTGTTTATTTCAGTTCAACGGTAGATGCTGCTGAACTCATCTCTCATCTCCCACACTGGTTCACCACTGGGCTGCACAGCTCTTATTACTATGCCTCTTCCAGCCCCCAAAAGTTGCTGGGACTTTTCCACTGGCCTCCAGATCATGGTATCCTTGAATTCTCCTCTAATGTTCCCTATGTCATCTTTCTCAAAGGAAGTCTTGGACTTCTCAGAGGACAAATTGTTCTCTGTAGAACATAAATCATTTTCTTTTCTGTGTCACCAGGCCTGGCGGTTGGATCAGTTTCCTTCTTACACTTCATCTCCAGTTCCACACTCACAACTCTTCCTCCTCCCTCAAGCACTCAAGTGGTGACATCAGCAAACACCAGCCCTTGTTGCACTCAGCTACTGCCCACCCATTCCAGGTTACTACTACTCCCTCGTTTCTTAAAGATTTTACTTTCCGTTTCCCTGTCCCCCTCTCCAAGACGACTTCAGTCATAAATCTTGTTGATATTGATTTGTAAGAGATGATTTCTCTCAACATCCCCACCTCCCAGTACTTAGATAGCATCACTCCAAGGATGCAGCCCTCCACCCCATCTCAGCCATGCACCTAACAGAACCCTCTCCAAGTCATGGTGCCTGGCAGCTCAATTCTCCTCCTCCTCCTGCTTCTCTCCTTGTGCCCCAGCCCCCTCAGGACTCACTGTCAACAATCCTGTCTACACATCTAATTCCACCGACTCCACTATTCATTTTATTACCTTTACTTTGTGCTTCTCGATTTAAATTCCATGGTTAATTATTCTACTCTTCTCCCAGCACACTCCCTCAAATCTCATTTGTCTCTTGATACATTATATTTTATTTGACAAAGACACAAATCTAATGAAATTAAATTAAATTTTCCATCAACACTGCATTTGTACCCATTTGGGTACAAATGTTCCTATGTTCAATTCTTGAACCGAAAATTCAGGTGATTCCTCAATACTCCCATGTTTATATTAAGCTTTCTATGTTCAGTCTTGTATGCCTTTGCTCTCTCAACTTCCAATATCTCCTCCCTCAGTTTCATAGTCAGTTGACAACCTCATTTCTCATTTATTTAAGAAAATAAAACATACTAGAAAGTAGCTTTCAAAACTTCCAAATGTCTACCAACCGCTGCACCCAATAACTCTGTTTTGCATCCCAATGATGGAAAGTCCTGTGGGAGCTACATCCCATGGCTTCCCACCAACTCAGGGCATCACTCTCTGCCTTCATATTTACCCACTCCACCAGGTCATTTTCATTCCTATTTCATTCCTGCTACCATCTCTTTCCTCTACACAAAACACATTTTAATCTCCTATATTCACTGTTTTACATTTTCTTCTCATTTTCTATTAAGCCCACTTTTGTCAACGTTCATTCTCACCAGTGACCAGTACTGTGACTTCAAAGGATTTAACCCAAGGGCAACAGGTGACAAAGTTGACCACACTTTTTTTTTTTTTTTTTTTTGATGCACTTTCTTCATTCAATGCTTGGATTACTTTCCCACCTCTCTGACCAACAAAGATGGGTTGTAGTCCTTTTCAATCTTGGAAGTCCTACCTTTAGAAAACATCAGTGTAATCATTATGCTTTACTTAGTTAAATTAATAAGATTTTAGTTAAATTAATAAGATCCTAAAGCCTCAGATACCTGACTGTGTGGCTTATCTCAGATAAGCCCCTATAAGCATCTCATTGGCTCACTCCTAAACTGTTTGCTCAAACTGAAATCCTTAGTCATCTTATCTGTATCAAAAATTTTCCCCCTCTTTGTATGCAGATCCAATTGGCACTTGTAGTTTTTTTTTCTTCTTCTACCTGCTCATTTATGTCATTCTCCAGTTTACATCATTTTCTTTCCTAACACATTTTTCTTCATTGTTCATTTAGTCGATAATATCAAGGTGGTGGGGTGCTATCTGACCAGTGCTACCTGAAAGGACTCTGACTCCAGAAAGGGAGGATCCACGCCATTCACCTTCGAGACGACAGAGCTAAATGATTACACTGATGTTTTCTAAAGGCAGGACTTCCAAGATTGAAAAGGTCTACAACCCATCTTTCAGAAACCTCCTCTGGTTCCTTTACACCTTGGGTTCTTGAATTTGCTCTCCCCTCTGTCACATTCCACTTCTGTGTTAGCATTGCTGGCTCTAGCTTGGCATTTACGTCTATGCTGTTATGCATGGTCCCTCTTCAGGAAGGTTCAATGACCATTCTATTCATCACCGCCTTCATCAGGCTCCCATTACTTTTTAAGCCTAGCACCATATTTCATTTTATTCATAGCAATGCATTTGAAAATTTCACATTCATTTATTTACATTTACATGGTTACTTCCCCCAAGCAGAATCTGATCTCAATTAACAAGGACTTTGTTTTCTTTCATTCTGGGCCACCTAAAACAGAGTTCCCAAAGAAAATGATTACTAACTATTTTGAATGCATGATTACACCATTATTTTTTTAAAATGTATGGGTGAAAACACAGCAACATATATGGGAACTTCTGAATTTTGTCTGCATTTCAGAATTCAGCAAAGGAATATTTAATTTTTCTCTACTACAGGGATATGTGTATACTGTGGTGTGTTCCAATTTATCTTAGGAGAACATAAATAAGCTGTACAATTTTAGTGACTAAAAACTATTCAACCAATAGTCTTTATTTTAATCTCTTAGTCTTCAACTTCAATAGTATGAATTTTCTAAGACAAAACAGTAACACATATAGCTTGTGCCATGCATACATACACAGTCATTCACACACATACCACACACACACTCACACACACATTCACACACATGCAAACACATATATGTACTTGTATGGACCCACAGTGGTCCCTCAGAACCTGAAGGACATTTGTTATAGAACCCTGTATAGACACCAAAATCCACAGATGTCAAGACGCTCATATGAAATGGTGGAGAATTTTATTTGTATGTCACCTATGCACCTCCTCCAGTATCCTTTACATAATCTGTAGATTTCTTATAATACATAATATAATTTAAGTTCTATGAATATAGTTGTTCAATTATATTTATATATAAACAATTATATTGTTTAGGGGACAATAACCATAAAAACAGGTCTGTACTGTTCAGTACATTGCACACACAATAGACCTAACTACATTTTCAGTTGGTTGAATCCAGATTTAGAACACATGGATTCAGAGGCCAACTCTATGCATGCACAGCCTATAAATACATATAAACACACGTGTGTGAGTGTGTGTGTGTGTGTGTGTGTTATAGTATGGTTTGGGATTACTTAGAAGACTCTCACACTGTCCTTTCTATATGCATATTTGACAGAATGTTGTTTGTTTTCTTCAAGTTCAGATGAGAAAAGCCAAGATACCAAGCCAGAAAACATACCCCATGAGAGTAATATTGATTATTCATGAATGCTATGAAACATTCTGACACTCTGGCCTGTTATGCTATAGCAATTAGAAGAGGCTCCTTAGTTCTTAAAGAAAATATTGTGACCCCAATCCTTTGTGAATTGATCAATGAATAAAAACCTGGCATTCAATTCAATATTTATGAGTGACAAAATAATTCAATGGTTGATGCTTAGCATAAATAAATTCAAAGGAAGAGAATATGATGAAACTACAAATTTCTCAGATTAAAAAAAAAAAGTATTGGTTTTAGAGCTGTGCCAGCCATAATAACACTAATAAGGACACTTAAATACATCAACAGAAAGCAACTCTAAAATATTAGTTTAATTTACTCATGTATCATTCTTCTTATGCTAAGTTTATCTGATCTTGTGCTGTGCAGACTCAAATTTAAGTAATAATTTTAAAACTCATTGTTCTTTTAGATTTAGAAAAATATAGCAGGGATTACCAAAAAAAAAAAAAAAAAGAAGGAAAGAAAACTTATGATCACACAAAAAACTTTATATAAATGTTCGTAGCAGTTACAGTCTGATGGTAAACTAAATGTCCCTTAGTTAGTAAACTGTGATATGTCCATATTGTAGAGGTCTAATTTGGTGACAAAGAGGAATGACTGATTCATACATAAAGTGATTTGTATTCAGGGAATCATGCTGAATGATAAAAGCCAATCCTGTCAGGGCATACGATATTGTTCCATTTATATAGCATTCTTGAAATGACATGATTTTAGAAATCCAGTACAGATAAGATGCCAGTATGAGTTGAGGTTTTGCAGCTAGAGAGGTGAGCAAAGATTGATAGAAAGGATTCCTGTGGTGATGGAATTTTTATTTACAGTAAGTGCATCAATGTCAATTCCTGTCGGTGATTTTTGTATTAGAATTTTTCAAAATGTTGCTTTGGAAGAAATTTGAATGGGCACAGGCCATTCCCCTGCATCAACTCTTACAACTGCATATGAATCTATAGTTATCTCAAAATAAGAAATGTAATGAAAAAGTAATGTGATTAGTTCATAACCATAGCTAATATCTCCAATTACAATATGAAAACCTAGAAATTAATCAACTCCTTAGAATTAAAATGTATGCTCTTTTTAAACTTTGCACTGTCCAACCAAAATTTCTGACATTTACAAGACAAATATTCATTCACAAGTGTTGGTAAGTAGCTATATAATTAAGACTATTTCATATTTAGTTTCTATCATTGTATTTCTTTTGTTAGAGAAGTGTCAAATACATGTGAGTAAGTTGGAATGAAAAAAAAAATCAGTCATCCTGCCTCATATTCAGCAGGCCCAAGAGTAGAGTGGTTTTATGAAAATGGAAATTTTGTGTTTAAACATTGCTTCTGACCTTTGCATAGGTTTCCTGTTCATTTTGTCTTCACATCATTCTAACATTCTGAAGTGCAAAGTACTTGCTCCAAAGAAGAAAAAGCTTTGTATTTGGAATTGTTAAACAAGAGTTCAAGTTCCAGCACCATCTTAATAATTGCATAATACAGAGCAAGCCATTTTCCTACTTTGAACAGATTTCCTTAGCCATGAGGAAACATACCTACTTCTGTAAGTACCTTTTAGGTTTACTAGGAAAACACATGGAAATACTGCAAATAAAACTGAGCTCAGTTGATAAGTGGTCATTTTATCATTTTATCAATACAGCCATTCAACAGATATTTATGGGCTAGCCCTATATTAAAAGCCAAACATTTTGGCTCCCCTGTAAGTTATCTCATAGTGGGAAAGATTGGTCATAAACATATAAAATAGGTAAATAAATTAATTAATATCTGGTATGTTTTGTTTTCTTTTTTTAACAAGTTAATGGGAAAAAAGGAATTGTATTAGCTAGCGAGGTCAAGGGAATCTCTAGTTTCAGTTCTCTTCCTCTAGTCCTTTATATTCTCTTTCATTTGCCCATCCATTAAAGGTCAGTATCATTACTCACTCTTAAACAAGTAGTGTTTCAATCTATTATCAGACATTCACATCTCACTGACAGTAAATAACAGATATATAATGGCTCCTTTTCAGTGTCTGTTTGATTTGCAGAATAAATATAAAATGATGCATGTTTTCTCAGCTATTTATATACTGAAAATTCTATTTGAAAACATAAATGCCATGGGATAAATATGCCAGGATCATTTTTATACATGTTTCTTTTATTTGACTTCCTTACCAGAAGTTCTTCAGTAGATTAAGATCCCCCAAAGATGATTTTCCTGGTGGGAGAAAAACACAAAAAGCAGAGAAAATGAGCATTGGATCAGTTGATATTTAGGAGGTTTCATTTTTCAAAATTAGATTCCTTTGTTTTTCTTAAGCTAAAATATGTGTTTTCAGTATTTAATAGAATACTTTAACATCTATTGCAACACTATTACAATAGGCTTATTACAAAGTTAAGGGGAAAAAAAAAGAATATCACGTAGGGTGAAAATCCTCAGAGATTTTTCACTCCTCTAACACAAATTATTTAACTTTATTGGTCTCAGTTTTTCTTTTATAAAACCATGGAATCTGCCTAAATAGAGCTAAATCATATCTGTAATTCTAATTCTATTTAAGGCAAATTTTAACAAGTTTCTAAAAAATATGTAAACATGTTAATTTTGTGATGCCAACTAAATACACACAAAAAAAGTATCATGTTGTGTTTCATGTAACTTGCATTTAAATTTGAATTCGAAGCTATCAAGCAATTTTCAACTATTTAATTTCAATAAAGAGAAGAATATATTTTCCTTATGCTTATTATTCTGAGCAATGAAAACCTGAGATGAAACAGCAGAATGGAAACTTTAATTTGTCCTAGAGTGATTTAAATACCTTTAAAAGTATCTTTTGCTCATAGAAAATATTTCTCCAAAATTACTCTTTTTCTATCCTTACCATGTTTTTTTCCACTAGCATAGTTTAATTTAAATTTGGATTACAAACTTAGAATTGCGCAAAAGCAATAGATTTCCAAAATCAGAAAGCTGCTGTGAATGACTTTCAATAAGAGAAGAAAAACAAATGAATTACAGCCAGCATTAGACTCTGGAATTGAAATCACAAGCACTCTGAGAAATATTTACGGTATGTGGCCCAATGTCCTGCTGCTCAGGTCCATTAACATTGCAGACCCTGCTGAATTATGAAAATGCTCCTAAGATCTAACATTTTCACAAAAAGATGCTTGAAACCAAATCCTCCAAATACTCCCTTGATAAATAAAAGGTTATATAAGACTCAATATTTATATTGTAGTCTTAAGAAAACTTTCAGACATGCAGATATATTTCACATGTTAAACGTAGTGAAATGTCTGGTATTAAAATGAATGAGCAGAGCAACTGAAAACTCCATTACATAGATCTGATTTTAAATTCCATCACCTACAGAAAATGACTCGGGTATTCCCAAAATAAGAAAGTCCAGAGTTCTTGTGTGCGGCTCAAGAATGCAGAACGGGGGCAGCTGAAAGTTATAGGAAGGTTGATTCCATTTTAATATAGAAGAAACACTACATCATGAGATAGTGCCCAGTAACTAAAGATATTTAAAGAGACACTAGATGGCCTCTCTCAGACCATTCCGGAAAAGGATTATGGGACTACAGGATCTCTCTGCTTCCTTCTAATACCCTAAGTTGAATAAATTTGTTTCAGTAAAGCTCTCAGTGCCCCTGCAAGAAAATATGAAATGCAAACAAGTTTGTGCTACCCTTTAAATATCAAGTCTGGGATACTCTTGACTGCCCTCTTTCCCAAGAGCTTCTGAGTACCCTATAGATCCTGGCTTACTTATTTCCCTCTCTAAAATTTTCCTGACTTCTTCCTTACCCCAAGGCTGGGTTCAGTTGGGTTTCTGTAACATAGGCCTTCACCCTATGAAGCCAGAGTTCATACCATATTGAAATTATTGCCCTTGCCTACAAGCTCCCATAGGCAGTAATTATTAATTTTACTTTTCAAAGTTACAATTTTGAAAATAACAATTTTCAAATGTAAAGTCAAAAATATGAAATGATGGATAGCTTCACTTTTTTTTTAATGACACACGAAAACCTATAAGTTTCACGTATTAGGTATACCACGTAATGTAGAATAATACAATTCATTTGCATGTTTAAATTAGCTTAAATATATTTATATCTTCAAATGTTCATAATTTCTTTATAAAAACTTTCAAAATCATTTCTTTAAGCTTTGTGAAATGTGGAGTATGAAATTTTTATCTGTAGTCACCATGATGTGCCCCAGATCTTCTTATTCATACTATCTGTAACTTTCTAACCAATGATTGATCATTCCCCATCCTTCCCCTCCCCTACCTATTGTCTCTGGCCTCTGTCAGTCACCATTCCTCACTTAATTTCTTTTAGATCAATTTGGTTAGATTCCACATATGAATGAGATATTCTGTACTTGCCATTCTGTTCCTGTCTTATTTAATGTACGATCTCCATTTCCAACCATTTTGTCACCAAGGACGATATTTCAATCTTTTTTAAATCTAAAGAGTATTCCACTGTGTGTATAACATTTTTTTAATCTATTCACCAATTGGTGGACACTTAGTTTATTTCCATATCCTGGCTACTTTGCATAGTGCCATGCTAAGCAGAGCAGCACAGCTTCATCAGCCTCATTTCATTTCCTGTGGGACTATACCTCACAGTGGGATTACTGGGTCATGTGCTAGCTCTACTTCTAACTTTCTGAGAAACCAAAATACTGTTTGTTCTCCATAATGCATGCACTAACTTATATTCCCATCAATAGCATTCTTCACATTCTTACCAGAGTATTTGATCTTTAGCCTTTTTGATACTAGCCATTCATTTTGAGGTGAGATGATATCTCTTTATGATTTGGGTTCACATTTCCCTGATGACTAGTCATGTTAAGAATTTTTTCACATATCTATCCTTGGTCATTTGGGTACTTTCTTTTGAAAACTATCTAATTAAAACTAATGTCCTTTTTAAATGGGGTTATGTGGGCATTTTTTTTTCCCTATTGAGTTTTTGGATTTTTCTATATATTCTGAGATCAAACGATTATCAAATGCATGTGTTATAATCTTTCCTCCCATTTTGTTGGTGGTCTTTGCATTTTATTGTTTCCTTCAATTTGCAGAAGCTCTCTAAGTTTTTATGTTTTATACCCCATTTGTCTATTTTTGACTTGTTTTCTGTGTTTTTAGGTCTTATCCAAAAACAATGTACAGAAACAATCCCCTATGTTTTTTACTTTAGTTTCAGTTTTAAATCTTATATTTAAGTTTTAATCTCTTTTGAGTAGTCCTTTGGGAAGGGGAGAGATGGGGCTGAGTTTTACTCTTCTGTGTGTGCACATTCAGTTTTCCCAGCATCATTTATGGAAAAGACTCCTCTATCTCCAGTGTGTTATCAGCACTTTTGTCATAAGTCAGTTGGCTGTGGAAATGTGGGTTTACCTCTAGGCCCTCTATTCTGTTCCAACGGTCTGTGTTGTCTGTATTTCTGCCAAGACTTTGCTGTATTGACTACTATAGCCTTGTAGTATGTTTCCAAGTCAGGTAGCATATGCCTCATGCTTTATTCTTTTTACTCAAAATGGCTTTGTATATTTGGGTGATTTTGTGTTGTCTTATGAATTTTGAATTTTTTTTTCTAGTTCTGGGAAGGATATCATTGGTACTTTGATAGTTATTACATTGGATCTGTAAATTGCTTTGGGTAGTGTGGATATTTTAAAAATATTGATTCTTCCAATTCATGAACTTTACAATTCAAAGATCTCTTTCCAACTTTTTATGTCTTTTTTTTCCCAATTACTTCCTTCAATGTTTTATTGTTTTCTTTGCAGAGATCTTTTTCCTGTTTGGTGAAGTTTATTCCCAGGTGAACTTGGGTGCTTTTTGTAGTTACAATAAATAGGATTTTTTTTATTTCTTTTGTAGATAATTGATTTTTGCAAGTTGATTTTGCATGCTGCAACTTTGCAGCCGCCAATTACAGAATACAGATAAGATACTGTGGTGGGTGGAGGGGGGTGTTGAATGTAATTTAGAAAACACTTTGATTCAAAGGTTAAGCGAATTTTATTTATGAAGAACATCACAGAGCTATGAAAGTGTTTTATAATCTGTGTGCTACTATCATTAAGAGGCTAAGAGGATGTCCAATTTCTTAACACTTTTTGACCTTATATTCATTTTTTTTGAAGCATCATAGAAGATTTGAGTTCCTTGCTAATTTCTTTAGAAAACACTTGATTATTTTATTTAGCTGTTCTCTGGATAGTTCCTGGCAAAGAATAAGCATTCAAGAAAAATTAATTACATTAGTTATTAAAGTTTAAACTAAGTGGTCTTCAATTTTTTTTAACAAATGTTGCTATACCCCACACGAAATTTTTATTTAGATTACAAAAATTTAAATCATCTTTTTTAAATTTTTATTACTAGAATACTTTTAGTGATATATTTGGTCATTTAAATTCTGTGAGAATAATTTACGGCTGGAGAAATCATAGAAACCTGATATATTATGTTCTGTTATACAACATAAGCTTTTTAAAAATTAATTTAATTTATAGCTGAATGCTTCTAATTACTGTGTAATGATTGAAGCTCTTCCTTTCCACACAGCCAGAAAGTGCTTACATCTTATTCTACCCAATACTTCACAGACATTAGCTTTGGATTATCCTCTCTGGGCTAAACCTCTTAGTTTCCTTGTTCTTGTTGCTGTGTGGTTTCCAGATTTCCAGGTTGACAGCAATCTTGTTTCATAGTCTCAGTTTCTTGATTGTGGTGTTCCCTCCATGAGCACCTTGAAATCCAGGTAACAAAGAATCTTAATATTTTAGAGAGATGCTAGAACTCCATCCTGTGATCTACTCTTGTTGCTCCTGTTGCACAGAATGCTGTTCTCCTTCCTCCTATCCAAACGTGAGATGAAGCTCAACCCCACTGCATGTGCTTCAACTTTAAATGTCTCTTCTTGCTCTCTGACAAATCATTTTAAGATTTTTGTTCTATAATGACAACTCAACCTCCCAAATTTCTGTATCACTAACTGATGTTCATGTATATTGTTTTCTTCATTCAATCAGAAGTTCTAAAAATCATGTGTTCCGCTATTTTGCTATTTTGTTATGCAACATTCTTACCGAAGTTTCATGCTGTTTCCTTTATTGAGGGGCAAACTGGAGGAGAGAGGTGGCAAGTTGAAACCTGAAAATGGTCACTAGAATGTGTTTTCTCAATTGATGGCTGGTGCTACTAAGGAAAGGCACTAGTAGGAGACACTCTGTGTGTGATTCTCAAATCTGCCGAAATGCAGTCACTGGGAAAGTGTGGACTCCAGCATCTTTAGGTTCTCCAGGTCCCAGTGGGAGTAGTGGCAGCCTGAACAACAACAGCAACAGCTGAGCTAAGGGGATGTTCCAGGTCTAGGCAAGGACAGCCTCTTGATTTAGAGCAATACACAAGATTCCCTTTTCCTACTCCTTTATCACCTTAGTCAACATGTCTCTCTACTAATAACCTCTCATTGAGGCTATCCGTGGTTATCCAAACAAACAAAAAGCATCAGGGAAATGCAAATTATAACATGATACAGTACCTGGATAATCTCTTCAAAGGCTAAAAAGAAAGGCAGAAAAAAACCTAAAATTCTCAAACAGCAGGTGGAAGTATAAAATTGGTACAATCTCTTTTGGTAGCTATATGACTATTCTATTGAAGGTGAACACTCATTATCTCTAACCTCCATACTTTCCCTTGTTTCCTAGTACTTTCCCATACCTCCTTTCTCAGCCACTTTCCACTACTCTAATGATCTCCCTTTTATTTTTGTGAGATACCTTTTCTTAACTCCTTTATTTTTATACCAAGCTTCTACAAATGAAAGAAAAAAAAAATTGATCCTTTTCTCTCTGAATCCATCTAATTTCACTTATATGAAATTATTCAGTTCCATCCATAATTTCACTTTGGGGGGATGAGTAAAACTCATAAACCACATTTCTTTGTCCATTTTTCCTGTTGACGGACACCGAAGCTGGTTATATTACCTGGCTATTGTGAATAACACTGCTATAAACATTGGCATGCATGTATCACTAGGGTATGCTGATTTTAGTTCTTTTAGATATACTAAGAAAAATGATACAGGACCATGTAATGTTATGATGAGATTGTAATAAATCACTGAGTCCATCTTAAAACAGGAGACAGAAACTTTATTCACCAGTCCAGATCCACCAGCTCGCAGGCCAAGGGGTAGGCTGCAAGTCAACACCATTCAACTCTCTCCCAGGGTTTCAGTACACCTTTTATAGTCCAAAACCACATTAATCATAAGTAGCTGTTGCTATGATTCTAAACAAATGTAAGCAGAAAAGGGAATGGGCACAAACGTACCTAGTTGAGTACAAGTTAAAGAATGGTTGCTAGCGTCTAGACAATCAATCTCTGACAGGGTACATTGTCCAAGAAAAATGGGCATCAAAGATACAACAATTTTACATTGTATAAGAATTGCCATTTTGTGTTGCCAAACATACTATGCTAAGCAATTATTGATGGGCACAGAGGCGGGGCTTTCCCATGGAAGATGCATTTCTTACATGATGTGGGGTCTCAGGCAAAATGGAGTCTGTTTTTTCATTGCCCATATATCCTGGCCCATAAAAATTTCAGTCCTAGTTTTTTGAGGAATATACCTACCAGTAGTTATTGTTATTTGTAGTCATTTTGTTTTGTTTTGCATTTTGTACCACGAACTGAACACACATGTACTTCACCACTGAGCCACATCCCTAGTCCTTGTTATATTTTAATACAGGGCCTAACTAAGTTGCTGAGGATAGGCTTGAACTTCTGATCCTCCTGCCTCAGCCTCCAAAATCACTGGGATTACAGGTGTGCACCACCGCAGATAGCCTGTTATTTGCATTCTTGACAAATGCTATTTTAAGTAGAGTGAACTTTAAGTGTAGTTTTGATTTTCATTCCTGTGATTACTAAGGATATTGAACATTTTTTTCAAGAAATTTGTTGGACACTTGTATTTCTCCTTTTAAGAATTTTCTGTTTCGATCATTTGTCCATTTATTGACTAAGCTAGTTGGTTGTTATTCTGGTGTTTTTTTGTTTTTTTTTTTTGTTTGTTTGTTTGTTTTTTGAGTTATTTATATATTCTGGATCTTAATTCTCTGTTTAAAGAGTAGCTGGAAAAGACTTTTCTCCCATTTTGTCAGCTTTCTCTTCACTCTCTGAATAGTTTTCTTTGCTATGCAGGAGCTTCTTAATTGGATCTACCCAATTTGTGGAGGAATAAAAGACTCAAAATAACCAAAGCAATACTGAGCAATAAGAGCAATGCTGGAGGTGCACAATGCCCTCAAACTACACTGCCCTGCTATAGCAAAAACAATATGGTATTGGCATAAAAACAGACATGAAGACCAGTGGAACAGAATAAAAGACACAAAAATCCATCCAGACATGGTCATCTGATCCTTGACAAAGGTGCCATTAATATAAGCTGGAGAAAAGACTGCCTTTTAAACAAATGGGGCTGAGAAAACTGGATATCCATGTATATAGAGGATGAAACTAGATCCCTGTGTCTCACTGTGTACAAAAATCAACTCAACTCAAATCTAATTGAAGACCTAGGAATTTTACCAGAAATATTTACTGCTAGAAGAAAACAGGGTGAACACTCCAAAATATTGGGGCAAGCTCCAACCTTCTCAATAAGACTCCTGAATTTAATAAATTAAAACTAAGAGTCTTGTGAAATTTAAAAGTATTTCTACTGTCTTTGCCCAAGAAATTCATATAGTTTTGATATAAAGTGTGGTTCATCTCAAATTTCAATGGAATTTAATGTTATAGAGGAGAATTCTGATGCTAAAGTACTTTTGTATTTTTATGTAAGTCTGTATTCTCTCCAGAAATTATGGACCTTTTTTGTCCTTCTTTCCCATAGTTAAAAAAGAAAAATTATGGGAGCTTGACTAGTTCTTATATTCTGTGCTCCCTGGTTTGTAATGTGAACAGTGTTGTCCCACCATACACACTCATTGTGATGTACTACCTCACCACAGTCCCAAAAGTAATAAGGTCAATCAAGCATGAAGGTCAATCAATCATGAAGTGTAACACCAAAGCTCCGAGTCAAACTAAACATATTACTACTGTAAGTTAATTACCTCTGGTATTTTTTTTTATAGTAATCAAAATCTAACACATTCCCTGTCCTCTACCCTACTGTGACAACTGAGACTGTCTCCAGACATTGCTACCTATACTGTGTGAGGCAGCATCATCCCCTATGAGAACTACTGAACTACATAATTGTTAGTTATCTTTCTAAAATATTCATTAACTCATTAAATTATGCTATTCTGCTGTTCAAGAGGATAAATCTGTTATTTTACTTCATTTTATTTTATTCACTTTTATTTTTACAGTGTTTGGGATTGAACCAGGGCCTTACACATGCTAGTCCATTGCAGTACTACTGATTTACACCTAAAGACTTATCCTAATATTTAAATAATTAATGTTAATGAATTTCTTCACCTCTTTGATATGCATGTTATCCAGACATTTAAAATAATTCTTATTTATAATAAATGTAAGAACTAGCTAGTCCCCCATAATCATTATATATATATATATATATATATATATATATATATATGTAATTTTATTTTTACTATGAGGAAGAAGGACCTAAAAGGTCCATAATTTCTGGAGAGAATACAGACTTATATAAAAATGCAAAAGAACTTTAGCATCAGAATTCTCCTTTATAACATTAAATTCCATTGAAATTTGAGATTAAGCACTTATTTATAAAATTATTCTTATTTGAGATTAAGCACTTATTTATAAAATTAAATCATGTCATTCACTTTGGCTTCTTTCACACATAACTATTTTTTTCCTCAATAAACATACATGTTTATTCTTTTCTGCTTAGAATATGTTGATTACTTAGCAAATCAATGTCTTTTTCCTCCATTTCTACTTGAAAAATTATCACTAATCTATTAAAAAAATAAAATACCATCTCTGTGAAGTTTTCCTTTTACAGATACATTTGCTTATTAAATAGTATACATAAGTTGGAAATATTTTCTCCATCATTAATTCACCGAAAATCATTTTTGTTAATTTGAGCCATAAGAAACTTTTGTATTTTAAGGAATACTACATAATGACCTGATATTATGCCATCAGTTGTTAACCAGAAAAGCAGAATCCATTATACTGTAAGGCAAAATCATTTCCACCTAACTTTAGCACAATGTACTTGCTTAGAGAGACGCTCATTGGATGCATGTCTGCCCCTCATAAAGCCTTCAGGCATAGTTTTTCAATTTGGCACTTTCACTCCCAGAAGAGCTAAGTTTCATCTGCACACTTGAAGATTTCACTGGTTTCTGTCTCCTGCAACTCATTTAATAAGCCCATTAGTAGCACCAATCCCGAGTGGACTCAGGTAACTAAAGTTCTGTAAAAAGTAGGAAACACTTTATCTGAAAATAAAAGTGAGGTCACCAGTTTGTATATTTGTTCTGAGTAGTCACCACATTCTTTGGGTGAGCACTCTCCAGCTGATTTTTCTAGGTGTATGAAAATGTTCTATATTTGTACCATTCGTATGGTAACCACATGTGGTGGAGCACTTAAGAGATGGCTAAAGTGATTGATTAAATACATTTTCTATTTCATTTAATTTTAATTCAAACAGTGACATCCAACTAAAGAGCACAGACTTGAGCCATCTCTAAGGACTGTTTTCCAGGATTTTCATAAAATGGATACTAGAAATTTTTCATGAACTATTCTTTATACTTCTAGTAAAAATTCAAAGAGAAAAAAATTTCCTTTTTTTTGTGGTACTATGGATTGAAACAAAGGGTACTCTAATATCTTCAGCCTATCTTTTATTTTGAGACAGGGACTCACTAATTTTCTAAGGCTGAACTCAAACTTGCAATCCTCAGGCACAGACTCCCAAGTCTCTTGAATTGCAGGCATGTGCCACCATGATCAACCCAAAGAGAAAAGTTTTAAACTATGTCATTCTACCTCTTATTTTGTATTTTCACCTCTGTTTGGAAATATGAAAAATAAGAAAAGGAAATTTAAGAAAATGAATTATTCAGTTCCAAACTAACTCAAGAAAGAATTACATTTTTAGTTACTTGAGAGAAGTTGAGAAAATGAGCAAAAAAAAAAAAAAAAAAAAGTTTGACCAAACTCAACTAAGAGTTGAGCACAAAAGCACAGAACCAAAAGCAAAAAATAGGTAGGATCACACAGAATTAAAATTATATATATATATTATATATTACAGCAATAGAAAGATCAGTATTCTAATGGTCACTTTCAGAAGAGCAGAATGTACATCTGACAGGGGGCTAAGATCCAAAGTGCATAAGAATCTGAAATAATTCAATAGCAAAACAGCAAACAGTCTGATTTGAAATGAGCTCTAAGTAACATAGTGGCTCATGTGGTAGAAACAATATCTGCATTTGAAGACAAATCTTTTGAAACATCCTAATCAGACAAAAACAAATTAAAATTTAAGTGTAAAGAAAGAAAATTAGAAAAAAAAGAAAAGAAAACAAAGAAGACATTCAAGGTCTTTGTGATTCCACTGAAATGATCATATATCAGTATTTTTGGAATATATGAAAGTGATGATAATAAAATAAAGGCACAGAAAATGTATTCAATGAAATAATAGCAGGAAACTTCTGTGAAATTGGGAAAGGTGTGAACATCCATCTACAGGAGGCATTTAAGATCTGCAATAGACAAGTAAAAACTCTTCATCATTGCATAGTATAGTCAAACTGTCAAGTTACAAGAAGAAGAAAGAATTCTGAACTTTTCAAGAGCAAACAACCAGATTACATTTAAGGGTATCCTTATTAGACTAACAGAAGATTTCTCAGCAGAAACCCTACAGGTCAAGAGGGAATGCAATGATATATTTTATGTCAAAAAAAGGAAATACAACAAAAATTATTATACTCAGTGAAACTAACTTCAGAAATGAATGAAAAAACAAGCCTTTCCAAGACAGGCAAAAACAGCAAATTAATGTAACCCAGATCAATCTTACAAGAGATGCTTAAAAGAATCCCACTACCAGAAAAAAAAAAAAAGATAATTGTCATCATGCAAACATGAGAAAGTACAAATCTTATTAGAAAAGTAGACACATGAGAGAAATAGAAAAGAAACATATCTGATAGAGTAAACCATCAAAACATCATGACCCACAAGAAAAAATGGAAAGGCCAAAGAACATTAAAAACAACCAGAAAAAAAAATGTCAGGAGTCTTTACTGATCAATAATAACTCTCAATGTGTCGACACAGACTAAATTCTCCAAATAAAAGACAGAGATGGACTGAATGAATAGAATAAGTAAGACACAACTTTATTCTGCCAACAATAAACTCACTTTGGCAGTAGAGATACACATAGATTCAATGTGAGAGTATGGAAATGATATTCCAAACAATGGAAAATGAATGCAAGCAAGAATAGCTATACAAACACCTGACAAAACCAAGTTTAAGACAAAAACTGGAAGAAGACAAAGAAGGTCACTATATAATCATCAAGAGACTGATTCAGACAGAATATATAACAATTTAAAATGTCTATGCACCTAAATCCAAAGAACCAATTTCATGAAACAAATACTATTGTATATAAAGGAAGAGAGAGTTCCCAAACAATAATATAGTGTGGAATTTGTACAGCACATTTCCATGAATGGACAGATCATCCAGAACAACAATAACAATAAATAAATAATCAAAACACATCACAGTTAACCTATATCGTAAGATCAAATGGACACAATAGTCATTTACAGAATATTTCAAACAAGAGCTGTCAAATACATTATTTTTTAAAATCAGTTCACAGAATTTTCTCTAGGAAAAAGCAGGTACTAGGCCATAAACAAAGTCTTACGTTTTATAAAATTCAAACATTTTTTCTGATCACAATGGAAGAAAACTAGAAGTTGAAAACAAAAGAATTTGGGAATTATATAGAAGCATGAACACTATACACTTTTGTATAAATATTGGTACACTGAGAAATTTAAAGGCAAATTTAAAAATTCATTGAAACAAATAAAATGGAAATATACTGGGAGACATCAAAATCAATGCCGAGAGGGAAATTTTCAGCAATGTGTTCCTATGAAAAAGTAATAAGATAAAACTAGAAAGATCTCACATAAATAGCTAATGTTACATTTATAGAACTTAAGTTAGTAAAATTTAAAAAAAGTGTGAGCAGAAACAAAATACAGATAAAAATAAAACAAATTAATGAAACAAAGAGTTGATTCTTTGAAATTATAAGCAAAATTGACAAACTTTTAGATGGGATAATCAAAAACAAAAGATCCAAATGAATAAAATCATACATGAAAAAATAGTTACAATTGATACTACAGAAACACAAAGGATCATTAGGAGTTATTGTGAAAAAAATATATCCCAACAAATGGGAAAATCTAAAGAAATTAACAAATTTCTGGACACATATCATTTACCAAAATCAAACAATGATGATGTAAAAGAATTGAATAGACCAATAACAAGTAATAAGAATAAATCAGTTATAAAATAGTCTTCTAACAATGAAGAATTTAGGACCGAATTTAGGATCAAATTAATTTTACCAACTACTGAATTTTACCAAACTTTTAAAGAACCAATTCCAAATCTTCTCAAACTGTGCAATAGAATTGTAAGTGAATGACCTCTTAGAAACTCATCCTATGAGGTCTGCATTATCCTGTTATCAACAGCAGAAAAGAATGCAAGAATGCATAATGCTAAAGACCAAATTTCTGGGGAATATAGATGCAAAAATTCTTACCAAAATAATAGAAAATTAAATTCAATAACCCATGAAAACTATCATTAGATACAGTGGTGCACTCCTGTAATCCCAGATGCTAGGGAGGCTGAGAAAGGAGGATTGCCAGTTCAGAACCAGCCTCATCCACTCAGCAAGGCTCTAAGCAACTCAGTGAGACCCTGTTTCTAAATAAAATACAAAATAGGACTGGAGATGTGGCCCAGTCATTGAGTGTCCCTGAGTTCAACCCCTGGTCACCCCCAAAAAAAAAACACATGTTGAATTTGGTTCCATTATAAAAGATGCAAGAATTACCCAACATATTTCAATCAATAATTACAATAGAACACATCAAGAAAATGAAGAATGATAAAATCATATGAACATCTCTTCATACATGGAGAAGGCATTTGATAAAATTCAACATCTCTTCAGGATAAAAGCCTTGAACAAACCACATATGGAAGGACTAAACCTCAACACAAAAAAAATACACATGACACAACAACAGCCCCAATGGCATACTAATGGGGAAAAGCTCAAAGTGTTTCCTCTGAGACCAGAAACAAGACCAAGGTCTGGACTCTCACCTCTCTTATTCAAAATAATGGTAGAAGTTTTTTTTTCCAGAGAATAGCAATAAAGAGAAATAATGCACATAGGAATGGAGAAAGTAAAGTATTGGTGTTTACAAATGATAGGATTTTATGCATAAAAACCCCCAAAACACTAATTCACCAAATGATTATAGGCACTGACCAAAAAATTCAGTAAAATAGCGAGATACAAAATTAACGTACAGAAATCATTAACTTTTTATAGCCAATAATAAAACTGCCAAGAAAAAAATCATAAAGTATTCCCCATTCATAATAATTACAGAATGTAATAAAATACTAAGGAACACAGACAACCAAGGAAGTGAGAACTCTCCAATGAAAATCACAAAATACTGATGGAAAAAAATTGAAGAAGATATAAAAAGATGAAAAATACATCTCATGTTGAAGGCTTGGAAGAATTAATATTGTCAAAATTTCCACACTACCCAAAGCAATCTACAAGTCTAATGCAATGCCCATCAAAATGCCAAGATATTCTTTATAAACCTAAAAAAAAACCCCTAAAATTAAAAGATTTCTAAATAGGAAAAGCTACCTTGAGCAAAATGAACAAAGTTGAAGGCATCACAATACCAGATTTGAAGACTTATTACACAGGGATAGTAACCAAGAGAGCCTGGTATTGATATAAAAAAGATATGCATAGACCAATAAAACAATATAGAGGTCCTGGAAATAAACCTACATCTGCAACCAACTGATTTTCAGCAAAGGCAACAACAACATATAGGGGAAGAAAAGCAGCTTCTTCGGTAAACGAGGATTGAAACTTGACACCCATTATCTCACCCTATTAAAAAAATCCATCAATATGGGTCAAAGACATTAATATAAAATTTAAAACTCCTAAGATACTAGAAGAAAATAAAAATACAAACCCTTCAGAACATTGGTGAAAGCAATGATTTTCTGGCGAGGCCTCCAAATGCACAACAAACAAAAGCAAATTCTGACAAGTGTGATTATATCAAACTAAAAAGCTGCTACCTATCAAAGGGAATAATGAACAGAGTGAAGACTATCTACAGAACGGGAGAAAACAGTTGTCAACTATTCACCTGACAGTGGTTATTATCCACAATGTATAAGGAATTGAAAAAAACTTAACAAGTAATCCAACTAAGAAATGGGCAAATGTTATGTGCACTTCTCAAAAGGATAAATAAAAATGGCCAACAAATACATTTTAAAAAATCGTTCAATATACTTAGCTATCAGGAAAATGGAAGAAGGAATTGTTGAGAAAAAGAAACTGTTGTACACTGTCAGTAGGGATGCCAATTAGTATAAACATTATGTAGAATTGAAATTCCTCAGAGAACTGAAAATAGACAAGCAGGGTGACATGTACCTACAGTCCCAGCTACTGGTGGCTGAGGCTAGAGGAGCTCAAGTTCAAGCCCAGTTTATGAAACACATTGAAAGCCTGTCTAAAAAATAAATAAAATTTTAAAAAAATTAGATTTGCCATATGATCCAACCATGCCACTTCTGGGTATATATCCAAAGCAAATAAAGTCAGCAAACCAGATACCTGCATGATCATGTTTACTGTGACACTATTCACCACATCTAAGCTACTGCATCCCTAAATGCCATCAGCAGATGAATGGATAAATAAAATGTGGTGTAATATACAATGGAGTATTATTTACCCCTAAAGAAGATGAAATCCTGCCATTTACTGCACAATGAACAGAATTGGAAGACATTAGGTTAAGTGAGTGAAATAAACCAGACAGAAAGATGAGTATCACATGTTCATTCTCATATGTGTAAATTAATAAATGTCAACCAGAAAGCAGAACAATGAGTAGCGATAATTGGGAAGGGTAGACATGGAGAAAGGAAGCCTGAATTGGATCAGTGTTTGTTGTATGCATGTATGAGAATATCAGGCTGAACCTCATTAATATGTATAATTAATGTGTGCTCATTAAAAAATGAGCTAAAGATCTGATATTTCTCAAAAGGGAGACACTAATGAACAACTGTTGTATGAAAACATGTTCAACATCACCAATCATCAGAGCATTAGTGGAATGCAAATCATAACCACAGTGAGATATATCACCTCATGCCAGTTAAAATGCCCATTATCTAAAAAGACAAAAGATAACAAGTGTCGGTGAGGAGGTGGAGAAAGTGAACCCTTCTAGACTATTAATGGGAATATAAATTTACGCAACCATTATGAAAAACAACCTGTATTTTTTTCTCCAAAATAGTAAAATGATGATCACTATGTGATTCACCTATCTCATTACTCGATATGATGTCATTAATAGCAGTGTCATCAGTATGTTAAGGAGACATCGGCACTCCTCTGTTCACTGTAGCATTTTTCACAATCACCAAGATATGGAATCAACCTAAATGCCCATCAACAGATGGATGGATAAAGAAAATGCAGTGTGTATACACAATAAAATACTATTTGGCCACAAAAATAAATGAAATCCTGCCATTTGAGACAACAAGGATGGACCTGGAGGTCACTATGTTAAATGAAATAGACCAGACTTAGGCAGACAAACATCATATGACCTTACTTCTGTACGGAATCTAAACACTGACTCCTCATCAGAAGAGAATAGAAATGTAGCCACCAGAGGGTTGGTGTCAATGCAGAGTTGAGGAAATGGGGGGTAGAAGTCAAGGCATATCTAATGACTGTTAGGTAGGAAGAATAAATTTCAAGAGACCTACTATACAGCAATTCGAGAAGATAATATATTGCATTCTTGCAAAATATAAAGAGAGTGGATGTTACATACTTTTAGAGCAAAAACACTATGAAGTATGCATTTGTCAATTAGCTAGATTTCAAGTACTCCAACAATCATGTCTTACATGATATAATGTTATTAGTCAATTTAAAAATTTAAAAAATATATTTAAATATAATAAAAACAGGATGGAAAAATCACAAGACTTCTAGAAACTTTATTGATAGCCATAAAAACCTGTGCTTTAACATGACTGGAGACTGCCATCATAAGCTTCAACAGGGGAAGAAAACTGGTCAAAATGGAACTTAACTAAGATGATTCCTTTATTTTTGCTTAAGAAGAGTAGAATACAGAGGAATATTGCAAAAAGAATGTTTCCATGGTGCAGAGTCAAGAAAAAGGGCAAAAAGACAAAACAGAAAAAGAAGTTAAAATTACAGTACTTTAGAAATCAATTATTTCTCACAGCATATTTACACCTTTTAAGACCATATACCTGGTAAGTGCACCATGATGAATTCTAATTTATCTCACTTCTACAATGTAATTTCTCTAGCTATAATTTACAATTTAATTATGTTCTTAATTAGCCATCTCTGTTCAAGGAATGATATGCCCCTAGAGTGCCAGAATACAATTATTCATCCACCAACTTTATAGCGAACATCTTACATGGACTACCAGCACTCCTTGACTAGAAAGAGGACTCCTGGCTGGGAGATGCAAGGACCTCAGAGAGGAGGTGGTGTGAAAACTGACCTTAACAGACAGGTAGGAAATTAGGTAAAATGACAGAGGTGTGTCTCATCAGTGCTATCCTGCAAAATTGTTCAACAAACCCACCCAAGAATTATTCATTATTTAATTTCCTCAAAGGTCAATCTTTGACATATTATCTACTATTATTTACACTACAGCATGAGAAGTTGCAAGTTAATTTGCAGGTTTTTATGCTATAAGACAAGTTCCAGGTTTGAATCCCAGCTAGTAATGTTATTCTACCATTTTCCCCATCTATTCCTATATACATTTGTTTCTTCAAATGTTCTTTCAATTAAGCTTCACCACACCTTGTTAGGCCCTCCTTAATATGCTAAATAAATCATTTTAGATTAGTAAGAGGGTCACACATACAGCTTAATAAAAATTACATTTTGAAAACAGATTGTAATTTAAAAAAGGACAAGAACAATCAAAGTACAGAGAAATGAGTGATAAAAAGCAAAATTTGTATATATAAGAACCAGCAAAGAAAATCCTCTTCACTTCAACAAATTGGGACTAAGGTTTGTTCCAAGAGGATACCAAAAACACTTTTCATGCATGAATGAGACTGGATGATCTTTAATTAAAAGAAGCAAGCTTTCAAAAGCATAATGCAAAATAAACAGAATAAAAAGTATTTTCAGTAATATTAATGACTGACCAGTAATCAATTTCTTCAATGCCATTGTTGAGCTCAATGACCTATCTGTACCCAAAACAACCATGCCTATATTACAGGTTATTTAAAATTCTGTTTTTATTCTGACTTAATAAGATTTCATTTTTCTGTGAAGGTTATTAGTTCAGGTGCTTTTTACCACCTCCCAAATATGTCAGTATCAATTACCTTTGTAAGGATTTGCTCTATTCAAGTACAAAATAATTGTTTTCTGAATTTATTAAAATAGTGGAATTACTATGACAAATGGAGAATGGTGAAGAAAATTGAAAGAAAAAAAAAATACAGGCCTACTTTTCTAATGGTTACAGAGATGCTTTGACCACAATCAGGCAAGTAAAATTTCAGGTAGAATTAGAAAGGTTGAATGTGCTTTAATCCCCAATAACAGTGAGCAATGAAGGTTGAGGATTCAAGTTTGGAACCAGTCCATCAGCACCCAGTGGCAGAAGGCCCTGCTTTGTTTACCCCTTATAAAGCTGTCTAGAGCAGAAGAATACATAGGCAAAATGTCCCACATGGGTCTCGGCTGATATAGGGGTGCTCCCTATTGAATTTAAGATTGTTTGCCTTTCATTACCAGTGTTTGCATAACCAGCCTATTAAATGCTTTTGAGTTATTCCTCTGCTCTGATGACTTTTTAATCCACAAACCAAATGTGACATTTCCAAAGGACCTAATCTTAGTTCATTACCAAAATAGTTGGAGAACTGATTTACTTTGAAACTAGTGACTGCTGGAGTGCAGAAAAGAAGGCTCCGGGTAGGAACCACTGTTCTTAAAGCTTTCACCTAAGAGGATATATGAGTCTGTAAAAGTCAGAACATGGCAATGTTATTTTCCTTTCTCTTTTGGATAACAAGATTTGGCTGGTCCTTAACAGTGAGTGTGACTCTCTCCTGAGCTGTCAGGGTTTTGCTGCCCTATATCACGCATCCCCAGAGCCTTGTTTTGTAAACAGAAGCCACTAATAAAAGTGACCTTAATGGCTGATTTGGGTGCTTCTTAAAATGCACCTGCATCCTCCATGGACCAGACAGGAGCAGCAGCTAGCAGAGGCGGCCTCTGTTGTGAGCCTTCACGTGTCATTAAGGTGTCATTGAGTCAACAGATCATGACAGCTCCTTTGCAGAACTCCAGCTCCAGGTCACCACACTCTGCCCAGGGAGTTCGAGGGAGATTTTAACAGCCCGCAGTGTGACTTAACGAAATTCAGGGAGAAAAAGGGATGTGCTTCAGTCTTGTGAAAAGCATAGAATATCCAGGGGAGTGAGCAACAGTCAAAAAAAGGTGGGCTACAGGGGAATGGAAAGATGGAAAGACATCCTGGGTGTTATGGTGGCCTTAAAACTAAATATTTACCCTTACAAGAGTTAGTTTTCTCCTAAATGCTCGGACTTCCTAAACATACCCACCCTGCCACAAACAATTGACTTAGTTTTAATTTAGTTCTATTTTTTAAATGTCCTTTTCTAAGCCACCAAAACAGACATACCTCAACTATTTTGACCTAAGGTCATGTAGTAGATATTTGTTTTTGTTAATATTTTTATCAAATCAGGTATATATATTTTTAATTCCTATACGAGTCTGTGATGTACTATCTTAAGGAGAAATAACATGGGGAAACTACATTATTCAATAAATCAATCACTTGCCAGGCCCATGGTTTTCCTGGATGGAAACCTTCCACCTTCCATTTTTGTGTATTAAACAGAATTTCCACAACTGATATTTGAACACAGGTGCAAGAAAGAAAATAAGAGTTGAGAACCTGATTTGAACCTCAGGAAAAGTTGACTTAACTGGCCCTAATGGTAGAATATATTCATTTTCTTAACCAGGTTACCAGCTTAATAGTAGCTACCATTTATAACAGCTTTCATTGAATGACACCATACTAAGATCTATTATATATAAAATTTCTGCAATACTGTGGGTTGAACCCAGGACCTTATGGATGGTAGGCAAGATCTCTCTCAAGTTATGTTTCTGGACTTTTTTCAGTTTGACAAAGATGCCCAGACTTGAGATATTCGTGCATTAGCCTCCAAAGTAGCAGGGATTACAGGCACATAACACCAGTACCTGTTGTATATATTATTTTTATACCTGAAATCACTCTTCAAAACAGATATGGCGTTTCTTCCATTTTATAAAGAGAAAAGTAAGAGAAGAATCCTACCAAATATCAACCTTCTAAGAAATCTGGACCAAGATTTCCAGGCTAGATCATGACTTCGAAGTTGATACTTCTGATTCAGGATTTCCAGCACAGTTTAGTATTATCCTGTTGTCCTTGATGTTGCTTTAAAGCAGTGGTTCTTATTTTCCTTTAAAAAGAAAAAAAAAATCTAAAGCTAAAGCAGTGGTTCTTAAATCTGCCTCAGACTCACCTGTAGGGCTTCTTAAACCACAGATTGCTGGACTGCACCCCTTCTGACTAAGGAATTTCCTGGTGGTATTTGAGAATCTGCATCTATGATTCCGGCACCCCATGCAGGTAGGAGCCTGCTACCCAGGCCACTGTGGTAGCTGAGGCAGGAGGATTACTGGAACCCAGGATTTCACTAGCCTGGGCAATATAAGGAGATCCTGCCTCAAAAAAAAAAAAAATGTATCTTTAACAAGCTCCCAGGTGGTGATGGTGATGCATGCCCACACTTTAGGAATAATCACTCAAAGCTGTGAGTGAATTTTAGTAAGTTTCTCTATCACCTGCCCAGAGTAAACAAGTATGCCCTTTACCAAAGCAAAGGGCTTCACACCCTTGTCTCTTATCAGGAGGTGATGCTGCTATTACTTGGCATAAAAAAATCATGCTGGAACTATGATTCTAGGTTAAAGAAATTCCTGTAAATGTTTAATGAAAAATCTTTGCAAAACATTCTGATGGGTTAAGTTGGAAATTTGACAGTTGAGAATAAAGAAGTCTCTGTGTTTTTCATTTTGTTCTGTTTTCTGTGATAAATGGGATTCAACTCAGGATGGTTTTAACACTGAGCTACATCCTTACTTCTAGTTTTTTTTTTTTTTCTTTTAATTTTAAGTCAGGGTCTTGCTAAGTTGCTAAGGCTGACCTGAAATTCAAGATCCTCCTTCCTTAGCCTCGTGAGTAACTGGGATTACAGGCGTGCAGTACTGCACTCTGCTAGTGCTTTCTTTTTAATAGATAGTATTTTTATTTTTTATAAGGGAAATAATAGAGCTGATAAGTAGCATTTCAACTTAAAATATGTCAAAAAATAAAGTCCTTTTAAATTTTTTTTACAAATAGGACATACATCAAGGTCTCAGGACATGTATCTGTATGTGCACAGATGCAAGTAAGCCATAGTGTGATGAGCCCTGAAGGAAATTATAATTAGGCCCAAATCTACACTTGGAAGTAAGTAGTCTTGTCAGAAGTATTATACCACAGGTATCCCTTTCCCATAATATTAGACAGATTATTAAGTGAGGACCATGGATGCATTTGAAGGAAATGTTTTTGGAATAGTAGCCATTAAATCTGACACTTTGCTGTTAGTGTTTAATAATCTAATGATCTTTATAGAGATATGTCATGGTAAAATTGTCAAGGAAAATAGTTTTGAATCATTTTCTCTAGAATGGTTAGTAATTCTTGCTTAACATGAAAATTGAAGACAAATTGATATACTTTTTGTAATAATACTGTATGATATACTGTTTTATAGATGGTTGTTCTTTGCAACATAAATAGTAATAAGTGCTGTTTTGACAAGTGACACCCTGAATCTTGTTTTTGTAGTGAGTATACTATAATATGTAATATTGTTTTTGCTTTATATTTACACTAGAGGGTAACTTAAGACTTTGGATTTGCTTATGATATTAATTTCAACAATCTGAGTTTAGTTTTACAGTTAGTTAATGAGTTTTCTCTCTTTTATTTCTACTTGTTGAGAATTTACTGGTTTGAGTTTTTATGCTCAAATTACTTTCATGAAATAATTAATTGTATGAATCTATAATATCATCCAGTGGGATAAAATGTTTTATGTTCTTGCTTGTTTTTACTTTTAAACTGATAATTTAAATGTTATAAAACAATTCTTTCAACTCTCAAGAGCTGAATAATAGTAAAGGAAAATTTGCATTTTGGTTGTTTGATTTCATTTCATTTTGTTTTCCTTAGAATATGCCTCATTCATTCTCAAGTTAATGAGAAAAAAATGTGTAAAAATAATTTTTCAAACTGTTCCTTTTCCTGGTATTTCCCTCCCCATCTTCTTACATCTATTAACACAATTTTAAATAAAAAGGAAATTTGAGATTTTGACAGATAATGGCCATAACATGTTATGTGCTTCTCATGGCCATGTTAGTTTATTTTTGCAGGAACATTTTGTCATGACTTTATAAAAGCAACCTATGGGTTTAGTTTACCATGTGCTGTGTGTGCAGTAATGTAGACTGGACCCAGCTCATGCTCTTCCTTTAATTGCATCTATCCTTTGAGCTCTCATCTTAATAATCCTTTGTTTAATGGTATAGTAAAAAATCTTCACAAGATTAATTATAGAGAACACATTGTAATTTCTAGAAAGATGTCATAGAATCTAATATTCAAGGAAATATCACTGCAGAAAGTAATTTTAAATCTTAGTTCTTGCATTTCTGTCCTTCCATGATCATTCACTGGATTAGTCAAAGTTTGTTAAATAACCAAAAAAAACAAAAGTGAAAAAGTGCAAAAGTTGAGGAAATGTTGTCACAGTAGTGGTGACCAGAGTATATCAAATTATCAAGTCCAGCTTTTACCTGTGTGAATTAACTGTGTATGCTATAGTATATGAGGGTCCTGGCATTTGTAGGGGATACAACAAAAACTACAGAATGTGTGCACCATGTCTCTTATTATTACAAATGAATGATAGACGAAAGTAGGGTTTGTAGTGAACCCAGGAAAAGCATGTTCTGGTAGGAGCTCAGGCAAAAGCCTAGCAGTTTCTATAGTGTTGACTGGGAAGAGACAGAGGTACAGGTCACGTTTCCAGGATGGTCATGTGAACTGGAAACACATGAGAGAACACTGGCTATCCCAACAGTCAGAGCAGCAATGGGTAAGCCTCAAAGCTATACTCCTAATGTTCACTTAATGGTGAGTCTTGAGACATACTTGGATTGTCCTCACCAAAGTAACTTCATATACAATAATGAATTCAAAATCATCAAAGAACTAAATGTAAGAGTTAAAGACATAAAACTCTTGGAAAAAAAAACTAGTAAATTTTGTGAACTTGTATTAGGTGATGTCTTCTTATATAGGACACAAAAAGCATGTATCAAAAAGAAAAAATAATTAAGTTGTATGATACCAAAATTAACATTTTGACTTCAAAGGATATTGTCAATAGATAACTTAGAATGGAATAATTTTGCAAATCATATGTCTGACAGAGGACTGAAATCAAAATATACATAGGATCCTTAAAACTCAATAATAAGACAAATAACAAATGGGCAAATAATCTAAGAAAAAAACTTTTTAAAATACGTTAATGCCAAGAAGCATATGAAAACATGCTGAGCTGAGTGCAGTGGTGCACACCTATAATCCCAGCAGCTCAGGAGACTGAGGCAGGAGGATTAAAAGCCTAAAGCTAGACAGCAACTTAGTGAGGCCTTGAGCAACTTAACAAGACCCTGTCTTAAAAAAAAATTAATAAGTTTTTTTTAAATAGGCTGAGCATGTGGTTCAGTGATTAAAGACCCCTGGGTTCAATCCTTGGGACCAAAAAATAAACATACAAGTAAAACAAAACAAAACAAAACAAAAACGTGCTCAACATTAGCTATCAATGAAATGAAAATCAAAACCACAATGAGATACCATTTTACCACAATTATGATAGCTTTCATTGAAATTACAGATAATCACAATTATTGGAATGGTTATAGAAAAACCTGAATCCTAATATACACTTATGGAAATATAAAATGGTGCTACCACTTTGTAAAACTATCTGTAAATTCTTCAGAAGTATTAATACAGAGCTATCTCATGATTTATATATCCAATTCCTAGGCATATTCACAATGAAAAACATATGTCTACTTTTATGTAGATGATCAGTCTCACATGTACATGAGAACCCTGAATGGAGGAAGACTTGTGTGCAGCAACCCCTCTCACATACACAAACACACAGTGCTCACCTTGGTGATGCAGTTTGAACTAGTTTGAATGAAATATTTTCAACATAATAAGCTCCCCATGAACTGGTACTTTTGCCCCCTTTTATTTTATTTACATGTGAATTGTGCACTAATGTTTATAGCAACAATATTTACTAAGGTTAAAAGCTGAAAACAAACCAAATGTCCACTACATGAAAAAATGAATAAATAAAATATGGTATATTCATACAATGAAAATTATTGAACCATAACAATTTTGAAGTACTGGTAATTCCTACAAAATGGATTAAACTTGAAAATAATATGCTAAATGAAAGCAACCCATCACAAAGATAATACAATATGATTTTCTTCTGTGAAATTGCAAAATCAGACAAATATTTTGAAAAATAAAGAGTTGTAGTTTTCTAGAGCTAAGGAAATTGGGGCAAGTGAATAACTGCTGATGGGTCTAGTGTTTGTTTTTGGCCTTTTTAAAGAAGGATGACAATGTTCTAGTGTTGAATGGGATGTTTGTATAATTGTTAATATAATAAAAACCATTGTATTATTAAAAAAGAAAGACTTCAGAGCTATATCAAACAATATTTTGTAGTGGATGAACCTTGTGATTATCACCCTGATTTGAACAAAATATAAGAAGTTCAGGGAAAATAATAACAGTTTAGAAGGTAAGTATTATATTGACACCAATGCCTTCAAATTAGTTGCAATGGAAGCACCAAGATTAGCTCTCTTGGTCTGTGCATGTGAGAGGATTTTCTGCAGTCAGTTTTCTTTACCCATTCATGTTTTCCAAAGGCTCTGGAATCCATCACAGGGATCTGAATGTATCTGCTTGGAATTGGTCCACAGGCCATAATGAAGACACATTTGGCCATCTTGCTGAAATGCTTGTTGAACTGGGGACAGACTACTGAGTGCTTTCTGACTCTATTGGTGCAGAACGTAGACAGTTTTATGCAGAGGAAGGGCTGGGTCATGGCCGAGTAGAGCCCAGTATTCACATGTGAAAGAGTGGCCAGATACTTTGTCCTTCTGCTTTGATTGACGAGTGCACAAGCTGTCTGCTCTGAAAGGAGCCCAATGGATTCAGTAGGAAGCACCTCTCACAATGGGTGCTTTTACAAGGTGCATTTATTCAAGCATATATTGATGCCAGAACATAAATGGTAATCTGTGGTCAGGGATTGGGCATTATCTTTGGCACAGCCATGGATGATGTATTTCTCTGTCCTATCTTGACTGCCTGAACGAAACCTCACCATTCTTCCCTCAGGACATGTTCAAGTTAATGCAGCAAAGGTGTTCTGGGTTGGGTATTGTAGAAGAATCTACATCTGTGCTGCACTTGATTGTAAGTAATCAGAAATGTGCCTTGGCTTGGGTCTGTTCATGGTGTTTCAGAATAAAGACACAGGTCCATTATGAATTTTATGAATAACCTTAGGTATCCATCAATGTGCAATAGATGTTCAATAGACGTTTGTTTTTCAAAGATGGTTCTGCTAACTATAGAATTCTAGATTTTTTTTCTATTAGTACATTAAAGATATTCCTGCCATCCACATCTTAATTTCTTTGCAACTTCTTCCCTCCAACCCCAGCTCTCAGTTGCTGGCAAGACATTCTCTTCACAACTAGTTTGGATCAATTTGATTCTATCATGCTTTCGCAGAGTCCTCTTCAGGTTCCTTTTACATGGTAGGCCACTCAAAGTTGTCCCTCAGATCAGCGATGCATTTACTGATTTTCAGAATGTTTTCTTTTTTCTCTGATTTATTTTATTTATTTCTCAAGCTCACTACACTTCTCTTGCTTCTATTTCCAATGTCTAATCTGCCATTACTCTTTGCATTTTTCAGCCAGATATTTTAGTCTTCCTCTCTGAAAGTTCAATTTGTTTATATCTTCCACATCTCTTAACTTTTTCAGTGTATGAAATATAATTATAATCACTGTTTGTAAAGACTTGGCCTGCTAGTTAACGTTTTTGTCAGTTCTGGGATGGTTTCAGTTTACTGACTTTTCTTTTCATCATAGTTTATATTTCCCTCTTCCCTGCCTGGTAATCTTTCATTGGGTGCCAGACATTGCAAATGCTTTTTTTGTGTGTGAATAATTTCTTTTATGCCTATAAATATTTTTGAGTTTCATCTGAAACTCAAGTTACTTGAAATCTCAGTTTGCCTGACATTACTCAGGTAAATTCACATTTTGGGAACTTGCCTTTAAGATTCAGTTGGTAGGTCTAGAGCATTTTGGCCTAGTACAAATTATTCCTGCTACTCAGACAAGACCCTTATGATTCTCTCTATTCAGTGATTTGCATGGAGTTTTTAGAATTAGAGGGCAACGGGCAATATTCTCTGCCCCATATGAATGGCAGGTATTTATCTCACTATTCCTTTCAGATAGTTCATCCCATGTCTTGGGTAGTTTCCTCACAACCAGGTGCTGATTGGCACTTGGCCAAATATTGGAAAACGGCTTCTGCAGGTCTCTAGAGTTATTCTTATTGTGACAGTTTCTCTGGACCCACTCAAGTGAGGACCTCCTTTCAGGATTAGTCTCTCATCTCTGCCTCGCACTATCTAATATCCAGTGTCTTTCAAAACAGCTTTCAGATATTTTACCTGTTGGGTATTTTTGTTGTTCTTTCCTTTTCTTTTCTTTTTTTCATTTGTATTGGTAAAAGGATATTTCTTAAATCTACTACTCCATTTTTTGTTGTTGTTGTTCAGAAATAGAAGTCCCTCGGCAATTAATTCTTAATGTGAATTAATAAAATCATTTATGTTGAGTTCTGATTGTGATTGGTTTATATTCCTAATCTAATCTATATTATGCTTTAACCATTAACTTAATGTATGTAACCTCTAAATTTATTAGAGGAATGGATTAAATGTTATCTAAACACAGCACTGTTTAATTTGAAGTATTTTCTAGAGATTGGAAGATCATGACTACAAACTCTTAAGAACTGTCAATTTCTCATGGCCCTTTTTCTTTCTTTATTTATAACTCAGGAAACAGATTATTTTATTCTGACATTGATGCATGCTTAATATGAAGGAAACCCTAACCATAGAGTTAAACTGTTAAGAAATTGACGAGTTATCTGGAAAATACTATTGATTAAATAATAACTCAACATAATATATTTTTTTCCAAATTTTAGCTATGGTCCTATGTGCATTTAATTAAAAAGATTAGTTTTATCAGTGTTTTAGAGACAGTAATTTAAATACATCTTTTCTTGTAAGGTTTCCCCATTTGCACTGATTATAATTTGTAGAAGCCAATTTCATACTGAAAATCAAGGAACGTCACATACCATGGTTAATTGTGAAAGCTGAACTTCTAGCACATTTTATCCAAACTGATTAGGAACTCTATCTCTTAAAATCAGACATACATTTTCATTGCTGGGAACTGGTGATGATTGACAGAGAATGGACCTACTGTCTTTGCCCTCCTTTTGTTTCACCTGAAAATCATTAGCATTAGCAAGAATTGGCTATTTTCCAGAGACTTCCAATCGGGAAAGAAAGAGAAAATGAGCAGATATTCAGAATATGGAATGATGAGAGGTGTAAAGAAAGTCAGATGCAGTGAGCATGTTGAAGACCGAAATGTGCACAGAGAGAATTGGTAGAAAAACTGGGCTTCGATTTCCAGAGGAGAGTATTCTCAGAAGTGAAAACCTGTCTAGGAGGGAGAGTCATTAGGTTTCTCAACTTCTAACTTTTTATTTTCTTTGGTACAATGTAAAGAGAAAGAATAATACAGAAGGAGCCATGGAAATTCTTCTTAGAAACTAGATATGGAGGAAATATGCACCACTAGACTTAGAGTGGTCAAGAATAAGAATTCAAATGCCTCTGGTTTAAGAGGCATTTCTTGGTATGACTGTCACTTTACACACATATGATATTTTTTCTTTTTCTTAAAATTGTGGTAAAATGTATGATATAAAAGTTGGCATCTTATCCATTTTTACGTGCACAGATCAGTCACATTAGGTACATTTATAGAGTTGTGCAACCTTATCACTATCCATCTCCAGAACTCTTTCTTTTTGCAAAACTAAAATTTTAGACCCATTAAACAGTAGTTTGGTCTTGTCTTCCCAACATCCGGCAGCCACTGTGCTACTTTCTGCCTTTATGAACTTGACTATTCTCGGATATCTTATATAAATGGAATAAGAGTATTTGTAATTTTGTACCTGGCTTATTTTATTTAGTGTAATATCTACAGGTTGCAGGTGTCAGAATTTCTTTACTTTTAAAGACTGAATAATATTCCATTCTGTTTATATACTGCACTTTGCTTATTCAGTCATCATCAATTATACTTGCTTTCTTTTACATCTTGGCTATTGTGAATTATGCTACTTTGAATAAGGTTACATTAATATCTCTTCAAAGCCCTGTTTTTAATTATTCTGGATATGTACCCAGGAGTAAAATTGCTGAATCACATATTAATTCTATCTTTGATTTTGGGGGACCCACCCTATTGCTTTCCAAAGTGGCTGCACCACTTCATGCTCTCATTAACAGGGCACAAAGCTTCCAGTTTCTCTGTCTTCACTAATCTACATTTCCAGATCCTATTGTTCAAACAATATTTCATGAAATTTTTTTAAAGGACCTAATCACTACTAGTAAGTACATCCACAGCTCCTTTGTAAAACTTAGAGAGAAAAGAAGTTGTGCAGAAAATTTTGTATCATCAAAAGTCATACTATGATGATGAAAAGGGTAGACTCCACTTTATTTTGCAGGTCTCCTTGTTTTTATGTATTTATATACCTCTAAGGCTTTTGAAAACAAAAAAATTTCCAAAAGTGATTCACAATTAAGCATACAAACAACCAAAGAAAAATAGAAAAAGAATTCATTCCATTCCATTCCCTACCCTTTTCTTTCAAACGTTGGTGTGAAGTTCCGTCAATATCAAGGAATACATGCTATCCCATCAATATCAAGGAACACTGCTATTTGAATGTTTCAGAACACAGAAAAGTCCCAAATATCCTAAATACATTGCTTAAAGATACTAGAAACCTAAACAAGAACTAGATGTAGATACTAGAGTAAAAAGCAATGAAAATAATGTATTAGCAAAATAAAATAATATATTTAAAGTAATAATTTACTGTTCAATTATTTGAAGAAGTCTAGTCTATAAATGAAGTATATTGTACCAATGGAAGGAAAAATATCACCCTGAAATACAAACTGAAAGAACAAAACCAGACTGAAAGACATAATAAAATTTCAAGTCAACACAAATTATAAATATTTGGAAACTGGGCTAATGATATCAATCAGAAACATTTTTTTCTTTTCTTTTTTTTGAATTTGTGAACTTTAAAAAATAGACAATTATGATGATGTTTTGATCCACCCATACGTTGCAGAAATGTTCAGTCAAGCCAATTAATGAATTTATCATCTACTCATCTTTTTTTTTTTTTTTGTCAATGGACCTTTATTTGATTTATTTATATGCAGTGCCGAGAATCGAACCCTAGCACTAGGAAAATGCTCTACCACTGAGCCACCACCCTAGTCCCTGGTCAATTTATTTTTGTGGTAAATTATTTAAGAAATTTTGCCATGTGCACTATTGCTAATTGTCATCACCATGCGTGCAAGAGATCACTAAAAGTTATCCTTCCAGTCTAACTAAAATGAGTGCCCTTTGTTCATTATCTCACTGTTCCCCACCCAGTCTCCACTGCTCATAATCTAGTGCCACTTTTCAATCTATTTTTGACATTGACTTTTAAAAATTCCACATATAAGTGCCATCATAAAGTATTTGTTTTTCAGTGTCTGGCTTATTTTATTCAACATAATGTTTCCAGTTTTATCCCTGTTCTCAAAAATGACAGGATTTTTCCATTTTTAAGTTGTAGAGTATTCCAACCTGTAGTATATTTTCTTTATCAATTAATCCACTGTTGGACACTTAGATCACTCCATATCTTGGCTACTGTGAAGAATTCTACACTGAACATAGGACTGCAGATGTCCCTTTGATTTTATTTCCTTTTGATGTATATAGACATATATGTCATATATATAATATATATGTATATTATATATATAATATATGCACATACATGTATACCCTATACGTACACATGTAGGGTACATATTTGAAAATTTTATTTTTTGATCTTTGAGAAATGTCCAAATAATTTTCCAAAATGACTGCATTATTTTTTTTACTCCCATAAAGTGTATGAGATGTCTTTTTCTTCACATTCTCAGCAACATTTGAACTTTTTCATAATTGCATTTCAAACAAGTATAAGGTGATATATTATTGTGGTTTTAATTCATATTTTCCTAATAATTAGTGATATTGAACATGTTTTCATATTCCTGTTAATCATGTTTGTCTATTTTTCTAAGAAATATCTGTTTAGATCCTTTGCTTATTTTTAAATTGGTTATTTACTTTCTTGCTACAGAATTCCACATTTCCAAATATTTTACATATTAGCCCTAATCAGATGTGAATTATTTATATATTCACATATAATAAAGCTTCCCCTAGAGTCTATAAAACCAGTAAAGATATCATTATAAATATCAGAACATCTAAGTATTTATTCACATTTATGTGTAAGAATAGGGCCACACCCTTTACTTCCATTACTTCATTTAATCCTTATACTCATTCCAGAAGCTAGGTCCTCTCATAGGTCTCAGTTTTACAGATAAGGAAAGCTATATTAAGAGAGATTTAAAAAAGCATGCCAGAATCCCAGAGGTAGTTCTAGTATTGCTCCAAATAGGAGCCACCTCCTCAGAATTAAGCCATCTAGAAAAGACATTTAATATGTTATCAGTTTTAATACTGTACTGCTAACTCTTACAGAGAAAATTGTCAATGGATTTTGTAGCCAGTTTTCCACTGGCACTTGAAATATAAAAGCCTGAGATGATTGTCCCTGTAAAATTGAGTTCCTCTTACTCTTTGATACCATCTGTGATCATATCAGCAGGTGTTAATTGTTCTTTTGATAATACCCAAACTAATCCTATTAAGGCTAACAGTGGGAGTGTGGCCTACTGCATCTTAGTACCAAGGTCCAAAACATGAAAGGGGATCTTATATCCATTTACACCTCCAGATAATATACTTTTTAACTGCAATGAAGTGGTCAATTCCCTAAAGATATTCTAAGCATCTGCCTGTAGTGTTAAATGAGTTCCTCTATCAGACTGATTAGGATAGACAAATTAATTGGAAAGGAAATTTATTGTACAATGTTGTGTACAATTTATAGGATTTAAAAAAAACTTGTAAGATAAAGGAGACTTTTCCAATGTAGGAAGATGGAATTTCTGTTGGTAAAAATGGAACAAACCAATAAAAAAATAGAATGGTTAATGGTTAATCATTTAATGATCTATATGTAGGTCATTGTAAACATTTATAAGCCATAAACAGTAAAATATTTTTCTCTATATTTTCTTGGAAGCCAAAATAAAATCCAAAGAGTAAGATTTTGTAGATTTTTTTTTCCTTTTAAGAGGGCAAGCCCGCCTAGATGCCCTTCAATAGATGAATGGATAAAAAAATGTGGCATTTATACACAATGGAGTATTACTCTGCATTAAAAAATGACAAAATCATAGAATTTACAGGGAAATGGATGGCATTAGAGCAGATTATGCTAAGTGAAGCTAGCCAATCCCTAAAAAACAAATGCCAAATGTCTTCTTTGATATAAGGAGAGTAACTAAGAACAGAGTAGGGTCGAAGAGCATGAGAAGAAGATTAACATTAAACAGGGATGAGAGGTGGGAGGGAAAGGGAGAGAGAAGGGAAATTGCATGGAAATGGAAGGAGACCCTCAGAGTTATACAAAAGTACATACAAGAGGAAGTGAGGGGAAAGGGAAAAATAATACAAGGGGGACAAATGAATGTCAGTAGAGGGGGCAGAGAGAGAAGAGGGGAGGGGAGGGGAGGGGAGGGGGGATAGTAGAGGATAGGAAAGGCAGCAGAACACAACAGACACTAGTATGGCAATATGTAAATCAATGGATGTGTAACTGATGTGATTCTGCAATCTGTATTTGGGGTAAAAATGGGAGCTTGAATCAAAGTGTGAAATATGATATATCAAGAATTATGTAATGTTTTGAACAGCCAACAATAAAAAATTTAAAAAAAAAAGAAAAATCAAACAGGTAAAATGAGTGATATCTCCTTGCCTGTTCAGAAAAAATACATAATACAGCATAATTTTATGCATATTTTATTTTCAAAAATTGGGATTTTTTACAATAAACTTTTGGGAAAATAAAAAAACAAACAAACAAAAAAAAGAGGGCAAAATACTATTTTGCTTTTTTTAGAAAGGTAAAAGGAAAGTTAAGAAATCAAATGCGGAATTTGGCAATTTAATTTGAAAAGCAAAGTGATGATTTTACAGTCTTTATGCAATTAAATATAATATATACCTATGTATATGAATGAATGCTTATATGAACAGAGTGTATGACTACACTATACAGCATATATTGCCTGTATTCATCCTTGATGGTTAGAAAAAAAAAGTATTTTCCAAATAAATGGTAAATTACATTTATTAAAAATGCATTGTTAAACTAACATTGGAGCCTAGTGTTTTGACCAGAGAGCTAATCATTGGTTTTGCACATCCCTTTTCTTGTTTGCTAAGAAGCCCTGATAGTTAAAGTATTGAACTGAGAATTGAAGTGTGAAAACTAACATTAGTTGATGTGTATATTTTGTCCTTAAGGTTTTGAAAGGAACTTTCATATCTACAATAGTGTGAGATCCCACATGGGATCTCATGTCCACATGTCCCAATAAAATGGAAATTAAAGGTAGAGAAGTAAACTAGCATAAAATTTACCAACATTGTTAGGCTAAACTTTTTTTTTTTTTTAACTTCTACTTAAGTTACAGAGGCCGCAGCTGATTGCATAAGGATGTTGCCTGGGTTAAAATCTAGGAAAGAAATCCAAATGCTCCCAAATAAACTAAAACACTACATTACCTAGAAAGAAGGAACATTGGGAATGTTTTAGCATAAATGTAAACAGATATTTTTCCCCTCTCCCAAATGTATTATAAGACACAATTAAGTAAAATTTTATACTATAGTTTTTTTTTAAATCTACTTTTATCTTATAATTAAATTCACAGTTTTGTTCTGATGCATTCTGAGACAAGGAACATGTATATTTACACAGGCACTCACACACACATTGCCCGTGTTCATAGAACACACTGAAAACAACTCCAGATGAGCATCTATACTTATCCCACACATTCTCTGCTCTTCTCCACTTCAATTTCATCTACAAACTAAGAATAATGACACATACATACATTTGTGCTATTTTTAACACTGACTTGTACATAGGTTAGGATGATAATTTTACTTTCTACAAAAACTATATTTTAACCTTACATAAAAATATGGTATTATTTTCACTGTACTGTCTTGTAAACGGAGGTAATCAATTTATTTAACTCCAGTGAATATTTCTCTCAGTGAATAGTTGATAATAGCCTGCTTCTTATCTAAGTTTTACTATAAGCTAAAGGAAAATCTTATATTAAACGTAAATGACTCTCATAAGTAAGTAGATTTGTTTGGAAAACCATCATTGAGTTCCATACTTTTGATTTTCTATGGTATTTTCAAAATATTCAATATCAGCATTTTGCTTGATTCATCCATACAAAAATGAAGAATACTTTCCAGTTTTAAGGGAACTGTAAGACCCATAAAGTGAAGGAGACTAGCTTATAAATGTCATTTACTATATTGGAAGTATAATATATACATTAAGGGGTATAGGAATGTAGATGAGCAGCAGAACAGCTCTAAAAGAAGCTGGTTGAATAGCTTCTGAAGAGCACAGTCAAATGCATATAGGATCACCATATTAGAAAAGCTGAAGACTTTGCTCAAATATGTAGTTCAACCTAGATTCCAGAGCCCTGGGCAACTGTGCATGATAGATCTAACTAGATATTGAGGTGAGGACTCTAGCTCATAATAAAGCAAGCTCAAATGCACATGTGGTTCAGTGTGAGTTTATGGTTATTTAGATAGTGCCTGTAATTTTTCAGTTGTTATGATGAAAACAATGCTGTATGTGAAATTAAAGTGCAATTGAGAAATTAAAACATATAAACATTGTACATGTACAAATATATGACTTTATAAATTATAAAGTATTGAAGCACATTTTGAATCAGTGGACAACTTCTTTTTACTTCACTTGGATCTAATGTGAGCTCTTTTCACAGATAAAATTCCTAAAGAAATTCAAGAAGCCAGAAAGCATCTAACTTAGGCCTCATTGTGCGATAATCCTGTGTAGCTGGTGGTAACTACAGCCTTGGCTCTGGGAAGAAGACAACAAGGAAGGGAAACAGAGTGTAATTATCTGATTGGATAGAAAGAATATGACACAATGCAAATTTGGGGACTACTTGTATTTGTTTAATGAGAGTGGATCATCATTTTTAAACATTAGTTTTTGACAGTCTTTTAATACATACTAAATTATCACAATTTAGTGCATATAAGAATTTTATGGTGCAAAATAGATGCTCAAAAATATAATATGAGGGCTGGGGTTGTGGCTCAGTGGTAGAATGCTCACCTAGCATGTGTGAGGTGCTGGGTTCAAGCCTCAGCACCACATAAAGATAAATAAAGTTATTGTGTCCATCTACAACTATTTTTTTAATTTATAAAAACATAATATGAATATTTTCCCAAACAAGTGAATATGACTGGCTTTCCCCAACTCCAGTGCCTCCACACAATGATCACTGTGATACCAGCAGAATCTCTAAACTGAAGAGATAATGTCTCTTTACTCTCTCCCTCCCTATGCAGATAACTTGAAACTCCCCTCCAGGAAATGTTCAAGCTACAATATGTTTGGTCTAATATGAATGTCCTTTATTTTGTTATTATTGGATTTTGTTGACGAGGATAATATGATAGCTCTGTGTGGGTATAATTTTATGCAATTTTAAGAATATTGACTCTGCCTTGTTCATTGTAATAACAGGTGTGCGCTTACTAACTCCCCTTAACATTCTCTTTACCTAAACCTTTAGCAATTTTCCTTCCTCTTTTAAGAAGAAAGAAAAAGAACATTCAGGATTTTTTTTTCCTAATTGTAGATGGACAAAATGCCTTTATTTTGTTTATTTATTTTTACGTAGTTCTGAGGATTGAACTCAATGACTCACACATGATAGGCAAGCATTCTACCACTGAACCACAACCCCAGCCCCAGGATTCAGTTTCTTTTACATAAAGATTTATATAGCTCTTATTCTTTAAGGATCTCTTTTATGTTTTTTCATCAACTACTTGTTTTATATTTGTTTCTCACAAAACTAGCATCATAAAGGCATTTAGCGAGGGCTTAAATTACTCTGAATCTACATAGCATGAAGATTTGTTAATGTCATAATGTGTTTTTATAAATTATGATTTTAAATAGCCATGCTCTATTTCAGCATAATAATATAATCTAATTTATTCATTCAATCATTTAAGGTCAGATTTTATGTAAATTTCCTTCTGGAATATAATGAAATAACAAAGATTCTTTGGCATAAATTTCATTGCATATAGCTAATCATGAATTTAAAAGAAAGAGCTATATCCAAAGGCTTTCACATTTTGATAGCATTGATTATTCTTGACAAATATCTCTCCTAGCATGGCTTTACTAGTGCTAATATAAGTGCACATCATCAATATCATACTTTCACTAACATTGGGTATTAAACTTACAATTATCAATGTGATAATCTAAATATCTATTTTTTAAATTGTAAATTTTATCTACTACTATAAGTTTATAACTTTCTGTTTTATGTACTTTGGGGGGGTGGTACTGGAGAGGGTCACTTAACCACTGAACCACATCCCCAGCCCTTTTTTGTATTTTATTTAGAGACAGGGTCTTGCTAAGTTGCTTAGCATCTCACTAAGTTGCCGAGGCTGGCTTTGAACTCGTGATCTTCCTGCCTCAGCCTCCCAAGCCACTGGGAGTACAGATGTGTGCCACCATGCCTGACTTTATGTATTCTTTTATAAACTAGCATTGTTACTTAGGGATATCATAAATGTCTTCCTAATTTTCTTTAATTTTGAGGCACTGAATAACAAGATGGAGAAAAGGAGATACTTTAAAAGGGAGATAGGTATATTCTTTCCAATTCCATTGTGTATAAATTTGGACACATTGCAGGTATTCTGCAAATCATTGTTGATTTTCTAGCTAACTATAAAAACTTTGTGACACCTTCGTCAAGTGATAATTAATAAGTCAGTAGCAGGTCCAAACCTAATATAATCAAATGTCAATCAAAGAGCAAGCAATAAACACCTGATTAATCTAAATGCAATAGATAGCACATATGCCTAAATATTTTTAAAAGATATTATTATATATATAGCACAAGTAAACATATAGAATTACGTTATTATATTAAAAGTGTAACAAGTTTCCATGTTAGCAACCATTTAGTTTTTTCTTTTTTTTTTCTTTCTTTTGAGAAGAGAAGTGGTCATTTGTGTACACTGCATGAAAAGAAAGGAGTCTATACTGAAGCAGTAAGTGATTACTGGATGACAAATTATATGGACCATTTTAAGGAAGGCAACACATTATGTGTTTTCCTAGTATAATGCAAGGCCAGTGCATGACATTGATACAAAAGAGATATTAACTAATGGGATGTCAAAAGACATCATACTCAATTGTGAGGAGGGCAATCTGTTGGAAGGCAAGAGTGGAAGCCTGGAATGCTTTAGAGATGGCAGCCAGAGTCCACAGGAAGGAGCACCTGCTGGCAGTAGGTTGGTAGCACTAGAAGAGAAGGACATACTTTGGTGCTAATCAACTACATGGATTGAATGCAGTTGATAAAGGGGGAAACTTGCTAAATTTGGGGTTTAAACACTGGATGATACCATTTCTGGAGACAAGGAAGGCTAGAGTAGCAGAAAATTGTTAGTAGTAGATTCAGATTGTCATTTTTTTTTCCTAAAAAGGAGGAAGAACAAGAAAAGTAGAGGGGAGGGGAGGCTATTGAGTTATTTTGAGTGAATATTCAGACACTTAAATTTTTTTCCCCCAATAACTATATCAGGTCCTGGAACCTGAAAAGGAAACAGGGTCTTTGTAGATGTGATCAAGAATCTTGTGATGGTAGGTCATTCTGGATTACCCAGGTGGAAAAACCATAAATGTGATCACATGCATCTGCCTAAGAGGGGATGGGGTGGAAGATCATAGACACACAGAAAGGGGGTGATGTGTAGATGGAACATAGAAAGATTTGAGGATGCTCACCTTGGAGAATGGAATCACAAGACCACAAGAGGGGAATGTGAGCTGTGATCTGAAGCTGGAAGAGGCAAAGAACAGATTCTCTCCTAGAGCCTTCTGAGAGAGTAAGGCCTTTCTGACCCCAGGATTTTGGCCCCAGGATACCAATTTTAGACTTCCAACCTTAAGATTTGTGAGACAATTTCTGTTTGCTAGGTTTGGGGGTTTTATTGTTGTTGTTGGTTGGTTATTTGTTGTTTTTTATTAAGCCATTGAGTTTGTGGTAATTTCTTACAGCATTCACAGAAATCTAAATCAGATTTTGATACCTCAGTATCGATCCTACAAGTGTGGAAGTACCTTTAAGATTGAGCAAAGTGCAGAAAGTGGAATGATATTGGGGTACATGACTCTCAGCGGCCCCCAAAAGGTCTCAGATTGCCTTTAACAGACTGTTAGTAAAATTATGGATGCTCAACAATACATGGTAAAGGCTCAGAAGGAAAGAAGGGCTATAGGAAATTGGAGGGGAGCTGATCCTTTATGGAGGCAAACGCCCAGCAGAATTGCACCCTACAACTCCACGAAAAGTCATCTTGTAAGAGGTGAACTTGGATACTTAGCTGAGGAGATTTCCAAAAGAGGTGTTCCAGGAGTCGTCTGATTTGTTCTTATTGTTAATAGTTAAATGGGAAAAAAAATTGAGGAAATAACTGTTAAGCCAAAATGAAGAAAGATTTGGCAACTTAGAAAATTTACTGCCCATCTGGATTACAAAATGTGCAAAAACTAAAGGATAGTGGGATCTGAATCAAAACTCAAAAGTGTAGCTGGATAAACACTGGATGGTGACTGAACAGGTCAGAAAATTCTTTCACAGAGAGGACTCATGGAAGATTTTTTTGTATGGATGGGTATTCAACTGTCTTAGCACAAAACAAAAAATATTGGGATGACTCAGAAGTGATATATAAGAACTCTTATCTAACAGTGTGAATCCCAGTAACATACACAGGAGACCCCCAAGGAGTAAAGAAGCCTCATAGCCAAGAAACACTAACAGTCTGGCCTGATAGAGACAAAACTGAGAGAAATAGAGCAAATCTAACCCAAAGTGAAGAACTTTGGTTTCAGAGAGCAGAGCCGTGGAGGAAGAAACCAGTGGTGCATGGAGGCTTGAGCCACAGAGGATTATTCTTAGGCCTTGACATCTAATGAAGAATGTCAGTTTGGATTTAGAAATTGCTTGGGGGCTGGTGACTTCCATCTCACCACTTTCAATTGGAAATATATATAACTCTTTGCCTGTACCTCTCTCCATTATAGTTCAAAGGCAGAAAACTTGTGTCCTGGTTTCACAGACCCAGAGATGAGATAAATTTTGGCACAGGATGGCTCATTCTCAAATTCCTACTCACACCTAAGATAGACTATGGATAATGAGATCTTGAACTGTTGAACTTTCAACATGAAGATAAGATTTTAGACTTGAGTCAATGTTGCCATCAGTTGATATTATTGGGAAGGATGAACATATTTTGTTTGTGGGACAGATTTAAATCTTTGTGGTGAATAGGTGAATTCATATGGTGAATAGTGGCAGGTTGAATGATGCCCTCTTTCTAAAGAGGTTCACATCCTAATCCACACTATCTGAGAATTTTACCTTTTAGAGCAAGAAGTGACTTTACGGTTGTGATTCAGTAAGAGATTTTTTTTTTCTTTTTAAATTTATTTTTTTCACAAATGGAGCACAATTTTTGTTTCTCTAGTTGTACATAATGTAGAATCACACTATTCATGCAATCATACCAATAAATAGGATAAAAAAATGTCCATCTCCTTGCACCATCTTTTTCTACACACACATTCCCTGCCCTTCCCTCTGTCCTCTCTGTGCATTCCAAAGTTTGACCATTCTTCCCTTGCCATGCTCCTCCCCTGCCCCATTATGGATTAGCATCCACTTATCAGAGAAAGCATTTGGCCTTTGGTTTTTTGGGCTTGGTTTACTTTACTCAGCATGATATTCTCCAGTTCTATCCGTTTACCTGTAAATGCTATAATTTCATTCTTCTTTAAGGCTGAGTAATATTCCATTGTATATGTATATCACAGTCTCTTTATCCATTCATCTATTGAAGGGCATCTAGATTGGTTCCATAGTTTTATAGCTATTGTGAATGGAGCTGCTATCAACATTGAGGTGGCTGCCTCACTGTAGTATGCTGATTTTAAGTCTTTTGGGTATATACCGAGGAGTAAGATAGCTGGGTCAAATGATGTTTCCATTCCAAGTTTTCTAGGGAATCCATACTGCTTTGCAAAGTGGTTTTACCATTTTTCAATCCCACCAGCAATGAATCAGTATACCTTCCCCCACCCACGTCTTCACCAAAACTTATTGTTGTTTGAATTCTTGATAATTGCCATTCTGACTGAAGTGAGATGAAATCTTAGAATAGTTTCGATTCGCATTTCTCTAATTGATAGAGGTGTTGAACATTTTTTCATATATTTGTTGATCAATTGTATATCTTATCCTCTGAAGTGTCTGCTCATGTCTTTTGCCCATGTATTTATTGGGTTATTTTGGTTTTTTTTTTTTTGGTGTTTAGTTTTTTGAATTCTTTATATATCCAGAAGATTAGTGCTCTATCTGAGGTGTGTGGTAAAGATTTTCTCCCATTCTGTTGGCTCTCTCTTCACATTATTGATTATTTTCTTTGCTGCAAAGAAGCTTTTTATTTTGAATCCATCGCATTTATTGATTCTTGATTTTATTTCTTGTACTTTAGGAGTCTTGTCAAGAAAGTCAGGTCCTAAGCTGACATAATGAAATTTAGGCCTGCTTTTTCTTCTATTAAATACAGAGTCTCTGGTCTAATTCTTAGATACTTGATCCACATTGAGTTTTTCCTATGGTGAGAGATAGAGGTTTAATTTCATTTTACTGAATATGGATTTCCAGTATTCCTAGCACCATTTGATTATCTTTTCTCCAGTGTTATATTTTGGGCACCTTTGTCTAGTATGAGGTCACTGTATTTATGTGGTTTTGTCTCTATGACCTCTATTCTGTATGATTGGCACACATGTCTATTTTGGTGCCAATACCATGCCATTTTTGTTACTATAGCTCTGTAGTATAGCTTAAGGTCTGGTATTGCGATGCTACCTGCTTCACTCTTCTTGCTAAAGATTTCTTTGGTTATTATGGGTCTCTTATTTTTTTTCAAATGAATTTAATGATTGCTTTTTCTACTTCTATGACGAATGTCATTGGGATTTTGGCAGGAATTGCATTAAATCTGTAAAACGCTTTTGTTAGTATGGCCATTTTGAAAATATTAATTCTGCCTATCCAAGAATAAGGAAGATCTTTTCATCTTTTAAGGTCTTCTTCAATTTCTATCTTTAGTGTTCTGTAGTTTTCAATATAGAGTTCTTTCATCTCTTTTTTTCAGGTTGATTCCCAAGTATATTTTTTGAGGCTACTGTAAATAGAGTAGTTTTCCTAATTTCTCTTTGAGAGTTATCACTGATCTAAAGAAAGGCATTTGATTTATGGATGTTGATTTTATATCCTGATACTTTGCTGAATTTATTTAGTGAGATGGAGATTTTATCTTGGATTATGCAGTGGGACCTAAATGTCATCACAAGTATTCTCATTAAACAGAGGCAAAAAGTAATGTGAGATAGAAGAGAAGAAAGTGATGTGAACATGGAGGCAGATAGTAAAATAGCCATTCTACAAGGAATAAAAATCAGATTGTCTCATGAAGCTTCTAGAGGGAAGGATCCCTGCCAATATCTTCATTTCAGCCCAGTGACATTTATTTTAAATTTCTCACCTCCAGAATTATGAGAGAATAGGTGTATGTTGTTTCAGCTACTCACTTTTTGATAATTTGTTATAGCAACCGCAAGAAACAAACACACAATGAAGGAAACAAATAAATTCCTTAATTAACTTTATAGTCAACTAAAATATCTGACCTGACGTGTACCTTGTTTGGGTATGAGATTTTGACAGAATTCTTGAACACAGGTATTTGAAGCCAACTGCCTAATGTACACCAACCAGTTACTCCAGTGTATGGCAGAGTACACAGTTTAGTCTAGGTAGTAGAATTTTAGGTTTTCATGTCTTAAAACTGGTGAAGTTACATAAAGATCTGTCTGATGGGCAATGATAAGGTTCTCACACTTCTTATGAGATAGGAAGAGGGGAGTGTTGGGGATAGAATAGACATATATTCTGCACTTCAAATCAACAAAAATCAAGTTACATCATGGATGTTGTTAGCAAATGTGGTTATGTGTTCTGTTCTGATTAAAGGAAGACATCTGGAAACTTCAAGTTCATGCCTCATTATCATCTGTAGTGAATTGTCAATGTTTTGTACATTTTTGAAATAGCCCATAATATTTGATTCTTGTGCATTTTTTTTACTCTAGCTATTTGGTTAGCCTAAGTCTTCCATTCATTTTAAGTGTTTTTACTGGAAATCCTTTACTTTTTCAAGATAAAGTAATTGAAATTTTTCTTAACCACTGTGATATCCTATCTGTAGTTTCATAGGGTGAGTATATAATCACATTGCATGTGATAATCTTATAAAATTAAATGCATATGTTTTAAGACTTTTCACACATTTTTGAGTGCTTGTTGTATGCCAGGCGCTTATATAGTAACTACAGAAAGATCCCTAAGAATTCCTTGCCTTCCTCAAGTTGACTCTGCACTGGTGGCAAACCATCAATAAAAAAAAGAAAAAGTAAACAAATAGCCAGGCATGGTGGTGCAAGTCTAACCCCAGCAGTTTAAGACAATGAGGCAGGAAGATTATAAATTCAAAGCCAGCCTCAGCAATTTAGTGAAGCCCTAAGCAACTTAGAGAGACCCCATCTCATAATAAAAAAATAAAAAGAGCTGGGGATGTTGCTCAGTGGTTAAGCATCCCTGTGTGGTTCAAAATCTACTACCCCCCCCCACCCCCAAAAAAATAAACAAATAATGATAGCTGGTTATAAGGAAAGGGGAAATAGTGTCAAGTAAAAGGATCATTGATAAATTAACATTTGAACATTTTTTTTTTTACATCTTTGTTACCCTTTATACATCATAATTCCAATCAGGGTTTTGGTGGAAAACATCTGGGATATCTCACATGGTGATCATTCCTGATTTTACTTGCCACACTAAAGTAAAGTGCAACATTTATCATTTATTTCTAAAACACCAATATAAACTTGGTCATATAGTGATTCCTCCTCCCAAGGAAATCTTTGTTTTCTATATAAAGGGAAGGGAATACACTTAATCAGGGGAACTTTGTTCAATGAGATATGCCCAGTTCACCATAGTAGCCAAAGTGATACACTTAAGCCTGGCACACTTATCCACTGGCAGAGGAAAAAGTCTCAAAACCTTGGTTAAATCATCAGTTAAGTCATTTGGCTAACAGGCTAGACCCAAATTCCAGTAAACACAACCTTGGACTCCATGCAGAAGGCTTGAGAACTTCTGCTCCTGCTGGGATAGCTGCAGGTCATTACTACATAAAACTGCCTCTGTTGCTGTATATTTCAAATTAGTATCCTTTCTTCTCTCCCCTCCATCCCTTTCCAGACTACTGGTGCCCTTCCCACTGTGCATAAAATTAAGCATTAGACGGCTGTTTAGTAATCATGATGTGGTTTGTTTGTTTATTTTTGGAAGTGTATATGGGGTGTTTTTACAATTATCTTTATTCCCTGTAATTAATTTCCAAAGCATTAAATGTAAATTAGCCCTCTGCATGAAGTGTCAAGGCTTCCACCTAGGCAAGGAGAGAAAGAGGTTCAACTTTCTAAACTAGGAGAGAATTCTCTTTCATTCTGGTAACTCATTGCAGAGGGAAGGGCTAATGTTTTAAAAGAGAAAAGAAAAATTTTAGTAGGCTTAATCTTTTTCAGACTTTCACGTCTTTCCAAGAGCATAGTTGCTTTCTGTAGCTTGTGGTTTGTCCTTGGAGGACCAGAACCGGATGTTGTCATATGAAGTAAGCTAAGATCTAAATTTCCAATAGGTCAGAAAGTCCTGGCTTGATAACCATTAACCCCAGAGGCTGGTTTGTTCAGGACTGAGCATGGAGCAATTCCAAATGCACAATGAGCTCTCTCGTGCCCGAATTTGTTTAGAATTCCATTGCTATTTCCAGGCAGATTTGAAAATTTTTCTCCAGAAAACAACACAGTAAAATGTAACTGGAAAAGCAATGTGAAAATTTTAATAATCGTTTCCCTTTCCTTTAAAATGGGCTGATCCAAATGACACAAAGTGAATAATATATCGTGCCATGTTACACTCGAAAGTCTCTATGGTTGCCCTTTCAGTTTCTCCATTATGATTTAGGATTCTTAAATGTGACTGTCCACAAGAAGTGTCTATATTAGCTAATTTCTCTCCATTCTTTCTCACCACAGTGTCCCCTAAATGAAATTAAAAATGTATATCTAGAAGAGGAGTTAGTCTAAGATAAAGTAAATATTTAAATCCCACATCTTATATCCCATCCCATGACTGATGTGACTATGTTCTGGTGGTTAACTACAATATCATTCTTACATCCATGGGGCCAGTGTCACAATCAAAGGTTGCACTTGTTTCAGATAAATTTCAACATGTACTCTTGGTGCTCTGGAACATTGCACAAGTTAATTGTGGAGTTGTGAAAAAAACATGTGGAACAACTGAAGTCAATTGTCTACCTTCTTCTTTTCTCTTATGTTGATAAAAACAAGTTTCAGTTGTCTAAATCACACCTGGTACTGAGATGAAACTAGCACTACAAAGCAAAATGTGATCTCCTCTTTGCTTTCACACATGTGTCTATAAAATTGTGATATATCAAGAAAGTAAACAGACAATGGCCAGTCAACTATAGGATAAAGATACAATCTCTCTAGGTTTGGAATATGAGCAAGTTAAGGACTTGACTGAAGTCACAGACCTTTGCTGGCCACGTGACTTCAGGAAGATAACGTAACTTCTATGAACCTTGGTTTGTTCATTTACTGGCAAAAGAACAATGTTAGATGTCTACCTCCTAAGGTGATTGATGGTGAGGATGGATTACAAAATATTCACTGTTTGGTTTGTATTAAGAACTCAAGTTGGGCATGGAATACACCTGTAATTCCAATGGTTTGGGAGGTTCCCAAATTCAAAGCCAGCCTCAACAACTTAGGGAGGCCCTAAGCAACTTAGCAAAACTCTGTCTCAAAATAAAAAATAAAAAATGACTGGGCATGTGGCTCAGTGATTAAACTCCCCTGGGATAAATTCCTAATACAGGAAATAAAAGAAAAAAGCAAAAGAACTCAACAAAGATTAATCATTAGTGTATTAATTTTGATATTACAACAAACTTCAACAACTCTGAAATACATTAAGTCTCATGTCATCTTAGAAAACATTCAGAACAGAAGGGGGAAAAAATGTCTTCAAAGCCCACATTGGCAATAAAAATAGTGTGGATAGGAACTCACAGTGACTCAGAGACTCATGGTGACCAGGGCCTTGTATAGAGTGCCTATGGAATTTAAAAGCTTAAAAACACTCTGCTTTAGCTTCCACATGGGAGAGAAAGCATTCAAACCTTGATTTTCTGAATCTGGCTTATTTCATTTAGCATGATTTTTTCCATTTCCATTCATTTACTGGCAACTAACATTATTTCATTTTTCTTTATGGTTGAGTAAAACACCATTGTGTGTGTGTGTGTGTGTGTGTGTGTCTGTATACCACATTTTCTTGATCCAAGAGGAAAGAGATGAAGGCAGTGGGGGAGGAGATCTCATGTCATAAAGATACAGAGAAGATCAGTGGAGTAGAAGTAAGAGAAGAAAGAGAAGGAAGGAAGGGACAGAGAACTAAATATGGAACAAATGTAACAGAATCTCATTATGTATAAATGAACAGGAAATATCTCCTTTATATATTTGTAAAAAGGATCAATCAAACATAACTAAACACAGGTGCTAAAGGAGGATCAGTAGTTTAGATGACAGAGAAAATGAGGAGGGAGGAGGGAAGAAGGGAGGCACTGAATGGGAATTAGAATCACATTCCTTGATGTACAATTATGTCAAAAGGAATCCAGGCACTAGGTATAAATATAATGCTCTAAATAAATAAATAAAAAGGACAGTCTCCCTCCTCCTCTGCTTTCTTCTTCTTCTCTTCCTCCTTCTCTCATCCTTCCATTTTCTCTGCACATACTATGTACAAATTAAACAGAATGCACTAAAATGTCACAGAGTGGCCCACAGCAGCTGGTGTGTAGCCCCAGATTTAACTTCAACCCCTCATTAAACAGCATGAAATGAAGACCTAAAAAGGGGATCTTGACCAGATGTGTATAGTTAGTTAGTAGCAAGAATTTATCTCTCTTTGCTCAACAGAGTTATATTTTTCACTATGAGTAATCTTACTTTATTAAAAAAAACAATTTTTATTTTTAATATTTAAGAAAATTACTGCTTCCCATGCTGCATCTTTCTGTAAAGCCCCTACAAGCACACAGAATCATGCTTATGATTTTCAGAGTCAATTCACCTCTAACAGTGATTTAGGCAGCATTCCAAGTAAACCTGAAGGAGGAAGGTGACCTTATCCTAAGATATTGTTCAGTGGATTCCTACTCTCAGCATCTTGAATGCATTTAATGCATGGTTATCACCCTCACAAAAGATCGAAGTTGAAATATTTGTACAATGTGACTCTTTGTGTCTGCTTTAATCATTGAGGTCCTCCTTCTTGCTCGTAATAACTTTGCCACTAGGTGGAAACCTTTAAAAGATGATAGCTGTTTCTTTTTCTGCTGTACCAGATTTAACTCTAACATATGGACAATGTATGAAGTTTAAAAGTTCTATTTCCTCCAAATTAAAAAAAAAGACTATGAAAAGGCTCTGAAACAACTGGAAATTTTTATTCAATTTCAGTTTAGATTATCTTTGGAAACATTTTTCTTTTCTTTTTCTTTTTTTAAGGCATTCAGCACATACATATACTGAATATTTGAACTGAAGTTCAGTCCAAAAGCATTTGGAAAATTCGTTCTTTTGGTTTTGTCAATTTTCCATTTCTTGTATTATGCTTTAATATGATTTTATTTTGTACTCTTTACCTAATAATCTTATATAATAGTTAGCATATTGAAACTGTCCACATCTGCTTGAAAGGTTCATTAAGCACTTAACTAGATCTTTATTTGATTTAGGCCTCGGAGCACTTGGCACTCCATCCCCCATGAAGTTGCCTGTTCATGCTCTGAGCTAGTTTCAACCAGAGAGAAGCCAAAACAAGTACCCTTGGCAGGGGGTATTGGGTCTACTGCCATAATTTTAGCAAAACCCTTGCTTTAATCAATATTAAATGAAAATAACATTTTAAAGCTTTTTTATTTTTATTTTATTTTTTAAAGAACACATGCATTTAAACTCACCCCTCCAAACCTGAATTTACTTGGATTCCTTTCCTAGACCAATCATCAAAATCTCTAGTTTTTTAAACGTGGAAATCATTAAAGCACGACAGTTCCAGAAGGAAGAAATAAACTGGCATAGATTCCAGAGTAATTTCTTGGGGTTATTTAGAACACACTGGAACATTTCTCTGTTATTGAAACAGGCAAACAACTGTGTGCTGAGTTTTTACAACTTCTTCGGGGAGAACTTAGGGTAGCTGATCCTTACTCACATAGCCACACTACTAAAAACGTAATTAAAGCTAACAGTTCATAATGTCTGAGCGGTATCTGGAGGAACAAGGGAGAATAGTTTCCCACAGCTGAGTTCTGCACAGTTAACTGGTGGCATTCAGGAATGTTCCAGCCTGCCTCCCAAGCATCTGGCATTAACTTCCGCTGACAGCAGGCGAACAGATTTGATGGATCAGTATTGAATCTGGAATGGAAATGTTATTTTCCCTAATGTACCCGGATCCCTTTCAGGATGTCTGATAAATCTTTACTTTAGGGATGGGATATATAAACTATCTCCAACCATCCATTAATCTAATACTCCTTCAGGGAGGAATCTGTCATATTAAGTCTATGTGCAAATGTTGATGTAAATAGCCAAAGGAAAGAGAAATGTAAAATGGCTTTGTTATTTAGGACCATGCTACTTTAGAATCATAAGGATTGTTAGAGTTAATTCTGATAGGCTTATTTTATTTTCCTAATGAGAAGAAGGAAATCTAGAAAAGTCAAGTTTTTTCCACAAAGTTTAGATTTGGAAACTGGATCTGACTCTCAATCCAGAGAGCATTCCAATATATCTGAATATGGTCTCACAGTCAGTTCTGGGGTTTAAATACAGGAACATTTTAAATGTTGTTTCTTGTAAAAATCACAGGCCAAAATGGAAAGGTTAAAGAACAGGCTGAAAAATATTGTTATGTAGGCTGTACCAGAGACCAGTTACAGCAGATTAAAATATGTAGTGTGAGGCTTCCACATGAGTGTGTATGCATGTGTGTATATGTGTGTGCATTTCATTCTCAACATGATTCTAAAATGACTATCCTGCAATGTGTACATTTATGGAAATATCACACTGCATTCCATAAATCAGTAAAATTATGTGTTGATAAAAAATCAAATTTAAAAATGCAGGCAGGATGGGGATACTGTGGGTCACATTTTCATCAGATTTATTAGAAAATGAACAAATATCTGTATCCTTCCCTATTCTCTGCTTCATTTAGCCAGTTTCTCACCTTCACGATTTTCCAATCAAAACTTCTTTTCCTGAGAAATTCTCCAAAATCATAAACATATTTTCTCAAATGATAATTCATTGTTTATAGACAATATCTTGATAAAACACTGTAATATCATTAGTGGCATCTAATCATTACATTATTTTAATACTATTATCTAAGTTAATGACTATTTTGTCAAGGAGCATTTTCATTTTTGCAGGAAAAAAGTAATGGAGAAAGAAGTTAACAACAGAAGAATTTAAATGCATCAAAGTTTACAGAAAAATTTGGGGATGAAAGACCTTACTAGATCCCCTAAAATGAGGCCATACTGATAAATATCTAACCCACCTTCCTGTTGATTTTATCCTTTTGTACATCTGTAAACTGAAATTCCTAATGTGATTAGATTTTCAATTCATGCAAGTTAATCGGGAGAGAGGTACCAGTCACTGAATGCTTCATATGCCAAGGACCAAACTTAGATTAGGATCCTCCTTCCTAGGAAGGAGAGGCCATTATTCCCATGTTAAGGATGGAGAAACTGATCAAAGAGGGTGAGTGGCTACATTCAATAATCTACCATAGAAGTAAGGCTCAAAATGATTTCTGCCTTCAGTATATACACTTTATAAAACATGCTTTAAAATGTCTAGAATGGTCAGGATAAAATAAAATAAACAAAACAAAACACTTGCATGGAGCTAGAAAACTGATCTGCTTGACATGCCCACCTTTGGCAGAATGAAACCTATGCTTTCAGAAGGTTTCTATCAAAAGTTTAAATTCTTAATTGGCAGCAAGCTCACAATAGTCAATTAGTACCTTGGATAAAGAGCACTATAATTTCATGCCATATAAAAACTGAAACTTCTGCATGCTATTTTTAGAAGAGAACCTTGATTTTCATCTTTAATACTGTTGACATTAAGTTATTTTTTTGTAATAGAAATTTTCAAGGGAAAATGAATTCACATGAAAAGTTCACATGAAGAGAATGCAGTACTTAACACATACACATATTTTGTTCTTCAAAGTTATGTTTGTTCTATAGGATTTATATAACAAAAATTTATAAAATGATAATGAAAGAATTCATTGAAAAGGAAATACCATGTTCATGTATTAGAAAATAACTGTAATAATACTGACTCTACCAAATTGACATACAGATTTAATGGCAAACAGTTTTGATAGATATCGACAAACTTATTCTAGAATTTATCCAGAAAAGCACACAACCTAGACTAGATCAAATGATTCTGGAGAAGAAGAATAATGTAAGAAGACTCACTGTACCCAATGTTTGATTCTTTGCTGCTACATGTTGGTGGAGGGTTAGATACATGCAACAATGGAATGGTACAGAGAACAGAAGGGAACCCAAACAAGCAGTCTCATGATTTTAGACAGAAGAGCAAAAGTAAATCAACAGAAGAAGAATAGCGTTTTTGTCCCAAAGTACTAGAACAAGTCTCAAATCTTGAGTAAAAAATGACCTCAAAATGGATGACTGTTTCAAAATGTAAAAATATGAACTGTAAAATTTTCAGAAAAATAGGAGAAAATATTTGAGATCTAAGACTAGGCAAATATTCTTAGATTTAACATTCAAAGCATGATGCATAAAAAAGATACAATGGGGCCATTTCAAAATTAAAAAGCTTTTACTATGCAACAAGCTCTACTTAAAGGGTAAACACACAAGGAACTCCCCTCTTGCCCTACACAGAGAAGACGTAAGCTGAAACAGAAGAAAATATTTGAATAGAATTTATCCAACAGAGGGCCAGTATCAAACATACATACAAAATTCTCACTCTACTATAGGAAACAATAAGAAAAAAACATAAAAAATAAGAAAATGATATGAACAGATATGTCCTGGTAATTGAAAATAAAGTACATAAAAATATTCAACATCATTAGCCACCAGAGCAGCATAAATTAAAACTAAAATATTTCATATTAGAAAGTCTAAAATAGAGAATAGACACCAAATGCTGGTGACGACATAGAAAAATGGTACCATTCCTATGTTGCTCGTCAGAATACAAAATGATGTGGCCATTTTGGCAAAACTATAACTCAGAATATACTTTGGAGTATACTTTGATAATTTCTTTAAAAACTAAACATGCAAGTACCATATGATCCAGCATTAGCACTCTTAGATTTTATCCCAGAGAAACGGACGTTTTTTTTGACACAAAATCCTGAAAAGGAATGTTCTTGGCTACATCATTCACAATAGCCCAAACTGGAAATAACACAGATGTATTTTGAATGGTAAATGACTAAATAGACTACTATATCCATTTTATTAGCTACCACTCTACAATAAGAAGGAGTCAACTACCTGACACACAAAATGGTTTAGATTCCCCGTGGGATTATGGTGAGTGGGAAACAAAAAGACAATTCCCAAAGGCCACATACTTCATCATTCCATTCATGCATTATTATTTAAATGATAAACCTACAGAATTGAATAACAGATTAGTGGGTGTCAGAAGTTGGGCATGAGGTGTGGTGACTGGGCAGAGAACTAGGTGTGGCCATAAAGGGACTATTACAGGGATTTTGGATGGTGATGAAACTGTTCTACAGTTTGACTCCACCAATGTAAATATCCTGGACATGACATTTTATTCCAATTTGCCATGGTGAAAACTTGGTAAAGATTACAAAGGGTCTTTCCACGTTACTTCTTACAACTGCATGTGATCGACAATTTCAAAACAAAAAGTTGACTCAAAATGTATTTTTCAATCCAAATATCTTCTCAGTTAAAATTATAAAACTAAACAATGTGAACTAAGGGTTGAAATAACTTTTTTATCCTGCTTATGACTTATATAAGTCTTAAAATATTTTTAGCACATTTGGAATTGAAGGGGCATGATTTTTAGGAAGGTAAAAAATTGAGAACTCAGGAGAAATAGACTCGGCATTGTAACTTTTTATTTTTCTTATATCTTAGCTGAGTGGTGGTACATAACAGACTTCAAATCATTGAGGATGGAATGAGAAATAAACTGGTGGTGGTGATGGTTATGGTGATCATGGTGGTAGTTGTTGGTGGTAATGGTGATGGTTGTGTGATCATGGTACTGGTGGTAATAGTTATGGTGATGGTGATCATGGTGGTGGTCATGGTTGGTGGTGATGATGGTTCTAGTGAGTATGGTGATGTTTGGTGGTGAAGATAATTTTGGTTATCATGGTGGTGGTAGTTGGCAGTAGTGATGGTTTTATGACCATGGTGGTGGTTGTTAGTGGTGATGTTTTTCGTGATTATGGTAGTGGTAATGACATTAAGCTTTGGTATTTGTGGTATAGGCATACTCTTATAAACCAAAGCTTTTCCTGTATATGGAAAGGAGGTGACCAAAAGCTAGAATAAGATTATAATATTCAAGGTGTTTCATTCTTGCAGGTGCCCTTCACTTTGAAATTCACTTCATGATTTTTTCTTAAGTTAGATGTGCTTTGTGGTGGTTGAAGTGCATTTTGTTTTTGTGTTGTTTGTTTTTCTTAGTTATCTTGTAAAACTAATCTCACCTCTGACTATTTATTAACACAGCTTCTGCCTCAATCACTTAGTGGTATTCCACTACACCCTCTTTTCCTAACTCTATTTTAAATATCATGCAGCTATACTGAGGCCTCTTTAAAATACCAACAATTTTTAGAAATTAAAATTTTAAGCCAGCAACAGGAGGTGATTTAACCCTTACACTTAGAGTCTCTGTCTGCATAATAAATTTTCATGTACGTCTATTAACATGCACTCTCAATCTCCATCAAAGAGTCCAATTTCTCCTTGAGGTAAAGAAAACAAAATTATAAACTTGTACAAGCTTGACATGCTCTGATTTAATGTTTAAAGTATAAAACAAACTTTGTGTATTTGGAAATAATATTTTTTTCTTAAGCTAGAACAAGAGTATAATTTTTTTTCTTTCACAAAATCATTACCATAAAATCTTCCAGTAGCAATTCATATATTGTGTTGTATGCTAATTGAGAATTAGCAGCATATCGAAAATAGTGACAGAAATGTTCCCAGAGTTCATGCTAATTACAATGAAATTACACCTAAAGGTAAACTTATCTTTTTTTGCTGTTGTCTGATTTTCACCTACTGTATTGTCCTGATATCTAAGTCAAGAAATAACACATAATGTGTAGTAAATTTGGTTTGCAAATATGCATTTAAGGTGGGAAACCCAGGAAGGTTTGATAAAGGGACCATTCTCTGTCTAAGAGTGTAGATTTTATGTTGCTATTTAGAACAATGTGAAATGTCTACGAGGTGCCCTTGGGCAGGAACTCTTTGTTAACAAGCTATCAAGCTTAACTGGAATAACACATAGGGAATCTTTACTAAACAAACAGAAGCCAGTCAATTCTTGGGAGATGCCTGTATGTATCAGCATGGTACAGCGGTACAGCCACAGTCATCTTTTTTTTTAATATTTTCATTAGTTGTTGATGAATCTTTATTTATTCATTTATTTACATGTGGTGCTGAGACTGGAACCCAGTGCCTCACACATGCTAGGCAAGCACTCTACCACTAAGCCACCACCTCAGCCCCACAGTCATCTTTAAACACTAATCCCTAAGCTGTTGCTAGTTGTACTCTGATTGTTGTGAGTCAATTCAAATTTTATAAAACATCCACTTTCTTCATAGTCTAAATCCCATTTTCTTATATCTGTTCAGATATTTTTATGCAAAAACTACTCTACCTTGAATTTAATTTAAAAGCTGTGTGCTCCCCAAGTTCACTAGTTTGAAATGGTACAAAAAAATGCAGTAATTTTCAGCTTTCAATAGACTCTGAATGATAGAAGCATGTCAAGTCAAAGCTACATGAAACAAGACAAGAATATTGATTACATAATTGCTTACCTGCTGGCTGGGCTCCCCAGCATAGCTTGGGAAACGAGTCCCTAGGGTCGAACCTGGAGTGGAATTAGGACACCCTCTTTGTGTGTGGGGATTGAGTGAATTAGTGAAGTGCTGACATTGCTTCTCATCTCTAAACATTAACATGTTCCCAGGTATGGAGTTTTCACACTGTTGGATTTGCCTTGAGATTGTACTGTTAGAAGGATGACTTTGCTCTACAAAAATCACCAGCAAATGCTATAAACATTACTACTGTTCCCGACCCATTGCTCACCTGAGATGTACCTGGGTTTCTACTTAACATGTGCTACTGTTCTACAGGATGCTCTCTTTTTGAGGTTCCCCCTTAGGATCTCACAATGTGATTTTTCATGACCATAATTCAACTCCAACTATCCCAACTACCTTCTGGTTTAGCATCTCCTTAGTACTATATAGTACTGTATAATTCTTTGCAGCAAGGACTATTCAGTATTCAACTAGAAAAAAAATGTAGGAAAATCAAATATCCATTAACATTTTTATTTAGTTGCATATTTTCTTGCAGAAAATTATGTAGCTTTATATATTAAAGAAACTAAACTTATATCTTTAATTTCGTTTTCTTCTTGAAAGAAACAGAAATGTGACTGTTAGATCACTTTTTATTTTAATTAAAAGATATCATTATTTTGTTAGAGAGTATAGTTTTAACAGACACCTACATAATATTTAAGTTGTTTGCATGCTGTTGTAAGTAATCACACTCATCATAATATAAATGTGGATGATCTCAAATCTTATTCCAAAGTATCTTTGAAATATAAAAATATCTAAAAGGTGAAATATGTTTATACATAGAACAGGCTCTTGATGAGAATGCATATTATATGTCCCAATGGAAATGTCCCTAATCATTTGAACTTCCTGGAATAGTGTAAGGCCACATTAAATCTATATTTTGAGAATGTGACCCAAGTATTTATAACTTATTTGGAGTCATTTAGAAATAGGTTTGTGTTCATTGTATTAAGTAAGTATAACTGTATTTCAAATAAGCTTGTAGTTTACAAGATTCCCAAGTATCAAGTATCTAAGTTAATACCTAAAATTTCTAACTTATGTCAATGCAAACTTTCTGGTTTTAATGACTACATGTACTAAGTGGTCTGGCAAAGGACCTTGTACTCATAGTGGCCCAAGATAAAGTGTCCCAAGGCATCTTTTAAATATAAACAGATTTTTAGGGTGAAAATATTAAATAAAGTGTTTGATATCCATATTAATTTCTTAATTCAACAAAAATGTGAATAGTAACAAACCAAAACTTTAATAATGTTAGATATTTTAGAAAACTAATTGAATAGTGTGCTGCTATATATACTGACACTATGCTAGTTAAATATTTTATTCATAGATTCTGATACTTGTACCGAGTCATACTGAACCTTTAAAATTTACAGAAAGTTAAGGTATTTTGTTATTCAAATAAAATGATCAATATCTTTTATTTATTTATTTGTTTCATAACTTTTTATAACCTTTATTGAGGTAGAGTTGATAATAAGAAATTAAATATTTTAAGGTATACAATTAATTATTTCTTGCATGTATATACTAAAATGTTTACCACAATTCAGCTAATTGACACATGTGTGTTGAGAATACTTTTAAGATGTACCGCCCATAGTAAATTTTACTACATAATATTGTCAGCTATACTCTATCATTGTACATTTGGTCCCTGGGGCTTATTTATGTTGCATAACTTAGATATTGACCCTTCCCACATCATCTCCCCACTTCCTCATTTCCCCTGTCCCTGTAACCATGACTTCCCTCTGTCTCAGTCAGCTTGACTATTTTATATACCACATACAAGCGAAATCATGTGATCTGTATCTGGCTTTCTGCATCATGATTTTTGCACAGAGTATTCCAAGATTACTTCTCCTCCTCGGGTTCACATTGTCTCACATGGAAGGATTCTAAAATCAATGCCTTTCTCACCTTCAATCTATTATTCAGGTAAAATATGGGCAGTAGTCTTTGTTACAGCAACATCTTACAAAATCTGTTTTGTACCCTTCATTTTTGGAAAAAACTCAAATGATATTAGTTTTACAATGACTCAACTATAGCTTCAATGCTCCAAATAAGAGCAGGTGAAAATGAGATCCCAATGGGACTTATGTCATTTTTAGACTGGGATTTGTAGTAGATCTTGGTGTTCCACATACTTAGAATTTATTTTTTGAGGATTGTAAAAGAAATATTGGTCAAATCATAATACTAATTATCTTGGCATCATCCATGAATTATATTTATAAACAAGTATTTCTGAACTGTAGAGTACAATTTTATTCAGTTAATTAATTTAACCACTTGTTTACCCTTGACCTTCTCCGACTTTAATTTTATATTAAACCAAAAGGTTGCTTCACAGTGAAACTTGCAGAGATTTCTTATAAGCTAGCCTGGGAAGTATTGATGGGAACAATAAAATTGTATTAAACCTTTTCTTTATGACTGGTGCTGGGCAAGTCACTAAATACATCATTGAGAAGAATTTCATTTCCTTGTGGAGTTTCTAGTCTAATGGTGATGTCATCCTTTTTAAAAAAAATAATCATTTGAATAACACTGATCATATTTCATAATTGCATTTGTCAGCAACATTAGAGGATATATTAGAGAGTATAACCAAATGCTGATGTGGATATACAGTCTGAGGAGTTAAATCAGAGTAGGCATGCAGTGTCCAGGACTGATAGAGTTTAGCAAACCTTATTTCAAGCAGAGGGAATTTCACGTGTGTTTCAGGAGGCAGCAAAGAGCTATGCACACAGTGAAATCCCAACAGAACAGCAGGGTTCTGGTGACATGAGAGAGAGAGAGATGGCCTCTCCAGCAGAACTGGAGACAAGACAGACAGAGGTGGCCCCTGTGCAGGAGCCATATCATGTCTGCTGTATCCCAAGGGTACTGAAGAACACCGGAGCAGAGGCTCAATGAAAATAGACTGATAGTCTACACTTCTGCCCTATTCAATGAAATCAGCTTTAGTAAGTGTTTGCCATCCATTCTGAGTCTCACGTGGAGGGAAATCTAAAGATGCACAGGCAAAAGAAAGGGCAATACAGCCACAAAAGTACTTTGAGTTGTTTGTCTTTAGGAAGGAGTTGGTAAACATCCATTTCAGACTTAGGGTGGAGAAGAAATTACACATTTCTCATACAAATTTTTAAGTAATGGTATTTTTTGCAGAACAATTTATTATATTTGTATAATGACGTGACACCCTTCTGCTCCAGTCTAAGTAACTGAGATGTATGTCTTCACAAAAAACTGAGTCTACAATCTGATATCTTAGACTATAATTCTTAAGGTTAGAGGAAAGCAAATTTTTCAATAAATTCCTAGTTGCCATGGGAAAACATTGCAATATTATAAATAAACAACAACCTGGGAGCTCCTTCTTCTAAACAGATTGAAAACAGATGCTAACAAGTCAGTGAAAGCTGAGTACAAATCCAACATCCTTCTGTACATCAAATGTTTACACAGATATTTAAATGGCATGCTTCTTATATTATGTGAATGGATAATGGAAATCAAGTCTATGGAAATCAGTGGAACTCTATTATTTTTTATTAAAAATGTTACTCTATTATTTTTTATTAAACATGTTTCATCCTGAATGAAATTATGGTCTTTGGATTCTCTGATGTTCATAGGAGCACATCTCCAGAAAGCTTAGTTTCTGCAAGATTCAAGTTTGCTATAAAACTTGAAGTTCCAAGTTTTACTACAAAGAGAATCATATCTCAGTTACTTTTAAAAGTCTATTAGTATCATTTTAGTAAACTTCTGACATCAGATATAACAGCTTGTATATATTGAGACATTATTTTTATTAAAAATACTCATTCTTTTCTCTAAGATTAACATGATTCTTTATAAATTGCACCTTGATCTTTATATTTCATAGGTATTTGATGGGGCTTGGACTTTTTTCACCTTACAAATTAGCCATCAGCAGTTTAAAAACTAATCTTAACAGAGAAAAATTCATCTCAACAAATTAATTGCTGTCATTCTTCGGTGCTTGGTTCCTGTCTGTGAACTTATGTAATTTTCAACTTATAATTATGGCATAGAAACATTTAGTCTCTCTTATCTTTCCTGTGGGTTAATGAAGTAGCTTTGGTTTTGAATTCAGACTGAAGTTGAAACCCTGATGCTCTCCTTAACTATGTATGTGGTCATCAATAAGTTATTAAATCACTCTGAGGCTGAAATGTTGTTTTATCATTAAGTTGGTAATAATAACCTCCCTCAAAGTGTTGCTGTTGGAACTAAATAGCCTAGAGCCAACCTGGCCCATTATAGACACAATAAACTACAGCTATTATCATTAATAATAATCAGGACATCTGCATCTTAAACTCCCCAAGTGATTTTATGCATACTAAAACTGTTTAAGGATCACTGTTCTAGAACAATTATGTGATTTATATGATAGTAAAAAAAAAAAAAAGCACTTAACTGATATTGGGAAAGCAAAGAAACAATCTCACAAACCTTGTTGGTAAGGGTACAAAATAGAAAAAAAACATTGTTACAGTATCTTGGAAAGCTTACATGTACTTACAGATACCCTGAAGACCTATTCCTAAGTACTCATTCCAGGGAAATGATCAAATGTTCAAAATAATAATAATAATAAAAAGACTGTGTATGCAAATGTTCAAAGCAAATGACCTTTGACATGTAAATGGATAAACAAACTATGGTACATCCATATAATGAGATACTATTCTGTGATGAAAAATTATTAATGCTTCAATTAACTTGAAGAGATCTCAAAGACATAATTATGAATGGAAAAAGCCAAAATCCAAAGACATTGCATATAGAATTATTCCATTTACATAACACTCTCAAAGTGACTAAGTTACAGTGGTAGAGACAGATCAGCCATTAACAAGAGCTAAGGTTGTCAGAGGTAACATCAACAGTTCCTTTATGGTGATGGAACAGCTCTGCTTGCTGATTATGGAGATGGTTACTGAAATCCACTCTTGTGCTACTATGTATCAAAGTATACACACACACACACACACACACACACACACAGCACAGGTAAGATCTAGAGAAATATGAATAATATCTCTATCATCACAGCATTTCCTGGTTTTGACAGTGTGCTCCAGAAATTTAAGATATGATCACTGGGTGACGCTGTGTGATGTGTTTGGGAGTGTACATAGTAAATTCGTGTTTTTTTGCCAACCCTTTATAAAGTCTTAGGATACTTTTAATGCATTTAACTAGCTTATCCCAGTGTCCAGACCTTTAGTTTTATTTGTTTCAACTTTTGCAGTATGGGAAATAAACTAACCATTCTAATGGTGGAAACATTAATTTGAAATAAGACTATAGACATAGGATGTAATAAAAATGGAGAAAAAAATTATTTAAAATGCTTTGAAGTGTATAAAAAAGATACTCCTCTACCAAAAATGTTTTATCAACTCAGAATTAGTATTGCTGGACTCATTTTTTGTTCCCTAATAAACTTTTCTGTGTCATAACCACCATTTTATTTAATGAAAGTTACCAGTGGACTTCAAACACAAAAAATGCTATTTATAAACTGTGGTCTTGATATGTACAATTAATTATTTTTGAATTGCAATTCCAAACAGGTACAGTACCTGTAGTGCTCTAAACACATCACAAGTAGTCTACATAAAATATTCTTATAGTCCCTCTTAATAAAATAAGAAATACTTGAGCCCTAAAGTAATTAACTAAACAAAATTAAAATGGACATTTTCTCCATTTTTATTTTGAAAAATACTATTTAGACCAATTCTACTAATCTTTTGATTTTTCAAAAAATTTCATGTTGCACATTGTGTTGTTATTAAGATGTTAATATCTGAATTTGATGTAAGTGCAGAGAGGAATGTACTTTTTTAAACATTAATGTTGAAATAATGTTTTATAAATTCACATTATGAATTTTGTTACATTATAAAGTTGAAATTTTTATAAAGTTTAATTTTATGAAGTTGCAAACTTTATGACATTACAAAGCTTATTAAAATGTGCTAATTTATCAGCATAGGGGAAAACTTTGGAGGACACCCTTATGGGTTTTTTTTTTTTCATCTCTGCCTCTTTCACACTGTGGTGGTTCACATTATTTCAGCTCTCAGAGACTCAGAAATGGAAGACACTTCTCCTGTGATGTATCTGTTTAGATTTTTATGGTATTATAGTTCCTGGTTGAGGTGGTGGTGGTTAGACCTCAGAAACAGTTACTAACACATCATCATCCAATGATTAAGTACATTGTTTCTCGGATCACTTTTTCCCTTTTATGTTCCACTTTATTCTGCAAACTCAAAAATAATTGTTTTGTCTAATATTAGTTCATCTTTTTCCATAGATATATTATTATAAAGTATGTTTTAAGCATATATAAATGATATTTTTCTATAATTCTCATCATGCTTCTTAATATTCTGACACAGCATGATGTGCACATAACTACATTGAGTACCTTGAATTTTGGCTTCTGAGTGCTGCCAAAGGGGCCGTAATGTATGGCCAGCTCATTTGGTCTTTTCATCCACGATTGCTGATCACCCACATTGCTGCTGCTACATATAGCACTGCAAAGAACAAGCTACATATTTCTCTATGGACATGTGTGACAATTTGCCACCAGAATATGAGATGATAATATTGGCAATGTTTACTTTTTTTCCAATTAAAGCAATCCTATATCAAAATTTAGTTTTGCCATTTCTTTCACAAAATTTTTCCCTTCTCTATATCTCATTTCTATCTTTTTTTCTCCAATAACATTTTTATGAGAGCATATAGCAAATCAGAAAAATCCTCATGATATGATTTAAATGTTTGAACTGTAGCTATGTAAATTTTCTGTCACTCAAAGTTGAATGAGCTTCAGAAAATTACTTTTCTGTTTATTGATTTTCTTATCTGTAAAATAAAAAGAGAACAGTAATTATCTCAGGATCATCATGAGAATTTCACACAACTTAATGCACAGGAACCTCTTGCCTGATTTCACAGCAGTAACATTGTAGTGTTCTTGTGGCATTGGTGGTGTCGATGGCGAGGGATGTTGCCAAAGGTGGTGATGATGATGATGATGTTGATGTGACTATGATGAAGGTTATAATGATAATACTTAAATATCTACCTCTATTTATATATGTGGGTCTTGATATCATTGCTATGGAAAGTCATTCTTGCAATTAACACAAAAGAAGCAGAAGCAAGATAGGGGAGAGAGCCACTAGAGTTTACTTTTTATGCAGCCTACTGTCATAGATAAATGGAACTGAGCCTGCCGGACAAATCTGGGACACTAAATAAAACATGTACCTTAGAGTTGTCCCACCTGAGGTTTGAGGAGATGAGTATTTATAGACTCACCTGTCCCCCATCACTTTGTGGTTATAATATAATTCTTGGAATATAGTGGTTTGGCTTGGGATACAGATGATAAAGTAGTCAACTGGCCAGAAAAAGAGCTCAGACTAAGAACACAGGTATTGACAGCTGATAGTTGGCAAATAGATAGTAAAATGATCAAGGTGAGTAGATTCTGGCGGATTCCCTACATCTGCTGCATATACCCTATATTTTTCTGTGTATGTTGGGAATTTAACAACACCTTTTGAGTTAAAAATATATGCAGCCAGGCACAGAGGCACACACCTGTAATCCCAGCAGCTCAGAGGCTGAGTCAGGAGGATTGTGAGTTCAAAGCCAGCCTCAGTAATGGTGAGGTACTTAGCAACTCAATGAGACCCTGTCTCCAAGTAAAACACAAAATAGGGCTGGGGTCTGGCTCAATGGTTGAGTGCCTCTGAGTTCAACCCCTAGTACTCCCAACAACAACAACTATATATATTTATATATATTTATAAATATATATATATATATAAATCTTGTAGATAGGCTTCTTTTATCACTATTTATAGTTATTTTAATGTATTTTGGCATAACCTGTATTTTTAGATTATATTATTTTTATAAATACAGTCATGTATCATTTAACAATTGAGGTATTTTGTGGGAGATGCATCACCGGGCAATTTCTTGATAGTGTTAATATCATAGAGTGTACTAACAGAAACCAAGATGATGCAGGTCAGTCACTCAATGTGGCTTATTGATGCAATGAAGAGATACATTGAACACAAGATATATGAGGCTGGTTCCTTTCATGATGGCATATTCTCTTAGAGCAAACTTTATGTTTTTTACATAGATGGAGTACACTCCCCAGTTACAATTAAAAGTATAGTATTGTACACATGAAACCAGTAAGATGGTCATCCATGACCTTTATCAGTTATTATTTTATTTATGTGTCACAATTTTATGTGACTGACAATGCAGTGAGGTTTCTTAAACCAGCATCGCCACAAACACATGATTAATGCATTGCACTATACACATTATGATGGCTACAATGTCACTGGGTGGTAAGAATTTTTTAACTTCATTATAATCCTATGGGACCACCATTGTATATGCCATCTGTCATCGATCAAAATGTTATTATGCAATGCAGGACAGTCCTCTATAAATTCCATCTGTATCTGTTGCTACAGTGAATCAACAAATGATTTCTCATTGCTTGATGTCACAGAAAACATGGTTGAGGATTGTGCTTTCCATTAACAAGTAGCATTTTAAACATTCAGAAGGAAATAGGTAAACCAATTCAAATTAACAGGTCTCACATATCCAAATCTGTACAGAGCCTAAATAATGTAATACTGCATGATGAAACTTAATGAATTTTAACCTATTAGACTGAATGGCTTAAGGACCTACCAAGGTTACAGTATTCCAGAACCAGGGCTAGTATTTCTCACTGAAAATCAGTCTGCGTAAGTCAGAGTCTTTCTTGAAAAATAATCAATAATCAACAATATGAAATGTAATGCCAACAGCATTTGAAAAGCAAAATTTTATAATTAATGCACTTATTTGAAAGACTAAAGACATCATCATATTAAAAAAAGAATCATATAAATTTAAAATTAGGCTATTCAAAAATTTTAGTAAAGAAATATTATGTCAAAGATAGATCAGAATCTAATATGGAAGTGTAAGAAATTATCATTTTCTCCTATTTATCACATATATCTAATTAAGTATATATTATATAATAAAAACACAGAGAGGCAGAATGAATATTTTTGTTCTATGGAAACTTCATAGGAGAAGGCTAATGTGCTTGAATCATGATTCTAGGAATGAGGAAGAGCAAGGGGAGGAAAAGATTCATGCAAAGAATGTCTCTCCATTTCTTGCCCACCTTAAAATGAGACACACAGGAGTAAACTCCAAATTAATTGACACAGAATAGAATGGTATTATTTCAAATATCCATTATTTTTCCCTAAGAGAATGAGTTAAAACAAACTTTGATAATCTAAAGAGTACAGTCAGGTACAATAATAAAATAAAATAAAATAAAAACCACACTAATGTGAAAATTAAGAAAACCGAACTGTCTTCTGTGAGAATTTGTTAATTACATCCATGTCTTTTGTCATATTTGTTAAATGTTCATTTGGCACTGCATGTGAAAAAGTGAAAGGGGACTTTTGATAAATTACTACAGAAAATGTAATAGATCATATTTTGATTTAACTAGAATTTACTATGCCTTTGATGATAATCTGGTATTCATATTTTAATTTGTGGGTATGATCAGGACATACATTGTTTTAAGCCTTTCACTTTCTGTGAAAGAAAAGACAAGACATAGAATTTAAAGAAGACTTATTATTCCTGGGATGGTTGGCCTGAGAAGATGAATAGAATGTGCCTTTTGATTTTGCAGCAGTGTTATTCTAAAATGCTCATGGAGGTCATTACTTATTCCAGAGTAGGATCAATCAAAGGGAGGTGAATCAGCAAGGCGCAAAAGAGGAAGCCACCTTGAAATGGATTAAGTGAAATAATTGTGTGAACATATGGCCTGGAAATTAAATTGATTCAGCTAAACAAGTTATATTAAATAGATCAGGTAATTTTCAGGCATCTGGTCAGGTGATCACACTTTGAAGCAATTATGTAATTTGAGACTTTGAGAGAGAATGGACTATAAATCTATGGTTTACAGACACTGCGACAGAATGAAAAATTAAATTCAAGTTGTTAGTGATCTTTTAAGAGTTTGCCCTTTTTAAAATGTGCGTGTAAAGATAAAGTGCTTCAGGAAAGATGTTATAGAGGTTTTCAAATTGTAATCTGTTAAACATCTAAGTTATTAATTTATTCATTTATTTGCTCTTTTAGAAAACAAAAACAAAGTTGGTATTCACCAACTTTTGAGGGGCTTATTAACAAATTTCCCACTTTTCAAATTTCCTATTCTAGAACGATGAATCAAAGTATCCTGTGAAATTATGATATATTTAGAGCAAAAAATATATATATTTGCTTTTATTTTGCGGGGGGGGGGGGG
>NW_025999869.1:9710916-9780242 GCF_001458135.2 Marmota marmota marmota
TAAAATGGATCAAAATATGATTCATATTTTGTCGTTCATTGGGGGGGGGGGGGGGGGTGGTACCAGGGATTCAACTCAGGGGCACTAGACCACTGAGCCACATCCCCAGTCCTATTGTGTATTTTACTTAGAGACATGGTCTCAATGAGTTGTTTAGTGCCTCTCTTTTGCTGAGGCTGACCTTAAACTCACAATCCTCCTGCCTCAGCTTCTGGAGTGGCTGGGATTATATGTATGTGTGTGCCACTGTTCCCAGCAATTGGTTGCTTTTCAATGGATAAACTGTGTAAGCAACATGAACATCTTTAACATGAAGATATTTTTTATTGGCCATTGTCCTGGTCTTTGAACTCAAAGTAAAACAGAAATTTAGATATCACCTCTCTTTATTTTACCATCTCAAATATTTAGATATTTAAAAAAATAACAAAATTGTATTTGTTGACACTGTTTTTTTCTAAGTTTATGATATCATAAAGACATTTCAATATAGAGTATCAAAACAAGTAACTTAAATATTTTTATCAAACTATTAAAAACCTTATAAAAATAACCTTTTGCATGCTGAATCATATGAATCGCTATTATTATGTATTTTTATATTTTAAGGTTTTTTAATATTGAGATTATTATCTATGGTAGAAGAACTGCTTTCATCTCTCAATCAAAAGCTGTTTGAGTGGATGGACATTTTTTCTCCAACATGGAAGACATATAGTCATGTAAACTTCTTTCAAAGTTTCAGTTTCTTTATTACAGAATACCCAAGTAATTCTTGGCAATAAAATATCTCTGTTCATTACAATAGTAATGAGCTTCAAAGTATTAAATTTTTGTAATGGTAATAGGGTTGTTCTTCTGGTTTGGTTAGAAAATTAATTCATAGATAAGAAATGAAAGAATTTAACCATAGTAGGTACTGTTTTGTACAAGCATTTTTTAAACATCATATTTCACAAACTGTCCTCTCATACATATTCTCATTAAAGCCTCACAACAACCAGATAATAAACTCTGATATTCAGCACATAGATGAAATGCTGGAGGCTCACGAATCTTTGATTTTCTGGTGTATGCACAAATAAATAAAACAGGTAGCCAGGACAAAAATCAAGATGACTTTTTAATTATTTTTTGGCTGTCAACAATACCATGCTACCAAAGAACTGCAAAATTACTCATTTAAAAATTGGGAGCTGGTCAATTGAGAAACTTATCTTTGTGAGCACGAGGAAAAATAGATATTGGATAAAATCTGTAAATCAGTAGTAGACTTAAGATTTATCTCAACCTATCGTGACAGTTCTGCTATATCATTTCTCTAAAAATATTCATACCTTCACTGGAGTCATCAGGAAGACTGAGTGATATGAAGGACAGGAGTTGAGAAAGAAGAGAGGTGCACATGGAGGGAGATGACGGTGAAGATAAAAAGTACACTGAGGTGATAACTCATGGTCATATTGGAGATAAAGTCATTGGATTTTACTAAAGGAATTAGAGAAAAATGGAAGTATTTGACCAACAGTGATAGTATGAACACATTTTTATGTTGGCTATATGAAGGAAACTAGAAAAGACCAGTTGAGACACCAGGTTGTGGCAGTTATCATCCAACCATTATAGAGTTGATGTAATCCAGGGAGAAATAGTGGTCATGAGTTGAAGAGGACTTGGAACAATTTTAGATACTCATGAGAATTTAGAATAAATACATTATGTGGAATTACATGAAACTGTCTTTTTCACTGCTTTTGACAAATGAAACAATACAATATGAATACAATTAAAAGTTCCTTTAACCTCATAGAAGCTAAACATGAAAGAATTATCATTCAAAATATTCAAATTTCTGCTTTGAGTATCTGAGTAGTTGCTGGATTTATTCATTATCATAACAAATGCAAGAAGAAAAACGAAGAGCAATAGAAATTTAAATGCCTTTCAGAAATTAAGTTCAACTGATCAGTCAGAATAATTAGATATATAGATACCAGTTTCATATTAAGGATTGTATCAGAAGTAAACAGCATTTAATTATAAATCAAAAATTATGTGAATTGAGTTAGGACGGAGGAAAAATGAATGTTTCTAAGGAGAGAGGAAAAAAACCTAAAAGGAGGTAGAAATTTTTTCACTAGAAAGTAATATCAGAGGAGCCAAGAAAAGAGGATTATAAACAGGAGTAGCTCTTTTATTCATTATCTTACTAGAGGTCATATATAATGCAATAAAGCTAGAAAAAATAATAAAAGGTAAACATACTGGAAAGAAAAAGATGCAGATCTTTCTTTGTTGATTGTGTAATCATGCACATAAAAAAATTGTAAATAATCTTCAGAAAACTTGTGGAAATTATGAGTTGAATATGATAGCAGGTAAAATGTTGATATTTTTGAAAAATAATCATATTGTTATATAATAATATAAAGAGTTGTAACCTATGATTATAAAATAATGATTCTTCATATTAACACAAAAAATTAGGTATGTATATATACATACATATATATATATATATATCTCAAACAACCAAAAGAGTATATTCAACATCTACTAAAAATTGCAAAATACTAATCGACAATACAATTCAAAGAAATGAAAAGATGCACTGTGTTTATTGGTTAGAACACTTTCTATTGCCAACATTAACAAGATGTCAGTTCTTCCCAAATTGATCTGTTTACTGAAATTTCAATCAAAATACCAGCAGGGTTATGTTTCAAAGCAAGTTGATGCTAAAATATATGTGAGAACACAAGAAGCTAAAATAATCAAAATATTTTTGACAAAGAAAAACAAGTTTAAAGGACTCATATTACTTGATTTCAGGACAAACAACAGAGCTGCCATAATCAAGATGGCAGGAGGCTGTGATATTATCAAATATCAGAAGGGATAGAGATCAAAGAAAAAGGACAATCCAGAAATCCAAAAAATATAGTTACCTCCATGTTTACTTTTTATTTTTTGTTTATTCTTTATTTTTATTTTTTGACCAAAGTCACAAAGGCAAAAAGTATTGATTAGTCTCTTCAACAAATAATACTTGAAAAATAATTTTTTTGATCTACCTTCACATTGTATCAAAACGTACACCAAAAAAACCTCAAAATTGTTATATATATAAATGTAAAACCTAAAATAGGTAATTTTTTTAAGTTATGATACCAAAAACACACTATATATATAAAAATAAATTATGATATGTGGGGTCTCATTAAGATGAGAACTTTATACTCTTAGAAATACTGTTAAAATCATAAAAATGTGGGAAGAAAATATGTCCAAATTCATATTTAATAATATGATTATTAATAAGGAACTCCCAAAACACTAACAAGGAAAACAAAACCCAATTTCAATATTTAACAAAATATTTGAACAGATACTTCATTATGGAAGACATTCAAATGGTAAACAAACATAAGAAAATGTATTAAAACACATCACTCTTTAGGGAAATTCAAATTTAAACTAAGAAATTTGTACCACTTTATGCCTTTTAAACTGACCAAGAAAAAGGAAAAGGAAGAAAATTAATAAAACCACATAATAGCTGGGATACAAAAGAACCAAAACTCCTACTATAATAGTGGAAATTAAAAATATTTGAAGACAATGTTAAAAAAATATGACAGTTTCTTATGAAGTAGTTAGCATATGACGTGGCTATCCTACCAAGTCTAGATATTTATATCCTAAATATGAAAAATTATCTTCACAAAAATATCTGTACTCCAAAGTTCATGTAGGATTTATTCTTAGTTACCAAAAATTAGAATCCTCCCAAATATCCTGAAATCAGTGAAGGGTTAAACAAACTGAGGTAAATCCATATAGTAGAATACTACTTGGCGATAAAAGGAAAGAACTACTTATACAAACCACAATATCATGATGAAATGTGTAACAAAATGCATTATATTCATGAAATAAGTTAGGCTGAAAAGGTTACATACACTATGACTTCACATACAAGCCTTTCTATAAAGGGCAAAATTATAGGGGCATAAAAAGAGATTGATGGTGGTCTGAGGCTTGAGTAGATAAGAGAGGTTTGTTAACAAGGAACACAGGGGGATTTGCTGGGGAGGTGATGGAACTATTTTGTGTCTTGATTTTATTAGTACTAATATTGTATGCATTTGTCAAAGCTCTCAGTACTATACAATAAAAGGTTCATTTTACTCTGTGTAAATCACACCGTAATAACAACTGAAAAGAATCAAGCCACTTTTAGTACTTCAAAGATCATGCGTGAGTACTGACTATTGTCACTAAAGAGCAAGACTCTCCTGGTTGAGAAAAGCTTTAAATTGCTATAGAAGGTATGAACACATGTAAAGTCAGTTTACATTGCATGCACTAGAGGAGCAACTGAGTGACAAGTCCCTCAGGAAAACTAAACAGAAATACAAACCAATAGAGAGTGAAGGTGTTAATTTGATTGTAAGTATACAAGTGAATGAAAATAGCTTAAAAAAAATTAAAGGAGTTTGGAGCATTTTCCTACATATGGGGGAAAGGACTAGAGAGAAGAAGTCACCAGAGAAAGGTTTACAGTGTGAAGGCCATTCAAGGAGACAGTGGTGGAGAGCTTGGAATCCAGAACCAGGTGAAGAACAAACACCATTTCCATTCAAATTGGAAAAGGAGAGAGATGAGTGTGAACATGTAAAATCTGGATGTCGGTTTCTAATCTATGCTTGCTGTTTCATTCTGTGAAGGAGAATGGAATCTAAACATTATTTGTGGCTTTGCAGGATCACTTGAAGCTGGGGAGAGTAAACCTGATAATACCCAAACTCTGTGTGTGTGTGTGCACGTGTGTGTCCTCCATGCAGTTGAAGACAAGGACACTGAAGTCATCCAAGGTCCCCCCCACTTTTTTTTTTCAGGATGGTGAACTGGAAAAATAAATAAGGCATGAGAACTGAGGCTATTCTCCAAACAAGTGCATTTTAGATTAAGTTGTTTAAGGAGGCGAGCAAAAAAGCCTGGGGAGGAAGAGGAGTCAAGGGGCTGGTATTCTTAAAGAAGTTGAACCATTGAGGCACGTATAACAAGGCGAAAATCCTGAGTAACCACAAAAATTAATATGCAGGCAATTACCAAAGAGTGGGATTGGGGGACTTGTACACTTCAGAAGTGGAATGAATGAGAATACGATTAATTGTGTGACACCAGAATGGAAATCTGAAGTAGAAAAGTGATAATATCACTTGATCACAAATGCAAACATACTAAACAGAGCCTGCAGGGTCATATTTACAACATTGAGAATGCTGCAGGGGTTAGGGAAGAACAGAGTTACTTTACGTTAGGTAGAGTGGAATGAAGGGAGGGGACAGGGTAAGGAGGTAGGAAGGATAGTAGAATGAGTCAGACATTATTACCCTATGTACCTATATAACTATATGACCGGTGGGATTCTACATCACGTACAACCAGAAGAATGAGAAATTGTACTTCATTATACATAATGTATCAAAGTGCATTCTACTATCATGTATAACTATTTAAAACAAATTTTAAAAAATTAAAATTAAAAACAAAAAAATAGGCTGGAGCACTTTTTTTAAAAAAAGGAAAAATAAACTGTAGAAAAGGTGCTAAACAAACCTGAATATAGAATTCATAGATGAAAAATGGGGAGGAGAGAAGCAACTGCTGGTGTCAAAGCTCTGAAAGGCTTGGGTATTGCCGAGAGGATACAGGAGTGAAGGTCTTAAAGAGGCTCCTGGCAGTGAACAGGGGGAGTTGAAGTACTGCCTCCCCTCAGCCATGCAGGGAAGCAAATTTCACTCAAGAACGTGGTGGCAAATATGTGTGAGGGGAGGCAGGATTGAGGCAAGGCAAGGAGGATGTACTCTCCAGATAAACAGAATTAATTCCCAGGGGAAAAAGTGATTCCCAGTGGCCAGAAGAAAGAGGTTGGTGTGGAGTGTATCTGCTGGGACTTCAGCAGAGGTGAATGGAAAATGAAGTGAGAGGTAAGGAGATAGAACTGCTAGAGAAGAGTTATTACCTTTGTGTGCAAACAACAAGAATCATAATAATGGGAGGAATCTTTATATTATTTTTAGAAGAATCCTGCTGACACCGTGCAAGTAAGAGCAGTTGTGAGCTGGGATTTCACAGAAAATTAAATAGGATTAGATTAGGCCCTACTATATTCAACCATGGCTGATACAGGGCCTGCATTCTCCTTCCACTCACAGCAGAATCCAGGGCAGGCATGATAATTGATTATGGTGTTCTTTCCTGCTAACACCAGCTTCAGCTCTGGAGACCTCAGTATACCTGTCCAGGTAGGCATTCCCAGTTGGTCAAACAGAACACAGTAATTAAATCTACTTTTAAAAATCCTTATCATATTTTCTATAAATTTTCTTTTCTAATTTAACCTTTCTTGTGGAAGACCTAAGCCTTACATTCCAGAGAGGAGGAAAATCATCCATTTATTCTTCAGTGTTCTTATTAGAAAGAAAGAAAGAAAGAAAGAAAGAAAGAAAGAAAGAAAGAAAGAAAGAAAGAAAGAAAGATGTTCTCTGTTTTCACTTACTTCTCTCACAAATATGGAACCTGTCAGATTTGAAGGTGGCTCTTCAAGTCCCTCTGGAATTCAAAGGGGAATATATTAAGCTTTAGAGAACTATAGGTACTTTGTTCCCAAAACTAATATTCTTGATTGTGTTATAGATGAAAAATAAATTTATATTATTTCTTAATCTCCATTCAAGTGTTCAGAACAAAGAAAAGTGCTTTGCTTTGGTGAAAGCATGTCTGTACTACAGTTTTTATTTAATTACAATCTTCAAGGAACATTTATAAAATCCAGCCCATCTACATTATTGCAGTGCCTCATTGTTCAGGGGATAGAGGCCAACTGCCAATTTTCACCTGGTCCTGGCTATGTTATTTAGGCCCAGTTCCTAAACACTCTTTGCTTTGTTTCCATGTCTAAAATACCACGTGGTGAGGGAGATGACAAGGGCAGAGGTTTGTCATGATCTTTAAATGTGAGAATAAGGGCTTAGGGCAGTCACTGGGCTCAGTAGCAGTCACAGAAACCTCTTCTTTCCCAACTTGGAAAGAAGATGGAAATTGTTCTCCTTACAAGGGACAAAGAGGCTCTTTTTTTTTTAAATTTTTTATTGTGGGTTGTTCAAAACAAAGAGGCTCTTGAGTGCAGAGAAGAGATGATTGAGAGGAGTGATTTAGTATTTGTATGAAATGTGGGCTGAATAAAGTTACACAGAGCTGTGCATTGGCTCTCTTTAGGTAAAAATGGCAAATAATTAGAGCTATCTAACATTGGATCCCTACCTCTGTATTGATGAGTTGCCTCTTGATGAACCATGAGAAGCAAAGGCTTCATGCACAACCATCATAAAAGCTGTGCATTGAGTTTCTGTCTCTCATAAGAGCTTCAACTGTTGGCTATGAGGGTCTTTATTACTCTAATTTTATGTTTATTTTGCCAATAAGACTTACTCTCAAATTGTTGTGCTGTAATGAGGCTGCTTAGAAAGAAAAAGAACACAGAAGGATTTCAGGGATAATAGGTTATTTGGTTAGGACACAATTGAGGAGTCAAAATTTAAAGAATGTATTAAGTGGAAAGTGTGTTGTTGTTGTTTAGCTGAGCACAGTAATTAAAAGCACACTCTGGAGAGCTGAGAAATAGATGAACACTAACTTTTAAGCCTTCAATTTGTGATATGCACTTCATACAACTTGGAATCATCATGAAAAGGCTATGCAATTGGCATTTTAAATGGTGAAATTGAATTTCAAAAATGTATATTTAAGGATGAGGAGAGATATATAGGAAACAGACCCAGATCTCTGTCAAAGATCGTGCTCCTTACTGCTATTGCATGCTCCTGTGCATGAACACACAAAACCACCATTAATTTTGTTATATGTAATATAATGGAGAAGTAGTTTACAAAGACTATTATTCGCTCTTGCTGATTATTTAAAAAAAATCACTGACTGTTTGAAGGAGTTTCGTTTTGTTTCATGTCTAAGAATAGTAGAAATTTTGATAGCTGCATGAAAATTATTGAGAAAATATAACTGAAGACATCCACATCTTGGAAATGAATTGGAAGAAATGTTTTCAAAATAAAACCATTTTTCTTGAACTCTAAGAATACTAATACTTTGTATATAAGAAAATACATAAATGCATAGATTCAATTTTATTTTCTATCACCCTTTTTACTCTCTTCCTGCCAAAACAAACATTTTCTTTAAATCTCTCTCAAATGGATTTGTAGAATGAGAAAAAAGTGAGCTAGAGATTCAATAAGGAAATCTATTAAAATAGGTGTGAGGCTGAAAAGTAAGGTGAGGAGAACAACTTCTATATAATATTTTGTCAACTAGGAGCTAAAAAAATTCTAGCTAATTCCCCCTTGAAAACCTATTTTCTAAGCCATATTAAAAAAGGGTACACTTATAAAACATAATAAGTTCAGTATTTCTATAAATATTTAATCTATTCCTTATGAATTATATTTGAATATGAAATATGAAAAGAGTACAGCCATTTCTGTATTTATAGGGTAATAATTTCCAGAAAACACAAATAGCATTGCCTTTGGACCAAAACTTAATAACTTTTAGTTAGAAATTCAAATCGCAATTTTGGTCATATGTAGCATAAATTTTGGGCTTCTTTGTCTTTACACACAGCAATATGTAAGTAAGATGTCCTGCTGTCTGTCTATGGATAGAGGTGTGCATTTTAATATGTCTGCATATTAATATAATGTGTACATACACCTACATACATATATATTCTCTATATTTAATTTAGTGTGACTATATATGTATGTTTGATATGTGCTTAATTGGTGTGTATGTATGTGAATATATATGTGGTTATATATTTATACATACCCATATATACATATACACATACATAGTCATGACCTACATAATAATGTTTTACTCAACTGATGAACATAAATGTACTGATCAAGTTTTTAAAGAAAGCAAGAAATTCTTATTGGTTGGCATTTTTACTGTACTGTTTCTATGTTGAGATATGTTCATACATGCAATTAGGACCATGTTACAATTGAATTCAATACAGAAACATGCTATGCAGGTTTGTATCCTAGGAGCAAAAGGCTACATAATAATGCTTAGGTGTGTAGGAGGCTATACCATTAAGGTCTGCATAAGCTCAGTCTGTGAGGTTTGCACAATGGTAAAATTGCCTAATGAAACATTTCTCAGTATGCATCCCCACTGGTAAGTGATGTGGGGCCTGCACAGCACATAAGCATGAGAATGTACAAACACACGCGCGCGCACACACACACACACACACACACACTAGTGGACAGCCAATTTGAATTAAATTAGAAATCTTGAGGAGAAACTAAAAGGATTGTGAGCTTTATAGTCTTGGCTTGAGGATTTAATTTGATGATGGTTTTAGTCAGCTTGGCAAGAGCTTTATAATTGTTAATGGAAAGTCTGCCAATTCATTGAAGAATGAACAATAATTTTATCTTGTGTAGTTCCAACCTAAACATAATTTTTTATCATTTCATGCAGGTATGACTCTGCAAAGCTCAAACTAAGTTTTTTTTTCAAATGTATTCACCAAGGTTGACTCTCTGAACAACCTTCAAATAAATTGTCTTATTTGAATTACCTACTCATCCTCATACAGAATGCAATAGAATAAGCCGTGTTTATTAATTTATCACTTCAATATGATCAAATGCAGATATAACTTTCCTCTGAAGTGTATGAAAACAACTAAATGGTTACAAAAGTTCAGAAACAAAAAATCTCTTAATTATCTTTAATTAGCTTATTTATTCTTAACACTATCCTGGCTTGTTTTTGAGCTGTAGGGGCAGAGATTTCTATATTACACTGTGACTTCTCAGTTTCTTTTATCCTTGACCTGTCTACATCACTGAAGATTTTCTTCTTCTACTCTCATCAGGGTAATAATAATAAGGACAATGAGGACACATTTTTTTTCTTTTGGTGGCCCTTATGCGGTATTTTTGTTTAATAAATGTTCTCAAAAAACAAGTCTTTCCATAGTAGCTGGCAGACATTTGAGAGAGAAGTTTTGTTTCATTTTATGATTCCAACAGCTCATCTTTACATATAGAAAGGAGTATCTTGGGGGTCTCAGAGAAAACCGTTTAAACCTGGGGTCAGCAAATCTTTTTCTGTGAAGATCAAATAGTAAACATTTTACCCTTTTCCAGTTACACTTCATCAGAAGCAATCAGTGGTTGTTAGGTTTGTTAAAGAGCTACACCTAATTCCTCAATGAATGCATATGACTGTGTTCCTGTAAAACTTCAATTATGGACTCCCAAACCTTGAAATGTATATGCTTTTTTGTGTGAAAGTTTTTATTTTATCTTTCTGACCATCTTAAAATGTATAAATCGATCTTAACTTGAGGATGTTACAAAACTGGGCAGTGGCTGGATTTCACCCATGGACCAGAGTTTACAGATTTATATTATAAATCTTGGAGAAGAAAAGCTTCTGGACTGTAGTCATCCACATTCTAGCCCTCTAGGAAAATTCAAAGTGCAAAGAGGTCAGCCTCAGTGGCAAATTATTGTAATAAAAGTCCAATAAATTTCAGAAGATTTGTGAGAGCAGAAGGGATTATACTTTAGGCTGCTCGGGACAGAGAAAGGAAAACCCAAAACTTGGAGAAAACTCCATGTCTTAACTGTTGGAAAAACTTTATACCACCACAGAAAGTGCACAGAAGTGGTTGAGAGAAAGACAACAGACCCAGGAATCTACAGGAAAAATAAGGCAAAAAGTACAGTGTATAGACCCTGGGGTTGGGGTCCCTCCATGAATGCCAACTTGCATTGGGGAGGACCAAGGAGAAATGAAACCCACCTCTGCAGAGGTTTGAAAAGCAAAAGACTCAGAAGGTTACCCACCCATTTCTAGCTTGAAGCTAGATTAAACAGCCAGCCTTTAGAAGGGATAATAGGGAAGTCTGAAAAGATTTACTATGAGTCATCAGTTACCTAAGAGGGACTATGAATCAAAATATGGACATGAAAGAAATGAATTTAGTGATAAGAAAATGAACAAAGCTTCCTGTCTTTTTCCAACCATATTTGAGCTTAGCTGAGGCCTGTATAGGGTGAGGCCAAGAACTTTTAAGCTTATGTTGATTAAGTAAAGCAATACACTGTAATATTTAATGCTGAATATGGGTAATCTTGATTATGCTAATCATTATGTATATTGACTTAAATGTGAAGCATTAACTTCTCAAAAAACTTTCCTGAAAAAAAATATGCCAAAATTATACTGATAATTTGAACAAATCTAAAAATAGCTTTGCTTTCTAAAATGTTGGCTGGAGCAGTTAAAACAGATATGATCAAATCAACAGTTTCAAATTGATGGCACCTGTGCTAGACTGAATTACATTCCCATCCAAACTCTCTCCTCACCCTCTCCCAAGGAGTTGGTGAATGCTATTTCTTATTAAAGAAGAACTTTGTGGATGCCATTCATTAAGGATCTTGAGATGGCGATGCTTTTGTGGATTATTTACCCAGGCTCTAAATGCCATAATAAATGTTTCTTTTTGAGAAAGGCAGAAGGACACAGGATAATACCAAAGAAGCAATGAGACTCAGGAGGCAGGACTGGAGTCATGTGTCCTTGACCCAGGGACAGCCAGTAGCCACTACCAGTGTTTCTGGAGGGGCCATTTCAATACTTCAACTTTAGTCCTGTGGAATTGTTTCCTGATATCTGCCTTCTAAAATTTTGTGAGAATACATATTCCTTCTAACCCCCAAGCATGTGGTTTTATGTTGTACAGGACAGTACCTACAAACTTGAAGAATTCACAGTCTTGTGTGAAGAAATGGTATTCTGCTAATTTTTCACATCTTTACTTTTTTTTTTTTTGGATTATTTCTTGTTAAATGAGAAAATAGATTTGGGGTGATTAATGACCCAGGATTGGGTTCTGCGTTCAAGATATCCCACCTTTTTGTAATGTTTTAGCCACAAAACATGTTGTTTCATAGAGTAAACCACTGTAAATTTTTTTATTCTGGTCTGTTTTGTCTTCATGTGCTCTCCTTCCAGTGGTCCTAGTTATGCTCTCTTAAGCAGCCCACAAAGGGTATATGTGTTGAAACATTCCTATTACAAAATAATTTTGTAAAAAGAATAAAAATAAAAATAGTCATGTCTGTCTTAAAACTCCTCCCTATTTCACAATATTCCACCCTAGCCTAGAAATCATTTGTAAGCAAAATGTATCTTTCATGTGACAGTGATCTCTGTAAACTTCATTCTCTGAAATCCAAAAAAATAAAAAGAAAGAAAGGAAAAGGAAAGAAAGAAAACTATAAAACTGATGTCAATAAACACTTCTTGTCGTTTATCTCCTGCTCAGTAGGTGTAATGGTGGTATTCCCAATGTCTGTATTCCTATTATATAAAGGAGGAAACAGAGATAAAGATAATTTGTCTGATTATATTTAGTAAATAGTTGAACTCAATGTTGGCATTCATATGCTTAAGTAGTTAAAATTTTCACTGAGATCATGGTAGAGGGCTGTGGGGATGGGGGAAGACCCTTAGAAAACAGGAATACTGAAATTCTTCATTTTTACAGAATTTATTTTTACCTTTTACATAGCTATTATATGACTACCTCATGTGGAATTAACAGATTAACAGTGAATTAAAGCTTTTTTTTTTTTTAGTGGAAGTACGTGTTAAATACAGCATTCTGTGTTTGTGAAAATGTTTTCTTATCTATAACTATGTATAATTTAACTTTGGATCCTATTAATTTTTAAATGTGTTGGTTCACAGATTAGATTAACTACACACTTTCTCATTATTAGTTAATTATTTAGCTACTATAAATAATGTAATATGTACTGAAAAAAAATCTATAACACAAAATCTCATGTTTGTCATCTCCTAGTCTGTTCTTTGATACAGTTTCATTGTATTTTTATGTATTCCTTAAGTCTTCTGATTTGAATTTTATTTCAATGTTTTACCTTATATAAAGGAATCATGCTATACCTAGTTTTTAAAAATTTTTGTTAGTTATTGATGGACCTTTATTCATTTATTTCTTTATATGTAGTGCTGAGAATCAAACCCAGTGCCTCACACATGCTAGGCAAGTGCGCTACCACTGAGCCCCAGCCCCAGCCCCAGCCCCTATACCTAGTTTGTGGGACTTTTCTACTTAATATGAAGTTGCTAAGATTCATCTATTGTTGTTCTATGTTATGGGTTACTTTTCCTCTGGAGATGACCCATTGTATAACGATTACCATGTATTCAGCTATTCTCCCATTACTATTTGTGTAAACTAAAGATGAGCTTACATATTTTGTTGTGATTTTTAAGGTGCCTGAAGAACAAAACTTCTTGATTGTAATTAAACCTTCTTCTTTTAAAAACATTCTTCCTATTCAAGTTCCATATGATATTTATCTAATGTTCTACGATGAGCTTGACCTGTTTTACATTCAACATTCTTGATGTATAGTGACTTCATTTTCTATGACATAGGGATTTGGTTTCCTCTTCTCCCACCTACACCAAATGGTGTTTCCTTTTTCCAGTATGTAAGAGCTGCCATAGGGGGACATTGGATTTCCAATTTACAGAGAATTTGTTTTGATTCTTTATTCTATATAATTGGCCTATCTGTCAATATCATATTATTTTAATTACTACTGCTTCAAATATCATGAAATTTCATATTGTAGAAATTACCAGAATCGCCCAGTGTCCTCCTTTACCTTCTCTGTGCAAACAGAATATTTGATCTCACAGCTCTTTGCTGTTGATCATATACATGGGATGAATTCTAGCAAATGAGATTTTGTTTGAAGTCATATGAGTCACTTCCAGAGGCAAGAAAATGTCTCTGCTCCATCCTCTCATTTCCTTTTCATGATGTCCATTAACTGTGTTTCAGACAGATATTGTGACAGAGGTCTAGACAACCTGGATCCATGAGCGAATCTAAGGATCACCTATAGGACATATATCGCAAAACAAAAGTATGCTTTAAATAAATAAGATATTTATATTTTGGAGTTATTTGTCATTGCATTTTGCAACATGTGGATTTTATGAATTCAGAACCTTATGGCATTTTACTACATATTGAAAAACAGCTCTTTCTCCCTCCTCCTCCTCCTCCTCCTCCTCCTCCTCCTTCTCTCTCTCTCTCTCTCTCTTTTGTTTTTGTAAGTATCAAAACATTGATGCTAGCATGAACTAGTATACAAGGATTCTTTCTTCCTGCGTTGTGTATTTCTATACCAAAGACTTAAATTGAGGGTTGTTCATTTTTATACGGAAGATTTGGTATAGCAAGGGAGCACAGGGCAGCAGATGGGAGAATCGAGAATCTGATTGTCTCTGCATGAAACATCTATAAGTCTTTCACTGGTTGAGTTTACCTCCCCCAAAATATACAGTTGAAGATTCAAAGAAATCCCCAAACATAAGAAAACAGGGCAAAAAGTGGTAGATTGTAGTGTGTCACATAGAAAAGACTATAGATTAATAATAGGTAAGATTTGCACCCTGCACAGATGTTAAGGTATTTCTTTTATCTTTCTTTCTGTATACTAAATCATTTCTGCATACCAAAACGTTTGTAAAATCTTTTGTAAAAACTAGAGACTTGAAGGTATATTTTGTGTACTGAAGATCTGGAAAGAATAAAGACAGTCAAACCTTGGGCTGTGCCATATAATAAAAAGAAAATGTACATGAATGACATAGTTTAAATGAATCTCTTAGCAACCAAATTGGGACAATGTAGGTTTCCACTGTGTATTTTGGCTTTCTAGATTGAATCCTTACGGACTTATGAATAACTATGATGCTATCACTGACAAAATTCACTTTTGTGAGAAAACTATTCTAATTTCATAATAAGAAAAAATGTTTTGAATGAATTGAAACTTTTCTGCACTCCAGGATTTATGCTATAAAAATCCTGTTGCCATAATACTTGCCTACAGCTAGATATTTAAGTTATCATATTTAAGATTGATTTAAATTGAGCATAATTATATGGCTAGACTCTAAAAAAATTTTACCCTTACTTAACCCTTAATTTTCAAAACCATAATTATCCACAATAAATTTAGCTGGTGATCTGGATTATTGTCTGTAAAAATAAAATTTATATTCTGATTAATCTGATTAGAAGAGAATCACTTGCACAGTTATTAACATAGTGAAAAATTTCGTGAATTTGAAATAGGATCTCTGAATTTTTAGAGCCTTTAAGGTGTGCTAGAATCACCTACTTTAAGATGTTGCCCAAGTTCTCATATTTACGGTAGCCTGGCACTTTAAAATATATAAATGGGATTCTCCTTTTCACATATCAGAATTACAAAGGTGAAGTTTGAAAAATCTGAAAATACAATGCTAGCAAATGTGTAAAAAAAAAAAAAAAAAAAAAAAAAAAAAACTCTGGTGCTTTCATGCATATTGGGACAAACAGTAAATGAGGCAATTTTAAGGGCTATTAAATAATACATTTAAAATTTTTAAATCATCAAAGCATTGACTAGTAATTTCTTTTCCTGAAAATAATCTAACATATTTCCTTCTTTTAGTGTTCATAGGAATGTGCAAGATTTATTCTGGCAGTATGTAAATAATAAATGTCCTTAAGGGCAGAGCGAAATTGCAGCAAATCTTACTCTTTAGTCATGGGGGAAAAGAGTCAGACACCCATATGGATTGATATACATGATCTCTACAAAAAAAAAATTAAAATAAGTAGGATGCATACTCTGATTTGATCTGTGTATTTTGAAGAGTTGTTTTGTGTATGCATAGTATACACACATATTTATGTGTTTTGCATGTGTAGACCGTGTCCAAATATCCAGAAATGATTTGTAACAGTAGTTGCCATTGGTAATGGAGATTCAGAATCCAGAGGAAAAGGACTTAACAGAAAAATTTTAACACTCTATGTGTTGTTTTTCATTTCAAAAATTGTTATGAAACAAAATAAAAAGAAGGCACTTTTAGGTTTTAGAGCCTGCAGCACTAAAATACAACAATGAATATACAAATTGTCTTACATATCGTTCTGAGTGATACAAAGACCCTCTCCCCATCATACCAGTCCCATCTAGTTTTCAGTGATGTTCACCTACCTCAATTCTAGAATGATGATCAGAGCAAATTCTACTAAGAAGAGTACCAGTTATCTAAATATAGTTATTTTTTTCTGGATATAATTTTCTAAGTTATTCTAGGCAGTCAAATTGATTTTTATTTTTCCAACAATTAGATTAATATGTTTACCTGAGAGATATTCACACCACCCCCACCCCTCTACCCAGGTGTCTGGTCTTCTACCTTTGATCCTCCATGTTTTATTTCTTTTTTATTCTGAAAAAGAATATGAAAGACTTTTGCCAAGCAATCTTACAGCCAGGAACCAATGCTGTGAGACTGGAAGCCTGCCCCATGCAGTAAAAATAAGATTGTATCATTAAATCGGGCTCTCAGGTATTTGCCAACCTGGGTAATGATGTCTCTCTGGGACACCTGCCCTTTTGGCAGCCTCCCACCCAGGCACGAGTCAGCAATCACAATTAGTGTGAAGTGGAATAAGAGTGCCAAGTCTGCAAAAGCAAATGCAGAAGAAATACAGGGAGGTCTGAAATGCAACTCGGTGAGCAGTCACAATCCTCAAGGCAAAAACTGTTCCAGTCCTAAAAGGGAAAAAAAGCAGTGGAAGATTGACTGCTAAGCTAGATTCTCTGTGTGGGTATGCTTGATGGCTCTGTCATTCTTTCAACCATTGCAGAGTGTGCCTGATGTCATTCTCTCCTCCTGAGCCGTGTCATGAGCCTTTCCCCAGGTGCTCATGGCAGGGAAAAGTGACACAGAGTTAAAGAATCCTGTTGAGGATAACCAGAATAGGGTTCATCCTTTACTGAAAAGTATGAAGAAACAACATAATATAAAGGAGAAAATAAAATGGCTAGAGCTATTTGACTGAATGTATACCATGAAATTTTCAGGTAACAGATACCTGTAAGTGGAGTTGGAAGGTAGGTCTGCAGAATTTCAAATCAATATATCCCTTCCTTTAATCATACTTTCCAAGCAGGCTAGGCATCTTGAAGTTATCTCTCTTGGGTTGCATCCCTTCTAACTTAAATTCCTGTTTGTCATGCTGCATAAGCTTTCCTGGGTCTCTTGTAGCTCCATCTCACTCTAGCCAGCACCAGGCCTGGACTGTGATAGATGGAAGCTGATTTTTGGGTGACCAAGTTTATCATTACTTGTTGATAGGAGAACAGTATTTCTACTTAAGTGGTAGTTTAGACCCGTCTGGAACCGTGAAAAGATATGGTTGTTTTATGATTTATATCTAGGAATTAGTTGGTCCACATTCCTGATTGAAACACATAGAATGTTGCTACCCCAATCATACATGCTTTTAAGTTGTGGTTAAATTAGTTCCCAGTTGAATATTAACATCTTCTGTTTTTTTTACCACATAAGTGCCATTATTGAAACTCCTTAAATTTATAGACACCAAAACTATCAATGAAAAAAAAAATCTTGTCAAACTGGGCTTACAGGTGGACATTCTACTTACTCTCTCATGCATTTAATTGAATTCTGTGCAATTTCATGTGCATTATAATAGACTTCTTTTACACCATCAGGAAACAAGTTTTAAAACATGTGCCGTGCATTAAACATCACATAAATATTCAGCAAGGGAAAGAAAAACAGTTCTAAAGAAGTATAGTAATTTTACACTCTCTGGTTTCTAATAAATTTTTACAGCAATCCTAAACTGCATTAGCAAGTCCCAGTTTATTGTCAGGCTTCTGCAAAACATCCCTCAATGACATGTCAAATCTTTACCACAGCAGCTGAACCCTTAAAGCTGTCCTCATTGGCAAGAATCTTGTCAGATTAAATTGCCAGCTCTTGTCAAAGTAAAGATATAGGATCTGATCATACTCTCCTGATGAGGGCATATGCTGTCCTTTCACTATGGCTGCACTGTAAATTCCTGGGACATCCCAGTAACCTCAGTCTTTGAGCATATAAAGGGAATTTATTGACCTTTCAAAAGCATGATCCTCCTCTGAATGAAATATCTAATCATATTAACAATATGACCCTTATATCTGTGTTCTTATTGTATATCATTTATCAACACCTTTGCCAGGTAACTTAGATTATTACACATGCTTTGTTTTCTATCCCTGTGTAGAAAACAAATTAAATGTCATGAATGTGTGTCTCTCAAGAAATTATTTTCTATTTCATCTATAGAGAATATTCTAAGTACAGAAGAATTTCTGGATTCCCTTTGGTGCTTACTATTTTTGTTTTGACAGTAAAACACACACACATATGCACAAGGCAAGATGACAACCTATTGTCAGGAATGGCACTCAGAGTGCCAAACTTCCAAAGACCCAACATAAAATGAATTGTAATTTTTCCTGAAGTATGTCATTTTTTCACTTCAGGAAATATTGCACATGTCATAAGACAGGATGTGATATAGTACTATGCCTTTCCACTTAAATTCGGGGCATCCCATTTTCTTTAAAACAAATAAATTGAACATGTTCCACAATTGTAAAGAATAGCTCCACTCTGAAAAATCCAGGATTCCAACTAGCACATTTTACATGCCTCATCGAATGTTCAAAGATTGGTCCTATTTCAACAGCTGAAACAGTTTTTGCATTATGGCAGCAAACTTTAACTTCCACATTTACCAGACATCTAGGATTGCACTGTCCATGGTAATTTGAATAGGCAGAAAGAGCATTGCTGTATTAAGAGAGAGTGAGGTTATGTTGGAAAGTACATATTATCTCTCTTAAAATTGTACTGAGTCACAAATATTTCATTAATACAATGCATTCTGCTCAAATCAAGATAAATTGATGTCACCCATCAATTAAAGTTCAGCATAGTCTTAATTACTAAAATAGTGCCCTAATATTTTCTTCAAAATGAATCTGGGAATATTTTGTGTCAATATTTTCCATATTATCAGATATTACATGTTTTAATTATTAGCATACATTTTAAAACTATTTCTATGTACATTTATTTCACAAAGGAGATTTTTCACGCATCATTAATGAGTCCAAAAGAGTAAAACTCACTTGTTGGAATTTGGATTTATCCCTAAACTTAGGGAATTGGGGGCTTGTTTTCATTCTATTCCATTATAGTGTTAGTGTTTAACTCAAATATCTATAAATTTCCTATACAAATGTTATCATGTTTAGATCCCTAAAGGCTTATTATACATTTGGAAACTGACTCTGTAGTGTATTAACTTTGCCACAATACAGAATTTATATTCTTTTAGATCTAACATTGTCTTGATTGATCAAACCACAAAAGTAAAATAGCATATATTTCTGCTCCCTAGTTACATGAGTATAAATCTTACCTTTTAACAAAATATACTTTAACCATATTAAAATCATTATTTTTCACTATTTTCAAGTGGGAAAACACTAGAACCAATTTGCTTCCCAAGATTCTTTCTAATCCAGGTCACAAAACAACACAATTTTATTATGGTGGTGAGATATGGGTAGTTTTATATTCTCAGTTAAATGTATTTCAATATTAGATTATAAGATATATAAAATCTAGTATAACATTTCAGTTAATCATATAATTTGAAACAAGGTTAAAACTTATTATGTGGATAATTTAATATTCAGTAATATTAATTTTTAAAAAATACCAAAATGGTATCAGCCCATATTCTGTCTCTTTCGGTATAATGTTAATAAAATTCTGAGCAAACTAAAGACATAAATTTCTTCTATTACAGTTCATCTATTAACATGTTAGATATTGTTATTTCTATTCTCAAAAGCTTATTGCTTTGAACACTAAACTGGGACATATTTTTATATTCAGTGCCTAAAAAATAGATAAAATGTTAAAATATAATAATGTAAAATCTTTTTAATAAAAATAGTAAATACTAACTTCTAAATTTCAAAAAGGTATGTACATTCACTTGTAATAGCATTCCCAAGTTAAGTACAAAATTTGAGGAATTTTTCTCTGATCTTTTTTTTTAATCTATCCAATTCATAGCAATTTAACTGAAATTAAACTGAAGCTTTATTTCCTACACTTATATTATGCTGTTTCTCATTTGTATTTATTTTTATTTTCCTAAGTTTGAGCAACAGAACAAGATTTAGATAAATCCTTATTTTCTGTGTGGAACTGATATTCTATTTGAACATATGTATCAAAGATTTAAATAAGTCATTGCTCTTTATTCTTCTTAGAATGACTTTTGAGCAGTTAAAATTACCTATATTAATCTCATCTAAAAAGAGGGTAAAGTGATATATCAGTAAAACCCTTGCAACAACAGATTAATGTTACTGTATTAAAATCCTATTTACATAAAATTAACATAAATATGAGTTAGTGTGCCATATGCTACAGCATCTGCTCCTCACTGTATTAATAACAAGACTGTCCCCTATAGGGATTTTAAAATTAATACATATTTAAATGGTATTTATATATATATTTGAAATTTTGACAATATGAGATATATAAAATTTTGCCAATTACAATCAGTCTAGTTCCCACTGAAATAATATTGTCATCAGCAGGACAATGATCATGGCCTTTGAGATATTTTACATTTCTCCTTGGAAGAGTAATTAATTTTAAGTTAAATAAAACCTTTGCTTCATATAATTACTTCTTCTGCTTCCCACTGACTCCCTACATCTTCTTCATTGGAGGTCCAGAACAAATCATTAAAGAAAAATAACTTATCACCTGAAAAGATGCATCAAAACAGTCTCATGCTTTCCTTTCTGTTGCTGATTTTGTTTTGCTTTCTCAAAACACATATCTAAGTTCTTTTCATAGCCATTTCTTCTAGCTTCTAGGGCAACTAAATAACATAACTTTTTTTTACAGAAAATTTTGTAGGAATATCAACCATATTGAAGTAGAAATGCTGTACTTTGTTCAGTACATGAAATTTGATATAGTTTGATTTCTTTTTATTTCCATTTTTTTATGACTAAATGCAATTTCTGAATGGTATTCTTCTATATTTTCATCATGTAATTTTTTTACAAAGGAAATTGAAATACAGTAATTATTGTAAAAAGTCAAATCATTTATACTTATTATGGTTATAATTCAAGATCAATGTGAACAAGAGTGTAGACATAGATATTTCCTGTTTTAGATGCACTGAAATCAAGAAATAAATCATTTATTGTTCAAAATGAGCTCAACTACTATTTTACCTATTTCACTTAAAAAACAATAAATGATTTCCTTTAAGAATATCAGTTAACTATAAAATAGTATGTTTTGTGTATATATCTGTAGATTAATATATAAGTATCTACAAATATATGAAATCTCTGTGTGTACATATTTATATAGATAGATATAAAGATATGCAACTTCTTTCTTTCCTGAAGTTGATAACTAAGGAATCAAGATTCAGATTCTTTTCAGACTTCTTCTCTTAAAGCAATTGACACCTAGAATCTGGGAGCCCCCTCTTCTAAAATCACATATGGTTGAAATGCAATTCTTTAAATATTGCTGAGGGGGTTATAAACACTTTGAAATAGAGTATATTCAGAAGCTAGATTAGCAACAAATCAAATCAAATGCAGGTGCTCAATCCTTTACCTTTCAAACACTCTACAAACATTTGTCTTCTGTCTTTATTCTGTATAAATATTGACTTGCCGTTTATGGCATATTGTGTAAGATTTACAGGAATAGCATTTTTGTTTACCATATTCTATGTATTTTGATTCTGATACCAAAATTTGAGTTAAATTTATGAGATTACAAAAATAAAGAATTTTTCTCTCAGGTTGTGCTCCAATCCTTTATTGCTCAAAGTGTTTTGAACAACACAGAATCAACAAGGGGTTGCTAGAATCTCAAGCTTCACCCCACACTGTGTTACTGTAACAAAATACCTGAGAAAAGGCTCACAGTTTTAGCAGTTCCAGTCCACAATTAATTGACCCAGTTGCTTTCGGCCTGTGACAAGTCATCATGGATGGAGCATTGAAACCACTCACCCCAACAGCCAAAAAGAAAAGGAAGTGAAGAAAAGGCTGGTTCCACAATCCACTTTGAGGGCATGCCTCCATTGCATAAAGACCTCCTGGTAGGCACCACCTCCTAAATATTTCACTATCTCTCAACAACACCACCCTGGGAAAAAAGTCTTCAACATCTGGGTCTTTGGGGAATAATCAAGATCCAAACTACAGCATATATCAATTGAATAAGAATCTTCATCTTAACAAGATACCCAGGGAATTTGAATTTACATTAAATTTTTTAAAGTGCTGAATAAATAAATGCTTTAATATGACAAATATTAAAATGTGAAAATAAGTGTTATTGGCTTTATACATGACTTCTATTTATTATCATTATAATAATTTCCTTCTACATTACCTAATTATTTCCATTGAGTCATATTTTCAGTTTCATTTTTGAGACACTTTTTAATAAATATCTACTCTCTTGTCTCACATAGTATTGACACATTTGGACTAAAATAAAATCAACACTAGCAATGCTTATAATTGTGCTTATTTCCCTCTACTGGAAAATGACAAATGTGTCAGAAAAAGACAATAAATTTCAACTCATGCATTTAAAAGAAAAGTCTTATTTGGGGGACAATTCCTATGTAATGGAATTAAAAATATGCATTCAAAAGAAAATATGGTGTGACTATATTCACTTCCAGGCTGTGGCCATATTCTGGCAGTTCATTTGGATATCATCACAAAAGTATGTCCAAATTTCCAATGATACTACAGAATAGAATTGGTATTCATTGTTTTTTACACCCCAAACTTTGACAATCAATGGTTTATATTCTTGCTATAGATTTAATGCTTATCTAGAAGATAATCTCGATATATTTGTAGATATATCTACATATATATTATATGTACTAGTGCAAGATATATCTATAACATTTATTTCTTATAAGAGTACCATGGTCTAAGAAAGAGAAACTTTATAAATGTAGGTGTTAGAAGACACAGAAGCTACTAAAATATTTTAAAATGAAATGTAGAACTGACTGAGGGCTCTCAGTACCACTATAGCTAACAACTGTACATACCACTTCTTATTCCAGTTAATAAGCAGAAAATATGAAAATCTACACATTTTCAACTTATATGTTATATGTTCATGTTTTATAAGCAAGAGAGTCAAAATTTGTTTTCTATTCATTTCAAACTCTATGATTGAAGATGGAAAAGAAGTACATTACAAAAGGCAAAACATAATCACACAAAAATTCTTTATAACAGAAAAGAAAGGCTTTATAGCTTGTTTGATTTGAGTCAAAATGTTGTCATTGAAATCTTGAAGGTAATTGAAAAAATTAGAGAGTTTCCCTTGGTTCTTCAGCCTCAGGGTAAACTCAGACCTGCCCTGACAGTGCCAAGAATATATCTATCTTATCTCTATAACATTCAAGATGAATTTTTAAATGACCAATTGTATTTCCAAAATATTGCCAATCTTTTTTGTCTGCTATTGTTTTTTCTTTTTAGTAAAGATTCTCTTTTACCTTAGGACTGAGGGGCTATAATCTGATTATATTTCTGAAAAAGATTCTCCAAAGGCAAGATCAGATAATATTAAAATTCTGTACTTACTAGCAATATTTGCATAGATAAACCGAATGCAAAAGATGATTTAAAACACATGTACAGATGATAAAATCATTGTTTTCATTTATTTGATTTTTTTCCTTTGGAAATGTTGCTGAAAATCAATAAGGGAAATCTGCAATTGTTCCATCAAAAATAACAAAAAGCAAAACAGGATGCCATCTGGAATCCCCTGTCATCATGAATGTCAACATGAGCATCTACAAATTTGACTCTTCTTTGTACATAAAGCTAGAGGAATTGCCCTCTTTGGGGTGAACAAGTAAATGTCCTAATGACAACAATCCACTCACAATATTAAAAATTATTTTATTTAATTGCAACTTGTTGAATATTCACTATGTGCATAGGAGAAAAGTGTTACTCAGAATCACCATTTCAAACTCTCCTCCTCTACTTCTCCCTTTTCCAAGGGAAAATGTTTCTGAGACTGGGAGGATGCCAGGCCTTTGGGGCTTGCAGTATCTTTGACCTAAGAGGGATTGAAAGAGGGTACCAAATAGAATAGAAAGAAGATGGGATAAACAGTAGAAGTGCTACAACTTGAGAAACTGGTGTTTCCTAAGACAATCATGTCATCATGCCTGCTAGGAATACGCTCTTATTTTTTTTTTCTTGCAAAAATTCTCCTTCTTATCAATGCCAGGCACACATTCACTTTTCAAGGACAACCTACCTCCAAAGAAAACTAGATCTTAATTGATGTCAACCATAAGTTCCTTAATTTTCTACCTGTTTATCTCATCAAGTCACCAATAAACACCTGGCTAACTCATGTCTTTCTTCCAAAGAGCTTCTACTATTTAATAGGACACCAAAAATTGCTTGAGTTCAAAGAATATAGATAGAGGTAACTAATTTACCATTCTTTTGGTCTAGCAGGATTTGTCATGAATGAAATTTGTATAAATGTTTCTATGTCTATTTCGGTAACACAGTGAATCCTACTGGAATTCAAAATCTGCAATAATCACACCTGTGGTTTGTATCATTGATGTCATGTTTCACTCAAAGAATCTCATTGAGCTTACCTGGCACAGAAATCTTGGACTCACATCTGTTTCGTCTAAATAGAGGTTAATCTCACTAAATAGATGTTAGTTAGAACCCCACCCCCAGTCTCCACAGAGAAGCTATAGTCTCCTTTGCTGATGTCCAATTCCCTGGACAACCATCCCCACCACACTCCACCCCTCTCACCTTTGCCTGGGGGATTTTATTCTTCAGGAGAGATCTCTTCTCCCTTTTCATGCTATGATCCTTTTATGTGATACTTATTTTTTTAATTTGGAATCTTTAGTAATCAATAAGTCATGTCAATTCATTCTTGTTTTTCTGGTTTTATGGTTTTTTAAAAAATTTTATTGTTGCCTGGTTGCTGGCAATCCTTAAAATGATCACAGTTCTCAAAACTGAGCAGCTGCTTCTAATGTGGAATGCTAAAAAGCATATCAAATTCTCCTTATACACCAACCTCAACTATCTTTATTAGTATTTTTAAAATTAAAGACTCACCTAATAACAAGGATTTATTACCAGGTCCCAATTTCATATTGGGGATTCACTAGAACTGAAATAGACCAGAGAAACCCACATTTGGCAATTCTAGGAGAGAAGCCAGATTCACATGGTTGTGAACATGATGAATATATAAACTATTCTAAGTGTAGGCATAAGAGAAAGATTTTATAAGCCAAGGTAATTTTCCCCAATTATGCTTCATAAACTACTAGAATATAAGGACATGCTAATGCAGTGAAATGGAAAAAGCCTCTGTAGGCAAATACATTTGGGCTTAGACCACACACTACTTAGAATATTACTTGAAGACTTTAACATGGTAATTTCTACTGTGATTCTTCAAGAAGAGCATTGAGTATAGATAATTTGCCAAACAAATTTTATGTAAATACACACTTTAAAAATTCTTGACTATCTGTATACTTTTGAATACTATAAAATAGAATGAGATATTAAAGAACAACTTATAACTGACATTAAATTGAACTTCTGAGGATATTTGACAAACTAATACTGATGTTATCATGTATGCTAAACATTGAAGGTTGATTATTATTATTATTATTATTATTATTATTATTACCATTAACTAGGCAAATGCTGTGGCAGACACCTTAAAGAGAAACAAACCTGATAGGAAACATGGAACAGATGATTTTTGTGGGTTTTTAAATATCTGGTTTTATAAATAGTTATATATTAGACAATAGCTTAAAGAATTTATCCAATTATTATATCTATCCAGAGGAATGAAAAATCCAGTGACAGCAATGTCATCTCACATTCCTCCTTAATATCTCAGAGTCTCCAATAGTCAGAGAAAAATACACGTGGCCAATTCAGCATTTTTACAGTGATCCAGTGCTATTGTGGGAATGATTTCCAATGGACTAATCCTAGAGGGGTCTGTATCGTAAAACTCTAAATGTGTTTTCATTCATTTATTAGGAAGCCAAAAACCATAACCTTTCCAGCCTGGGAAGGTATAGGAACATGTGTATTTTAACAATATCTGTTTTGGCTGAAATCTGCTCCTTGTGGATGCTGCTTATGTCCTCTGCATGAAGAAATAAATTCCTATCTGTGATGGACTTGTAGCAACTATGACCATCTGGTGAAGGTTTCATGGAAACACCAGCCATGCTTTCAAAATGTGCTTCCTTCTCATGCAGCACTGTTTGAACAATTTAATAACTGGATTTGTTTGTTTCATGGCACATGGCTTTGCTGCTTGCCTTGGTAATAATGCCTCTAACCTCTTATACTAAAACGTGTTAAATTAGGATTTCCAATTTATGCGCCACTGACCCTTTATTTAAACGTGATCTGGATCCAATTATTATAAACATAGCTTAACAAACCATATGCTCACTCATCTGTTCTTTATTGTATTAATGTGTCCCCTAAAGAACTCTAAAATTAATATATAGCAGACATGTGTGTCCTAATAGCTGGTAGATAACCAGTCTTCTTGACTTATTTTTGAGGCAAATACAATAAAGTAAAAAAAATAATAATAACAAAAATATAATGACCAAAAATAGTTTGATGATTTTAGCATGTTTAAGAAATAATTGCAAAAATAAATTATAAGCACCCAAGCCTCTTTTAACTGTAGACACAATTCTGGTTACTTTTTTTAGCATGGCAAAAAATATGAAGAACAAAGCAGCAAAAGCATCACCTACTCCAAGTCAGTGTGTAGAAATGGCTATAAAGTGCTGTATGTGCTCTTGAATAGGTTTGCAACTTGACGAGAATCCACCAGCTTGTGAAACACCACAGCAAAAGACAAAGACTTTAAGTGATCCTTGCCAGAGCCAGATTCAATATAGACTTTGAAAAAAAAAAGTGACTTTGAGATGACTGCAAAATGACTCTAAACCCAGAGCACTTTTGTGGAGACTAATTGTAACTTAATTTACTGTTATTATATCACTTAACTACCAGATGACCTTGATATATTTTATGTATAGGTTTTACATATTTTTTCTACTTATTCTTTTGTTTTTTTTTTTATTTTTTTAATTTTTTATTGTGGGTTGTTCAAAACATTACAAATTTCTTGACATATCATATTCGACACTTTGATTCAAGTGGGTTATGAACTCCCACCTTCACCCCATACATAGATTGCAGAATCACATCAGTTACACATCCATTGATTTATAAATTGCCATACTAGTGTCTGTTGTGCTCCGCTGCCTTTCCCATCCTCCACCCTCCCCCCTCCCCACCTCTCCCCTCCCCTCCCCTCCTCTCTCTCTACCCCCTCCACTGTATAACCCTGAGGGTCTCCTTCCATTACCATGCAATTTCCCTTCTCTCTCCCTTTCCCTCCCACCTCTCATCCCTGTTAAATGTTAATCTTCTTCTCCTGCTCTTCGTCCCTACTCTGTTCTTAGTTACTCTCCTTATATCAAAGAAGACATTTGGCATTTGTTTTTTAGGGATTGGCTAGCTTCACTTAGCATAATCTGCTCTAATGCCATCCATTTCCCTGTAAATTCTATGATTTTGTCATTTTTTAATGCAGAGTAATACTCCATTGTGTATAAATGCCACATTTTTTTTATCCATTCGTCTATTGAAGGGCATCTAGGTTGGTTCCACAGTCTTGCTATTGTGAATTGTGCTGCTATGAACATCGATGTAGCAGTGTCCCTGTAGCATGCTCTTTTTAGGTCTTTAGGGAATAGACCAAGAAGGGGAATAGCTGGGTCAAATGGTGGCTCCATTCCCAGCTTTCCAAGAAATCTCCATACTGCTTTCCAAATTGGCTGCACCAATTTGCAGTCCCACCAGCAATGTACAAGTGTACCCTTTTCCCCACATCCTCGCCAGCACTTGTTGTTGTTTGACTTCATAATGGCTGCCAATCTTACTGGAGTGAGATGGTATCTTAGGGTGGTTTTGATTTGCATTTCTCTGACAGCTAGAGATGGTGAGCATTTTTTCATGTACTTGTTGATTGACTGTATGTCCTCCTCTGAGAAGTGTCTGTTCAGGTCCTTGGCCCATTTGTTGATTGGGTTGTTTGTTCTCTTATTGTCTAATTTTTTGAGTTCTTTGTATACTCTGGATATTAGGGCTCTATCTGAAGTGTGAGGAGTAAAGATTTGTTCCCAGGGTGTAGGCTCCCTATTTACCTCTCTTATTGTTTCTTTTGCTGAGAAAAAACTTTTTAGTTTGAGTAAGTCCCATTTGTTGATTCTAGTTATTAACTTTTGTGCTATGGGTGTCCTATTGAGGAATTTGGAGCCCGACCCCACAGTATGTAGATCGTAGCCAACTTTTTCTTCTATCAGACGGCGTGTCTCTGATTTGATATCAAGCTCCTTGATCCATTTTGAATTAACTTTTGTGCATGGCGAGAGAAAGGGATTCAGTTTCATTTTGTTGCATATGGATTTCCAGTTTTCCCAGCACCATTTGTTGAAGATGCTATCCTTCCTCCATTGCATGCTTTTAGCCCCTTTATCAAATATAAGATAGTTGTAGTTTTGTGGATTGGTTTCTGTGTCCTCTATTCTGTACCATTGGTCCACCCGCCTGTTTTGGTACCAGTACCATGCTGTTTTTGTTACTATTGCTCTGTAGTATAGTTTGAAGTCTGGTATCGCTATACCGCCTGATTCACACTTCCTGCTTAGCATTGTTTTTGCTATTCTGGGTCTTTTATTTTTCCATATGAATTTCATGATTGCTTTCTCTATTTCTACAAGAAATGCCGTTGGGATTTTGATTGGCATTGCATTAAACCTATAGAGAACTTTTGGTAATATCGCCATTTTGATGATGTTAGTTCTGCCTATCCATGAACAGGGTATATTTTTCCATCTTCTAAGATCTTCTTCTATTTCTCTCTTTAGGGTTCTGTAGTTTTCATTGTATAAGTCTTTCACCTCTTTTGTTAGGTTGATTCCCAAGTATTTTATTTTTTTTGAAGATATTGTGAATGGAGTGGTTGTCCTCATTTCCATTTCAGAGGATTTGTCGCTGATATACAGGAATGCCTTTGATTTATGCGTGTTGATTTTATATCCTGCCACTTTGCTGAATTCATTTATTAGCTCTAATAGTTTCTTTGTAGAGCCTTTTGGGTCTGCTAGGTATAGAATCATATCATCTGCAAATAGTGATAATTTAAGTTCTTCTTTTCCTATTTTGATGCCTTTAATTTCTTTCGTCTGTCTAATTGCTCTGGCCAGTGTTTCGAGAACTATGTTGAACAGAAGTGGAGAGAGAGGGCATCCCTGTCTTGTTCCAGATTTTAGAGGGAATGCCTTCAGTTTTTCTCCATTCAGAATGATGCTAGCCTGAGGCTTAGCATAGATTGCTTTTACAATATTGAGGTATGTTCCTGTTATCCCTAGTTTTTCTAGAGTTTTGAACATAAAGGGATGCTGTACTTTGTCGAATGCTTTTTCCGCATCTATCGAGATGATCATATGGTTCTTATTTTTAAGTCTATTGATGTGGTGAATAACATTTATTGATTTCCGTATATTGAACCAGCCTTGCATCCCAGGGATGAATCCTACTTGATCATGGTGTACAATTTTTTTGATATGTTTTTGTATCCGATTCGCCAGAATTTTATTGAGGATTTTTGCATCTAGGTTCATTAGAGATATTGGTCTGTAGTTTTCTTTCTTTGAAGTGTCTTTGTCTGGTTTAGGTATCAGGGTGATGTTGGCCTCGTAGAATGAATTTGGAAGTTCTCCCTCTTTTTCTATTTCCTGAAGTAGCTTGAAAAGTATTGGTATTAGTTCCTCTTTAAAGGTTTTGTAAAACTCTGCTGTATACCCATCCGGTCCTGGGCTTTTCTTAGTTGGTAGTCTTTTGATGGTTTCTTCTATTTCCTCAATTGATATTGGTCTGTTTAGGTTGTCTATATCCTCCTGACTCAATCTGGGCAGATCATATGACTTAAGAAATTTATCTATGCCTTCACTATCTTCTAATTTATTGGAGTATAAGGATTCAAAATAGTTTTTGATTATCTTCTGTATTTCTGAAGTGTCTGTTGTGATATTGCCTTTTTCATCCCGTATGCTAGTAATTTGAGTTCTCTCTCTTCTTCTCTTCGCTAGCATCGCTAAGGGTCTGTCGATTTTGTTTATTTTTTCAAAGAACCAACTTTTAGTTTTGTCAATTTTTTCAATTGTTTCTTTTGTTTCGATTTCATTAATTTCAGCTCTGATTTTAATTATTTCTTGCCTTCTACTTCTTTTGCTGTTGTTTTGCTCTTCTTTTTCAAGGATTTTGAGATGAAGTATGAGATCATTTATTTGTTGGTTTTTTCTTTTTTTAAGGAATGAACTCCAAGCAATGAATTTTCCTCTTAGAACTGCTTTCAATGTGTCCCATAGATTCCGATATGTTGTGTCTGTGTTTTCATTTATCTCTAAGAATTTTTTAATTTCCTCCTTGATGTCTTCTATAACCCATTGATCATTCAGTAACCTATTGTTCATTCTCCAAGTGATGTATGCTTTTTCCTTCCTTCTTTTATCGTTGATTTTCAGTTTCATTCCATTATGATCAGATAAGATGCATGGTATTATCTCTACTCCTTTATATTGTCTAAGAGTTGCCCTGTGACATAATATATGATCTATTTTTGAGAAGGATCCATGTGCTGCTGAGAAAAAAGTGTAACTGCTTGATGTTGGGTGGTATACTCTATATATGTCAATTAGGTCTAGGTTATTAATAGTGTTATTGAGTTCTATAGTTTCCTTATTCAACTTTTGTTTGGAAGATCTGTCCAGTGGCGAGAGAGGTGTGTTGAAGTCTCCCATGATTATGGTATGGTGGTCTATTAGACTCTTGAACTTGAGAAGAGTTTGTTTGACGAACATAGCTGCACCATTGTTTGGGGCATAAATATTTATGATTGTTATGTCTTGTTGGTGTATGGTTCCCTTAAGCAGTATGTAGTGTCCCTCTTTATCCCTTTTGATTAACTTTGGCTTGAAATCTATTTTATTTGATATGAGTATGGACACTCCTGCTTGTTTCCGAAGTCCATATGAGTGATATGATTTTTCCCAACCTTTCACCTTCAGCCTATGTATGTCTTTTCCTATCAAATGCGTCTCCTGTAGGCAGCATATTGTTGGGTCTTGTTTTGTGATCCATTCTACTAGCCTGTGTCTCTTAATTGGTGAGTTTAAGCCATTAACATTTAGGGTTATTATTGAGATATGGGTTGTTCTTCCAGCCATATTTGTTTATTTCTGTTACTAAACATGGTTTGTTTTCCTCTTTGATTATTTCCCCCCCCTTTACTGTCCTACCTCCCACTGTTGGTTTTCATTGTTATTTTCCATTTCCTCTTCCTGTAATGCTTTGGCGAGGATGTTTTGAAGAGATGGTTTTCTAGCTGCGAATTCTTTAAACTTTTGTTTATCGTGGAAGGTTTTAATTTCATCTTCCATCCTGAAGCTTAATTTCGCTGGATACACAATTCTTGGTTGGAACCCATTTTCTTTCAGTGTTTGAAATATGTTATTCCAGGATCTTCTAGCTTTCAGAGTCTGTGTTGAAAGATCAGCTGTTATCCTGATTGGCTTACCCCTAAATGTAATCTGCTTCCTTTCTCTTGTAGCTTTTAAAATTCTCTCCTTATTCTGTATGTTGGGCATCTTCATTATAATGTGTCTAGGTGTGGATCTCTTATGATTTTGCACATTCGGCGTCCTGTAGGCTTCTAGGATTTGGGATTCTGTCTCATTCTTCAAGTCTGGGAAGTTTTCTCGTATTATTTCATTGAATAGACTGCTCATTCCTTTGGTTTGGAGCTCTGTACCTTCCTGTATCCCAATGACTCTTAAGTTTGGTCTCTTAATGTTATCCCATATTTCTTGGATGTTCTGCTCATGGTTTCTTAACAGTCTTGCTGAGCTGTCTATGTTCTTTTCCAGTTGAAATACTTTGTCTTCATTGTCTGATGTTCTATCTTCTAAGTGTTCTACTCTGCTGGTAGTATTCTCCATTGAGTTTTTAAGTTGGTTTATTGCTTCCTGCATTTCTAGGATTTCTGATTGTTTGTTTTTTATAACCTCTATCTCCCTGTATAGTTGTTCCTTTGCTTCCTGTATTTGTTTGCGTAATTCGTTGTCGAAGTGATCTTTCATTGTCTGATTTTGCTGTTTAATGTCTTCCTTGATACTCCAGATCATCTGAAGCATGTATATCCTGAATTCTTTATCTGACATTCCATCTGCTGCAGCTGTTACCTCTTCTAAAGTTGCGTTGACCTGCATTGCTTGTGGTCCTTTCTTTCCTTGTCTTTTCATACTGCTTGCGTATCTTTCCTGCAGGTGCGGGCGGCGGCTCTGCTCTCTCCTTATTCCAATTGGGGTGTCGTGGCTACCACGCCGGCAGGTCACTGTGCCTGTTCTGGGAGCTGGCGGCGGCTCTGTTCTGCCCCTACTCCAATTGGGGTGAGGAGTGTACCACGCCGGCAGGCCACCGGTTCTGATCCGCCAGTCGGTTGCAGGTTTGCCTACCCTGCAGACACGGGCGGCGGTTCTACTCTGCCCCTATTCCAAATGGGGTGTCGTGACTACCCCGCCTGCAGGACGCTGGGCCTGTTCCTGGCACGGGCGGCGACTCTGCTCTGCCACTACTCCAATTAGGGTGGTGTTTGTACCACGCCGGCAGGCTCCTGGGCCTGATCCGCCGGTCTGTTGTAGGTCTGCCTACCTTGGAGGCGCGGGCGGCGGATCTGCCCTGCCCCTCCTACCACGCCTGCGGACCCCTGGGTCTGATCTGCAGTTTGATCACTGGTCTGCTCACCCTGCGGGCACGGGTGGCGGTTCCGCTCCGCCCCCACTCCAATTGGGGTCACGTGACCACCACACCGGCAGGGCCTGATCCGGGCGTGGGAGAAGGATCTGCTCTGCCCCTACTCCAGTTGGGGTGACATGTGTACCACACTGGCAGGCCACTGGGCCTGACCCGCCCGGCTGTCACAGGTCTGTTTACCTTGCAAGCGCGAACGGCGGCTCTGCCCTGCCCCTCCTACCACGCCCATGTACCACTGGGTCGCGGGTCTGCCCACCTTGCGGGTGCGGGTGGCGGCTCCGCTCCGCCCCCTCTCCAATTGGGGTCACGCGGTCACCACGCTGGCGAGCCGCTGGGCCTGCTCCGGGCGCTGGCGGCGGCCCGGCTTCTCCCCTCTGGCTCAACGACAAATTGAGGAGACTCGGGTGACTGTGCCTCACCCCCCCTACCAGGAGACCAACTGCTTATGTCACCGCTGGTATTGATGAAGTTCTCTCCTCCGCCGCTTTCTGCTGACATCAGATCTCTGCCATGTTGGTATCCTATGCGAATGGCAGCATTTCGTTCCCCTTGCCGGGCAACCAAAGCAACGGGTGAGTCCTGACCGGCCCTCAGCAGGACCCGGACCGAGAAGCAGTTTCCGCGGGCTCCTAGCCCCGGTCCAGGGAAGTTCCGGGAGCCGGAACTCGGCCGCTCCGTGCTCAGTGTAAGCTCCTATAAGTGTAGGCTCCAAGAAGCAGTCCCTGCGGGCTCAGTTCCGGGAGCCGGAATTCGGCTGCTTAGTGCTTGTTGTATGCTCTGATAGGAGCAGGGTCCAAGAAGCAGCCTCCGCAGGCTCCGTGGGACGGTTCCGGGAGCCGGAACTCGGCCGCCCCGCGCTCGGTGTTCGCTCCGATAAGCTCAGGTTCTAAGAAGCACCCAGGCGCTGAACCCTAGCAATCTGTCTGCAAGCCGCAGGCGAATTGCAGCCTGAAATTACCTGATCTATGGCTGAATGAGCTGCGGTCAGTCGAAAACAGGGAAGGTGACGTCAGTTTACCAACATGGTGGCTGCTGGCCTCCTCTGTGGTCTGACCGGTGTGGAGAACCGAGATGGACCGCTTCCTTCCCCCGTCTCGAACCCAGAATTCAGCCCTGAGTACGGTGCTTGCACGGCTGGCAGAAACTGCAGCGCTGTAACCCTGCGTCTCTATCCCAGCGCGCGCTGCAGACTCTAGCCGCGGGGCGATTTGCTGAATAAGCAGTGTTACCCTCCGTGCGACAAACCTCTCGAGTTTGAGTCCCCGTAGCCGATCCTCGTGCGATGGAAATCCTTCCTCCAGGTTCCGGAGCACCCCACTATTGCTGGAAATTCCTAACAAGATATCCTTTAGCCGTCCTGACTTGTCATACTCCCACACAGTGAAGCAGCACACGGGGGCAATGCACTCCCCTCGCCGCCATCTTCCTTCTCTACTTATTCTTTTGTATTCAAGTCTTTTTTATTTCTATTTAATCCACTGGTACTTTCTTTTAACGGTTCTTCCTGAACTGAAATCCTTGCTTCTTAAGTCACATTTAAGGTACATGTGGGAATAAGACAGGGTCCTCATTAGTAGCTCGTTAAAAATAAAATAAAACAAACATAATTCCACCTGACTACTGGAAAGTTTTCTGACAATGATTGACTCAGAAAGAAGACTACATTAATTGGGATGTTTTTAAACAAGCATTTTTTTTTATCCAGAAGGTAATGAAAATTATAAAATCTCAGTACTTTTAAAATCTGTATTTTCTTTCATTCTTCAGTCTCAGGTTATTAACCTTAACATGATAGCAGGTGGTCAACATGAAAGAATGAACAGATTCTTCATTTTCCAATATCCTAACACACTGCCTACTACAGTGGATTACACTTCTCGTAATGTACTGTATCATCTCATGGCTTTGTGATAACCTAATGATACGAAACAGACAAGGACAAAAATAGGAAGCTTTATGTGCTTAACCTCCGCCTGAACATTTTTGTTTGTTTTCAAAAATAATGGAATGAAAAATTTTCAATAGATTCCATTATAAAGAGGTAATTAATTCTATCATATTCCTAATACGATTTTATTCTATCATCATTTTCTTTGCTGTGCATATTCCTATAGCACATATGGAGAACAATTTCAAGCCATTCCAAGAAAAAGCAAGGTGACAGCATTAGACAACAGTAGACTTCAGATCACCCAGATCTTAATCCACTCAAATCTGACTGAAAGCAAAATATTCCATAGGACACATGAACCATATTCTGGAGAGAACACAGGCAGAACCAGCAGTATCCTCGTTACCCAGAGGAACACCTGAAATCATCATGCATGTTGAGCAGCAAGTTAACAGATTTCTGCCTGGTATTGATTTAAGTTGAATTCTGCTCTATCATTTCTATTAGGATAATATAGAGTGGGGAAAGCATGGTCAATTTTCACATTAGATTTGTACTCTACGGTAGATAGCAGAGTTGTTAACTCTCAGAATTTATTATCACCTATCTTATATCTTGTCTTTTGCCACCAAGATTTGACCTTAAACTATTTCAGCTTCTACTTTTCCTAGAAGTTAGGTGAAGGCATTTGACATGGTTCATAGTCAGTGACATTCAAACTATAATTACTGGGCAGATAGGCTCTTTCTTGAATAAAATGGTGAAGGTTAAACAGAAAAATCCCTTTACAATTTCTCCTCTTGTTTCATTTAAAACATAGTGTCTACAGGTAAAGCAGTGATTTTATGCCCACGGGGCAGCAAGAAAAAGACTATGCAAGGGATGATAGGCACCACAATATAATAAACCAGGATTCTCTGAGACCTGCACTGGAAATGCCTGCATATTCCACTTAGATATGTGAGAAAAGCAAATGCTTTTTCTTTAAGCCATTGGTAGTCAGATTTTCTGCTTCTTTGCTGCTGAATACATTTCGAGGGAGCATACAAAGACATTGAGGGATGGTTTTGTACTTCAGCTTCTGTTCATATCATTTCTCTTTTCTGACATGGGTAATGTATATATATGTATTCATATTATGAGAATGTATTCATGTGTAGCATGTATGCTTACTCTTTAGGTGATCTCCTCTACTTTAGGTCAGATCATCTACATCTTAGGCTTTTTGTTCACCAACAGATTCCAAATTACATCTAATTTCATCTAGATGTTTCCACAAAATGCATATTATGTATCAGACCATCTATTTTGCATCTTCAGTTTGGTTTCCAACACATATCTCAAACTCGACACATCCAAAACTGAGCTTCTGACTTCAACTCCACCAATATTATCCTTTCAATCCTTGTAATTAATACTACATCTATTCTTTCAGGCTTAAAATGTCAGTGTTATCCTTAACTCTCTCTTTCTCACATATTACATACAATCTATTAAAAAGTACAATTCAAAGGATATGTAATCTATATGTTGAAGAGACACACTGCAGTATTAATCACAATAGCAAAGATATGGAATCTATCTAATAATAGATGAATGGATAAAGAAAGTGCAGTCTATATGCCAAATGGAATATTATTCAGCCATATAAAAGAAAGCCATTTTATTGGGGATAGTGTGGATGAACCTGGAGGATGTTATGCTAAGGGAATTAAGACAGGCACAGAAAGACAAATACCATATGATCTCTCCTACATCTGGAATCTTCAAAAGTTCTACTTGTAGAACTAGAGAGTAGAATGGTGGTTAACAAAGGCTATGGTGGTGGAAGTGGTGGGCGTCAAAAGAGTCAAAACTTAAGTTAGGAGAAATGATTTTGAGAGATCTATTGCACAGCGTGGTGACAACAGTTAATAATAATATAGTGTAGCATTCAAACATGCTGAGATTTCACATCCCAGCATCAACCCTGTGAGGTAATAGGTATGTCAATTAGTTCATTTTAGCCATCCCACAAGATAAATACATTTTTAAAAATTGTGTCTTCAGTACAGTTTTATTTGTAAATTTAAAAACTAAAATGTAACATCAAAGAAAATACATGTAGAGTAGGAGGGAAGGAGAAATGTGAAAAAATAAGTCGGTGTGTACTAAGTTGTAGTGAGATAGGAGAAATAAGTTCCAGCGTTCTGTTCTGTTGCTACCAAGGTGATTAGATAACACAATGTAACATATATTTCAAAAAAAAAAAAAACTAGAAGAAAGGATTTTGACTATTTTAACCACAAGTGATATTTACGCTGATTTGATATATATGCAATGTACACATATATTGAAACAGCAGATAAAACCTCACCCAGCATTTAACTTTTAATTGTCAATAAACTAACTACATAAGTGAAAGGTCTATTTGACCTTTCCTTCTATATAACTTGACCTCTAATTACCACTCATTCCTCCTCTCTGCTGCCCAAGCCACCATGGTCTTTGCCTTAAGGATTGCTGTAGCTTTCTGTAACTGGCTTTCCTCCTCTTCTCCTTGAACTTCCGTAGTATACACTTAACAGAACAGAGTGGTCCTGGTAAAATATCCATCTGCTGCTCCAGATGCTTTCAATCTCTAGGTGTCGCTTCCAAGACCCCCTGGTCCTCTTCTCTCCCTATTTCCCCTGTGAGTTCAGGTCCTTCTATTTTTCCTCTAGTTTATTATGTCCCAGTGACAGGAGGCTCAGTTCTGGTCCTTGACCTGGCTCCCCATGCAGGATCTTTGTACTTGCCGTCCTACAGGCTGGCATGCCTTCCCCAAGATGTTCTCAAAGCTAGCCCCTTCGGTTTCCTTAGAGGCTTACTCAGAAGTCACATCCCCAGGGTCTGCTCACTCTGCCTGGGTTCACTTGTCTCCCATAGGAACACACACACACACACAGAGTGACATTCTATATAACTCTCCATTACTTTACCTTTTGTCTGAGCACTTCTTTCTATTTCATGTTAAAAACATCATGGTGCAATAATAAATAAATAAATAAATAAGTAGAAGACAAATGCCAAAACACACACACACACACACACACAAAAAACATCATGGTGTGTATTTTATTCATTGTCTCCACACTAAAGTGGAAGTTCTGTGAGGACAGAGATGTTGTTCAGTGGGATCATTATTATAGTTGCAAGGCCTAGAATAATGACTTCTATGCATATCTGTTAAATGAAAGTTGAACAGGTTAAAAGAAGGGAGTTCATACTACCTATACCTGCCAATATGTCAGTGAGTGGCTCAGACAATGTGCATGTGTTGATTAAAGCAAAATAACCTAAATAACAACTATCTCAAAACATGTTTATCAGAATATTCCTTTAGTTCTTTTGTTAGACGATCTGATATAGTAAAGGCAAGTTATATTAAAAATATAGTTTTTACGTATTTTGTAATTAACTGAATCATAACCAGCTTTTTTTAAAGTAGCCCAGAGATTTAAAATATGGTATATAAACAGAAATTTTGACATGTTCTAAGGCTGACAGATCAGTAGACCATTGTCATTGCAAAGCCAGCATTTTACTCATAATTCTTGAAAGGGGAGGGCATGGCACCCCTTTGGGGACACATGGGGAAGCAGCAAGGTTAAAAATGAGGCACAGAGAAAGATAAGAACTCTGGACCAGAAACTTAATTGAGATTCCTGTGGGAATGGTGGAAAGTTTTGTGCAGTAGGCAGGATTAGCATCAGCTAGTCTAAATAATTTCAGCAAGTTCTGCAGCAAGAAGCTCAGGCACCAGAGAACTGTACTTGCAGTGAGCAGAGCATGTTGGAACACTGGCCTGAGTGTGAGGGCTTATAAGTGGGGTGGTTGGGATGTGAACACTGGACTGGTTGATTTTTATTTTAAAAAATGCACATGGGGAGGAGCACTCCTGAAACAGACAGAGCAAAGCAGATAGGTGGCTGGTATAATGTGACTGAGACATTGACTCTGTGGTTTGTCCAGAGAAGGTCTGCTACTACATGAAGGGCTGATGAAAACACATCATGTTTATAGAACTAAAAGTATGGTTAAGTATACTCAAGTGAATTACTCACTTAGCATGATATTATAAATGAGTTACAAATTCTCTATGGTTTGGCCCAAACTGTCAACTAATTCCATTTCATGGAATCATCCAGGTGGTTGACAAAATTTATATATGCTGATCATAAGATACTGATAAAAATGTTAGACACTAAATTAAGACCTTAGATCACTTCCATATACTGCATATCTTTTAACCAATTGTCTGGACCTGAAGCACAACTTTTTTAAAAAAAATCTCCATTTTCATGAAAGAGTAAACTAAGGCATAGAAAACTTTTCTGTTAGCTGAATGCACCAGAGCACACCTGTAATCCCAGTGACTGGGAGGCTGAGACTGGAGGATTGCAAGCATGAGGCCAGCCTCAGAAACTTGGTAAGAACCTCAACAACTTAGTGAGACCCTATCTGAAAATTAAAAAACATTAAAAAGTTTAAAAAAGTGGGTCTTGGAATGTGGCTTAATACACGATCCCCAATATCGTAAAAACAAACAAAGAAAAAAAAGTTCTCTCTGTTGGACAGGTTTAAAGACTAAATATTGTCTTTGTGAGCTGTGTCATAGAACCCCTTTATTAATAAATTCTCAGAAGTTTGTCCTTAAAAAAATAAACATGGAACTGTTTCCTACTTGCAAACTTGGCTAAATTTGAATTAACTATTGATGTCATTAATTATCAAAAATCATGTTTCAGTCTTTCTTTTTCTTGTTACTTAAACGTGAAAAGCTCCTAAGGAGCAGTTATAAGGATAGAGAATGTTCAATAATTAAATGTTAGAAACTAACCCATGATCTCAATTTTTTGATATTTTTCAATGCAGAATCACAGACATTATTTAAGCTCCCTGAAAATTTGCCTTCCAAAAGAGAAGCTGATAGAAGCTTTGCCCATCCTTTTACATAACATCTTCTTGTGTCCTTAATTCCACATTACAAATTCATTCATAATCGCCTGTACTTTGTTGTCATTCTTGTTAAAATTAACCGAACATTAAGAGGGACATGTCATTCTTATACCTCATTTTGTGAACTGCTACTTAGTTCTCTGAGCCATTCTTTCTACACAATTTTCATGCTCATCAGTGGGAACAATATGGAAATTTGGGTTTGGGGTTGTGCCAATGTAATTTTGGGATTAAAAATGCCCATCACTATATCCCTGTTAAATATTACCAAAACATAATGTTCCCCTAATCAAATAATGCTGACTACCTGGTAAGTGTCATCTTAAGCATGAATTAAAGTCCCTTTTCTTTACCCATAACAAACATTTTAAATTCCGAGAGAGACACACCAGAGCTTAAATATTCTGATCTGTACACTTCCAGCAAGTTAAATATCTGCACTAGGCTGAGCTCACTGATGGAAATGTCTTGTCTCTATTGCTGGTCCCTCTGTTGTGCTTCCTCCAGATGACAGAAGGAAACTTCTCTTCCTGACAAGAGACAGAGCATTCCTGCCAGCTGAGGTGACATTGTGTTCACTCAATAATGATACAAGGCCCTGAGGTCCTTCAGCACGGAAGATAACAAAGAAATCCTCATTAGCTAACTGAAGAAGAATGAAGGTCATCCCACAGAGAGAATGTCATGCTTCCACGTCACCTAGAACATTTGTTCTTCATTAATTCTGCAAACCCAAGCTGGGTTATCATCGAGGAGCATTTTAATATTCTGTCCTCTGTCAGAAATAATGGTTAGGGTGTTTGTTTCCTCAATAATGTACTTAAGAGGACATTTTCTGATCATTTGCCTTCACATCAATGAATTCAAATAATGTTTTAGGACATAATATGATTAGATTTAATATTGGTAATAACAGCTTAGATTTCTCAGATGAAATAAATGAGGACCATAGTCATGTATTCTAAAGAGCTCATTATACAAATTCATAATAACACTATCATTCTTAGTGATGAAATTGTGCAAAGCCCTAGTTTAGTTATGGTCTTGGATTTAAAAAGTGCTTATTTACAGGAAGAGACCTTGAAGTCATTCCATCTACAAAAGATTCCCTCATGGCAAAATTTAATGCAATCAGTGCATCAGTTATATGGAAAACATCTTTTCTACTTGCTACTACTTACATCTATAATTTTCTTATTATGGTCAGAAAACAGCAAAAGTAAACTTATAATCTAGAATGTTGCAAAAATAACCTTTGGAAAGACAGATGTTTTTGTTTCTTATGTCAGGGTTGTTTGGTAGTTTGATTATGCACCCATCATTTTATAAATTGATACAGTGTTGTCTTTCACAATGATAAAGCACCCTGAAGTCTTTAGTAGAAAATAAAGAACCGCTTTTCTAATAAAAATTAAAAAAACATTAAATAGGTATTTCTCTTCATTGGAACTTATACTTTCATCAATTTCAAGATGATCTTGAGTATTAAATATGCTAAATAGGCTTACAGTATGTGTCATGTTTCTGTGCAATTATATACTCTAAAGATTAATACTGTAAAAATCACAAACAAGTGCAAAATAACTGTTATGATTTGGATATGAGAAGTCACACAAAAAGATCATGTTAAGCCATGACATAATATTTAGGAGTGAAATGATTAGATGATGAGAGCTTTAACCTCATCAGTGGATTAATCCATTTGATGAAATATTAAGAGTAATTGACCACCAAGTTGTACCTGTACACTGGTGAAGCATGACTGGAAGAAGTAGGTGCCTGCAGGCGTACTGTTCACCGTTCAATATTATATTTTTTACCTTGTTCTTCCCATTCTCTCTGGCTCTCTGCTTCTCTGCTACCATGAGCTTTCCTCTCTCACACCCTTTCACCATGACATTCTGCCTCACCTCTTCCCCAGAGCAATGGAATCAGTCAACCATAGACGCAATCTTTGAAACACTGAGCCCCAAATAAACTCTTCCTCCTATAAGTTGTTCTTGTCAGATATTTTAATCACAGGGATACAAAGCTAACTAAAATAATAACTATGGTAACATCATGTACGGTCAAACCGTGCATGACTATTCAAATAACATAAAATTTTAAAGCCATTCATCTAACTTTTAATGATACAAGATAGAAGATAAGCAACATTTCTAATAAAATTTTATATGCAAGTACAATTTTAAGGTCATATCTTATTATCATCTCACATAAGCACTTCATTAACTTCTTTGAGAATCTCAAGAGGGTCAACAAATAGAAAAGAACATAGCTGAATCAGTTGAGGTATTAAATTAGACAAAGATGTGGAAATAAAGTATTTAACAATATAATTTCCAACTGTGTTTTTAAAATTTCTGTGTACATTAGTTTGAATTATGTTAAACTAAAATCATGTAAAATAAAAGTAAAATAGCATAATATAAAATTTATATGAAATAGATTTTAGGTATGAAATCTGAAATAATGTGAAGTATACAAGGAATTGAATCATTTCAAGTTGAAAATGATGTGGATATTAATAACAATAACCAGAGATCCACTGGCAAGTGTCTGTTGTCAATGTTTTTGGAGTTTTCTGGAAGATTTGAATTATAAAAGTCCTCCAAGAACATATCTGCTAATAAAATATCAGTGTCCTGCCAGGCGTGGTGGCACATGCCTGTAATCCCAGTGGCTGGGGAGGCCGAGACAGGAGGATTGTGAATTTAAAGCCAGCCTCAGCAAAAGCAAGGTACTAAGCAATTCAGTGAGATCCTATCTCTAAATAAAGTACAAAATAGGGGTTTGGATGTGACTCAATGGCTGAGGGCCCTGAGTGCCCCTAAATTCAATCCCCAATTCAAAAAAAAAAAAAGTCAGTGTCCAGAATTAAAAGGCAGATAATACATACTATAGAAAAATAACATATATATATATAGTATACATTTATGTGTGCACATATATAGATATATGTGTGTATACATATGTACCTATTTTATATCTATGTGTACAAATATATATGCTAGTCATTTTCAAGAAAATAGCTTTGAAAAGTTTGTATCCTTCCCTTATTTATTCTACTCATTTTGGAAATGAGTCAGAAAAAAAGTTAACCCTTTCGCTTTTATGCATTCTACTTATGTGAAACCACCCAATTCTCCTTTTCCTGCTGCAGAAAGTCAAGGTCAAACCCTGAGGCACAGTCCTTACTCATATATCAAGTTTCATGTCTAATGAAAGTCAACAAAAACATCCACCTGCTGTAGTTTGCCATTGAATTTTGCTTGACTCTGATCCTATTTGCAAGTCAATGGCAAAGCCAGATTCATTTCCTTTTTCTATGTCAAATGCTGGAATATACTGGCTGATAGATGAGTAAAGACAAGATATACCATATATGGTAAAACTGTTGCTTTGCATTTCCACACCTTTGTTTTCATGCCTGTTATTGTTATTTGAGAATTCACTTAAAAATTATAAGCCTCCTCAACTTATTATGCAATTGCCTAATCTTTTAATTTTATGGGGAAAAATATAGAAGTAATAAGAGAACCCAAAATCAAACCAAAACTTTAGTCCACCATTATTATCATCCAGCTTATTATAGAGTATTTTAGACTAAGAAAAGTTTTAATCAAAATTACATGTTTATATGTGTTTATATATTCCTAATTATTATTTTTTAATTTTTATTACTTAAAAGTTGAACATAAACTTTCTAATAAAATTTTACTTTGCAATTTGGCTTCTGACCTACATCTCAGAAGAGATTTCAGGCCAAAATCTTTGTAATATTAAGTTAGCAATATTTATCCACTGTTTTTGCATTCTCTCCCTGAAAATTTAATTTGTATAGATTACAAAGTGTTCATGTCTGAATGTTTTTTTTTATCAAATTACATTTTTAGCCTCATTCTTTTCTCTATTTTGCCTATTTTCATATTAGCAACCCTCTTCTTCAAAAAGCTTGAAGATAGTGACTCAAATGGCTTTAAGTATGAAAATATCCTTCTCTACTCCTTCTTTAGCCAACAAAGAAAAATCAAAAGTTTCCTATTCCCCAAGACTGAATTTATATGCATAGTATTCATCTTTTTCTCCCCACCTGCCCAACTCCCTTTCCATTTCTCTTCTTACACACACACATACACACACACACACATACACACACAGGGTACACTAGTATAGTCACACCAATTGTCACCTTGCCTTAGTAATACCTCCTGCCATAGGCCCAAATAAGTTACATGGCTTGGCTTACCTACATTTTATCTGACTGGAATGTATATTGCCTTAACTAGAATGTTCTTTTTTCTCTGGGTGGGGATGGGAGGAAACACAGAATGGGACATTTTCATCCTTTAACAGGAGGTCAAATATCTTCTCTTTGTTACCCTTCCTATCAATGTTACCAACCAGTTGATTAGAGATTTCCTATTTTAATTCCAAAATTCCTGCTTCATATGTCTTTTTCCAGGGGAGAGGGGATTGAACTCAGGGACACTCGACCACTGAGTCACATCACCACCCCTATTTGTATTTCATTTAGAGACAAGGTCTCACTGAGTTGCTTAGTGCCTCCCCTTAGCTGAGACTGGCTTTGAATTTGCAGTCCTCCTGCCTCAGCCTCCTGAGCCACTAGGATTAAAGGAGTGCAGTGGCGCACCCAGCTCATATGTCTTTTATAGTATAATTTATTGCAATTTTTCATTTACATGGAAGACCATCCAAAGAAAAACATACATTTAATGTATTAGTTAATACTAATATATTACTAAATTATATTACTTAATGCCATATTCAACTTTGCCATGAACTTAGTAAAACATCTGCCATATCATAATTCCTTAATATAACTTAACAAGTGAATTTAGATATATGAATCCTTTACACACATTCTTTCCCTGATTTTCTTCTGTATATCATTTTACTACAAAATATTTTTCTCGTTCTTTTCAGAGTGAATCAACCTCTCTTATTTTATTATAATTTTGGTAGCTTGGAATTACTTTTCTGAGAACCTGATTTATCTTGCCAGCTTCCTCCACTTGTTTTTAATTATTAATTTAATTCCTACTATTTTGAAGTTTATCATTTGACACAGGGGTTTTCAATTGGATCCAGTGCTCTAAAAGCAGTGCTTCCTTAGAGCATCTGGTTACTAAATTATCAATATTTATGAAAAACATGCGTTGGCCTGTGCCATAGAGTATATACTTTGGTAGTTTTGTTCTCAATCTTTTCCTCTTCTAGGTGCAAAGATTCTACATAAATATGTCACCAAGCGAAGTTTGCTGCCTTTGCTGGCACGTAATTAGATATCTCTTTTTCCTCTTCCTCCTCTTTCTTGTCTTCAATGTTAGACATTTTTATATCTTTATCTTGAGGCAATAAGTACAGATGTTAACACAGCAAATGACAGTTTTCTTTAAAATAATCCTCCTCAAAGTGGGGGCCATGGAAAATCAGCATTGTAATGACTGGGAACTTGTTAGAGAATTTCAGGGCCCACCCCAGAGCTATAATATCAGTATCTTGATTTTAAGAGTTTCCCTATCATATTTTCATGCCCGTTAAAGGTTAAGTAACACCAAGATTAAATTCATTCATTTTAGAGTACTATATACTTACAATAGTGGGAAAATATAATGCTATTTTTAAATGTGTCTATGCTTCCAAAAAACTGATAAACATAAATTTTTCTAAATGCCAGATGAAGGCATATATAGAATGGGTGTCTTTGTTCAGAAGAGATTAATGACATTGCAAAATAAATAAGTGTCAACCATGAGACAAGCATTATCCTAGGTACTAGGCAGAAATTTGCAGCATGTATAGTTTATCATTGCTGAGCTATAAGCTTTAGTGAGGACAAATGCAATTGATTAATTGACCGACAGTGTGGCATTGTACCAGTTGTCCCTGAGAGCAGGGGATAAGACATGATAGGAGGACAGAGGAATGAAAACACATCTGCACTTCCAGGGTCAGGAAAGGCTTCCTGGAGGAGGTGGTGACTAAGCAGAGACCTGAAAAAGGAAGAGGAAGTGAGCCCAGTAAGGGGAAATGTTCCTGGCATAGGAAACAGCATATGCTCATAGGTTAGAGAGTGCCTGTCTCAGCTTCAGTGATTGTAGCATGGGTACAGAAGAAAACTGAAACACCAAGTCAGATTAGTTTTACTGAATTAGAGCCAATCTACCTAGTCATACCCATATTTTGCAAATCTTTATCTTTAAAACTATATCTCTAAACTCCTTCAAAGGTAGGCACAAGGACAGCATGGGTGCAATGACAAGTCAAAGACGTTCGTGTCTGTGCAGGATGACAGATACATCTGGGGAGATTGTACCTCATTAGGGAGGTGGGTTAAGATGCACTATCGGAAGTAAGTTTTATGTTTGTTCAGTTTTAAACCCTTCTTTAAAAATCTCCCTTTTTCGCATAACCACAGTGTTGATTATACAAAAAAGGAATGGTGTAGATAAAATTACATCTGTACCAGTAACATCTGGGATGGAATTTGAAGTATACAACAAGTTTGCTCTAAATCAAAGTTACGTAATTTTTGGTTGAGAGACGGAGGCATTTCCTTAATCACTACTCTTCAATTCATTAAAATATGACATATATACTCATTGGTAAGTATTTTACAATAAAATAATTAAAAAGAAGTAATGTATTCTTAATCACTGATATATTAAATGTGAAAGATTTAACTCAGTAGCAGCAGATTTTTACATGTGGCATATATAAGCATTTCATTATTTTTTTTCCTGAAATTAGCAGCATATTTTGGCACCGAGGAGAGAAAACATAAGATTTCCAATTCTCTCAGTGTTTTTGTTTTATTTTATTTTTCTCTATTTCCTTTCTAAAAATCCTTGACCTGGCTTGCATTCTAATGCTGTATTTCTTTCCTCACCAGTTTCTTATTCCCTTGATTATACTTTTCTTTGTCAACATAACAGCCAAACAAAATTGATAAAATGAAGAAAGAAAGAGTTCCCCTTGGGGATGTAGTTTTAAATTTATTTTCTCCAAAATTTAGAGTGTTTTTAATTCTTGAAGTATAAATTGAAAACTGATATAAACTTTTTGCATGAAATCACTTCTTGAAACTTTTTTGAAACTGGAAGACAATTTACATTGGCAGAGCTGTTCAAGTTATCCCTTATTATGTGTTATCTTCCTCCATAAATATCTAGTTATTTTTAGTTAATGAATTAATGAGCTGCTCCTTGAAATATGATAATTAACCACCATTTGACTGATAGAAGAAACACATTCTGTGATGGGGAAATGAGAGGTTTTCAAGAATCCTAATCCCCTATGCAAAGCATATTTGAGGCAAATATTACTACTCTGCATGCTTTCCCTTGTTAGAGAAAAGTGTTTTCAGTTCCATCAATCTCAGTCTATTTATTTAGAAATTACTGAGTTATTAGAGCTGCTGTCTGGTCTCTTGTGCTTAATTTTCACCGCGCATCACATTCAGAAATCCTGGCTGCTGACGAAGTGCTGTGTGGTTCCATTTCTGCATCTTCCAGTTCTATAAAATGAATCTTGCTGTGAAAAATGAAGATTAATGGGCTCCATAATGACTCTCCCCTGCTAAAGGCAATCTGAATAAAGAGGAGAGGGAGGGTGTGTGTGTGTGTGTATGTGTGTGTGTGTGTGTGTGTGTGTGTGTGTAGAATGTGGAAAGGAAAAGAAAAGCACAATAAAGACTATAGATTATTTTGGGTAAAATAAACCACAATGGTTTGGTGGATTCTTAAAAAATTAAACATGGAATCACCATATGACTCAGCAACTCCAATTCTATACACACTGTCAGGAGGAATTTCAATAGGCTTTTGCACATCTATGTTCATAGCAGCATTATTCACAATAATCAAGAATTAGAAGCAAACCAAGTGTGGATCCACGAATGAATGGATAAAATGTGTTCTATATACATATCATGGAATATATTTGAGACTTTTTTAAAAAGGAAATTTTGATACTTATTACAACCTGGATGAACCTTGAAGACATATGCCGAGGAAAATAAGTCAGCTACAAAAGGACAAATATTGCATGCTTTCTGTTGTATAAGGTGACCTAAAGTAGTCCAATTCATACTGAAAGACAACAGAATGGTGACTATGAGTAAAGTAATTGACAATAGTTACAGTTTCAGTTTTGCAAGCTGTTTAGTGGTGATAGTTGCTCAATGTGAATGCACTTTATCCCAATGAATTGTACATGTTAAAAATGGTTAAAATGATGAATTTTAATCTATGCATATTTTACTACAAAATTTAAAAAAAAAACAAGAAATAAGTCTAAGTAACTATTTATTGCAACTGTATATTTCAAATATAAGAAACAAACTTTCTAAATATTTGTTTCTTTTCAAAACTGCTAATAGTTCATCAAAAGTATCCAAAACAGATACTAGTCCCCAGAGAATTTGACAGACTTCCTCAGTGAATAAGAACTCTGGATGTCCCATACATGTGAACTCTCTTGAGAAGAGACAACCTTGTCCTTTATTTTAAGACAAATATCATAGAGTCCTGATTTCTCTAAAGCCAGGCTATGACAATCTTAGGCTTTGGATAGCAATACACTGACATGAGTTGCATTTGTATGTTAAATGACAGGCATAGTTCATACAGCAAGTTGATAATACAGTGTGCTGTCAGTATAACAAATGTCGCCACCCCAATTTTTTTTGCAAATATCAACTTTAAATGCCCACTCTTGAGTGTTCTGGCAGCATCTTTTGTAGGGATGGTGATAATTAACCAAACCAAGGTTATATATTCCTCTCTTTAGGTACATACTGGGGTAGTTTTAATGAATCCACTAATTATTGTGCTTAATTTTCTCCTTGTGTGGGAATGGGATTCATATAAATTAGCATATCTATAGGGACTCTGATACTTCTTTTCAGTTTTAAAAGAACATTTGATGAAGTGTAAAAGTTGTAATGGCTCTATCACTATTAAGTAAGTACTAATTTTATTTTTCATCCATATTAAGAAGGGATTCACAGAATTGAGAGAACTGACATTGTTAATGACCATATTCCTAGTAAATAGTAAATGTGAGGGGAATTAAAATTTCTTGGCATCACCTGTTGGTTCAAGAAATAAACTTTTAATCACCATTCCTTTATAAGCATCAAGAACATCCACTTTGTGAACAACAGTGCAAATTGCCAAAAGCCCAATTTCCTTTCCCTCCTTTCAGTTTCTAGACATTGTTACACACCGTTGCTCTTTGCTTAATAGTGTGACATCCTGAGACAAGCTTAACTCTGACTCTGCTGAAGGTGGTCATTGATCCAGTAGCTTCTGTCTTCTCATTGAGACAAACTCAATGCAGCTCTCCTCTTCCTACTTATTTTTTTTTTTTTTTCATTTTAAACACTTTCCAGAAATTTCTAGTGCTTTCTTTCTGGCAGAAATGTAAATGTTATATATTATAAATATTAAGTTTCATGCTGGTGGGTCTGGCAATCTCAATGAATCATGACTCTAAGGGCAGGGATCTCACTTGATCCTGTTCCATAAGAGCAAGATACTTTTATTTATAGCTATTTCTTCAAAAGTATGAGATATACAAAATTGATTTTTTTTTTGAATGCAGGAAATGTGCCTGGCACACAATAAGCATTTTATGAGACCCATCTGCTATAGGACCTAGGATAATTTTAGGGGATACACAAGCAGGTCATTAAGCTAAACAGAATCAAGTAGAGATAATGATGGGTCCATTTTCAGAACTTTTCCAATACTGACTAAATCTAGGGCAAAATTAACAATTTGGTGCTAGTTTGCTCTTAAAACTGGTCTAATCGTTGGAAGTATGCCTCTTTAACAAAGAGAGAAGGTACCTTAGGCATAGCTGACAGTGATGTTTAACTGGATTTAAACAGTTGGGGAGGGCATGTACTTCTACTGCATTTATATTTAGTCATGCAAGCGTTCCACCTGCACTGACAAAGAAAGCGGCTCCTATATAAATAACTGGCGTAGACAGAAATAGTCAATATAAAGAGAAATATAAAGAATAACTCTGGAGTACTTAGAAATGACAAAAGAGGCACAAAGTTATCTCAAGTAAGTAAAGCATTTTATTAGAGAATGATGTGTCTAATGATCCACAGCCATCATGGTTGGTTAAAAACTTCTAAAATAGGGTAGGACCTTTTCTGATTCAATCTGTAGCACTATACAAAGGCTGAACGGCTGAACGGCTGAACGTGTGACCAAAATCCTCATGATACCTGGCTCACTGAAGCATGTAACTTGTCAGAGAAGACAGGCATCCACAGGTAATTACAATGAAGTATAACAACTTTTCCTATTGAAAACAACAACAGCAACTGATAATAGTTCAAAGATGATTTTAAAAAATGCTTTTGAGAGATGGTATTTCCAAAGAAATGCAAAGTTAAAAACAGATGAAATGCAATGAATGCAATAGGAGTCAAGAATGTATGTGGTCATTCATTCATTCATTCATTCAACAAGGTGATTCCCATTTAAAATGAATTTTCGGTATGTTAGCACACAAGATAAAATATTACTTCCAATTGAGAATTAGTACGAAATTTAAAAAATTTTAAAAATTAGTCAAAATAACTAAAGTCTTTTTGGGCTGGATTCTTTAATAACTCTAGGGCTTTTTATAATTAGTTTACATATCACTGAATAAAAAATGTCATTTCTAGAATAAACATCAAATCTATTTTTATTGTTCTTTCATAGGCATAAATCTTAAGAATTTGATCATTATTTTATAAATGGCATATACAGTGTTAGGTTTTACATTGGACTTCAATTCTTATAAATGTTTCTGAGTTTTATGTCAGAAATCAAATAAGAACACATCTCAAAAATTATTTTCAGTAGTCATTCAGGTAAATTGCATTGAAATAAAAATACTGTAAGCCATCTAACTCACAAAAAATATTTGTTTTCTAGTCACTAAATTTGTTTTTTCAAAATGAAAATATTTAGGGGTCCTTTGGTTTAACACGAGGCTTTTACTCACTGATACAATGTATCATAATAGGTGCAAGATATATCTTTACTTTGGAAGGGTGACAGCCATGGTAACTAAGCCACAGATGGCTAGGTGAGTTTGGAAAGACCACATGTGATACTTAGCATCTGGATCCATTCTATTCATGACTTTGGAAAGTTTTAGCCCACAGGACATCTACTCCTATAAACAAAGCCACCTCAAACTGTTTTAGAAAGAAAAGAAACATTATTATTGTATTCTTGTTTTTGTTGTTATAAAATAATTTTAATGACAATAGATAGGTTAAATTCAAAATGGGGTTGGTGCCAGAATATATGTGAATGGTTTTTCAATAGTTTGATGAAAATATCGTCTCTTTGGGGATGAATGATTTAAGAAAATATTTTAAAGGCAAATTCAATAGAGGTCAGTGACTTGAGAATATTTGAGGAAGACCTCTAATAACTTGAATAGTCTTTAATTAGCTTACTGATTGGGGTACTAATGCCATTGTCTGGGATGGGAAATACAGAAGTACAGTATGTTTAGGGGAAAAAGTTATATTGGAACACATATCTGGAGATGCATGTGGGCTAGGCACAGGGTACTTGTAAGGTATATACTCATGGACATCTGGGAGAAGTGGAGTTTAAAATAGAAATCTGTTAGTCTAGATACTGAAGATCAGGTATAACCTAATCCCTTCTTCAGTTTGATTCTACATAGATACAATCAAATGACAATGTACAAAGAAAATATTTTTGGACATTTAAAGCAAAAGAGCCTGAGAAGGGGCTGTGGAAGTATTAGTAGTCATAACAGGAAGGAATTGCAGCATGAGACAGTGGACAGTAACCTCATAGACCTTCAGGACCCCTCCACCATTCCAAAGGCCACTATCAAGCTCTGTGGAGAAGAGATGAATAATTTAAGAAAAAATACATATCTGCTCAGGACTATATGGTTCTTCTCCTCATGGGCATTCATGTATACTGGGTTTTTACACAACGACTTTACAAAGAAAGTTACTCAAAGATTTTTATTCTCGCTCTTCATTGTACATTCAAATGAAATTATAATGCTATTAATGTAGAATACATCAAGTAAATATATTTAAAGCTCTCAGAAAAAATCGTCTTCAGTATTCATATATTGTTAATGTTAAATCCTAAGTAAAAACAACAGAAATTTTACTGTGATGGCTAAGAAGGTTGTGTGTGTGTGTGTGTGTGTGTGTGTGTAAGCATTGAAACAAAAATCTACCAAAATATTCAGTAGGATGGCTCACTGCCCTTGGGGAGATTACCTTCCTAGAAGTTTGCCCTCCCAGATCTCTAATTCTTAAAGACACAGGTGATACTTACAAAATAATCTGAAAAACATCTGTTTTAGAGGTTGTCATGTGACTGACAGATGTTGTTGACCTGTCAAAACTTTTTTGAGTCTTACTACCAGCAAACTTAAAGCAAAATTATCAAGAAATGAGTTAATGGGGTGGGGTTGTGGCTCAGTGGCAGAGCGCCTGACTAGCATGTGTGAGGCACTGGGTTCTATTCTCAGCACCATGTATCAATAAATAAAATAAAGGTCCATTTACAATTTAAAAATACTTTTAAAAAAGAAATGCATTAAGGTTGTCTTATTGCTGCTAATTTAGGGTTTGCAGAATATTATTTTCCTGGTGCTTCTAATGAACATTTTTTGTCATGTTAAATTTACTCTGCCAAATGAAATTGATCCTTTATGATTGTTTTACATTGTGTCAGGTTTTTTTTCTATTAGTAAGCATCATAACGTAATTTTAAAATGAATTAAATAGGTGATTAAATTGAACAGATAGCCATTAGAACTACTTAAGTTTGGTGATTTCTTAGATTATCCATCTTTTCTTTAATAGGATGACTATTTCTTAGTTTTGGTTCCCATATTTTCTCCACCTCTTGCCCCAGAAACAGAGAAACAGAACACTAAAGGTTTTGTCTCATTTATGAATTCAACAGGGAATCTAAAGAACACAGTTTAGGTATTAAAGCAATTTATTTTTTCATATATTCACATTTACTTAAGAGGCTACGAGGAAACTATTTTTAACTTAGACTCACTGGTAATGGCTTAATGTATTTTAGACTATGCATGTGACCAAACCAGCCTTTGCTACCTTTCACAAGTCCCCAGAAATAATACCCCACTCATACACACATGCACACTCCCATTTCATTAGTTAGGGCTTTCAGATAAAAATAGGATCCCCAGCTAAATTTAAGTTCAGAAAAACAAGGAATATATTTTTAGTATAAGTATATACCACATGTAATCTTTTCACTGTTTTTCTGAAATTCAACTTAACTGATTTTAACTGTGTCCTATATATATTTTTTTTAATTTTGGATTCTTTTTTTCTCTTTTTCTAATTTTAATTTGTTATATATGACAGCAGAATGCATTACACTTCACATTACACATATAGAGCACAATTTTTCATATCTCTGGTTGAACACCATTTGTGTATTAAGTACATACATGTACGTAGGGTAATGATGTCCATCTCATCCCATCATCATTCCTACTCCCATGTCCCCTCCCTTTACCTCCCTCCTCTTTGCCCTATCTGGAGTTCATCTAATCCTCCCATGCCCAAACCCCATTATGAATCAGCATCCTTAATTCAGAGAAAACATTTGGTATTTGGTTTTGGGGATTGGCTTATTCACTTAGCATAACATTCTCCACCTTCATCCATTTACCTGCAAATGCCATGATTTTATTCTCTTTTAATGATGAATAATTTTCCATTTTGTATATATATCACATTTTCTTTATCCATCCATCTACTGAAAGGTATCTAGGTTGGTTCCACAGTTTAGCTATTGTGAAATATTCTATATTTTTTTGACAAATCTGACACATTTATCACCATGTGAGCATGCTGACTCCTTGATCAATGTATTTTGAAAACTATAGATGTATTCCAGTTGCTTTTCTTTATCTTTCAGTCTGATTTTTAAGTGACAAGTCAAATATGTTACTTACTACATATACCTAAAATCCCAGGTGAATTGAAAATGTTTTATATAGCTCTTGGTATGTACCTTGGCTAAAATGGTAATACTTAACTATATTTTTATTTGTATAATTTTATCCCAATTTTAAAATTTATCTATCTTCCTATAGCAAGTTTTTAAAATATGAAATAAAGATCATCTAACCAAAATTCTGGGTCTAAATTAGGCCTTTTCCTGATGATAACAACAACAACAAAAAAACACATGATTATAAAGTTCAAATTAAATTTATAACTAAGGAGTTGAAATAAAATTGCTCCAAAAAGTAGCATATTTCTGCAAGCAGTTTCTTTTCCTCTCTCACAAGATATTACACATTCTCTTACATGTTGAAATATTAAGCATTTAATGTCTTGTAATATAAAATATAGTTAAAACTGAAGAATTCTTATCAGAACCCAAAAGAGAGTACATCACTTCCTCTAGGTAAGAAAGAAGAGGACAGAAGAAGCAGCATTTTCTTTCCATGAAGCAATATTTTCTATGTGACAAATAACTTATCTCAAATAAGAATAGTATTTGATTTGAAATAAGAACAGTATTTAATTCTAAAATTTAAAAAAATTACGTTTTAAATTGGTCACAACAGTCAAAACTCAATGAGTACAAAAGCAGACTGTAATAGTTTTATGCTAGCTTAACACTCAATGGAATTTTTTATTTTCTACTCCAACAATATTGCCATCCTCATCAATTTCCTATAGCAGTTTTATAAATATCCAGTTTCAGAAATGCTGAATGCCAGTCTCCTCTCCACTTAAGCCATTTTTAAATACACACATGCAGCATCACACTTAGTGTTTTCCCACTGTGAGGGCTATTCTTAGAAATGTTGAAATTTTCTCTTATCTAAAAATATGTGGTCCCAGAAAAAAGCAGAGAAGCACGTGGTAGAGAATAATTTTAAGGCCAACCCTGGTCTGTATTTAAGTGTCTAATTATGTGTAATGATTATTTCCTATATGTTTAATAATACCTTTCTATCATTTGATTTATCTTGTCCTCTGTTTGTTTATTATCTTACATGGGATTAGGTTTAGATATGAGGTATACCCCAAAAGCCCATGTGTGAGACGATGCAATGATCAGGTTATGAGAGCTTTAACACAACTAGTGCGTTAAGCCTCTGGAAAGGCTGAACAGCATGGTAACTAGAGGCAGGTAGGGTGTGGTTTAAGGAGGTGGGTCACAGGAGGGTGTGCCTTTGGGGTTTGTAATTTTCCCCTGGTGAGTGGAGAGCTCTCTACTTCCTGATTGCCATATCTTAAGCTGTTCTCCTCCTGCATTTTCTTCCACAGTGATATTCTTGCCTAACCTTGGATCCAAAGTAGAATCGACCATCTGTGGACTGAGACCTCTGAAACGGACAGCCAAATAAACTTTTCCTCCTCTATGTTGTTCTCATTAGGACTTTTGGTCACAGCAATGGAAAAGTTGACTAAAACATTGTAAGGAGCCCAGGTTCAATCTATTCTTGAAGCAAATATATACTTAAATTTTGGATAAAAGACATAAACTGAGTTAACAAAGTTTTAATGTAAAGAAAACCACTCTGCAAAACAATAGACTCTTCCACGCTACTGGAATAAATGGATCTCTCTTCCTTAGTTCCCCAATGCATCTGTATAAACATAGTTGTTAAGCTCAAGAGTATTGAAACAGACTTATCTCTTAGCCTACCATTTATAGTTACTTAACTGAGTGACAATGGCTTAACCTTTTGCCTCAATTTCTTCCTGTGACTGTGGGGAACAAAATTAATGCTGAACTTTCCCCACATGATCTTCATGGAGATGAGATCTCATAATACAGAGCTACTCAAGGTTACGATGTTGTTCCCTTCAAAGGGAAAAATATCTAGAATTTACTTACAAGGACTCTTTTGCCTTTATATAATCAAAACATTTATGAAGTAAATACAAAAAAAACCCCACCAATATCAATATTGAGCACATTAACAATATGACTTTATTATTGTAGGTGGTGGTGTTTTGCTGAATCTGAATCATCATTTGCATTATAATCCTACAGGTAACTGTCAAACTGAGGATGATTCTTTATGAGGTTAGTTGACTGATAACCTTGGACGCACCATGATGGCTGTTTCTTCCCCAATATTTTTTCTCCTCTACAATCGATAGCATAGAGAATATGTCTTTGACTTTCCAATAGCACTACTATGTTCCTTTGGTGTAAGTCCAATTTGGTCTTTTTGCCAATATCCTGTAGTCAATAGAGTAGGAAGCCTCATGATCATGAACCGAACTAAACACAGAAGATGAAATGATGAATATGAAGAATTCTTGTCAAGAAGACATAAAATCTCTCTATGATGAACCCCCCATCCCCATCACAAAACAACAATAAATAAAGCAAAAAGAGAAAATTCTAGATAGGTAGGCAGCCTTACACACAGGACAGAGATCTTCATGGTAAAAAACATAAGGGAATGAGCAAGACTCCTTCCTCTAGCTTTGTGGGATTCAAACTCAAACAGGCAGTGACAAGAGATCAGTTTCTCTCAGGCCAGTGGGATTAAAAATGTTCCTATTAGATGGATTTTAGAAGTATACCCATTGCTTAATTAGAGACAGGGTACATCAGGGTCTCCTGCTACAAATTAGATGAGGCTAAACTAAAATATGCTGTCCAGGGCTACAGCTTTTAATAAGCCGTGGAATGATGAAACTGGGTCATCTTCATCAGTGAGAAGTGAAACCAGGACCCTACTTGCTTGGTGGCCATCTCTGCCACCAGTTCATGAGTTGGGGCGGTAAACTGTTACTATGCAACCTGGTACTTGATGGAGACAACCACCAAACTTGTCAATTTAAAGAGAACAAACATATTTGTAGAAAAAAAAAAGAAAGAAACTCACACCCAAAATAAGGCTGAAAACCGAAGTTTCAAAACAGATGAAAGGATTAAAATATTATGAAAAGTGGTTCTGAAAATCACCCTTAAAAAATCTGAACTCACTCAAGATGAAAAGATTATAAGACTAAGACTGTAAAATATATTAATAATAGATTACAAAGATCAAATGGGTAAAATAAATTTATTCATGTTTTTAAAAATGAAACAGAAGTAAAATAAAAGCAGGTGAAGAGAAAAGGGATTTATAATAACTCTTAAATGAAAGCATTAATTCTTTTTTATTTATTATTTATTTTTGGTATGGCAAATTGAACTGAGGGGCACTCGACCACTGAGCCACATCCCCATCCCTATTTGTATTTTATTTAGAGACACTGAGTTGGTTAGCACCTGGCTTTTGCTGAGGTTGGCTTTGAACTCTTGATGCTCCTGCTTCAGCCTCCTAAGCCACTGGGGTTATAAGTCTGCACCACCACATGGGGAAAAGCCATTAAAGTGTTAATAAAAGGAAAACACTTAGTAGACAGAATAAACCCAAAGCATGGTTGACATCATTGAGGAGAGACCTACTGAATCTGAAAACGATACTGAAGAATTTACTCACAATGCAAAACTACAGGTATATAAATAGGAAAAAAAATCAGAGAAATGAAGAGTATAGAATAAGGAGCTTTAGAGTATGTTCTAATAAGTGTCTCAGAAGAAAGGATTGAAGGTCACTTGTGAAAAGAATAAATGGTGATCATTATTTAAAACCAAAGAAGGGCATTGCACACACTGAAGAGGATAAATATATCCCCACCAAATGTATAATAGAGAAGCTGCATTCATCCTTGGTACACGTCTTCACGTCCAAAAACAAACTGTATTAATTGACAAACAAACAAAAGTTAAAGTTAGGGGGAAATCTTTTCTAATAGAAATAGATGCAAAAGTGCCTTCAAAATCTTGAGAGAAAATAAATATCAGCTTAAAATATTACCTCTAGCTAAAATCCCTCATACAAGGATTAAAGGTCCATCAAATAAATTCTCAGTAAAGGATACTGAAGGACACATTTTAGTTAAAACAAAAATGCAATCAAAGAAAGGCATTGGGCAAGAAGAAAATGGTGATGGCAGATATTTTTAAGATATGTAGTCATCCACTAACTTGTGAATTTATCTATGATTTTACATATATCTTTATGCATGTCTCTGGATTCAGTACCTAAATAGTAAACAATTGTGGTGAAATAGTTAAAGAATAATTTACATAGATATAAAAATCTTATGCTCAAGAAGACATACAAGTGATACTTGATCATCAGGTTTGTTATATTTTGTTCAGTGTGGATATTGAACGTTACAGTCAGCATGAAAATATATAATTTATGTTTTATCAATCTGTAGAAGGAATGATAAAATGTTTATGAAATGTTTATAAAATAAGGTTGTAGGCATACTTGTAAAGTATTTTATATACTTATAAAGAAAAAAACATTTATGCAGATTAAACTCACTAATTAAAAGGCATTATCACACTGGAAAAAGTTATTAAAGAAAGAAAGGATGTGTTACTTATAAAAATCCCTAAGACCAAATAGCATGAATTGAAAGTAAAAGGTTTAAAAATCCTTCAGGATGTTCACAGAATAGCAGGGTATGCAGTTTTAAAAAGAATGTTCTAGAGATCTATTTAACCAGGAATGCTTTTTCAGATAACCCTCACTACAGAGAACCTGGTGTGGCTTCATGGCTCTGCCACTCATCATTTGTATGACCATGTGAACTCTATAAACTGTTCTTGCCTCAAATTTGGAAATTAGGGAGAATAATAGCACTGCCCTGTGGATTAAATTATCTTTCTTTTCAGAAAAAGTCTTTGACACATCAAGTAGATAAATGCATTTAATTTTAAATTTACATTCAAATAAAACACAAAATTAGAAAGACCATAGATTGTCATGTAACAATCAGAAACTCTAGCATATCCCAGATCAACAGATACCAAGACCTCATACTGGGAAAAGCCTACAGTTACACTAAAAGTTTAGCATAGTGGTGCTTCCCAGGAAGTTCTTGGCAAACGTCACCCATTGTATAACTGCAGCCACAAAACTGCTTACCATTCTAATTTCTTCCACTTTTCCTTTAGCTTAGATGTACCACAACAATCTTAAATATATCTCAGAAATCTACTTTTCCTAAGCCCCAAACTCATAGGTAGAACACTTGGCTTCCCTCAACATGAATGAATTGGATATTGTATTACCCTATGTACATACATGATTATACGACTGGTATGATCCTATATCATCTACAACCAGAAGAATGAGAGGTTATAGTAGACTTTATGTATGGCGTGTCAAAATGTATTCTATTGTCATGTACAACTAATTAGAACATTAAAAAAAATGAAAACAACTTTTTGTGCTCCAAGATCACATTCCATCTTCAACAGGGCTAATTAGTCAACGTTTCTTGATATTAACTCTTGAAATGGAATCCATCTCTCTGTTACTTCTGTCCATTAAGATTAGTTATGCTCTATCTGTTTTTTTTTATTGTACAGTCTTATAGTGATCTGAGAGAAAATAAAAAGCAAAATTTCATCTTTGTTGTGCTCCTTCTACTGTTTTGTCACTCTGTAGGATACATGCCCCCCACCCCCCGATTCCATCCCTGTATGTACCTTCTTCCCCAGGTATGTTTTCAGCCAGGAACTTTATATACAGTGCTCCACAATGGAGCACTTGGTTTTACTTTGTCTACACGGGTAGAGTAGACACAATGATCTCTTTCTTTGTCTACACCATTTTATTCCATAGCCATTTCTGTTCCAGACACTTTATTATGCATAGAAGATGCAACCAGGATCACAGACACATCACTGCCTTCATAAAGTTCAAAGTCTAATGGGGAAAATCCTCTAAGTCAGTCAACAGTCCCAAAGCAATGTGAACAGGGATAGAATTAGCAAGTTTGCAATGCAATGAGAATATTTAAGAGACATGACTGACTTAATTGAGAGGTCTCTAAGGGGAAATCTGAAGGATAAACCCAAGGTGGGAAGGAAAGATTTTCCCTTAGAGAAAACATTGGCTTTGAGAAAGTGAATGAAATTCGGTATGACTGGACACTAGGGTACAAGCTAAATAGTTATCAGGGAGCACATTGAATAAGTGATTAAAATCAAATTATGCAATGCCTACAAATGCATTTTTCTGAATATAACAGCTGTATTAATGTGAGCCAATATAAAATGAATTTATTGGCAATCATATGATACCTTTGACACTACTGATTTCACATTTATGTCCTATGAAAAGAACTAATTTTTTTTTTCATTTTTATTTTCATATAGAAGTTGTTTGGGATAGAGATGGAGATTTTTAAATTTCAAATTATTAGATTTGTCCCCATCATTTTCTGTCATTCACGGTATCCCTGGAGTCAGATTTGTCATTAAACATATTATACTATTTTCTCACTTAAATTTCCTATTCTCTCCATAAAAAATAAAGCGGATTTTGTCAATTTCCTTTGAGGAATTGAATATGAGATATAGTATGTCTGCCCAGTAATTGATATTGGTCCAGGGATATTTAAAATAGATATTTTATGTTCTCTGAAACATGAACACAGTGTTCAAGCCCTTATAAACATAAGTCTTTGTGATTCCAAACTTTGGGAATGTAAAGATGTCTGTCTGAAAAGAGTCACCTTAATCTCGGGGCTCCACTCCAATGAGGCTCCTAAAGCCCACTGACTCTTTCTTGGCTTACTTCAATTTTATATATCCAAAGAGAAAAATCATTCAGCCTTTCAGGGAAAGGTACCTGAATCAATATTCTTTGCATGGAATGTTGTATTAAATTCTTCTTATATTCTAATAAATATTTTAAATTTTCTTTTTATTATTTTTCTTTTTTTTTTCTTCTTCTTTTTTTTTGGTACCAGGCATTGAACTCAGGGGCTCTTAATCACCGAGCCACATCCTCAGCCCTTTTTATTTATTCATTTATTTTTGAGACAGGTCTCACTAAGTTGCTCAGGGTCTCACTAAGTCACTGAGGTGGGCTTTGGGTGTGCAAGCCTCCTGCCTCACCTTTCAAACCTCTGGGATTACAGGTGTGCACCACCTCACCTGGCCTTAATTTAAATTTATTCAATGAGTTTTTCACTGGAAGATCACTCATTGTGCTCTTCCTGTGATGCACTGTACAAAGACCAAGAAAGAGAGAAGGTGGATAAGGTACTGAATTAAAGGAAGACTCTGGGAGGAGAGTCTATAAGTTTAGGCTTATTTCTAAGTATGCTTTATGGCCAAACATGTGTTTTATTTACAGACTGATGCTGCTTTTCATTCATACTAGAATACTGTGTCATGTTCTTTTGAGAATTATACAATACTATGAAACTTTGTAATTTGTGGTTTCCAGAAAAGAATATTGCCATATGTCATATGTGTGGGTGTAGCCTAAAACAAACCAACCTATAATTTACTGTTATTTAAGAACATTCATATTTTTCTTCATATATATATTCATATTTATATAAAATTATGTATATATAATTACATTTATATAGATCTTGTATGAGAAGGAAGGCACAATGAGTTTGATTTTTCAAAACACTTATCCATTAATCCCGTTGTCAAGCTTCTCTAGTTCATTTAACTATAACTCAATTCTTAACTTAATAACTTTAATAACATACTCATGATGACACAGGATATACTATAATAATTTAAAATATCAGTAGATTAATGTTAGTGAAATAAAGAAAACACACTGTCATGAAAATAATAAACTAAGGAAAGAATCTCTCATAAAAGACCATTTTATATTTTAATGTAAAGACAAAGGAAAGAAGTTAATTGAATGTCAGAGGAGTGACAAGTTTCTATCTTAACCTTGAAACTTGTGGGAATGTGGAGTGCCAGATTTGTGCCATATGTTAGCGCTCCTGACAGTATTATGTGTCTTTACCACAACACCATCTGTGCTGCTGTACCTGAACAGGGACAGTGGCTAGAAATGGAGAAAAATAATGAACCTTTACAACATATTTTTCCCCAGCACACACAGCTGATAATAGATGCTTTACTTTGATCTGAACAGCAACATGGAGGTCTGCAGTATCAGGACACTGAGATATCTCTGACCTAGACGTGTTGACTATTTATACCCAATAGGTGTAAAAATTATGATTTCTATTTTACGAAATGAAAGATAAATTGATACCTAAACCTTGATATCATATGTTTGGAATTTTATCTCTATTTTGTAGTAACTCTTATATGACAGGGCTGCCTCTGTAATGATGGAAAAATTGGACGTAGGATGATAAAAGTGGTCTCATTGGCTCTGAGGTTATCACCATCACATTTACAGCTTTAATACTGACCCTTCTGACCACTTACTATTGAGTGGACTTAATTCTGGATTTTTTTGTTCTTATTTCCACACGATGGACCATATCACCTAGCTTTAGGCTTAGAGTTAATGTATCTAGATCAAGAGCATAATAAATGTCAAGTTCAAAGTAGACAATTATTATTTTTCTCAGTCAGTCTAGAGATAACCTGTCATGCTTTACAATCTTCAAAGAAGAATATCATCTTTTTCTTCTATTAGCATCAACACATCAGCCATATGCCACGCCTGGCCACTGAGTGAATAGGTGAAATTACATCGTTAAGGAATGCATTCCTATTTATGAAAGGAAATTGATTCTATTTCACAAATTATCTAATGTGTTACTTGTTTACTATAATCCTATCAGTATAGCATTTATCCCCCAGAGAAAATCAAGAAACTTCGAGATGTAATGTTTAGCCCTTTATTTGTAGACTTTAGACAAAGAGAGAAATATTTTGGGGGGGGGGAAGAAATAAAAAATCCATCTCCAGGTTAATATGAAGGCAGGCAGGAAGCAAGAAGATGGCTGAGCAGGCAGAGGAGTGGGAGGGAATAAAGGAGGGAAAGAGAGTCCTAAGGGTATAAACATGGTTTTTAGATTATAAGTTATGGTATATATTTGTACAGAGAGATAATCTGATGGACTTTCCTAAGAGATCATTTTAAAACATCTGTAATCAACAGCATAGAATTTTTTTTTTTTTTAGCACTCTGGGTTTATATCAAACAACTTCAACTCCTGACAAAAGAATTTTTGGGATTAATAAGCATGTCGGCAGATAGTGTTAAAGCTCCAGTTGGTAGAAACCCATTATTAGGTATGGCACTGAAAACATCTCTCTGTACAACTTCCACTCCGTACTTCAAGAGGATTTATCACGTCCTGTCAAAGTTGACTGCTTGTCCCTCCCTCTTAAACCATCACTCTATCACCTCTCTTTCATTCCATGATACAAATTTTGGACCCTCTAATCCTTTTTCCTTTTATTATTCCCCCTTTCGTCCAATTCCCTCAACCTGTAGGACTTGGTACCTTCAACCAGGCAACATTTTTACTTGGTAATCACTGCTATTTTTATTCCTCAACCATACTTCTCTGTTTCCTGAAACACAATTTTTGTCTCTTATAATTTGTGTCTTGCATTTTGTTTTGGTCTGTGAGATGAAGTCTCACTATGCAGTCCAGGCTGGTCTCAAACTGCTGGGCTCAAGCCATCCTCCTGCCTCAGCATCTGGAGTGGCTGGGACTACAGGTGTGTGCCACCGCATCCTCTTAATTTATTTCTTTATTTTATCTCACATGAGATTAGAAGCAGCTGGCAATGACAGCATCAAAGCATATATTCTTTGTAGTAGAACCCAGAGTATTTACAATAATCTGATGAAAATAAATGATGTCATCAATGTCCCAAAGAGTTTTATTTTCCAAGATCAACAGGAAACCTAAAACTGAAATTAGAATTCCAGTCTAGTGTCCACCACACCACACACATGATGATAGACAAAATAACAGCTATCAGTATGTAATCTTCCTACTATATGTTTATCAATGTAGTAGACACTTTACATCCATTATTTCTGTCTTAAATAATAGTTTCATAAAACTTGTAGCCATTAATATATGAATTTTATAGATGAGGAAATAGATTAAATTTTATAGAATTTCTCCAATATCACACAGATAGTAAGTGACAAATACAATATTCCAGCCAAGATTAATGTGACAAAAGTCTTTACATAAAACTTTAGGCACAAATATATCATGTACATGCAAGGCCATGATGGTTGCACTGATAATCTAATAGAAAAATACCAGCATACCAAGAATGGCATTATGCTAATTTTCTTTAACTTAAAGAAAATAAGTAGAGAAGGCAGTAATTCAACAATAGTCCTACTAATTTAAAATTTTAAAAGTTAGTAGTAATCTTGCAAATTGTTTTATATAGGAGCTCCTTCAGAAATACTAGAATTTATTGTATTAAACTCATAATAGGATGCTTTCCTTATAGGCCATTCTACATGATACACACATAGATCAGATTTAGTAAAAAGAATTTCAGAGACCTTTTAAAATAAAATAATCCATTATTAATCATGGTTCTGAAGTGTACATGAATATATATATATATATATATATATGTATATATATATATATGTGTGTGTGTGTGTGTGTGTGTGTGTGTGTATAAATGTGTATATATATACATATATATATATTTAAAGATTGAATGTAAAATTGTATATTAGGTACTTATTATGTATTAGAAAATGAACACACTTACATGCAGTGATATTCACAGGGAAGCCTTCCCTGCATAAGCAGATTTCAGCTTAGTTAAATCTTTCCCTCCCCTTGACTGTGAATCCCACTGGCTCTTGCTGGAAAACAGTATTAGACTGAATAGGTGTATGTGCTCGATGTAATTTCTATCCTTGTAAAAAGCAGTTATTGCACATCTGAAATTGCTACTTTTCCTCTCTAATATTACTGTCATTTTATGGTGTGCTGTATAATTAAGTTTATTGCAACACCGAGGCATTTGGTAGAGTTTCCATTTCTTACCTATGGTTTATTTTTACTCCATATGATAAATTAACAGGCTGAAAATATAATTTTAAATTCCAGTTATTTTAAGTGAGTCTTTTTCCCTCTGGGATTTTATTATTCTTTAAGAGATGTTAAGTTCTATGGTGCCTACATGTCACATTAACCCAAATATTGCAAAATAGTTACTCTGTTTTTAGTTTTTAAAGTTTAAAAATACAGATGCAAATTAAACAAATAGTTCAGAAAAATTCTACCTGGATAAGAAAATCACAAGAAAAACTACATCAATATGCATAATAAAACGTATAACTGTGAAAGGTTTATATAAAATTATTATGAAAGGTAGATAAGGATTAAAGGAAACTCTTCAGATTAAAAAGGTAGGAAAATAAAAATGTACTTGACATAACATTATAGCATTTAGGCAGAATAATACTATTTTACCTCCTAGCTTCACATATGTGTTTTAATTTTATTTTTTGTTTATTTTTTGGTACCAGTGAAAGAAGCAGGGATGCTTTACCATTGAGCTACATTCTGCGCTATTTTGTTTTTTATTTTATTTTTAAAAAATATTTTTTAGTTGTAGGGTGGGGGTTGTAGTTCAGCGGTAGAGTGCTCGCCTGGTATGTGGGAGGCTCTGGGTTTGATCCTCAGCCCAGGGCCCCCCACGTATCATGCGAGCATTCTACTGCTGAGCTACAACCGAGCCCTTTATTTTGTTTTATTTTCACACAGTGTCTCCTTAAGTTGCTAAGGTATTCACTATGTTACTGAGGCTAGCCTCAAACTTATGATCTTCCTGCCTCAGCCTCCTGAGTAACCAGGTTTATAGGCATATGCTGAACCATACCCTGTTTATTATTTATATTTTTGTTTGTTTTAACCTTCATGCCTGACTTGGGATTTGATTTTAGATGTGATCTCTGGTCATTTTAAGTATCTTCACCTTTATTTATTTTTCAAAGTACCTTTCTTTTCTCCTTCATTATTTACAAAAATTCATTAACTTTTGAAAGGCTGGAGATAGAAGGACATTGTGTGAAGGGTGCTTTATAGTTAATTTCATGGGATTTTGGACATGGTAATTAGTTATCTTCTGCTTCTGCTGCCTTATTTTAGTCTGATAAGACTACTCGCCAAATTTCAGCAACAAATCTTATCATCCCTTACAGATAATGAAACTGTGAGTGACTTTCCCAAGATAAAAATAGTGGTCAAGGTCATAGAAAAATTGTCAGAGCTGCTTTCTTGACCTCCTATACCAAAATGAAATATTCCATTGCTCCTGCCCAGAGTGATCAACTACAAGAACCTTCAGGAATATCTGAGTTATTTAGCCAATGCTTTAATTAATAATGCTTATCACAGTTGGAGGGAAGGAAAATGATAGTAAACTTGACTTATAGTTTCTGTCTCTCTTTCCCTAGACCTTCTCAAAATAATTGACCTTCATAACCTGTAAGTTGAAGGAAGAATGAATATCTTTTAAGAAAATGGGAGAATGTCCTAAAATTTCAAATACAGAAGTGTTTAAATATCTCAAATTTTGTTGTAAGATGAAAAACTTGGCTTCAAGTTAAAAATATAATACTGTTTATTTTATTTGGAAAAAAATACATTTGTCTTCCAATGCAAAGTAATGAATTGAGATAAAAAAATAAAGCATAAATGTGCCATCAAGGGAGAGCTTTTGAAGAGCTACATTAAGTCCACTTATGTGTACAACTTGTTTTATTATCATATCTCATAAAGCCATAACTGTCATTTTCTAAAAAATCTGTAAACTATTAAATCATATAAATAAATTTGGAAATTTAGATTAAATGAGTAAAATGGAGCTAATAGATGTAAAAGAACACATGCTACCAAAATTAATTTATAAAGAAATACAAAAATTGAGTACATTCTAAAGATGGTATGGGGAGGCAAGTTTAACTAAAGGTGAGAATTTTTAAAATTTATATTGCTGAAGTTGAATATCAAATGATAGAAAATGATAAATATGAATGAATATCCAGATTCTTTTACAGAAATAAAATTCAAGCACAGAGCACATGAATATAAAAACACTGACATGAAAGTATAAATCAGATGTAAATATCAGTAGTTTTATATTATAGAATATTCAATTAATAAAAAAAGAAGATATAATGGAGTTCATTCCAGAAATTAAGGGGAGAGTCAACACTTAAATCTTTATTAACTGAATTTACTCAGTTAAGTGATTAAAGGAGGAAAAAATCACCCTTATTACCATCTCACCAGTCACAGGAAAAAACTATTATTAATGTTCTACACTAATTCTTTATATTAAGTTCATATATTTATAATAAAAGGAATATTCACCAATTCATTAAACATCATCTATCAGAAATCAACAGCAAATACATAGAATGATTAAATCATAAGAACATTTGTATTAAAATTATTATAATATAGTAAATTCACTATCATTCAGAATTGCTATTTATAGTCTTTCATTTTTATTAGTTCCTTCTAGTGATACATGATAGCAGAGTATATTTTGACATATTATACATACATAGAATAAATATAACATGTTCCAATTAGGATCCCATTCTTGTGGTTGTACATGATGTGGAGTTTCACTGGTCATGTATTCATATATGAAATAATAAAGTTATGTCCCATTCATTCTACTGTCTTACCTATTCCCATCCTTCTTTACTTACCTAGATTCTACTTAAATGTAGGATAACTGATTTTTATAAACTTAAAAAATCTCAGAATATTGGGTTGGTAAAGATAAATGTAAACAAAGTTATATATATAAAGAATGTTCAATCTATTTTCAGTGTAAGAACAAAACTAATGGACAAAATGCTCCATAAGGAAATAATTATGTTTTACAATATACCATGGAAATTAATTATGGAGCTGTTAAGACAGCAAAATAAATCTGCATGTAAAATTTGGACATTTGTTCAAATATGTGTGTGTTCATATCACTCTATGTATTGGCATATATATGTATGAATACATGACATGTTATATCACATACATGGAGAGAAGGTAGTTATAGTCACAACTGTATTTTAAAAAACAGAAATTCAGCATGAAAAACTAAAACTGTTTTAAAAAAGATAACAACCCAAATATCAATCAAGTTGATCCCTGAGAAGTACTATAAAGTACAGAGATTTTCGCATTCATACTTAAATACTAACTACATCTAATACTACTACTTTTGGTACTGGTTGATTTTTTTCTTTATTGATAATATGTTACAGCTTTAAGAAAATGCATAAAGATATGTCTTGTGTTCTTTGCCTTTATATATTTTCACTTCCTTTCTGAGGAATTTAGTTCCTTAGCTTGTAGCACCACGTATGTTACTTTGTTATGATCTTACTATGTTATTTTATATGGCACCTGATTTCAAGGTTGCCTAGTCTTTCTACACAAGACAAATTTTCTGGTAAAGTTCCCACAGAGATACTCAGTTTGGTGCAATCTATTTTTTTAGGCACAAAGAGGTAAGCATTTTCTCTAGTGATATTCAGAGACCCAAGTGCTGCCATTACCATTTATCCACCTACTCAGCAATTCACTTCTACCTATTGAATTGTTCATTAGTATAATGTGCAACTCATTGTAAAATCTCGTTGAAATCTGCCTTTTCTTGTCATAACTCTCATTCATATTTATGCTACCTTAGTATTCATCTTGCTGTTCTGTTTCTAGCTTGTTATATCTGACCTTTATATTTTGGTACATCTCCACCCAGTTCTTCTTGTTCTATCCTAGTTGGATTAAACCCCATATGCTACACCACTTCACCAGCTTGGTTTTGCACTAATGCTAGTCAACCCTGTAACATAACCCTAAGTGATGCTGCTTACCTTCACATTTCCTTCAAATTAACCTATCTGACCCTGTCATTGGGAGCTGCCTAAGGTAGATGGTGGATACCAACAACAAATTTGTCATGGGTCATGTCTTCTTTTTCTTCCTTTCCACCTGCTGGTTGAATCTGCAAACAGAGGGAGGGTCCCCTTTTCCAGTGTCCTGTGAGGCATGCTATTCTCTTCTCTAGGGATCTATGAGTATTGAATGATCTTTTCATCAATCCAGTCTGAGAACCCCTTACTGTGTGTCACCTGACTTCATCAAAACTAATTTTAATTCCTTAATGGACAAATCACATAACTTCCAACTTTTTTATGTCTAAAATGCATTTAAACTCCCTCTTGATACTTCCCATTCATTAAGAAAATGACAACTGTTCATTCCTCTGATGATTTGTGCATTATTTCCCTCTTTTTTATATTTTTCCTTTTTATTTTCCTATTTGTTGCTATTCTGTTCACTGTTCATGACACATCTCAAGTAAAACCACATTCTCTGAAGTCTCTGAATTCTACTCCAATCCAGCAAAATTTATATA
>NW_025999869.1:9780267-9812277 GCF_001458135.2 Marmota marmota marmota
ATATATATATATATGTTGTTTTCTGGGCAGTCATTGTAATTTCTTTAATCTAGTGAAGCACTTAAGATCACACTTTATGAAGTAGGTGTCCATCTCTCCCTCCAATGACAAACTTGGTTGCCCTCCTGCCTCCTCTAAGCCCTAAGTCAGTGCACAACTCATAGTAGGAACTATCCTGCCACTTTGCTATGCATTGATACTTCAGCACAGAGTTCATGACATATATATATATTTGTATTTCATGCTATATTCAAATACTGATGGGGGAATAAAATTATCACGTGCTAAAGATGTATCACCCCCCATTAAATGTAGGTCAAATTATCACACTTACAGGCAAATTATTATATCATTGGCAACATTATAATTAACTTTTTAACAGCATCCCGTTCAGCATAGTGCCTTAACTATCTAGCCTTTCACCTGCCTATTTCTCAATTTTCCCCTAATCTTTTTTTCTATTATAGTAGCAAAATTGTCCCTAACTGAAGTAGGATCCCAGAAATATGGGACTAACACTACCTCAAATCTATTATTTTCTATCTACACTAAAACTAGCTACTCCTTTATCATGCCTATCCTTACACAGTCTTTTTTCTTAAAACCATAATTACCTTCATTCCCTCTTCCTCTCTCTCCCCCATCCCGCCTCTTTTTCTCTCTCTCTACTTTGACCCTGCTTCCAGAGAATATTTGTATGCATAAGTACACTTCTCTTTACCACCCTCAATCACAGATAGACCCCTTTCCTTGGATTTCAGGAACAAATCTGGATTTCTTCACTCACTAATCTTTGTGCCCGTGATATTTACTTTAATTTCTTATAATGTATGTATGATCTCCTATAGTACATTAGCTAGTTCACCTTTTGTATCATAAACTCTTGACAAAAAAGCATAGATGTCAATTCATAATTCATATACCCTGTAGTAATAAGCACTTTTCTCCACACATGCTCAAATACATTTTTCTTTCAAGGAAGTTTTATATGCTATCAAGAAATTGAATAATCAGTGATATAGAAGCAGCTGGTTTATCTTGCTTTACGCTTTAACATTGATTTGACTATTAATAAATATTTATTGAGTAGCTACTACTGCATGCCAGGCATTAATGCTAGGGCTGAAGACATTGCAGAGAAAAAGAAAAATATAATCACAGAACTCAGGTATTTTAAAGGGATGGGAAAAAGTACTGAGGATAAACAAATAACAAAATATTTGTGAAATGTTTGAAAAGAGATGTTAAAATTCCTTTCCATATCCTTGGAAAATTAAGTTTATCATCAAGTCACCACTGCATTAGTTGCTTAAATTTACCTATCCTTCAATTCATCAATTGATTCTTCATATAATCAATTAAAAGTTATTATAGATAGCAGACTACCAACATCACTCATGATTCAAAAAGTGACCTTGGATGGCATCCTTCAATATCCCCATTGACTTTATTAAATGAAGATGATCATTTCATGATTGAATAATTTCATGATATTAATGGTAGCTAATGTGTCATTTTAATTCATTTATGAGAATTTAAATTTAAATTGTTTGTCTTTGGTTACACATATGTTATCTTGTTGTTTCTTGAATTTTTTACGGAAATACTATTACAGGTATTGATTGAGACCACAGTATATTCATAAAATAAGAAGGGGAAAGTTACTTTTTTCTCTTTTTATTTTATTTTTAAAAATGTAACTTTATCAAGCAATAGTTGTCTTTTTAGGAAAGCAAGTATCCCTCTTGTGTTTGATTAGTTGGTTGGTTGGTTGTTTTTCTGGGGATTTCTGCCTCTAAAACTGATGATCACTACTGATATATAAGAAAATTATTTCAAATCACCAGTAAAATGCAAGTCAAACCATGATGGCATATCACCTCACTCCAATTAGAATGGTTATTATCAAAATGAAAAATGATAACAAGGGCTGGTGTGGGTATGCAGAAAACTCTCATACAGTATGCAGTTTCCTCAAAATATTAAAAATTGAACCATATTATGATCCAGCAATCCAACTCCTGGGTACACATCCAAAGAAAATGAAATCATTATGTCAAAGAGACATTTGCACTCCTATGTTTACTGCACCACTATTGACAATAACCAAGACATTTAAATAGCCTGAGTAGCCATCATCTAGTAAGTGAGTAAAGAAAATATGGTCCACATACACAATGGAATATTTGGCTATAAAAATGATGGTAGCCTGTCATTTGAAACAACATGCAAGGAACTGGTGGTCATTATGTTAGGTGAAATAAGCCAAGCACAGAAAGAAAATACCATGTGATCTCATCACATGTAGAATATAAAAAGTTTACCTCCTAATGCTAAAAGTACAATGATGGTTGGCAGAAGCCGAGAAAAGTATGGGAAAGGAAGAGATGAAGAAAACTGGTCAATGGATGCTAAGTTACAGTTAGATATGACTAGAACATTCTGGTGTTCTATTGCATGGTAGGATTGTCATATATAACAATTACTGTATATGTCAAAAAAGCTACACTAAAGGATTTGGAGTATTTTCAGAACAATGAGATGACAAATGATTAAGGAGATAGATGTATTTACTCTGAATTGAACATTATACAATGTACTCATGCATTGAAATATCACCTCAAACCCTACTGATATGTACAATTTTATGTGTCAATTAAAATCATGTTAAAAAATTAAATATTTCATAGTGTCAATTTCTGAAAGTATTTAATTTTAGGTAAAAGGTGGAGACTACTGTGTCCCACAACCTGAAAATATATGTACACATGTAAATAAAACCTAAAATGTTGACTGTACCCCCAGTGTGTTCACAATTAATTATTCCTGTGTGTCTGACAAAAATTACTGTGTAACACTCATTGAGGATTTATTATTTTCCAAATAATGTAAATAATCTGCTAAATACCTTAAGTGAACTACCTTATTCGATTTTTAAGAGCCATTTATGTTAGAAATTATGACCTCTATTATAAAATGAAGTTAGAATATGTAATAATCACTAAGAAGCAAACTCTACTTAAGGAACTGAACGGTTAAAGGCCTTCTCCTAAGAAGGATATATATACTCCATGAATCCCTTAGAGATTAACTGCCAAAAGTTTTGGGGGAAATATAATTGCTAATTTGATTATTGTGCAAACTCTGAAGAATTTTCTTTCTTACTGTTCACCACTAGTTACAGAAACAAGAGTCAAAGTACACACATTGTAAAGGGATAAACCAAAACAGGTATGAGAAGTAGCTCATATAAAGAACTATGTAGATTGAAAATTCAGAAAATACATTTACTTTGGATTCAAACATGTCAAACACTTTCCAGTATTTACTAATTTCAAATTCAAAGACAAACCTAAGGAATTAAAATTTGACAAAATTTTATATGAATTTATGGATCAATGTTGTATTTTATAAGAAAAAAAACCTTCTAAATTTAGAAATGTCATCCTTTAGGGGTATGTCTTTCAATGTTCTTTATATTGTGGCTGCTTCCTTTCAGTAATGAATTTCAAAATCAGTAATATTTGTCACTCATATCTCTGCTAATGATCCCATAATGCAGGAATTTTACTCATAATGTCTTTCTGCTCTAGCATGAGCATAGGTCGCTAAGCTGTGTACAAAACATCATGCAACTATGACATTCAGGGTTCTCATCAGGTTAATCAAAGAATAAGTGGGTAGAAAGAACACATACAGTAAGGACAAGGAAATAAAATTTTAATTCAGAAATTACACATCATTTCTAGGTTCACTACTCCTATTGCCAGTCTTTCTCCCAAGTCTGTGACTCCCCAATTCCTCAGAAATCTTAAATTTTAAAGTTATAAATTTTATGGTTATAATTGAGGTCACACACTGTTAATTAGCCCACCAAAAAATAGATCAAGCAAAAGGAGATATAATAGTTTGAGAAATCTAAAATTTAGGGGGAATTTCAATATGAACTATCAATCAGATAATGAAGACTGCATAAGTCTAATAATTATCCTGAGAATGACCAGAGTACCATGGATCATTTAGAGATCACTGAATTGATACCATCCCTCCATACCTTCCTATGCCTCACCAAGTGTCTTTTGAAAGAAGAGCCAGGAATCCCCCAGATTTCCATTTCACTCCCCACATTCTCCCTTGAATGCACACTGTTTTCCTAAATAAACCTCCATCTATGCCTGTAACTGCTGCACTGAAGCTCTTTTCTTTGACTTGAGTAAAGGACCTTGCAGAACCTACCTCGATTTTCTCTTCTCTCTGGGAACTCTTCCAGACCCTTTTCTGGAGATCTCTCTTCTATGACAAGGTGACATGATTTTTCTGTCCATTTGAAGTAAAAACATTTGGTTCCCAAAAAGACATTTAGTTACAGGTACCTAAAGTCTCTGTTATAATGCTCCTGTTGTGGTTTTTTATTTTTATTTTTATTGTTTTTTGGGTTATTTACTTGAATGTCTACTCCATAATGTGTGTGTGTGTGTGTGTGTGTGTGTGAGAGAGAGAGAGAGAGAGAGAGAGGGAGAGAGGAGAGAGAGAGAGAACAGACAAAGAAGCAGAGTTTTCGGTTTTTACTTTCAGATCTACTAAACTGGTGGGTAGGTAATATGAGCTTGGAAACAGGGGAAGATAGACCAGGGCTAATTCCTTTTCAAGTGACCAAAGGCCACTCTGCCTGGAAAGACAACCTTAGCTCTGGTGATGGAGGCCCCTGTCCATAGACCAAAAATAGTTTTCACTTAGGTACGGATGGAAAAACTTCCAACATTGGGAAATCATGCAGGAACACTGAATTTAGGAGGTAAATGACTTTAACATACCCAGATGAATAATTCAGAGGGTGAGAGGATCTCAAGCAGTCCACAAATCCCACAACTCAGAAGAAAGGAGACCACCTCTGCCCTGGGAGAGCCCATTCCACATTCTCTGGTCTACTTCCATTTCTCCTAATAAACCATTTTGCTTGGTCTATCTGTGTCTCTCATTGAAATCTTTCTTTCTGAAATACAAGAACCAAGTAGTCCTCCTTCCGGTAACAGATTTTAGAAAAAATGTGCATGACATTAAATGTGTTACATTTTGATGTGCTATAAGACCTAAAACAGTTGAAGAATTCTGGAAAATTTTCTTAAATATCCTTATTAGAAATGTTTACTGATTTTGCTAACAATGCAATATAGGAATTAGGCAAAGGTCCTTAGTCAATTACTTTGGAATACACTCTTTCTAAAATTGAACAAAATAAAATGCCAATGTGGAGACTATTTCCTGTTTTTTGTTGTTGTGGTTGTTGTTTATTCCAACAAATGGGCAAGTTCCTGTCTGTGTAATGTTAGATTTATAGACTTACTTCATTCAAGGCAATGCAAAAATCCCATTATTAAGATTATATTTTAAAAATCAACTCTGAATACTTTCTTACATTTTCTAGTATTTCAGGCAGATATTAAAATTACATTACTAAAAAAATGAAATCTTTACATTCACAGTAAATTTAATTGTGTCACTTGCTGAACTAGTTTTTCATCTTGTGGTTTTCTCTTGTGAGTGAAACTCTTGGTGAGAAGATTTCCTGCTGTAATTATGCCCCTTTGTGGTCATTAAAGGAGCTTGAGTGGACAGTGGACAACAAGGCCAGAAATAAATATGCTCCGTCAGTTAGTTGTTAGTGAACTGTTCAGTGAGCTATGGAGACTGTTGATCTCCCCCATGACCCAAAGGCCTGTAGATTCAGTGAATGATATTATACATGCATATTGTTAACATTTTCTTTCAATTTATCCTATGATTTTTTTAAGAAAAAATGGTGTAGCTCACTTGAAAATTCGAAAATTAAAGTCTGATTCTTTGAAATATATGAAATATATTGGTTTTTTTAAATATAATGTTATATCATAAAATATAAAATATTTTTGGCTTTATTGTCTTGGTTTTACTGAAACAAACCAAAAAATGTGGAAAATACTAAGAGACAATCTTGGTTTGTTTTATTCCTGGTGGACGTTTCATAAGTATGTATTCCAGCTTGTCTATTGCATAATAATTTAAGTTTTCCACATAAGTTGAAAGAAAAAGATTTAATCTAAATTTAATTGTATGCACTCATGAGTTTAGATTGTCCTCTAGGGGTCAGACTCTACATTTTCTGCAATGTCATCTCAGAAGATGATTTGAAAAGATGACGTCATTAAAATCCCCTTATAGTGTTAGTCATTCATGCACTTCACCCATAAACTTGTCAGTCACTGGAAATATGGAGACAAAAAAATGGAAATTTGGTGATGGGAGCTGTCATCTGAATCTTGATGACCAGAAAGATTTTTACCAAGTAGAAAAAGTAGAAAGAATCACTTCCCCAAAGTTAGAGAAGGGGGGAGGGTGCCTACTGAAAAATCAGGAGAAAAAAAAAAAAAAAGGAGCAACTGGTTGTACTGGGTTGGCTTATAATTTGTAAGATTTAATTTAGTAAAAGATGAAGTAGAAAACACAAAATTGATCACATCTTATCTGAGGTTCCTAAAACACATATAGGAATGCTTGTTTGTGGGAAATACTTTTAAAAACTATTTTATGGGGTACAGATATTTAAAGTTTTCTAAAACTTCAAAAAGAAAATTTTGAGAAAATACTATATTTTGGTGTTTTTAAGCAATAATTGCATTGGTAAGTTCAGAGAAGAATTGGAAACTTCAGAATGCTAAAATGATGATCATTACAAATTAATTCAGTAAAGAGACTCATGAATTCAGGCTTGGGCTCTTGCCATTGCATGAACGGTCTGTTTTGGTGTTTTTATTAATACTGTTGACTGCATACAACAGGTGACATTTTTATCCCCTTAGGCTGTCCATTAGCCAAATGAAGGGCCATCTGGAAAGGGATTCTGTTCTTTGAAAAATGTGACAAGGCTGATGGCTTTTTAACTGCTAGTCATCTATGATTGCTGGTAAACACTGGAAATTAGTGATGATCCCTCAGAATTAAGAAGTTAGTCAAGTACTTAGAGCTGAAGCAGAGGAAGTACCTTTTAACCAGATGTACACATCAATTCACATTTTTAAAAACTGCTTTATGTATACTATTCTAAATAGCATGTAACAACAGTGGTGGGAAAAACAAGATAATTATTCTCGGTGATTATAACTGGTAGCTACAAACCATTTCATGGCCATACTTTGAAAATTTTAAACATGAAAAACTGATACTGACGGACAACAAAAAGGTATATTCATTATGACATGATTTGTTGGCAATTCCCCCAGTGTGCTGTTTTATAATATTGGTGCTCAGATGAACAGAAGGAGATGGTTTTCATGGCTGGCTCCCAGCTGCAGTTCATTGAGAGTCTTTTCATAATCACAATTTAAAGGGTCTCTAATAGCACCATGTTAGAAGGATTTTAGTAGCCATTTCAAATCAGTGGCTTCATTATTCAGATGAAGATTCTGTGCCCCAGGGGGATTGAGTAACTTGCCTAAGTTTACACAGCTATTTAGTGGCCAGAAAAAAGAAAAACCTAAGGAGAATTTTATCACAATTATTCTCTCATTGGTTTCTAAAGTGAAGACCAGAAGAAAAACTAGGTGTGTGTGTGTGTGTGTGTGTGTGTGTGTGTGTGTGATGAACGCATATAGATTCAAGCATTTTTGTAGCATAAACAGAAGAAGTAATAAATCTTGGGCATATATGTATCTTTTAATCTTAAATTATAACACAATAATTAAAACATTATTTTATTATAATGTATTTGTACAGTTAATAAGAATACAGTTATTATTGTGTTTCTTCCTTAGAAGGGACACTCATGCTTAAAATCTATGAGCCACCTAATGGACTTTTTGTTGAAAAATCAGTCCCGGCATGTCGTTGCACCAACTATTTGGTTCTTAAGATTGTGTATTATAATTGAATGCATATTAGTTCTATTGTTATTAGAAAGAAATGAAGAATGGAGGCAAGGAAGGCAGGCAGGCAGGGAGGGATGGAGGGAGGAAGGAAGGGATGGAAGGAAACCAGGTAAAATTCTCTCCAGGGATGGTATGGTAAGGACAAAGAGCAAAAAATAGAACAGCCCAACTCTCACTGGTGGTAACTGAAATCTTCCAGTGTTTTCAAGCCTAACCCCTGCACGGTGCTTTAGACAGGTGCCTTCTAAGGGAAGACTGGAAGCCACCTCTCTTCCTAAAATCCTTTCAAAGGTTGCCCTTGAAGGCACAAGGACAGTCATGCTCACAGTGTTTACTCACTGTTTGATCTCCCCTTCTTCTCTCTCTTCTTGTCTCACACTGTGTTCTCCCTTCTTTCCCTATGTGAGTAATTTTTGTGTCCCCCTGACACAGGACCTTCACCTACCAAGTTGGTATGCCTGGATTTTCTTACCCTTAAAGTTTCCTTTATTCACTCAATCTACCTGGAGCACAACAGCTCTGTCCCCATGGAAACCTTTCCTGATGTTCCTAAGTACATCCCGCTGTCCCTGATGTAAGCTCTCATGGAATCAGGTAGCTCTCCAGTGTGTTTCTCATGATCGCAACTGAGCATTCAGTTATATGATGATTATATTCTTTGTTCTCTTAACTAGAATGTAAACTCTGAGGACAGGGACCATGTCAGTTTCTGTGTACCAGTCAGTACAGCTAGATGCATGACTTTATTTTATGATTAAACCTACACCCATGTAATTATTATTACTATATTCTTATCCTATGAATTCAGAAGTGGAAACTTAGAAAGTATGAATTGCATATTATCACAAAGTGCATGCCAACTTAAGCTTTGATTTTAAATCTATTTATGTAAAGCTGGTTTTTTTTTCATGATTGCTCTTTAGAAATGTCTAAGCACTAAATTTTTCCTTCTATTTCAAACCAAAGTCTTACCATATGAAGTTTACTTTTATTTTTCATGTACTCCTTTCTCAAAAGAATGAAATAATTAGAAAACTTATTACCCAGTATTTTTTAAATGGAATAATTTGAATCTTCCTCCCCCAGGAAATAACGAAAAGGATCATCATGACCATTTCTCAGCATGGTTCTTATTTGTACTATCATTACAAAATGACATTCAAACAGTACAGAAGTCACTGCCTAGCATTTGGATATAGGTTTACAGGATTTTAAATAATTTACTTAAAAGTTAACTTTAAACCCTCATGTCAGTGATTTGTCAGTCTGAAAAGCAATTACCTGTAATTTTGCCTTGTTTTTCCAGCATGAAAAGCGTTTTTCCTACCAACCTTACTTTTATTTTATGTCTACCCCTGCATGGAGAAACTAGACAAGACTAGACACATTATACCAGTGAGCTCTGAAAGCAGTCTTATTGATGTTGAAGCTTTTTAAGGAGTTCAAAAAACTGAAAGTAATGGGCTTTGTCATGCCACCAGAAACAAAGTGGTTTTAGTTCTTAGAGAACTGCTTAGAACAACATGGCAAGCAGTACAATCAAATTATTTTGTCTGCTTGTCTAACATGAAGGCAACGTTATCAACTGACATCCTGCAGCTCTGAGATAAGGCTCTGGAGAAAGGCCTGGGAAAACTGTGTTTATCTTACAGGAGACAATGATTAGGTAATTTGGACATTTCATATTTAATAAAAACTATTTAAATCAGAAACCATCAGACCTTCACTGATGGGACTTACATTTATATTGTACCCTCTGTCTGCCTCCAAAAAGGTGATTGAATCCTTTTCATTTTTAAGCAGGACTCTTTAAAACGAAGGAACCATGTTAAATGCTTAGAATTACTTTTAAATTAAAGAATACAGCTGTCATGAATAAAAAGGGACCTCCTGAAGTTCTCCCTTGTGACAGGGAGTGCAACCAGCAAGCACAACACTCGACTTGTTTCCCAGGGTAGGTTTGATCTGCACTGCAATAAAAATATTGAAAATGATTTCTGGGCCTCACTGAAATCACAATTCTATAACTTGTGTAAAGCCATAGAAGTAATCAAAGATCCATTTGCACAGTGATTCATAGGAGTCTGTGCCCATATAGGAAATGCTCACATTTTTATTATCAGGTCCACAAACATTTTTTATTCATCTCCCATTTTATTAAAATTGTGGAAAGGAGGAAAGATGGGATCAAAGGTAAAAAAAAAAAGAATGAGGTTAGAAAACAAGGCAGGCTCACTTTTTAAAGTCAAAAATTTACTTGCTTTATATACTCAATTTCCAAGTGAACTGTATTTCTTAAAGTAATCATAGAAATAGCTTTTTTCCTCCAGCAAAGGCATTTTTGAATCTTCAAATCAAAATGCAAAATGCACAACTTTGAACAACTATGCTGAACAAATCATAATAATTAAAATCCCATTTAAAAAAAAAATCATATTATACAAGCGAACAGGAGCCAAGGAAACCTGTTTTTACTCTTACTGATGATAGAGATTCATCACTTCCCTGGTTCAGTTATGCATTGAAATGGAGGGTGAGAGCATGTGTGTATACATATCTGAACTTTAAGATACATGTAAGTGTCTTAAAGCTTTAGTTTCTCTTGGTAAGAAAAATACTTGCCCAATACCATTTCAGCTTTATGCAAAAAAATAGTGCAAGTTTATTAATAAGTATAGGTGCATTTTAGAAGTATCCCACTGTGTATGTGTGTGTGTATGTATGTGTATGTGTATGTGTGTGTGTGTGTGTGTGTGTGTATATATATATATATATATATATATATATATATATATATATGTATGTATATATATATGCATATATATTTTTTTGCCTAACATTATAACTAAATGTATGAGAGCAATTACTATTACTTCTGGACCTTAGTCAGGAAAACAAACACACACACACAAAAAAAAAAAAAAATGAGGCTGCAGCCTTTGATACATTTATGGGTTGATCCAGCATCCAGGTTTTCTCGGTTTAAGAGCTATAATTTTGCTTAAATTCTGTTTCTATTATTTCTGTCATTGTGTATTTCCTGTTTTACTGAGAAATGATATCCAAAGTGGAAGGAACAAGCAGAAGTGAGAAGGGAGAGTTATGATTTGCTAGTGGTACTTTCTCCCTCAAGATTTTTAACTGTTGCAAATATATATTTAATGATCAACCTTAAATGTTTTGATAGCTTACTTACCGTTTTCATTGCAGTTTTCACTTGCTATTGAGAAATTCACAACTACAGTGTTAGAATCCATTGGCCCATATGGGCTGCAACATTTAGGTTTGCCTTTATTGCAAGTAGGATTATTTATACTATGTCATTGCAAAAATCCCACTTAACAATAAAATACAGGCATCCAAATAAATGTCCAAAGAATGAAGATACCATGGCAAAAGGATTTATGGTATACATAGAATGACTTAAGATAATTATTTAATATAATTTAGTTCCACCTAATGTTTATCATAATTACAAAATAGAACAGAATTGGTTTGAAACTTGTCAATTTTTATAAAAAGAGTAGGTTATGGATACAGGAGAACTAAGAAGAATTATAAGAAAAATACAACTTCCATATAAAGGAGTTAGAACTTTTGTCTAGTGTTAAAAACAATAGGAAAACATCACTTAATTCCTTCAATATCTTGAATAAATTTTTAAGAACTAATATTAGCATCTCATATGAGAACACATTCATCTATACTTTAACAATCCCTTCAAGTTCTACTCAAATCCTGTATCTGCTGTTGGATTTGAGTATAAAACCTAAATTTAAACACTAAAAGTCTATCTCAACCCTTTTTGCTTCAACTATTCTCACCCTGCTCACACTTCTTTCGCTCTGTGGATTATGGGGAAGAATCTTCAAATGATTTTGAGCTATCCTTGCCCATGGTTCTCTGCAATTGGATATTTGTCTTTTCACTTATTTCTTTTTTTCCTTTTTTAAAATTTGTTATACATAACAGTAGAACGCACTTTGACACATCATACATAAATGCAGTAGAACTTCTCATTCTTCTAGTTGTACATGATGTAGAATCACACAGGTCATATAGTCATATATGCACAATAATATCTGATTCATTCTACTATCCTTTCTACCCCCATACCTCCCTCCCCTCCCTTCACTCCCATGTGCCTAATCCAAAGTATTAATAACATTTTTATACAAATTAATGGGATTCATTGTAATATTTTCATGCATGCACATATCAAATTTTGATCTTACACATCCACCCTTCTTCTACCCTTTTCCAAACAACCCCCACCCCTAGTTCAGGTACACTTCCAGTCCTTCATCATTTCTATTCAACTCTTGAGTTAATTTTTTTTTTTAATTTCCATAAGAGATAGAACATAGGATACTGATTTCTGTGTCTGATTTATTTTATTTAATGTGATATCCTCCAGCTTCATTCATTTTCCTGGAAATAACAGGATTTTTTTTTTCCTTAGGGCTGAAAAAGATTCATTGGTGTGCATATACTGTATTTATTCTTTCATCTGCTAATAGACACATAAATTGATTTCCTACATTAGCTATTGAGAATAATACCACAATAAACATGGACATACGAGTGTCTCTTTTGTATGCTGACTTTATTTCCTTTGGATAAATACCCAGTGGTGAAGTTGGACCATATATGATAGCTCCACTTTCGTTAGTTGTTAGGAAACTCCGTATTTTTTTCATAGTGGCTGTACTAATTTACGTTGCCATCAATGGTGTATAAGAATTACTTTTCCTCCATATTCTTACCAGCATTTGTTATTTTTTTATAATAACTATTTTAGTTAGGATGAGATTCCTCATTGTAGTTTTCTTTGGTATTTCCCTATGGATGCTGATGTTGAGTTTTTTTTTTTAATATTATTTTAGTTTTAGATGAACACAATACCTTTATTTTGTTTGTTTATTTTTATTGAACCCAGTGCCTCATGCATGCTAAGCAAGTGCTCTAACACTGAGCCACAAACTTGGCCCTGATGTTAAGCATTTTCTAATATGTTGTTTTCATTTAAGAAATGTTCATTCAGATCATTTGCTCATTTTTAAATTAAATTACCATTTTTTTAAGTATGCTGACTTTTTTTCCAATGTATGTTTTTGGTGACTTTGTCAAAAATCAGGTGGCTGTCAAAGCATTAATTTATTTCTGGATTTTCTATTCTGTTCCATTGGTCTATGTTTTGGGGACAAAACTGTGATGTTTTTGTTACAATGGTTCTATAGTAAGTCTTGAAATCAGGTGTTGTGATGCCATCAGATTTGTTCTTTTTGCTCAACACTGCTTTAGCTAAATGGGGTCTTTTGTGCTTCCATATGAATTTTAGGATTGGATTTTATAATTGTGTGAAGAATGTTCTTGTATTTTGATGGGAATTGCATTGAATCTGTAGACTGCTTTGGGTAATAGATCATTTTAAGAACATTAATTCTTCCAATCCATGAAAATAGAAGTACTTTTCACCTTTTAGTGTCTTCTTCAATCTCTTTCTTCAGTGTTTTCTAATTTTCATCATAAAAGTCTTTTACTTCCTTGGTTAAGTTTATTCCTCTCTGTGTGTGTCTGTGTGTCTATAATTAATGGGATTGTTTTATGGTTTGTTTTCCATTAAATCCATCATTCATATACATAACAACTACTGATTTTTGCATGCAGATTTTGTATGCTGATATTTCAATGAATTAATTTATCATTTCCAATAGTATTTTGGTAGAGTCTTCATGTTTTCTATATAGAGAATCAAATCATTTGTAAACAGTTAATTTGACTTTCTTTCCTTCTATTTGTGTACCTTTTATTTCTTTTTCTTGCTTGATTGCTCTCCCTAAAATTTCTAGCACCATATTGAGAAAGAGCAGTATAAGTGCTCACCTTTGTCTTGTTCCTAGTATTAGAGGAAATGCTTTCAGATTTTCTCCATTCACAATGATGTTTTCTGAGGCTTTGTCATATATAACCTTTAATATCTTGTGGAGTGATCCTTCAATACCTAGTTTTTTCAGGGCTTTTATCACAAAGGGATGTTGTATTTATCGAATATTTTTATTTATATCAATGACAATGATCATAGTTTTTTTCTATTTATGTGCTGTATTGTGTTTATTGATTTGCATATATTATTCCATGCTTGCATTCCTAGAACAAAAGGAAGTTGAACTTAGTGTCTGATTTTTTGAAATACTGTTGAATTTGCTAATACTCTCAAGGATTAGCTTGTCTGTGTTCATCAACAATTTTGGTCTACAGCTGTCTTTTTTGTTGTTGTTGTTGTGTCCTTTTTAGGATTCAGTTAGAGTAATGCCAAGCTCATAGAATGCATTTGGAGGCATTCACACCCTATCAATTCTATGAAATAGATTGAGAAGAATTGGTGCCAGTTTTTTAAAATATTTAGTAAAATTCAGTAGTGAAGTCATGGGGTTCTGGGACTTTTTTTGTTGAGAGTTTTTATTACTGATTCAGTCTCCTTACCTGTTATTGATCCATGCAGGTTTTTTCTATACTCTCAGTTCAATTTGGGGGTACATATGTGTACAGAATTTTTTTAGAATTTCCAATTTTTTGGTACAGTTTTTCTAAGTAATTCTAATGATCCTTTGAATTTCTGTGGTATCATTTGTAAAGTCTGCTTTTTAAACCCAAATTATATTCATATGGATCTTTTCAGTTTTTTTTTTCTTTTTCAAAAAATATGTAATTGTTCTAGCTAAAGTTTTATAAATTTTGTTTATATTTTCAAAAACTGATGCTTTGTTTCATCAATCCTTTGTATTATTCATTTAGATGTTATTTCATTTACCTCTGCTCTGATATTTATTATTTTTCCTTCTACTAATTTGGGGCTTTTTTTGTTTTTGTTTTTCTAAGACCGTGAGATGTATCATTAGGGTGTTTAGGTTTTATTTTTTCCTTCATTTTATTTTCTATAGGCATTCGTCACTATACATTTCCTTCTTAGTACTGCCTCTTCTGAATTCCATGGGTTTTCATATATTGTTTCCATTTTTCATTGGTTTTTAAGGAACTTTTAAAATTTTCCCTTCTGGCTTATTCAATGACCCACTGTTTGTTCAAAAGTGTCTGTGTATTTGTGTAGTTTCTAAGACTTCTCTTGCTGTTGATTTCTAGTTTCATTCCATCATAATCAGAAGTTTCTAAATGAGATTTTAATTTCTCTTAATTTGTCAAGATTTATTTCGCAGCTATTCCATGATCTATTCTAGACAACGCTCCATGGAATCTTGAGAAGAATGTGTATTCCAGGGGCTGGGGTTGTGGCTCAGTGGTAGAGTGCTCACCTAGAACTTGGGACAGCCTGGATTCGATCCTCAGCACCACATATAAAAAAATAAATAAAGGTTTTGTGTCAACTACAACTAAACATTTTTTTTTTAAAAAAAAGAATGTGTATTCTGCAGCTATTGGGTGCAATATTTGTACATGTCTGCTAAGTCTATTCATCTACAGTATAGTTGAACTATGATATGGCTCTGCTGTTGTGCCTCAATGATATAATCCCTTCCAGGAGTGAGGTGTTGAAGACCTACTATTATTGTAGCGAATTATCTCTTTCTCTCTCTTTAGTCTAACAGTGCTTGTTTTATAAAATTGGGCACTCTGATATCAGCTGCACAGATTTCTTCTCATTAGATTATCTTGGATTATGTATTTCTTAATTTTTATATAGTGACCTTCTTTGTCTCTTCTTACTGATTTTGTCTTATTTTGTCAGATATTGAAGAACTATTCCTGCTTGCTGTTCAGTGCCTCTTTCAGGGAAAATTGTTTTCTCTCTTTTCCCTTTCAGTCTGTGATTTTTACTAGTGAGGTGAGGTCCTTGTAGGTAATTTGTTGCTTGGTCTTGTTGTTTGATCCACTCAGCCAGTCTGTATCTTTAACCGGAAGAGTAAGATCATTATTTTAAGACTCATATGTATTGTTCATACAAAGATGCTGTTCACTCAACATTTCTACTTATCATGTGTGAATACTGTGAAATTTCATATTCATTCTACGGTTGAGAGATATTCTTTTTTCCAGTTTTGAATTATTCTGAATAAAACTGCATTCCATTTTTTGTATACAAATATATTCTCATATTTCCAAGTCCAGGCTGTATCTCTAGAAATGTGTTAGGATACACACTTAACTTTAACAGAGAACTCAATTTTTTTTTCTAATTTACACTTTCATCAACAACATATGAGTTCACACAGATAAAAATCCTCACTAACATTTAGTATTATCCATCTTTCCTTTCTTCTCACCTCCCCTTTCTCCTGCCCATTTCTTCCCTTCCTCCTTTTTCCATCACTCTCTCACATCAAATAAATAAGAAAAACAAAAAGTAAAACAAAAATTATAATAACTACAGTGTCACCTAAGTGAAATAAAAGGTGCCAAAGGGATTACATTTGTACATTTCATAGTTTTTTCAATAGACTATTTATTTTTGTATCTTTTATCCTAAGCATTAAAATGTTTTAATAAACTTAGTTATCTGATGGATCAAGGTGTCAAACTTATTCTGCTTTAAGGAATCATAACTTCTTAAGTTAAAAGCTAAAATAATTTTACTCTTAATCAAGGCTGAGAAATATTCCCTTTTTTCCCATTCATCTGTTGAAGAGCACCTAGGTTGGTTCCATAATATAACTATTGTAAATTGAGCTGCTATAAACATTGATGTATATGCATCAATGTAATATGCTGATTTTAAGTCCTTTGGGTGTATGCTGAGGAGTGGGAAAACTGGGTCAAATGGTGGTTCCATTCCAAGTTTTCTGATGAATCTCCAGACAGCTTTCCATAATGATTGCACTAATGTGCAATCCTATCAGCAATGTATGAGTGTACTTTGTTTCCCCCACATACTTGCCATGTTTGTTATTTGTATTCTTGATAATTGCCATTTTGATTGGGGTGAGATGATAGAATATTACTCACCCTTAAAGAAAAGTGAAATTATGGCATTTGCTGGTAAATGTATGGAGCTGAACAATATCATGCTAAGCGAAATAAACCAATCCCACAAAACCAAAAGCCAAATGTTTTCTCTGATATGTGAATATTGATTCATAATGGGGGGATACCTAGAGAAGAAAGAGTTACTTTAGATTAGGTAGAGAGGAGTGAAGGGAGGGTAAAAAGTGTGGATAGGAAGGATAGTAGAGTGAATCAGAAAATAGTACCCTATGTACATAGATAACTATATAACCAGTGGAATTCTATATCATGTTTAACCAGAAGAATGAGAAATTATACTGTATCATATATGATGTATCAAAGTGCATTTTACTGTCATGTATAACTAATTAGAACAAATTAAAAACTATAAAAAAGCTAAAATAAAAAAATAAAAGCTATGTTTAAAATTAAAAGTAAGAATTTCCATTTATATATTTTGAAATTCTATAAAAAAATTTAGAACCAGCTTCTCAAGATGCATTTACATATCTTTTGTTATTGTTCTATAAGTCATCTCATCTCATTTTATTTTTTTATTATTACTATTGTTATTTATTTGTTTTTGCAGTGCTGTAGTTAAAACCTAAGGCCTTGTGCATGCTAGGAAAGCACTCTACCACTGAGCTACATCTCAACCCATGCATCTTATTCTGAATCTTGTTTTGTTTTAATTATAACCAGGAAATTTTCTAGTTTTATGATCCATTTTCTTAATATTTTCTTCCTCAATTTTATCTCTCTCTTTTTTTTTTGTCTCAGTTTAGTTTAATTTAGTTTAGTATCTGATTTAGTTTTAGGTGCAGAGGATCAAACTCATGGCCTTACTTATAACTGCTCTGTAGCTGAGTTTTATCCCCTGCCCCTAGTTCTATATTATCTTTAATTGACATACAATCAATATGGAAATTTGTGAGATATATTGTGATATTTTGATACACATATATCTCACGAAATTATCAAATGAGTGTACTTAGCATATCTATCACCCCTAAGATTTTTTTTTTTTTTTACATTCTGATGAAACATTTGAAACCCTCTCTTTTAGGTATTTTGAAATACACAGACATTATTAACTATAGTCACCCACTGTGCAATGGAAATATCAGAATATATTCTACTTACCTAACTGCAACTTTGTGTCCCTTGGCCAATTTCTTCCAATTCCCCTTGCCCTCTACCCTTTTTAGTTTCCACTATTATTCTCCTCTGTTCTTCTATGCAGCAATCCTAGTACTTAGTATTTACCAAAAGAAATGAAATCAGTATGTTGAAAAGATATCTGCATCCTCATGTTTAATGGAACACTACTCACAACCGGCAAGATACGATATCTACCTAACTGTTTATCATTGAATGAAGAGATAAAGAAGATGCGATCTATGTGTATGTAGGTCATAAATGTTAAGCAATGTAGCTAGGTAACAAATTAATACCAAATCAGGCTCTGAAAGAAAATTCTGAATCTCCTTCAAAGAGTAAGGAAATCAAGCAAACTATTAATAAAACATTCATGTTTCTGAGACTTTATTAAGGGAAAATGTCAGAAAACTAATAATTCTGGCCAACAGAGATTCTGAATTAACAGAATGACAATGGAATACTATTCAGCCATTTATGGCACAACTACACAATGGAATATATTCAGCAATAAAAAAAATGAAATCCTGTGATTTCTGATGACCTCTATGAAATTAGAGGCCATTATATTAAGTAAAACAAGCTAGACACAGAAAGACACCTTTTGATCTCACTCACGCATGAAATTTAACAATCTCATGAAAGGGAGAGTAGAACAATGGTTACCTCAACCTGTGCTTTTTAAAGTCTTCCAGGTAATATTTGCATTTTGTTTTCAAAATCATCAGTGATTAGAAAGCTAAAGGTGAATATAAAATACATCTTATTTCTGACTTTAATTCTACTAGCTAACCAAGAAATCATTCACTAAACTGAAAACTAGGTGTGTATTTTATGTACCTGTCTTCATATTCTTCTCTTCCTTTGGGGACACAACTTCTCTTCCTGGCTATATAACTCATGAGTACTATAATGGCTTAGATTCTTCAGTGTTTCCTGTTAGCCAGGAATCTCTGTTCCCCAGAATCATTACTTTACTTTTTCCCTTAATAAGGTCTCAGAAACTTCAATGTTTTATTTATAGTTTGCTTGTTCTTCCTATTTTCCTTTCCTCTGAAGAAGATTCAAAATTTTCTTTGAGAGCCTCTTTCACTATTAATGAATGCATTACCTAGGTTTCTAGGCCACTATTAGAATGAAACATGTTCCCCAATCGTTTCTGTTTCTCTGACCATACCATATACATCAGGTTTTCTTTTGGGTTCAGCTAACCACACAAACTAAGAGTGTTCATCATTCTTAAAAGTAATAGCATGCCAAAGTACTCTCCATCTAAAAGTCATTTATTAAATACTATTTCTATATAATCTTTATAAAAATAAGAACATATTTCATACATGAATCATCTCAAGCTATAAATGTGATTTAGTATGTGCAAAGGGCAAAAACGATTCCAAGCACTTACAACCAAAAGTAACTCCTCCCTTACTCTGCAGAGGAACTCATTATTTTACCCAAATGCTACTAGGTTGACAGTTTGTGAGTGTTCTTCTCTTGTACATAAAATATTATATACTGATAATATTATATATATTATGTGTGTATATATATTATTGATTATTAAATATATGTAGATAGAGCCATACTATAATAATTTTAACTGTCAATTTGCTTAATAAAATATGATGAATATTTTTTCATATTTGTACTTCTACAGCTGCCCCATTCTTTCTGGGAATTACCATTTATTTCAAAGTATGACTGTATTATAACTTGTTCAACCATTCGTATCTGAGTCTTGAAACCCCCTTCACAATTTCTGTTTTGGGTTTTGAATATGGTGCTCAGGTATAGGGCCTCAGGCATGCAGTTCAAGCACTTTACCACCAAGCCAAACCCCTAGCCCTTGCTTTCTCAATTTCAAAATCTATCTGTACAGTTTTGCCCAACAGTCTCCCTGGATGCCAGGTACTAATATCAATAGCCTCTAATCACACTGCCATTGCTTCATATATTTAATGTCATATAAAATACAGTGCTTGGCTTTTTAAAAAAATGTTTTTCCCTGTTCAGGGGTATTATGTGTGCTAGGGGGCTTTATATATACATACTTTTTAAAAATTTTAATACCATTAAATTGAAGACTATATCATTATAATGAAATATTTCCTTTGTATAGGATGCAAAATGTATGCTCTCCCAGGAAATTCTTTTGTAACTATTAGTTTCAGCTCTTACATATAAGACACAAAAATTTATAAAAATAGCTTTAAATAGTAATTTCATATACTTAATCTCTCACTCTCTCTTATTCTCACCTTTCTCTTTCTTGAACAGTATGTCAATTGGAAGCTGGCATGCATATAAAGATGGCAAGTAAGACATTTTTATACTATCATGCTTTAAAGGTTAAATGTATCATCTGGTAAACTCATTTCATGCATTTAACCCAGCTTTTTTTTTTCATGAATAAGTTGGTGAAACATTTTTTGGCAGAGAAATCCAAAACACAAATATAATGATTTTTGTGCCTCTTATTTAAAAACTACAAAAGACATACTTACTTAAGTTTTCTAAATGTACTCAAAAAATACATTTGTTTCTAATGCTAGGCAAACTTCCACTGTGGTACAAAAAAGAAATACTACAGCAGCTTAGATATAACTGTGACGGTCTTTGCTAGTTAAAATTGAAACTCATAGAGCATGACCTGTCATCTCTTTCTCTCTGCCATAAATCTTTGCTATTACTAATTTTCTGTCAGTGATATAGTGACCTTAGGACCGATTAATTAGCTGTTGGTTTATGTATTTTACAACACTAATTGTGAAAGCCCTTACTGTAACTTCATGGATAGATTAACCTTGTTAGTGTGTGGAATTAGAAATACAGAAGTCCCTGTTAGATTGCCTCTCTGACATTTTGAAAGGGTTTTAACTCACTAGCTGGAACACGGGTCCATTCTATTGTTTTGAGAAGCTCCATGTAGCCTGAGCTCTGAACACATCAGACTATTCATTGGTCACTTGATGACTATCCCTCCTTTCTCCTCTCCCAGACAATTTTTCTGTGCATTTTACCGTTTTTCGTCCATAATGGGTGCAAAATGCTTAATATAAGTCACAAAAACTTTTAAACTCAAAATTAAGCCAAGATATGAATTTGAGTTTAAAAAGAGACTAAATCCATATTTTAGCCATATCCAAAGGAAGTCCTACAAAATTTGAGAATAAAACTGCCCATACAGAATAGGCCAGATCATTTCAATTGTATCAATTACCCTTTTGTTCAACATGTTAGAAAACTTCATTATCTCAAGCCACAAAAATATCTACTTATTTATAAATGCCTCTTCCATTGGGGTGCTATATCTTACAGGAGAAAATTTAGCTTCCAAAACAACTCGAGATGATTAAGGTGTAATTGAACTATAAAAAGAAAATCACTCAAAAACAGTTTGCTTAATTTCCTTCTCAACTTCTTCTGGGGTTTGTAGAGCTCATTTATTATCCTTAACTATGATACTGAAACATATTTTTAGTAAAGTCAAATGCTTAATTGCTTATAATAGACAGAAAAGAAAGTGGTCTCTGCTATCCAGAAAACCAACCAACCCACCATAAAGCATATCGCATAAGATCTCTTACCAACACACTTGGTGATTAATGTTATACCAAGCCCCTCAGAGCCCACCAATAAAATTATTTTCTTAGAGGTTTAATTGAAAGGATGTAAGAATATTCTTAGGTCAAAATTAACATTTAAGATTTTAATGAGATTTTTTCACTCGATAAATATGTGTTGATTGATCAAGGCTTCTTTTTCTTTTTTAGACTTGAAAAGAAAGTCAAGATTGATCCTGTCGTTTGTTTTGCAGCCCTCACATTGCTTCTTTCACTTTGATTTCTATCCCTAACCTGACTAGCAATACATGAAAGTAACATGAGACCTCTGTGTAGTTGAATGGAGATGCTGTGCCCATATTATATGAGGGAAGCCAGATGCCAGCACAGGGAATTGATTAAGGTCTGGCTGGAACCATTCCTATCACTGTGGTTAGCATCTTCTGTCACATGATGCAACATCAGCTTGTGTTTATGGATGGACTTTTTGCTTGTATGCATGGGATGCCTATGCATGTGTGTGTGTGTGTGTGTGTGTGTGTGTGTGTGAGAGAGAGAGAGAGAGAAAGAGAGAGAGAGAGAGAGAGAGAGAGAGAGAGAGAGAGAGAGAGAGAGAATAATCTCAGTAAGTTCAATTCCAATTCTTGATGATCCCTCTTGGCAAGATCTACTTCGTACCCTAAAATTCTTTTGGATGCTCTTTCCCTTAACATAAGCCTAACATCTTGCAATATTCTTTCTCTGTTGCTTTTTTCAATTTTCTTTCTGATGTTGATTGTGTGGAGAAACTTCTTTCATCTTGTCACCCTCTCACAACATGATCACTCTGTTCCCCACTTGTAACCATCTTCAAACAAACCCTAGAGCATCTTAACTTCCAATCTCCCTCTGCTCATGTGCCAGTCAAGGGTTGGCTTTATGTCTCATTCTTGTAACAGTTAAAAAAAAAAACAGGCAATGCAGTTTTTTTTTTCTGTAGAAAGACAATCATTTGAGCCAACATGGCTACTTTGCATTACATAAAAATTCATTATTTTTCAAATCATCATGATTTATAATTGGAGATTGTACACTGAACTTTTATCTATTTTCCATACATGAGCCCAGAACTGTTTTGATTGCCAGAAATATAAAAACATACAATTACAAAGAGATATCATTTAAATCTTAAATAAATAGAGACCACATGTTTTGAGTTTGTAAAATACATTTCCCACTAAAATATGGTGTTATGAAGAGTTCTTCAGCTCCATGTAACCTATTTTTTTTATAGTGATTCAAAATTTGAGGAGGCTATCTGGGGAAATGATGAACAATTAATTACCCATATGTTACAGAGGATATGTATTATTATTCAATATAATTGAGATTTTTTTTTTTACTGATTTGGAGACTACTCACTTCATTCAAATTAAGGTTTAAAATAGCAACGTTGAGTTTATAGAATTGTGTCCATAGTTGAATTTCTAAAATTTCGAACTGTATACTGTCATTTCATTTTTACCCTTCTGATTCTTATTTTGCTTAGGGAAAAAATTTTGCCTGTCATACCAAATGATAAAATTGAAGACTATGAGACTATGTATCAAAGTATTGAGGCTTTAAGTATTAATATTATGTACCAAACTTGTCACTTGAAGATATGTTTGTCATGCTTAAGTTTGAATCAATAGGGACTTTTTTTAAATGTTGTCATTTGAATCAATTTAAAACCTGTCTCATTTTCTTAGTATATTGCTGTAAAGATCAGTTCCTTGTTTGATACAGGTGAAATTGGTTATCATCAATGTTGTAAACCAAACTTTCTTAAGCCAGAATTAGCTAAAACTAGAAACAAGAAGGTAAAAATCCTAACACCATCTTTAATAATGGCCAATGTTACTTGACCTTAGTATCTGATGCTCACTAAGCAAAAAAAATACGAGTCACTTTATGTTACTCTAATATAAATTTTAGGCACCCAGGAAGGGTGTCTAATTTTTATTAATTCATCTATAAGTAATTAATAAAATATTTTAATATTAAACACACTTTAATATTTTGCCACATCTGATCTTTGATAAATTATGTTTCTTACCACCTCTGAAAAGGGGCTCATCGTAGTAGTGAAGGTTTCTATTTTTTGTGGCCTTTTTACCAGATTCTGTCCATCTTAAAGCCTCAATCATGAGAACATTCCTCCTACCTTTTGAAAAAGTGATCATCATCTATTTTTGAATCACTGTGTCAGACTAGATGCTAAAATGAAGCCCTGTCTAGTTAAAAGTTTTACATGTTTTTATTTGTTTGACTGTTTGTCATCTCATGAGAATTGTGGACAACCCAGATCCAGTGAAATGCTATAATAAGTAGTACCAGCAAGTAAGCCCACCCTCATGAGAAGCATAAGAAGGCAAAGGGTGTTTGGGGAGTGTTGTCTGTACCAGGAGACACACACTGTCTTATAATCTCAGGATGGGGCATCTTTACATGGAGCTGTTATATTGAGATCAGTATATTTATTCTACAAATTGATTTGCACAGCCTCTGTATTCCTGGAACTGTGGATTTTGAACCTTGGATATTTCCACCAGTCCTGGAAATGATTATACCTCAAAATTACCTGAGGACTGTTATGTGCAGCTCAGTAGAAGAACACTTGTCTAGCACACATGAGACCTGGCATTCTTTCCCCAGCACAGCTCCCTGCCCCAACCCTCAAATCTCACTCCTTACCACAATTTATGAAATAACACAAGAAGTAGAGTTTGGATAATTCCATTTTGTGGGATAAAGTAGCTCTTTCCTCCTCAAAGCTATTTACCTTATGGTCTTTGTTATGGTTTGAATATGAGATTTCTCTCCCAAAAGCTCATGTGTTAGGCAATGCAGTTATTGACATGAGGTGAAATGATAAGATTATAAGAACTATAAACTTATCAGCTATGATCCAGCCACCATGTAATTCTTCTGAGTCTGAAAATAACTGAAATAATACTTCATGGCTCAATGTCTCATCAATACCTTCCATAAATAAATATTAATTTCATGTCAACAAGACTCACTGAAATACTTACCTATGGTGGCATCATATCTTTTAATTTCTATAAGAATTCTACTTTCAGATATTGTATTACTTGTCATATTGTAATGTGACATTTCATGAAGAAAATTTAGTTATCTTATATGAAATAGTATTAATAAATTCAGGATGCAAAACACTAAGCCATTTAAAGTAGGCATCTTTATAAGTTTTGCTAACTTCAAAAGAAGGCAAAAGCAATGAAGATTAGTGTTTCCCTTAATCAGAAAATGATCAGGTTTTAGGACACCTTTGATGCCAACATTTGACTTAGTGCATCACAAAGTTAAGTATTGTGCATAGAAGCAGTAGAGTTCCCATATCAGATATTGCTCATAAAGGATGGGTATCAATTTAATGGTGAGGCAATATTCAAACAGAATAAAAATAAGATAAATATAGAAAATACTTGAATATAAATTTATCCCAATTCATTAAAATTTATATGAGACTTTATCTCCCACCCAAATTCTCCTGCATTTTTTGTGTATTTTGTAGTTGTCAATGGACCTTCATTTCATTTATTTATTTATGTGTGGTAATGAGAATGGAACCCAATGCCTCACACATGCTAGACAAGTGCTCTACCATTGAACCACAACCCCAGCCCCAGTTTCTATATTTTTATAAAATCTTTTCTGTTATTTCTTTTTTTCCCAGCTAGTCACTATGTTGCTAAGTTCTACAGAAGTATTGCCTTTGTTCAATTTGCCATTTTGCTCAGGGACAGGTGAGAAAATGTGGGAAGCATAGCTTTTCCTTTATCTGGGAAATAAAATTAGTTTATAAGAGGATATTTGATGGACATTAAAATATCTGTCCATATCATGCACAATGATGATGAAGCCTACAAATGCCAAAGGACAAGGATTCCTAAGAAGATCTATGGCAAGAAGAAACTTCATTTGTGTTGTCTGTTGTCATGGCCAAAGGTAAACAGGTAAGGATATTTTAGCATTTTGGTTAATATCTTTGTGGCTCATATCTCTCTCTCTCTCTCTCTCTCTCTCTCTCTCTCTCTCTCTCTCTCTCNNNATATATATATATATATATATATATATATATATATATATATATTACTGGGAAGATTCTGTGGCCATATGGAACCTGAATCCCCGGGAGCATCCATTTAATATCAGACAAACCTACTAATAGTAAACGCCAAACCCGTGGACAACATTTAGAAATATACCAAGACACAAATTACAAGCATGCAGGAAAACCAAGAGTATTAGGATAATATCATGGACTGTTAAAGAAAGCAGAGGATAACTGAGGATTATGAGGAATAAAATGTGGAAGAAACCAGAAATAGGTAGCAGGTTTCCCCTAGCACTTGCCATGGGCTAAGCTGAGCGTCCTGGGTATGAGGAGTCTTTGGTAAATTCTGCAATTTTATGAGCCAGGGCTTCATTCCAGGACAGCAGATGCAAACATCTGGTACAACAATCAAAATTCCACTGGACAAGGACAATAGGTATGCCGAAAGAAAAGATAGATAAAAGTGGGGATGGGAAAAGAGCCAGAAACATCTCAGAATGAAGAGTCCCCACATTATTAAACGTTTCACAAAAACAGAAGAGGAAGCTCTGTGAAGAACAAAAGCTAAACTGATCCATGCCTTCTAAAATTCCAAAATAGAATTTTAATGTAAAACAAGCTACAGGAAAGTATCAAGGTCACATTCAATATGAAATTGCAAGGAAAACAGACAATGTTTAATAGAATAATACTCAAACAGAAAATATAATTACATAAAAAACCTTACAAGTTGAGCCTACTTAAAAATGAGCTAAAGGCTAAAGAAAATATTATAAATCATTAAATAACTCACTAAATTATAGTTAGAACCCCTCTGGAATGTTAAAGCCTAATTCTATAAAGAATCGTAGATAAGTGAAAAAGCTCATTTTAGAAATAAAGCGAAAGAGAGACAAAAGGCAGGGATGGAAAAGACTTGCCAAGTAGAAATTGAGGAGGAGAAGCATAAAATTTGAAATGCAAAATCAATAAATAAAGTTCATCATAAGTATATACATATTTGCCAGATATCTTTAGGTCATAATTATGTTTCATTATAAAATTTCAATGAATTGTGATGGCCATCTGGTCCTTCTTTTACCCTCTAAATAGGATCATTTCCAAGAGAGGTTCTGTAAATGAAAATTTGCACACATAAGTGAAAAGGTATTGTTTTGAAATGCTTAAAGTTGATTCAACTAATTTTCATGGTAATACATTTCACTCCCTCAAAGTTTCTGTGGTCTTAATTACCACCCCAGTCTACTGAAGCTAAAGCCTGTTGTCCTCTTACCATGGACAGAGAAATATTTAACCATTGTCACTAATAAATCATATCCTTACTTGCTCTAATTTCATGGTTTATTGAAGATTCTAAGTTGTTGTGTACAATGAATCAAAATGCATTCTACTGTTATTTATATCTAATTAAAATAAAGTAATAAAAAAGAAAAAAAATAAATAAAGTGAAAGAAATCATTTGAGAAAATGGAAATCTTGAAAATAGATTAAAATGTTTAAACTCATAGTTAATAGGAATACTTGAATAAAACCAAAGCCAGAAAATAGACTACAAGAAACTGTAAATCAAGAAAACCATTTTTAAATTTTAAAAATTCCTGAAACTACATAATTTTGATGTAACATCATCAACAATTTGTGTGTTCTATTAAAATTAATAGTGTTTAAAAATTAAAAATAAAAACTTTTTACTGCATCCAAGCTATAAGAGCCAATAAAAATGAGGCAGAAGCCTCTGACAGCAATGTTTTATGACACTAATAAATGGAGCAACACTTATTTGTGAATAGAAGAGTTTTATACTCAGAAAACCTCACCCGTCCAATACAAAAAAAGGCAAAGATGGTGGTTAACATATTAGAACTCAGAAAGTTTTGATGAAATGACTTATGTTCTTGGAAATTTGCTAGAGAAGGAGCTTCAGACCACTACCATGACTGGAATGCTATCCCTGTGAAGATCATGGTTTAATATTAAATCTGTAATCCCAGATGCTGCAAACACTGGCTGACAGTCTGAAGATCATGAGGACAGGACATGCTACCTATGTGCTCCAACAATGTGGATAATGGGAAAAGAACATGAACAAAACATATGAATCCTTTTTCTTTATCGTATTGCTGGTTGTAATATTGGTTACAGTGTCAGGAATGAAATCATGCTTTGTGAGTATTGTAGGGGGAAAAAACAGTAAATGGTTGGCTTCTTTGAGAGATTAAAAAGGTCTTTGGAGGTGGTTAGCAAAGTTCCATTTCTGGACACCAGGTGTTGGCCTCATGGCAATCCATTAAGCAATATAAAAATCATTACTTGTGCTAACTATCCTGACTTCATAATTATACATTGTAATATCCATGTATCCAGTTTGCACTGTCCCCCTATAAATAGGTACAATGAATATAATTAACAGAGAAAGTAGTTATTTATGTAACCGTTTCTGCTTTGTAAAAATTAAGTGCGAATAATAAGTGAAAACTGACAGTTTTATCATAAGAACTATGCTATTAATTTTTAATTTCAGTCCAGTCTCCAAATGTATTGCAGTCAAAATCAAAATATCTTAAACCTAGTGATTTTTCAAGTAAAGAAATACCACCTTGTTGTAGGCCTTTTGTTTTTGTTTTTATTTCTTCTTCTTCTTCTCCTCTTTAAACCTTGAAATACAATTGGAAAGTGACTGTGTCCTCTTACATCCACTTGCTGGGAGCTGCACCATGCCATTATATCCATTTGTCTTATGCATTTGGCATGAGCACATGTGTCTGAGATTACAATAATCTTCAAGGGGGCTAAAGGATTAAAATTTAATGAATGTTAGTTTAAAAGAGTAATGAGATTCTGCCTTGATGATAGTGCATCATTCCTAAATCACCAGGTTTACAGCACTTCTTTTCTATTAGATTATTTGTAGGGATATAACCCAAGGCACTGGTCGAAGGCCAACTATCCATTTCATTTTCTGTTATATAGAACTGACTTTCTTCCAACTTAATTTTCAGAATTGGGATTTTTTTTCACTTTATAATATATTCTTTACCTTTATCATTTTAATATAAAGAGAAAAGTATATAACTGCCAAATATGTGGTTGACATGTTTACATTTTTAATTAAATGAAGGGTGAATATATTCTTGAAATTCTACAGAAAAGTAGTTATCTTTACTTGGTTGCTAATCTCCTTCTCACCTCATTACCTGCTTCAACACTGACTATACACTTGTGAAATTTTTCTTTTTTTCTTTATTCCTGATAGAATATAGCTATAAAATATCCTCATAATGAGATGACTTCAAACAATAAGTTCCTTTTAAATATGTTATATTTTCCAATTTTTGCTCATAGAAATGTCACATTACTTTGAAAATTATGTTTTGAAATGATCTCTAAACTGAGGCCAGATTCATAGTGCATGAAGTTACCTTGACTATATTCCTGTTTGTATTTAGCTAAAGAATGCTACAGGGCTTAAAGTCCCTGGTGTAGTTCATCATCAAAGATAGAAATGAATGTTTTATTGTTCCATCTGCTTCTCTGATAAATACTGTAGTTACCCTGCAGAGGAGGCTGTTACAAAATCCTGGTGGAAGGAGGAGGACTTTTGTTTTCTATTGTAGTGTTTCTAGTCAAGGTTTGGAAAATTGTATTGTTTTAAAAAAAATTCAAACCCTCCCCAATCTAAGCCCTACTCATTCCTTCAAAATAGTATTCTGTCCTTCAATATGATAGATTAAGGTATCAGCTCAGAGAGGGCAGCTGTGTTCCATCATGTAAGACTGATCCTGTAGAAATTCATAGTGAAGACTCATGTATCATGATTACTTGGTAACTTACATGAATTTATTATTCATCAAAACAAATCACACACATACCTCTTAAGTGACCCTCATTATGTGGGGCATACCTCCTTTTAGAGACTCATTTATCTCCTTTCCATACCCACATTGCCATCTGGCCAGTTTATTGATGGGGATTGTTATTTTTATATGAAATACAATTGAAGCTTATCAGAAACCAGTTGTTTTACATGGCTCAATTAAAATTAAAATTAGACTTTGCTTAGATGTGAGAGATAAAAACCACTTAAGAGCTGTCTTTAAATGGTTAAATAGTGAAAGAAAAATCTCAGTTTTAGATAGCAGTTAGCTTGCCCTTATATGAATAATCAAATATAGTAAAATGGAAGAGTGAGCTGGCTTTTATAAATTTAAATAGTTCATATTCTCTGTTAAGAATTCAAGAGCGTATGTCATTTCAGAGGGTGGAAAAACTTAATATACATTAATGTAACAGGATGTAGCTCAGTGCTAGAGCGCTTGCCTAGTGTGTCCAATGTCCTGTATTCAATCCTCAATGTTATACACCCCCCACACACACACACACACACCACAGAAAGACTACATAGGCTTTATGAACTAATATTAACATGTATTTTTGAAAGATTTACCTTTGATTTTTAAAACTCTATTTTTTCCCTTACCTCTTACAGACTTAAATTATGGTGACTGTAGGCAAGTTTTATTGAATTATAATTAGTTAATTAGCTTAGAATTGAACATAAATTGAGTATAACAACTCACCAGTTGTACTTCATCTAAGTCTCAGTTTCTTCATCTATGTTACAGACACAATACAACATTTAGTAAAGTCTTGTCTAAAGGTTAAAGTACTGCATGTAAAGCTATTTGTTCAGTGCCTGGCATGTAGTAAACATAAGAGTCAGGTTTTTACCTGATGAACCTGTTTATAGGATATTGCTTATGGTTAAATAAAGGCAGAGACTTGATTTTTAAAAATCATATATAATATATATATATATATATATATATACGCATACACATACAATATAGAGAGATACATAAATATAGGTATATGTGTTTCCCCTGTTAATTTTTTTCTTAAAATCTACAATACCTCTGGCCATTTTCTTTCTTTTAAATAGACTTTTAATCCTTTTAGCACATTATTTTTCTCGTGTGTGTGTGTGTGTGTGTGTGTGTGTCTTCCTTTCTTACTTGCATTCAAGTATTTTAGGTTCATCTTACAAATTCATTGTGAGGTTATTTTCTTAAAAGCATTGATAGAGGTTTCTACTCTTGACTTTTCCATTTGATTAATAGAAAATAATCACTTTCTCGCTCTTTCTCTTGTGGTTTGCCTAATTAACTGATATAGGCAGCACAAGTAATTCTACAGTAGTGTACTTATTGTTTTAAGAATTATGTGAAAATTAGTCTCTTACTACATGATTAGATTTTTAGATCTGGTAATGAACAAAAATAGTCTTTCTGTGCCATCTTTTAATGTGTTTTTAATCACCAGCTAAATAACAAAGAATTGTCTTTTAAAATAATTAAGACTACATATCGGGTCTCCATAGGATGTCAACAATAAAGGGGTTAATGAAGCATCCAATCATCATGGAAACAATCAAAAAATGTCTTGCTTTAAACAACCCAAAGCAATTTCCACAATCCAAATGCATCTGTGCTAGAATAATTTCCATAGTATCAGAACATTTTTCATCCTGAAGAGACTACAAGAGGAAAAAGAGGGAAGTTTACAAATGATGGCAACCTCCCATGTAAGTGGAGCCAAATATTTAAATGAAAAATCTGTCAAAAAAGTCAAGCTATTACAGTTTCACAAACCAGGCTAAACATCATGGCATGACCTCAGTCTTGGTACCATTCAGAACCATGGAAGAATGCTACAATGAGAGATTTTCATTTACACATTGCATGTAGCTCCTCAGAATATTAATAAAGCCTCTGTTACATGTTAAAGCAACACAAGCTTTTTTCACTATTTATAATCCAAAATCAATTCAAGGCTCAAAATCAAATACCAATTCATTGCCTCTGTGAACATCTCACTCCTGGCCATGAATGGAAATAACAAATACCCCAAGTCAATGCAGTGAAGGCTTAATGCAATTGTCTAAAGATGGAAATGGCAAGATAAAAAACCATGATAATACACTGACTGTTCTGTGGATTTGCTTTAACTTATTAACTTGTGTTTTCATCTACAAGTTGCAGTGCAAATCCACTGAAGTCACATGATGCCAATGAAGTCTAAAGAATGTGTCTTTAAGTGGAATGCCATGGTGCAAACCTGTAATCCCAGCAGCTTGGGAGGCTGAGGCAGGAAGACTGAGAGTTCAAAGCCAGCCTCAGCAATTTAATGGGGCTTTACACAACTTAGCAAGACCCTGTCTCTAAATAAAAATATAAGGGCTAGGGATGTGGCTCAGTGGTTGAGTGACCCTGGGTTCAATGCCCAGTACTAAAAAAAAAAAAAAAAAAAAAAAAAAAAAAAAAAAAAA
>NW_025999869.1:9812301-9833967 GCF_001458135.2 Marmota marmota marmota
AAAAAAAAAAAAAAAAAAAAAAGAAAGAAAGAAAAAAATTTAAAAAATGTGTCTTTAGGCAATTCCATCATTGTGTGAACATCCTAGAGTGTACTTAAAAAACAAGAGATGGGTAAGGTTGCTACTGACTTACCATGTCCACACTTTTTTACTGTAAACTTTGTTATATAAAGAGAACTTCTATATATAGAAGAAGTTTAGTCTAAAATAATGATGGAAAAATATTGTATATTAGACATATAAATCACTAACATACCTTTATATTATCAATATTATGTATTATATATAACTTTGTGTTCTATATCATATATGACTGGCAGTGCAATGTTTTTTGATTATTTATTTGTTGTTTGTTTGTTTTTAGGGACAGAGTCTCTAAAATGGTTTTGAACTTGTGATTCTCCTGTCTCAGCCTCCTGAGTCATTGGGATTACAGGCATATGTTACAATGTCCAGCTTCTGCAATGGGTTTGATTATAGCTGCATCTCCACAAACACAAGAAAAATTCATTGTGGGACAACATTGTGATGGCTAATAAGTAGGTGACAGAAATTTTTCAGATTTGCTAAGATCTCATTGGACCACTATCCTGTATGTAGTCCACTGTCAAATGAAACTTCTTTATGGGAGGTCATGACTGTGCTTAGAAACTGGGTCCAAGTACCCGCTAGCTCTTTTATTGGGCATGTTATTTAACCAACTGTCATTTAGCACTAGGCTCAAAGAGTCTAAAATTACAACAAATTCATTTAGTTTTTATTTCTAATATATTTACTAATAAACAGCATTAGCAAAATAGAGCTAAATATCCATTTGCTAAATTAATAAATTTAGAAAAATTTAGTATAAAGACTCTCTGACATGATATATATTGCAAACAAAAGTATGTGTACGTAAATGAAATAAACCAATAATGAAAGCATTACAAATAAATGCACATAAAAGCTGGGTGCTGTGGCTCACGCCTGTAATTCCAGCTACTCAGAGGCTAAGGTTGGAGGATTCCAAGTTCAAAGCCAGCCTCAGCAACTTAATAAAGCCATGAGCACCTTCAGGAGACCCAGTCCCAAAAATATAAATTAAAAATAAAATAAAATAAATAAAATAAAAGAGTGCTCGGGATGTAAATTATTGGTAATGCGCCCTGGGTTCAATCCCTAGCCACAACAACAAAAAAGTACATAAAAACCTATTCATTAAATTATGAACTATTAAATAGTAACTAAAGCTTTAAGTGGAGAATGCAAGGAACAAATTAATGATTATATTTTAATATAGTATAATTTTCTAGGGTCTGCGGCGAGGCAGCCAATCATGGCAAAACTGTTCAACTCATGACCAAGAAGCAATACAAAGAGAAGGAACCAGAGTCCCACTTTTTCTTTTGGGGATACGACCCCAATTACCTAAATACCACCCCCATGGCCCCACTTCTCAAAGGTTCCACAACCCTTCAATGGCACCGCCATGGGGATCCCCCTTTGGAGGACGTTCAATATCCATATTATAACAAATATTAATGTCCAAATAAGGACTTTTTGTTTGGATATACCTGTGGACATTTCACATCCTTCATTTAATAATTTATAGAAAGACTTTTCATGTTCTTCAAGGTTCAGTCTCATATATTTTCTTGTTCTTTGAATAAGGGTTGTTATAATTTCCACTTATTATGAGACGGAGACTAGAGAACAATTAAACATGGAGACTGAACTTGTTTAACGTCACTATAATCAACATGGAAAACTGATTTACAGCCCCAAATGATGTTTTTGCTTACAAGTGAGTTGTTTGACTGAGTGTACTGTATAAATGTTCTACTTCAAAGACTTGGTGTCACTCAGCTTTTATGTATACTGGGAAAGGAATCCAGATATCTCATAAAGGTCATTTCTATACAGCAAACAGTGCAATGAAGAGGGACTGTTTCCTGATAAATTGTTAGAGAAACAGAGTACTTGTTATAAATCTTTGTTAACAATATAGAAAATGTGCAGCCATGGCTTTGATCCATGATTTCTTTGTGAAGTTAATCCAGATTTTACGCTTGCTTCCTGATACTGCTCTTAAGTTTGATAACATTCAACACTCATGAGGATCACTGGCATTTTGTAGAATGTACTAAAATTGACAATTTTCAAAGAAGCAGTGAAAAACAAGGATTTTTTTTACATGAATGGATTGTTTTCACAACCCATAACAAAACTATATGTAGACTTAGAATCACATTTGGGGAATAGATTTTATCAAATTTACCTTAAGGTAAATATTTTCCCCATATTTTACTGTTTCTGCACTCAGGATATCAGGTGAATCCCTTCTCCTCCCTTAAAGCTGCTATCCTATACAGTAGTTCCTCTTCACACATAATCTTGCTTTCCACTATTTCAGGCACCCACTTTCAATTGCAATTCAAAAATATTAAATGAAAAATTAATAAGAAAGGAGAAGTAAGTGACTAGTAAGGTTTTAACTGCATAAAATACTGATGGTATGAAATCTCACACCATCTATCCCTCCTGTCTGGGATGTGAACCATCTCTCCTGTTGAATTTAGCCACACGGTATACACTATCCACATGATAGTCACGGAGGTAGCAATTGCAGTCCCATGGTGCTTGGCTCTAAGTGCCCTATTTTACTTAATAATGGCCTCAATCCACAAGAGTCCATGATGAAAAGGGGGCACCACCCCAGGAAACACGGCAAGACCTATTAACTTTGGAATAACATAGCAATACTGCAGACACATGGGGGAAAAAAAAAAACCTAGGGCAGACAGAGTTGTGTACTATCTGCTATTTCAGGCATACACTGAAGATCTTGGAACATATCCCTTGTTCCAAGGGATATTGAGGAAATACTATATTACAAAATAGATTAAGTAAGGTATACTGTGAGTCTGCAGATACTAAACATATGCTAACACTTTTGTAATACAGGCAATAATGGAACATGTAACAGCACAACATACATCATATACAAGTATACGTAAAAACAAGAATATACATTTAAGATGTAGAATGCATGATGTGTATAACATGTGAGTTGGGTGAGATTATTTTCAGTAGAATTGATGATCTAGATAACTGCTTTTATTTTGTTTATTTGTTTATTTGAGAGTACTGGAGATTGAACCCAGTGTTGCTTTACCAATGAGCTTCATCCTAGCCCTTTGTTTTATTTTACATTATTTTTCAATTTTAAGACAGGGTCTTGCTAAGTTCTTAGGGCCTCCCTAATTCCAGAGGCTGGCTTTGAACTTGCAATCCTCCTGCCTCAGATTCTTGAGCCACTGAGATTACAGGTAAGCACCACTGTGCCATAGAGAGATAACCTGATAGTTTAATATCAATAGTGTGATTAGAGAAATGGAGCTGAAAGGACCTCTGTGGTTAGATTTTCTATTACTACTCACATGCATAGGATTACTAGTCCATATGTTCAAAGCAGTAAATTCTATCAATAATATCTGAAGACTTTAATTATTTAATTTTAATTATTAAGATTCCAGGTCATTCCTGTTATATACTTTCTTTGAATAGGTAGATCATTATTTTATTAATTATTTCTAAAGCTCTCTACAAATTCAAAATGGAATTATTAATAATAAAATAAGTTATGAAATAAAAGCTTAAATATGGCTTCAACCATTCATGTTTCATAAGGCTTAAAGATAATTAAAATAATTATTTTGAATAGAATTTAGAATTAAAATAATACTTCTTTACACTCAATTATCTGTTTAAACTACTATTCATTTTCTAATGCATTTTAAAAATGAACTGCACTATATTTTCATAGTTACAACATATTTAGGTAAATTTGATCTCTTTTAATGTTTTTAGGTCTTATGATTCAGTTAACCATACACAAAAATAATTCAACTGATATATCTACAGTTTGCTCAGTTATAAGGGCTGAAGATGTCTCAATGCATAGGTAAATGTAGGTGATGAATATTCACTGACATGATATTTACAGGCATTTCACCAGAAACTCTCTTTTCTCTTTTAGTGAATTACTGGAGAATTATAACATAATCCTAAAATTTACTGGGTTTAATCAGTCAGTAGAGAATACAGAAAATGTAATGGTGCTTATCATGCTGAAGTTAGGAATATGCTAATATCTGAGGTTTTTGAACATGTAATTTGACAAAATTCTATTAGATTAAGTATGTTGTAGAACATGTGTGTATACATGTGTACAGATACATTTGTACATACATGTTTTTCTGATTTGAACAAAAGTGGCTTGAAGTGAAACATTCTCCAAATAAAATCAAATATTAAATACTTACATGTTTTAAAAGTAATGCAATCATATTATTACAGCTATTTTAAAATCTCTTTTAAAAAATTGTATACTCCCCACCCCTTCATTTAATAATGAATATTTTGAATAATTTACTAGATTGTTCCAAAATTGGAACAAAATTTTAGATGTGAAAAAATTAAGTTTAATTGTGGAAATTTTTTAAATCTAAAAATTATCAGAAAAATATCTAAATCCTAGTGAAGATGAAATAGGTACATAGGAAACAATAGAGCACAACGGTTAGCACGCCAGCTCTGATGAGCATCTGCCATTGGACACTGAATAGTTTATTTATCTGCCTTTCAGTTTCCCCATCTGTATAATCATGATAACAATCCAATCTTCCTCTGAGGAACGTTTTATGTTAGAAAAGTGCTGAGTATATTGTAAGTGCCTAACATATACAGAAGTGTTATTATTTTCATAATCTATTCTGATAAATTCACACCCTCCTCTTACTAACATTACTTATCTTTACCTAATGCTGCTGCTAATACTGATGACTGGAAATATCTCATTTCCTAGCATTCTGGTGTGTTATTATAAGAATAAACAGATAAAAGTAACTTTAAATTCAACATTATACTAGAATCAGTTGTTGGCCAATTTTAATTTCATTTATTTTTCCACTTTTTTTCTGCTCAAACGGTACAAAGTAAAGTTTCAAAGTCCTATGAGGAAGGCCATATTCTGAAATAAATTGACAGAATCAGACTAAACAAGGGTTATTTATATTTCTCTAGAACATTTTCTATAACAATATGTAAATGTAAAATGTAAAACCAGTACATTTTTAAACATGTGACCATTGCTCTTTCAAATATGTATTGATTTTAGTTCTTGACTTTTAAATTTTCCATTACCCAGAAGAGTGTTATATGTAATGACAATATGGCAATATCAAGACTTATGCAGAACATAATTTATAAAATCATATTTATGTTTCTAAAGTCACTACTTATTTTGAACCCAGTAATACGGTAATTGGTGAATGCCCTTATAAATATCCTTGATTTGGAGGAAATAGAAGATAAAGTCTAGGCACAACTAGTCACTCTATTTTCTAAGTGGATAACAGTGGTCCACTTGTAACAATATGGCTCATGAGTATTCAAGAGACTTCAAAACGTGGAGCCAAAAAGAATGGTCCTTTCATGCCTTTGATGTACAAAGCAAATCAGCCTGAAATCATCAGAGAATTGCTATGACAGGGGTTGGACAAATCTCAGCAGGATCAAAGCATTCCAAACCAATGACATTTGAAAGGAAATTAAAGCTTTCTCTACTGAGATTTAGCCATCTTCCAAACAGAATAAATGTAAAAACACTAAGATGGATGGATATGTTAAGTACAGCTTGTATTCCCCTAAACCACAATGTCCGTGCTTCATTTGTTAAAGCAGTTTTCCCCCAAATCCATTTGCATACTGTGGATCTATCCAGGCTAAAGCTGCTATTCCTGTTTGTAGGTCTTTATAATAAACTCCAAAATGAGGAATGACCCATTGAATCTACTATTTAACTTGCTTGTCATTGTAGATAACAGATCATTATGCAATCTTAAAGAAATAATTACTGAAAATTAATATTTTCTTTGTACTTATGCAAGAAATCTGATAACCAACTAATGTAAATCTCTAAAACAACTCCCTTAATGAAAATTAATGCTTTAGAATGTTTTAATGATCCAAATGACACTTATTACTTTTCTGGGACAATAACTGGAGTGCTAAAATATATTGTTATCCCTGACATGATCAGAGGTTAAAAGGACAGATTGTAAATGCAAAGCTGGTATTTGCTTTTGCAAACCACGTCTTCAAGTATTCTGTAATATTCTGAAATACCATTCATCCCAAGAGAAACTAAGCATTCAAATATTCTCAACATAAAAGCGTTGTTTTAGAAATGTTAAATGTTACCAGAAGTATTAAACAAAATAGCCCTGAAAACCACTTGATTTTACACATTCAAAAATAATTATGTAATATAATGAGCTTGTTCTAAATTAGTTTTGCAGATGGTCATTCACTGAAGGCAAGTAGATTTGTATGTAGCAAAAGCAAATATATGAGAATTATATTTCATTGTAGTTAAATACTCTGACTCCTGTAGTAGAATGGAACATGGATTTATAATGATCCTCATGATTTTAGTATTTGTTAAACATTGTATTCAGGATTTACTGTGAAAAACATTGTCTTTTTTATAAAAGAACAATATATGATACATACCCCATGAAGACTATTCTAGTGGGGAGGATGGGCACATAATCAGAAAGCCCTATGGTAGGATGTGACAAAAGACACTACATAATTCTGAGGCTTGACTATGTCAATCTGTTTGAGTGATAAAAGATGAAAAATAGTGATCAGTAGCAAAAGTATGTGGGGCCCTCCCACAAACCAGGTACTTCTGATTCTAGTGGCATATTTGTATATGCCCATGACATAATTTAATCCGTGTCAGTCCCCAGTACCTTCCCTTTCCCTCATCTCCTTTCTCTCCCTGATGTCGTTTCTCTATCTTACTGGTCTCCATTCTATTTTCATGAGATCTTTTTCCCCCCTTTTTTTCTGTCTAGCTTCCACATACAATCATGAACGTTCTAAGTCTGGCTTATTTCACTTAACATGAAGTACTCTATTCTATCCACTTTCCTACAGATGACATCATTTCATTCTTCTTTATGGATATGTAAACTCAATTGTGTGTGTGTGTGTGTGTGTGTGTGTGTGTGTGAGAGAGAGAGAGAGAGAGAGAGAGAGAGAGAGAGAGAGAGATACATCTATGTTGTCTCACCATCGTTTGGCTATTGTAAATTTTGCTGCTATAATCATGGGTGTGCATGTATCAGTGTGCTGACCTTAATTATTTTGGGTAAATATTGAAGAATGGTATGGTTGGGTCATAGTGGTTCCATTCCTAATCTTTTGAGGAACATCCATTCTGATTTCCATAGTGGCTATACTAATTTACATTCTCATTGAAAATATATGTTAGATACTTCTATTCTGAAACACCATGGTGGATGGAAACAAACACACACACACACACATACACACACACAATCATACACAGTTTGGAAACTTGGTGAGGGCTTTAAAGATTAGAATACGGTTGTGTAGAATGTGGGATTACATTGCAGCTAACATTTCAGGCTACAGAGTCAGGCTCTTTGGATCTGAATCTTCTGTCACTTTCTGTGTAAATTGGGAAAATACAGACTAAAGTGTTTAACTCCAGGAGCCACTAGGGAGATCTAATAAGATGATACAGACAATATCTGATGAGCAGATATGTAGGATGAACAAGTTTAGAGACACAAAGCACAACATGAAGACTATAGGTAATAAAATTATACTGAACTTGGAATTCAGTATAAATGAGTAGCTTTAGCTGCTCTTGCCATAAAAACAAACAACAAAAAAACAGTTAACCATGCAACTTGATAGATGTGCTAATTTGCTTCATTATAATAAACTTTTTACTATTTAAATATATTTTAGAAGATCATGCTCTCTTTACTAATTATACACGATAGATTTTATTTTTAAAACTTGATAAATATTAAGCCCCCAATAAAGATTTATAAATATAAATAACATTTAATTATTGTTATTATTATATTTCCAGGTTGATGAATTTCACTGTTTATTTACTGTTTTTACTTGGGTATTGGTAGACGTGATTTTCAAAGAAATGTAAGGGTTTATCCATTTATATTTGATGAATCAAAGTAACAGGAGCACTTGATTTGGATCCACATTGAATTGCTCAGGTTTTTAATAAATAAGTTTTTAAAGATGTCAATCATCCCAGATGATATGGCTATTCTATGTCATTTATTTATATGCTTATTTACAGATGAAGAATGAGCTAAAAGAAGTCAATGCATAAGAAAACATCCCACAACTAGGAAATGGGGGAAAAAAATCAAGAAGAAGAGACTCCTGCAACTGCAGATTCTTATTATTCCCTCATTCTTTTTATGCTCTAGCTTGCGGTGGGTGTTCAAATATAGCATGTCTTTTATTAAACTTTCCGGCAATTGTGAAGTACGGAACCATTTGTTTTTTTCACCTGAAAGTTTTCTGAATTTTCTTTCAAATATGTTATCAGATAGTGTTTAAATAAACGTTCTTAATTTGTGCATTAATACTTGAGTATCTGAGACTTCAAACTTTTCTCCTTAGTAAAGTTCTCTCAGAACTTCATTTATATAGCTGAATGTGTCATTAGCTTTTGAAAAAGCTTGTTAGGTAAGTCCTTAGAAAGCTTACCAGTTCTCTGTATCATGTACCACAAGTGATTTTTGCTACATTTTCTACATGTTCACCTTTACAAAAATATTATCATTATGATTTTTAGTTAAATTCAATAACATAATATTCACAAGCAGAAAATCCTACTTATTACTACCTTTTCTCTATGTTGTCCAGGTTGACCCCAAACTTCTGAGCTCATACAGTCTTTCTACCTCAGGGTCCTGAATAGCTGGGATGATATGGGTATACTACCATGTACTTGCTTAGATGGGACATAAATCTAGAAGGTATCCCCTCACTCCAAGATATGATATCCTCTTGAGTAAGGCTGAAGTTAGCATGTTGTGAGTATTAGACTCTCCATCTAGCCACTTTTTAAATGATAGCCAGTCATTTGATTGTTGTATTTATCACTCTACTAGATATATTTGGAAAACCATGATGCCTGGACTTTGGAAATTTGGGGGCCATTTGCATAACAAATTCATTGCTTCATCTGGAAAAAGTAATATTAGGATTTAGATACAAAAACGAGTGGAAAGCAAAGTATAATATATTGTACAGCCATTGTATCTTATACAAAGTCACAAGAAATTTTGCAAAAATCTTACTTACACTTACTTGAGAATAGAGAAACAGACTGCTCCTCAGAGCCCATGACAGAGATGAAACAAAAGAAGAAACCTGTGAGACACAGCATTTTGTCAACCCTCCTGGGAATAAAGAAGGCGTAAGATTATTCTTTTCAGAGTATCCAAAATCCAGATCAGGCCAACAGAGCTTGACAGTAGAGGGATTTTGTTGTGAATGGCACTTCAAAGAAAACTGTGACATGCAGAGTGAAATAAAGTCAGTAGCATTTGGATTTTCAAAACAATTTTACTAACAGAGGTGGAATCTAGGGTATAATGACTGATTTTGACCAATATTTAGAATATAAAAATAAACTTTACTTAAAAAGTTATCAAAAGATGTCTATCTCTTGAGATTCTTGCTCTTATTCACTTAGACACGTAACAGCATGAACTATTAATTAATTTAGTATTTGATAAGGAGAAGGCCATCTTTCTTAACCTTAGCCAATAATATTCATGAAAGAAAAATAGGACAGCATATTACTTTAGTTTTAAATTTGATGACTCTGAAAATTGGCTAAAATCTTGATAACAAATTCACAACAAAAGAAATATTATTGTTTTACTGTTGATCTTTCAATTGGAGACTGAAATAATTTTTCTCAAGTTGAACATGAATCATGTCTATGATTTGTAAAAGGATATATGCATACAAATGTCTTTATTAAATAGGTCTGTCATTTTCATCACCAATTCAGAGAATTATTATTATAAATTGCATACTGTATTACACATTTTTAATCACTCATTCCAGAGGTACATAATATAAACATATCAGGAAATAAAAAGTCATAAAGAATATATAGGAAAACTTATTACTTGAAGCAAACTTTTTGAAGTTGGTGGTTCTTATTACAATAAATATTAGTTAAAGAATGCATTATTTTTTGTGATCAACCAATTCATATTCTTTCAAAATCATCATTCATCATCCATTTATCAAAAAAATGTCATGTTAGTCTAGCCAATTATGATTATGCAATAGACAATATAAAAGATACAGGATTGTATTCTAATTTAGGATGTACATATAAAATTAAGTTGGATAAAAAAATGTAAAAGCCTCTAGATGAAGCATTCATCATGCCACTCTCTATTCAAATGTGTTCATCTCTCTTTCCAGGAGATGAAGTTGATGTACTCTGAATAATTATTAATTGGCTATAAAGTAGTGTTTCTGAGACAGCAGCCCTTTTTGTGGGAGTTTTAGATTTCTTCTCCTTAGTTTCCATTCTTAATCTACTCCACTTTTTGTTTTTAAGTCATTTTCCTTGTTGAAGATAAATACTTTATATTTTATTTTACTCTATTTCTATATAATATAAATGCTCATAAATGTTGAACATAAACATTTGTAGTTTAAATTCTTTGTAAGTGAGCAATTTATACCACTTTAAAAACATATTCATTCTGAACTAATTTTATCAACTTTAATTTCACTCTTCTTAGTTCTCGCACTAATTTGCTATGCAAAAATCATTGAAACTCCTTACTAAGCTATAAAATTCTTTAGGGAAGACCCATAACTGATACCCAATTAGCACAATTGTTACAAACACTGCATGGAATAAATGCTGTTGCATAGGAGTAGCAGTGCACAAGGATAAATATATGCATAGAATAAATCCCGCTGTGCAGTGTAGAGTCACAATGCTAGGTTACAACTGGGTTGTGTTCCAGAAGTATGCACATGAGCCTGTTGTTTGCAGAAAAATTGTAACATACTCAGCTTTTCAGATTATATCATCATTATCAATTATTAAGTGCTTGACCCAGCATATTACACTAATTCTATTTGGGCATATCTCACTGTTCCTACAATGAAGTGTTTCAAGATTCAGATTAGAATAACACAATTCTCTTTTATGCATGGGTAATGCATTCTAAGACCTCTAAAAATGGGTAGTATGAAATTTTGTACATATTCTGGTTTTTCCTATAGCATACCTATAAGAATGTTTAATTTACAAATTGGCACAGTAAGAGACTAACAGCAATAATTAATATTAAAATAGATCCATTTCATAGATAAAAGACTGGTTATTTTGATAGTTCTTAAAAATTTTAGCATATTTGTTTTCCTTCCTTAAACAAGAAATTTAGTCTTTTCAAATTTAAAAAATGAATTTTAGGATTCTCTTTGCCTATCTGAATTTCTAGCATCTGTACTCTTGCACTTTAGGGCCCTGATTAAGTAATATAAGAGTTATTTGAACAAGAGACTTAATTAGTATTATAGTCCATTTGATAAGTGAGATAATTGTTAAGTGACTAACAGCTGAATAATATAACCAGTGTGGAAACACTGCATAAAAGGATGCCTTAAGTCTTGGGTAGAATAAAACATGACAGCTCAACTTTTAATCATGTATCTAGGTCTGATGTGAAATCTAAAACATTTAAATTCTTATTTTCAATATTTCCACGTAAAATTTTAGATGTTGGTTGCCTAAAAATAGCTGAAACCCCAGAAAGTAAAATTGCTTATAAAGAGAGACTATTGCATGTACAATCAGCTTCTCTTCTCTGCCCAGCTATTGATTTATCCATTTAGGAAGAGGGAATCTGAATTTAAGTGTCTTTAATTCTGTGGTGGAATATTTAAGGACACTAATGTTGAACTCAATCAGGTGACACTTATGACATAGTGATGCACAGTAGGGAAAGAAATAAATCTAAAAGGCAAAAGAAAATAATAAAACATCTGTTTGAGTTTTACATACTACGTCAGTTAAAACTCATATAGGTAATATCCAAACATAAACATCAAGGTGAAAGATGTTCTTGTAAAACAAACAAACAAACAAAATATAATTGGATTTATAATTTTACATCTCTAACTTTTTACAATATACTTTTACAATTTCTTTACAGTTCTGGTTTAATGATTATAAATTTACTGTCAAGTCACACATTTTGATTTATATGATCTTTAGTTACGATCAAATGTGCATTCATAAAAGAAACATCTGCAAAAGACAAGTAAAATCTTTTTGAACAATTTTTAATTTATGACAAAATATTAGAAATGAAATGCTACACTTAGAAATAATTAACCAAAAGAAACATATGTGGAGAAAGATAGATTAGATACAAGTGTCTGACAGATTATTTTTTTAATATCAGTAAATAAATATTAAAAACTCTACTGGAAGTTGTATAATACAGGCCAGAAAACTAGGCTATAAATTCTGGTCTAATTGGGTTAGAATTCTAGCTATTCTATTTCCTAGATTCATGGTCTTTCACAACCAATTTAAAAGTTTTGATAAAACATGAATGTAAAATGCACATACCTCATAGATAGGTATAGTTTCAGTAAATGTTAGCTTGTAACTATAATGTGTATCTCAGATTGAGAAATGATTTACAAATAATAATAAATGAATTAAAGTTCTCAATTCTCATTTCAGCAATTAAACTAATATGGGAAATACATAACAAAAAGTTTCCATTCCCTCATCCTCGTTAGACAAACCCTCCTTTATAGAATTTCTTCTTCCTAGAGATCTGCTACAACCATTTGAGTGAAATTCATCCTACTTATTCTGTCAATTGAAATGCTTTATTTGATTACTATGCCCAGAAACAAAGTACAGTTAATGTCAACCAACTTGAGTCAATGGTTGACCAGCCACATTTCAAATGTGGTCCCAAATAGAAAGAATGTGACTTTCACTCTTCATTCTTTCCTGTGAGAATATATTTATCACAGAAAGATCAGAACAGACCAAGAAGCAGCTCTGACTTTGAGCCACAAGCATTTTATTATTCAAATCCCAGGAAAATCAGCACTGTTTAATTAACATTTTGGTATAAAATGTCTAGGCATCTGTCCAGCCCAATTACAACTGTTTATAAATCCCCCCTCCCTTCTTTCCCCTTTGTAGGTTTGGACAATAGGAACTCACCCCTTTGACCAAAACCAACTGAGTGGAAGAGATAACCAACCCACAATGAAGTAACTCATTTCATTTTGTGGTATTTTTGATATAGGTCACCGGAGTTCCAGACAGTTGGTGGTACTAAATATAACAAAATTCCTGCTCTCAATAAGCAATCAATGTCATGATAGAAAAACGAAAATCAAAACAAAAGTCAGAGGAAGCCACTCTAGTGAAATAACAACAGGCAGATACAGCCCAAAGAAGAGATAGGCCAGGTTACTGACAATGCTCCATTTCCTTATTCCAGGTCATTCAAAGTACAAGCTACACTCCTTATGCTTAACACAGTGAAATATTCCTATATCTAGCAAATTAGTTTATTAATGTAAACCAGCTGTGCTTTGTCACATTCATTCTTTCTCATAATCATCAAATTTTATACAATTTTATGCTGTGTTAATGCATAGTACTTTTTTCTATTGAGACATAAATGAATATCATAAAAGAAAAGAATATGTGCATTTGAAAAGTACTCATGGAACCAATATTTAGAAGCATGTTTTAAACAGCTTATTTAAAAGCTGTTTTAATAATAAAATCTTTCAGTAGGTTTCCTATTTCTAAGCTAGTATTAACTATAATATTTTTCAAAGCAATGTCTATTAGACATGAACTGTTGATATTAACAGAAATAGAAGTTTCCAAATGAAATAGCTACTGGACATTTAGAAAATATGTGTTAAATGTGATTAGAGTTTCTTAATTTTTACTTTCTTAAGAAATAAGCTACTTAATGGTATTCCCTATAACTCTGTATAATTAAGGTATGTATAATTGAGTTATTCTTCCAAAAACTGGACTGCAAATGCTTCTTGGACCTATATTTTTTAAAACATGAACAGCACTATATTTTGTTATTTAAATTTTTTTTTTCAAAATGCAACTTGAATTAAAACTTCTTACTATTTGAAATAACTTCTGTTTTTCATCTGCTATGACTTACCAATTATAGGACAAGGACTTCATATTGCATGTAATCCCATTAATTCATGCCACAAGTCTCCCCTGCTCCATATTTCTCAATTACAGAATGTTCTGTTATTAGTCAAGAGGAAAAAATAATAGTAAATCAGATACAATCTGGATAAAGTTAGTGCATATCAATGTATAGAGATCATATATAATTTGATCTCTAGCATGACCTCATTTGCAATGTCCTCATGGATAATTCTATTTTGTAAATTAAGGCAATTTGAAGACATACTGAAGTAAGATTACTTTGACTTTGTGATATTTGGACTTAGATTTCTCTAATTTGAATGTGATGCATTTAAGGAAATAGTCATTTTTCTTCCTCTTCTAATTTAATGCCTTTACTGTATATTATGTAAATTACACATGGCTTCAATGATTAGAGCAAACCATTTAAAAGCTGAGTGGCCCACTTGCTGAATCCCTTGCACTTAAAACCTTTCTGAAAATAACAATGTTCCCTTTATGCAACAAAAAAGAATTTTTCCACCCATTTTCACACTTTTAGCTACTCTTTTCTGCATATTTTAGGAGAGAAATGGGTCACAGGGGTATTACCTCTCTTTCATTACAGAGAACACTCATTTCTGATGAGGTTACATGGCATTGTAAGGCCACACAACAAGCTACACAACAGCTGTATAATATGTCTTCCAGCTGGTTATCCTCACCAGCTCTCCATAATCCATGCCAGTTCACTACTACCTCTTTACCCTGGTAAGCAACATTGAGTGTCTCTCCAAAATGTATCATGGACTCATCATTTCTATCCATTCTTGCCGACATTTTGATTTATGCTTCCCATAAATGTGTTCAAACTTGCTCTTCCTTCTTTCTTATTTCTTTCATTCTTCTAATCTAGAGACTAGAATGAGTTTCTCACAGGAAAATCACATGCCAAAACCTGGTTCAAACCCTGCACAGTGGAACCTGTAATCCCAGTGCTTGGGAGGCTGAGGCAAGAGGATCACAAGTCCAAAGCCAGCCTTAGCAATACAGTGAGGCTCAAAGCAACTTATCAATACCCTGTCTCCAAACAAAATATAAAAAAGGGCTAGGGAGGGCTGGAATGAATTGTGGCTCAGTAGTAGAGTGCTTACCTAGCACGTGTGAGGCCCTGGGTTCAATCCTCAGCACCACATAAAAAATAATAAATAAATAAATAAATAAAATTATTTAAAAAGGGGGACTGGGGATATAGGTTAGTGTTTAAGCAACCCTCATGTCAATCCCCAGTACAAAAAAAAAAAAGTTTAATAAGAGCTAAGAGAGGGGCTGGGGATGTGGCTCAAGTGGTAGCGCGCTCGCCTGGCATGCATGCGGCCCAGGTTCTATCCTGAGCACCACATACAAACAAAGATGCTGTGTCCACCGAAAACTAAAAAATAAATATTAAAATATCAAATAATAAATATTAAAATAATCTCTCTCTCTCTCTCTCTAAAAAAAAAAGAGCTAAGAGACTTTCCCACAGACATACAACATAGAAGAATAGCCATCTCTTCTGATTCTCAGACTCCTGAAGGAAAAAAACTCCCTGAGGGTAGAGACTATCATGCATTACTGCAGTAATTAGTACACCATCATCAGCATAAGTGGTGCTTCAGAAATATTGATTAAATTGTGGTTAATACAGAGATGAGCATCTTAATTTAAATCATCAATACCTTGCCCTCAGTTAAATTGATGTTGCTAGGAGATCAGGCAGATGTGTAAATATCAAACATTAAGTACAGGCCACATGTTGAGTTAAATTGAAGATACATGTTGAGTTCAATATTTTTTTTTTAATATCCTACATCGAGTACAGGCCACATGTTATTTTCAGAGCTGCCATTGTAAACTTGTAGTCAGGGAGGAATGACATCTTAATACATAATCTATTTATATTTTTTCCTGGTACATTAAGGCAAACCTCTTGCAGCAGAGACAGTGCCAACGTAAAGAAGTAAAAACAGGATTTTAGCTTTAACCTTAATTGATGCTCTAAGGCCACAGAAGCCCTTCAGCAGTAAGGGTCCTCAGACAGATAAACCCCTGGGTCGGAGAAGGCCCCCAAACTGCACTCCTTCTGATCTTCCTCCACACCAGCCAGCTGCTGGCTGGCAGTTCAAGAAGACAGTGCTTAAAAGGACTTGCAAGTTTGACAAAAAAAGTTGGAGAAATTGATTGGTATTTAGAGTTTAGTGGTCTCCTATGGGTATTCCTGGGTTTCTGTGACTGATTTTGATGAAGTGCTTTTATTTGTCTCTCTACCCAGAGACTGCAGATGAATTTGCAATAGAGCAGCATGCCTCCTGTTTAGCTTTGTCAGGCACCACTTAGACATGTTATAATTTATTTTCCAGGAAAAATATTTCTCATGAGGGCTTCTGGCTAACACAGTTATAAAGCAGCTGGCTACCGTTCAGCCTGTTGTCTGCCGGCAGCTGGGCTTCCCTGTATAGGCAGAAAAGAAACACAACAAGAGGGCAAAGTTGTGGAAGATGGGGGCTGGGACCAAAAACTGATTGGTAGACCCAGAATCTCTTTTCTGATTGCTTCTGGTAGTGGATGGCGACTTTGCAAGCATCCTATTAATTCTGACAGGGAAGGCTCTCTCATCTCTTTGGAGTGGCTGCCACTGTACATTGAAAACAATCTTCAACAGGCGTTAGCTTACCCTAGTCATTATCCAGACTCAGAACTGCCCTTGGAAATTCATCAGATCACCCATTTTTATATACATATATTTTTTTCTAGAATAGCACACTGCAGCTAGACCTTCATATAATAACTTTGCCTACTTTAAAGGAATGTGTTTAAAAAGCACATTGAACTCACACATTTCATGGGGACACCTTCATATATAAGAGGTACACAGCAAAAGCCTGAGATTGACACTAAAATCCCTTATTATACAATCTGGCACTTTGCTGATTTGAATAGAGAGCAAATTTGTGAAAGAAATTTCACTAGTGTACATCACATATTCATTAAATCACAGACATCATCAATTATAACATAGTATTTTGTGTACCTCTAAGAAATAAAAAGTCCTAACAAATAAACAAAAATGTGATTAATTTTATCTATCAATTCAAATGTGTTATTTGGGATTGAAAAACACTTTTATTCTAACATTCTTGTATAAGAAAAGTAAAAATACTGGTGAATAATTACATCAAACTATTCTGAAACCTCTTCACTCTTTGTTCAACGTTTTTTTTAACCATTCTCCAACTCAAAGTCATCAATGCCTGAATTTTTCTACAACAAAACTGTTTGCCACAGCTTTCTCTCATGTGAAATATTTAGTAAAAGAACACCCCAGTATTGCCTTCAGGAATTTCTTTCTCAAACATGCTGATACCCATTGGGCAAAATTTGATGTTTCTGTTTTCTTATTTATATCTGAAGGTATCAATCAAAAGCCCTCAGATAAGAACTACGTCTAACATTCTTTCTTCATATGGTCCTCAAAGTTTGACTAAAACATCAATATTGATGGGCTACTGTTGTCTGGTCTATTGCCTCTAGGAACAACAAAACAACTCTATAAATTCACAGGCACTGAAAATGATGTTCTGATTTTAAGATGTCAACCACTTTAAGATGCACCTGGATTTTTATTATGTTAAAGTGTGGGAAACATGCAGCTTACATTCCAAACAGCATGAAGTGTGAACAGGTTAAATATGCAGATGAGCAATTCCACTATCTGCAACAACAACAACTCTAGAGGACTGGAGAGGGAAGTAGACGAAATCAATTTTGAACTGCATAATGTTGTCAATAGAATCAGCCAAGAAGTTAAAAATGTGGACAATCTAACCTTCTAGGAAGGGAGGCCGAGACACCCACCCATATTTTTAACATGTGGTCCAAGAATGTGGATGCAGAGTCAGGTTGGGAGGCACCACTGTAGGGACCCCTGTGCCCAGTGGCCATGTGCTGCCAGCTGTCACACATTTTATGTGGGATGAATAGCATCCAGTTTTGCCCCGGACAAACCTGGCTTTTGCCTTCTACCTAATCTTGACTGATAATAGCAGGTACTCTGACCCTCTCACTCTTAAAAGCATCCAGTTTGGAAGCATTTTGTAAAGTTGGATAAAAGATGTATAAGCTTAACTAGAAGAAATCTACTTATCTAGTCTTTGCCCTGAAAGATAAACAGATTCTTCTTTTTAAATGACTCTTGAAAACTCAATGGGGAATTCATTCTCAGGCCACTTGATAAGAATCCATAGGGCTGAGAATATATCTTCAAGGGGGGAAAATGCTTAAGAAAAATATGGTAGGCTTTCAGAAACCTGTAAAGCCCAAACTCTTAATAAGTACAATCACTAAGAATGCTAACTCTAGGGTTATATTTTCTGAATATGAGGGATTTCTGACTGTACACTTTTCACTACTCTCTTATGTATTGTTCGAAACTAAAGTCACTACACCAAAAGGAATGGGTTCTTGGCAGCCTGTTTCTATCATTACATTATGGCGAGCTGGGGGAGTTTTTTTAAGATGACATGTTGACTGCATTTTATGTTCATATATAATGAAACCCTCCAACTGAGTCTCCTCCCTGATTTCAAATTAACATTAAATTGTCACAAGAGCAAACTTTTAGCCTCAAAGTTTATCCCATGGAAACAGAGGAACAATTTCAGTACAGACACTATTTGTATAGGGAGAACATGAATTACTTACTACTGAATCAAAAGGCTAGTAAAATGCAAGTTTCAGGAAATCTGTAGGCTTGTTCATGGATGTTCCTGACTTGGGGAATTACAGAATTTTCCATTGATAAATGGAAACATAAAACAGTCCATCTATAAATCGTCTTGTTGGATGAGCATACAATTTTGACTCCATTAGACAACCTTGGAAATGTATAAAAGCAATTACTGTTTGGATGAGATTTATAACTCTTTTATATAAATTATTTGGCAGCTGAAATGGTCTGCATTAAAGAAGGAATATTAAACTAAATTTTTAAGGGGCTCCCATTCTGGGTCAGCCCCCTTTGGCTGATCTAGGACTAGTGGGTGAAAATTAGGAGTAAACAGATTTTATTTCATTATGAAGAGAAGGCATAACAGTTAGACTTCTCAATGTTGTATGAATTTTTCTTTCCCTTTGTAGATGAATTCCTCATCTCTGGAGGCATGCTGATCTAGAAGGGAACTTTAAAGAGATATGTGCATACCAAGGGATGTGCAATCATGTTCTAGTGACCACGAAAAAAAACATTAAAGAATATAATCCAAGAGTAAGGAAAAGGTTTTAGTGACGTTGAGTGATATGGAATGTCTCTGCTCCCTCAAGTGATCCGTGTGGCAGACCAGTGTGGAGGCTGTGCTGTGATGTTACCTGAGGGAGGTGTGGAGATTCTGCAGGTCAGGGAGGTTTGGAGATGCTCTGGCTTCTTTTTTCACTTTCAGAGTATGGAAATGGGAGCTGGGGATATAACTCAGTTTGGTAGAGTGTTTGCCTCAAAGTATGGAAATGGGGGATCAGGAGAGTAAAGCTAACACACGGGGGAGATATTTGGAAATGAGCGTGACAAAATCATGGCATATGCATGTACAAACAAGGCATGACAAATTCCACTTGCGTGAATACTTATCATGCATATCAGAATAAATTTTAAAAGGACAAAATAATGGTGGATTTATTTTAAATCTAAAAATAAATAAATAAATAATCAAATAAACCTTTTAATATTTCTTTTTTTTTAAAAAAAGGTAAAGAAACAGAAGTTTTTGTGAGCCACGCCAGGTGGATTTATAGATATATAGGCTAGAGTTTGAATGAACTTCCCTTAACTAATAATGTGGTCTAAAAAATACTACTGTATTATATCTCTTAAATTTAAGACATAATTATGGAATCCAAGGTAGGAAATGAGAAAATGGCCAAGGTAACACTTTATATCTTGAAGTACAAAATTTTCATTAACTATATACTTGGCTTTTTAAAAATCCTCTTACAAGATCTAACACGAATTGGTGAAATGTTTTGTGTTACTTAGTGAGTATTTGATATGTTGGAGAAATCTGCTATTTATGTACTGTATATATTTTGCCTTTGGATATAAATGATAATGTTAACAAATAAAGCCATCACAATTAGCAAGATATTTTTTAAAGTAAGCGCTCAGAGTCTCTTTTGAAGGCATTTTCTTAGACAAAACATTTCCCCTTCGAGACAAAAGTAATTCATTCTGGTAGTAAAAATGACAGATATAGTGTATGACAAATGACTTGGTGACACATTAAAATGCATCATTTTGTTTGTAAATAGAACTGTCAGATACATAGAACAATTCCTGAAATTTTGAAGAAATATGCATTAGAACAAAGTAACTTTTGTTATGAAGTTGAATCAATAAAATATAGATTTTTCAACCTTTCTTAGCTTAAACATGCATTTGTTAGATAGCATTTCAATAATTCGATGTAAAAAGAAAACTTCAAGGAACTACTAAAGACAAGATGTGTCAAAAACACAAGTCATCAAGAGTAATAAGAGAAGAAAATATAAAGCTTTAAGCAGGGGGAGAAACAATCCAAGTACAACCACTGATAGAGCAGTTTAACTAGAATTTAGAGAAAGAGGCAGGGAGAGAATATTGAGTAAGACTATAAAGTTATGGTTAGCCTTGGAAATTCATTCACTTGGTCTTTACAAGGAAACTAATATAGCAAATAAGTTAAATAGTTATACAAGTGATATAGGTCATTTAATTAAGGTAATTAAATAAAATTAAATAAATATACTTCAGATGGCAGAGAGGCTATAACAATCTTATATTACATGAGCTTCACTATTCATTTTGCTATAAAATAAATAATCAAACTATGGGGTGATGAGATTTAATTATTTCTCTTTCATTTTAAAAAAAAGAACTATTAAAAGAACAATATTTGTTATCATAAGTGATCACCAAAGCTGTGTAATTTTGAAAATAATTTTGAAAATGACCACTTAATTTTTCTATTTGAGTCAAATACGTTGTTATAACAAGCAATGAGAAAACCAGTGCTACTGAAAACAAAACAAATCAAAACAGAAAACCTTATGCAAGAAGAAAATATTTTTTTAAAAAACGGAAGTTTGGAAGCATTTTGATCATTTTGTCAGTTTGTTACCAATATGCTCTCCTATGAACACTGAACAATGGAAACAAAATTTTTTAACTTATGACTGAAAAGCATTCAGTGTGTCTTGAATCCATTTGTTAAAATGTATTAAATTATAATCCTTTCCAGCTTGTTTGAGAATAACTGGTGGGTGTAACACAAGAGAAATTTTACAAAAAAAAAAGTCATTGAAAATTGTTGCATATTTCATAGATTGAAAATGTGGCATTTATACACAATGGAGTATTACTCCGCATTAAAAAATGACAAAATCATAGAATTTACAGGAAATGGATGCATTAGAGCAGATTATGCTAAGTGAAGCCATAGCCAATCCCTAAAAAACAAATGCCAAATGTCTTCTTTGATATAAGGAGAGTAACTAAGAACAGAGTAGGG
>NW_025999869.1:9835208-9845427 GCF_001458135.2 Marmota marmota marmota
GAAAAAAAAAAAAAAAAAAAAAAAGAAAAATTAGTAGAATTGACTGAATGTTACAATTATTTCCAAATTCCTATCTTGAAACCTAAGCCACAGTGGGATGGTATTTGAAGGTTGGGCCTTTGAAAAATGATTAGGTCATGTCAGTAGAGTCCTCATAAAAGACCTGGGAGAAATTTGTTTGTTTCTGCCATAGGATTACACAATCAAGAGATAGTTGTTTATGCACCAAGATGAGGACCTTCATCAAGAATGTGAAGAAGATGCTGGCACCCTGATCTCAACAGCCAACCTCTGGAACTCTCAGAAAGAAAAGTTTGCTCTTTTAGCAGCCTGAGCTATGGTACTGTGTTAGAACAGCACAACCTAAGACAGTGAGTTTAGTAAGTACTCTGTCTGGTACATCTTCTATGTATACTTATACACTTTTAGGAGTTACATCTTTCTGCCATAACATCATTCATATCAAGTATAAAAATAAATTTAACTTAAAGATATTTAATCACTGCACCACAAAGGCTGTATCTAAGGCTTTCAAGAGATTAAAAAAAAATAATTCACCTATACTTCATATTAGTATATTCAGTGAGATAAAATATTGTTTTGTCCATTAATAAATTCTAATGCATTTTAAAATACTCATTCATTCTTTCTAATTTTCAAACGTATTTTTAAATATATTTTTTAGTTGTAGTTGAACACAGTACCTTTATTTCATTTATTTTTTTTTTTTTTTAATGTGGTGCTGAGGATNTGGACACAGTACCTTTATTTCATTTATTTTTTTTTTTTTAATGTGGTGCTGAGGATTGAACCCAGGGCCTTGCTTGTGCTTGGCGAGTGCTCTAACACTGAGCCACATCCTCAGCCCCTCAAAAGTATTTTTTTTTCTTTTCTTTTTTTTTAATTTTTATTTATTTTTTTAATTTTTATTGTTGGTTGTTCAAAACATTACATAGTTCTTGATATATCATATTTCACACTTTGATTCAAGTTGGTTATGAACTCCCATTTTTACCCCAAATACAGATTGCAGAATCACATCAGTTACACATCCATTGATTTACATATTGCCATACTAGTGTCTGTTGTATTCTGCTGCCTTTCCTATCCTCTACTATCCCCCCTCCCCTCCCCTCTTCTCTCTCTACCCCCTCTACTGTCATTCATTTCTCCCCCTTGTATTATTTTTCCCTTTCCCCTCACTTCCTGTTGTATGTAATTTTGTATAACCCTGAGGGTCTCCTTCCATTTCCATGCAATTTCCCTTCTCTCTCCCTTTCCCTCCCACCTCTCATCCCTGTTTAATGTTAATCTTCTTCTCATGCTCTTCGTCCCTACTCTGTTCTTAGTTACTCTCCTTATATCAAAGAAGACATTTGGCATTTGTTTTTTAGGGATTGGCTAGCTTCACTTAGCATAATCTGCTCTAATGCCATCCATTTCCCTGTAAATTCTATGATTTTGTCATTTTTTAATGCAGAGCAATACTCCATTGTGTATAAATGCCACATTTTTTTTATCCATTCGTCTATTGAAGGGCATCTAGGTTGGTTCCACAGTCTTGCTACAATTCACAATAGCAAGACTGTGGAACCTCAAAAGTATTTTAAAAAAAAATATTTTAGTGCAATAGTCTCTATAACACGTCCATAAATGTTAATAAACACATCAGAATATTAAATGTAGTCTTAAAGGTTGTCAGGCTCAGATTCAGAAGGCTCAGAAAATAGAGTCCAGAGCAGATACATAGGATAGGATACCCCAGGTGAGCATGTGCAGGATACACTACCAGAAAGCCAGTCACACCAGTAACCTTTAACTCATTACCTAGGTGAGGAATGTAGTGAGGTCATCATGAGAAATCCATGAGGACAGCACAGAGGATTTGTTGAAGGATAAAAATATTGGAAGACGACAGCATGTTCCCTGCCTTCCTCCAGGTTCTTCAATCACCCAAAAGGATTGCCAAGGCCTCCATTCAGAAGTTGTAGGGTTCTCTTGTGTAGGACCAACATAGATGCTTAGGTCAGAGACATGGTAGAAATATGCAGCTGGCCAGAGCAGCCCCTGGTAGTAGAATGAAGAGAACCTCCGTAAATGATCCACATTCCTGACTTGACAGGACAGATGTGCCTTTCTTTCCCCAGGCCTTTGCTGGGGAGTTTTGAAACAGACTCTACTAAAATGGCCTTCACGTAGGTGGAGACCCAAGTGGAGGGCAGGCACAGAGCATAAGGCTGGGCAGGTCTATGGGAGCTTTGCTTGTCCAGCAAACTGCACTCACAGAGCCCTGGAGGGAGAAGATTCCAGGAGCCCACGAAAGTGCTCCAAAAGTCAAAAATACTTCACCAAGTGGAGCATCAGCTCCACTCCCAGCCCTGATGAAAGCTGCAGCCCTCTCATGAGAGAACTTGTGGGCTCTTAACTTCTCTGTGTGTTCATGGAGGACTAAGAGGCAGCATCCCGAATAGGTGTGAAGGAGACGAGAAAGTTCAGAGTAGCAAAGTCACCTGTGCAGCCATCCTCTCCCGCTTCCTGTCCTGTTCTCCTTTAGACAGCAAGCTCACCTGACCTGGTTCGACCTCTGGATGTAGGCTGGACCCTGATGATACAGGAATAACTTGGTGGGTGAGAGATTAACACTATGATATAAAGGTCTGCACTGGGCCTCTTTAAGGAGACCATTTATGTGGGCTTTGGAAATTACTGGGAAAGCTTGAAGACCCACACGAAATCCAGGTTAAGAGCAGGCATCAGGAATGGCAGAGATAGACTGCTTTCTTTTCTGTTCTACCAGCCATCCTTAGCCTTGCTCTATTTGTTTTTGATCACTAATTTTTATGTGAACTCTAGGAAAATTTGGAAACCAGGGTTTAGCATCATCATTCTTACAAAAAAAAAAAATGTTACATACATATGAATGTATGGCCTTTAAGATTAGTTTTATTGCTTATCCCAACACCATCTTTAATGATTAATTCCAAAAAGCTAATGGCGAAGATGTTTTCTACCCCTGTTTCAGATGCCTCAACCAGCTAATCACCTATGGAAAATAACTAGGAAAAAAATCTGTGTCTTTCTCTTCCTTTATTTCTTACACCTAGCTAACCCATAAGTCTGCCTAGATGTTATCAATCTGCATCTCTTCCTTCGTCCCAGTACAATTTAGTTGTCTCAAAATTTCATTCATATATCTTTGCAACCACCTTTAAATTCAATCAATTAGTTTCTTCCCAGAGCCATAAAAATTTTCTATAGATCATAAATTAAAAATGTTTTTCCTCTTTTTAATGACTATTGATAGGACCCATTGGTAAAGGGAAAACCATTTCTCTAGTTCCACAGTAAACCAGAACATTTTTGTAAGTGAAAGGAACACACTGATTATTCTGCAATAACAGGTACAAGTGAGGAGTGCCCAAGACAAAGTACCATGTCTGGTCACTGTATCCATTAACTAGAAGACAAAACCAATACCCGTAATGTGACAAATAAGTTCCTCCTTTAATTAATTGCCTACTTCTCCAGCAACATTTCTCACCACTTCTTAAATTTACAGTCAGACTAGAACTTTTTACTCTGCTGCCTGGATGAATACTACTTTGTCTTTAAGATTAAGCTCAGGTGTCATTTGCTCTAGAAAACTTATTTCTTCAGATTGGGTTAGATGCCTCTCCCAGGAACTCTCTTATGCCCCATGCTCTAACTTTAGTTCAAAGAGACATGCTTCTCACCTTGATCAGTTTGCTGATTTTAAGACTAGAGACGGTAATAATATGAATATTTTTAAGTTGTAAGTTCTCTACCCAAAATATACATAAATTGACTTATAGACTACTTGTTCTGAACAAGCCATAATTTAAAATGTTAACTATATATCTTGTCCACTATTGAAATAAAATGAAATTTTATTTCATAAATAAAATAAAATTTCATTGCCATAAAATGAAATTATTACATGATTTTGCAAAATTAAGGCTACTTGATTTGTAGGCAATTTTTCTTTTCACCTCAATTTTGTTGAAGGACACTGAGAACTATCTATTAGCAAAAACAAAAGTCCAAAAAGAAAGCTTTTATTCTTTTCCATGATTTTCACACAGATAATCTGCAGTTTGATTAGGATTACATTTCACTAAAAATTTGTATCTATTAAGTTATCATAACGAAATATGTGTGCGTGCAGATTTTAAAACATGTCCACAATTTTCTTGACATCCCTCCCATTGATAATAAAGTCTATGTTTCTTCCCCTTGAATATGTGTGGACTCATATTTGAATTGATCAATACACTACAGTGACAGTTGCATGATGAGACTTCTCAGGATAGGTGACAGTAGCTCACCAGCTTCTGGTTTGTTTGTGAAAACATTTGCTCTCTCTACGGTTAGAAAATTAGACTCCTTCAAGTTAGACATACCAAGAGAAGTCCAGCACTTACCGGGAGCAGTGATGCACACCTACAATCCCAGAGACTCTGGAGGCAGAGGCAGGAGGATTGCAAGTTCAAAGCCAGCCTGGAAAACTTAGTGAGGCTTTTTCAAATAATAAAATATGAAAAAGGGGCTGGGGCTATAGATATAGAGTACCCCTGAGTTTAATAGCCAGTACCAAAAACACAGTCATAGAGAGAGTGATAGAGAAAGTGCTTTCGTATATTCTGGCAGATACCCTGAATACTTATATGTTACTATATAATACCTGTAAAGCTATGCTTCATATATTATCTATTTTGAACTTCTTACTAATGATTATTTCTCAATATCTCATATTTCCTCAAATTTGCCAGTCAGTACCTCTTGTATGTGGAGGTATATGCCTTTAATCCCAAGCAGCTGGGGAGGCTGAAGCAAGAGGACCACAAGTTCATGGCCAGCCTCAGCAACTTAGCAAGAGCCTGTCTTAAAATAAACAAAAAGTAAAAAGATCTGGGGATATTGCTCAGTGGTAGAGTACCCCTGGGTTCAATTCTCAGTACCAGAAGGAAAAAAAATGCCAATCAGCACCTCTTCCTGGGATACATTATTAGCTCATTAATCTTTAGCTTTACTATTCAAGTTTTTATACTTTGGTCTGAGCCTACTTTACAGACTTTCTCATTTTTTTTTTTCCCAAACAAGCACTCTCCTACCAAGACCCTTGGCCACAATTTTCTAGGAGAAACTATATCATGCCTTCTGGCCTCTCTGCCTCTGTTCCTAGTGTCACTCTCATCCAAAATCTAAAAGCACATCCCTCCTTCCACCCCGACACACACACACACACACACACACGCACACACACACATGCACACACATATCCTTTTCTGTTTATTTCAGTTCTCTTCCTCCTTCAAGGCTCTTGATAAAGCAAATATGGTCTCTTCGACCACTGAATATACCTTTTCTTCCACTTTTGTTAGAGTGTAGATCATCTTGTCATACATCAGAAAGGTGTTATTTCACCCGCCCCCTTCTTGTGGAGTGCTGTTGAGGAGCAAGACCATATTTCTTTCAACACTTTCTCATTCAAGTTACCTGAGCACACAGTTGTCCAATGGCCTAATATTTTGTAAAGCAACATAGGCCAGAGGCTGAAAATGGCAGTTTACTTCTCCGAAAGTGGTTTCCTCTTACGGGGATATGTCCCATTTATTTTGTCTGCTTCTCCAGTAAAGCAGGTCAGAAAGACCTTTACAGTTACTGATCTAGTATAGTGAGACCAATCAGTGCTGCTCAACATAAAACCTGAATTCTCAAGGAAGTGTTTTAGTAAAAAAGTTACCAAAGCTGCAGCCAGGAAGGTGGAAATTGTTAGTTTCAATCATATCACTCACATTAAATGCTTTATAATTTACAGTGAATCATTACGCTCCCCTCATTTAATAATTTTATTTCTTCTTAGCTTAAATCATAATCTTCACCGCTCAAGTGAGGTCACTGAAGATCTCAGCAAAGAAATAACAACCCCAGGGGTGCAGGGTAAAAGCCACCACCAGGATTTGAACTTAGGCCTTCTGCTTCAAACCTTGTGTTTCTTTCACTCCCACTTCAATTGGTGAAATTGTAGAAAATAACCAATAATTTTCAGTCTCCCCACTGATGAGTTTATTTCTAATTTTGTACCTTCTAGAATCTGGACTTCACAGAATGGTCAAAGGTTTTTTTTTTTTTTTTTTTCTAAAAGTATGCTACTTTATGTCCTCCTCTATTAAAAATTTCTCTAGTCGTCCTTTTATACTTGGTGTGAAAGAACCTCCATACCTTTTGTCCCCTTCTTCCCTTCTAATCCCATCTCCTCTGATCCTCCCTCTTCTTAGTGCACTATGCCCACAAAATCCTTCCTGCTGGTCTGCCCTTGCCTCAGATCCTTTGCATGCATTGATCTTCCTTCTTGGAATACTATGTCCCCATACACTGGCATGGCTCAGATCTTCTCATTCAAATGTGTGCTCAAATGTCGCCTTAGTAAGATCTCTTTCTGTCCTGTCTGGAGGAGCACTCAGACTCTGTCTCCTACTCGTGGTTGTCACTGCATGCATTTGCTGACTTAACTGCCTCCCCACCTCTTACTAAGGAAGGACAATGTCATCAGGACAGAAAAGTGAAAGCTTCACAGCACCCAGAACAACACTAGATACTCATGAACATTAAATATTTAGATGTATGAATGTAAAAATGAGTGAACAAGTTAATTCTAAGTACTGTATATGGCTAAGAAAATTAGATATAGTGCAGGATGGAGGATGTAGACAGAGTTCATTCTTTTTCATATAAGGAAAGTTACCTTCACATCCCTGATTGTCACAGAGCAATTCACAACAGCCATGTTACGGAATCAGTTTAGATGCCCATCAATGAATGAGTGGATAAAGTGTGGTATATGTACACAATGGAGTACTATTTACCCACAGTGAAGAACAAAATGATGTTATTTGCAGGAAAATAGATGGAGTCTGAGATCATGATACTAGGCAAAATAAGGCAAATTCAGAAAGACAAGTGTCACAGGTTGTTTCTTACATGTGGAGTCTAGGGGGGAAAAAAGACAACATAAAAGTAGGAGAGAAAATTTTTAGGGAAAGAATCTAGGGAGTGAGGAGGTCTTAAAAGAGTATAGTAGAAAGAATAAACACAACCAAAGTATGTTATATGTGTGTATGGAAACCCATTAAATTGTACAATCAACATGTGGTTGTAATTAAATTCAAAATTTGTTTTTAAAAAAGAAAGTTGCTGAAAGATTTCAAGCAATAAGAGTTGCACAATCAGCTGTATTTTATGTTTTATTAAAGATTATTCTATGTAAGAAAAATAATTTTTCATGAAAACTTTCAGGGATTATTTTTCATTCCATGTAGATAACTAATAAAAGAAAACAGCGGGCAGGAAGATCAAGTTAAGAGACTTTGGAATAACTCGGGCAACAGACGATGGTCAGGCAAAGCAACGAAATAACAGAGGTGTTGAGGGTTTGATGAATTCTAGAAATAATAAGGAAACACAGTCCTCTAATCTTATAGTTTGAATGTCCTGGCTACCAGTGAGGGAAGAGTCAGGAACAAAACCCAAGTTTGCTTCAACTTGGGCAGCCGGTAAAAGGGAACTGCCAAATGTTGTGATAGGCCATCACTAAAAAGAAAAACATGTCTGGGTCCATTACAATGACACACTGGTATTTAAAACAACTGAGTGTCTTATTAATTTCTAATCCCATGAGTTTGTGCATGGCCCTTTACAAGTTTAAGAAAATACATCATTAGTATTACTAGTGTGTAGCTAATCTTTCATTTGAAGAGTTTGGAGAAAGAGCCCACTTGTCTGCTTAACTAACCTCACTGCATCCTTCTTTTGTGCATTTACACAACCTGTATGAATACTTATGACAGAAAGAAGAGGAGCCCAAAGCCTTGCAGAGGACAGCCTGCACAGCCTGGGTTGATGGGGAGGCACTGATGCTGGAAGGTTTCCTGGTAAAAGTGATGTAACAGCTGGAGTGCAGGTAAGGAGGCAAGAGAAAGAACTCTGAAGCATAATAGTAAAGAGCCCTGTTGGCATTACAGGAAAGAAAGGTCCAGGGCATGAGGCCCCTGACCCAAGTGCCCGAGACAGGCAGGAAGCTTAAGGATTATTATAGTTTTTCAGGGATTATTATGGTACATTGGAGTGCCATAAATAGTATGGGAGCTGGTGCAATCGAAACAATCATGGGAAACCCAGACCATTCTTCTCTGCTGTAATCCCACTGCTATGCAGTAGGACACAAGTAACAGCTTCAGGTCCCATCCCAGTAATCCAAGAAGCACATTTTTCAATTGATCTGACTAGATGATCTCCCAACTCTAATTTACTTTAAGTTTTAATGGACTAAGATTCTCTTTTTCTAGCTCCATTAAAAATGCGATTTGTATTTTTACAAATTTATGTGAAAAGTAAGCTTTACAAGGTGCCTCAGTGGGGAAGTGAAGTTAGATAAACAATAGCACCAAACACTTGAAGAATAATTTCATTTGGACTTTGTCTGTATCACAAAGCATCCTAAAATGTAGACACTGAAACCAAAATTTGTTATTTTGATTTTATTAGTTGGCTGGGAAGTTCCATAGATTTCACCAGATTTTCCTGTGGCTGGATTCAGCCAGAGGTCAGTAAGGCTGAGATTTTGGAAGAGGGTCTACACATGTCCACTGGTTGGTAGGGATGATGCCAAAGGCCTTGGTCCTTCTCCACCTGTCCATACCCATCTGGCTTCTTTATGTGAGAGTCTCAGTGGTGTATTCCCACAAGAACTCTTGAAGCCTAGCTTTGGGCTCACCAAATAGCAACACTTATAGCAGAAATGTCTAAGCAAATCACAAGTCCAGCCCATATTCCAGGCTCTGCTTCTTTATGGAAAAAGAGACAAAGTCATATCTCAAAGGAGCATATTCTACAATATAACACCGAAGTATTTTACATGTCAACATCTCAAGCATAGAAACTTTCATACTTTGAAAATTCAGTACCCTATTCTATAATAATATAGCTGTTCACTTTGATTTGTATATTGGAACATCCTGCACAATTGCATGTATTTGCAGAAATACACTTATTGAAACAACTCAAGGGAATCTTCTGAATTGAGGAAAAACATTTACATTGGAACAAATTACATTTTCCTGAAAACCTAATTGTTACACTGAGAGCTGTGCACTGTTGTAATTGCATACTCCTAATTACACACACTGCATTATTTAAAAAAGAATGGCATTGTTTATTTGTGATATTCTTTGCTTATTTACACTTGCATATTTGAGCAAGGAGCAAGGAGTTATTTCTACCATGCGGGAGAGATTGTTATCTGTTCACAAACATGAAATTAATTCGGTAGAGGGAAGCAGCTCTCAAACAGGAAGAGAGAAATTTCTCCCGAGGCAAGACATTCTACAATGGCTTCTAAATTTCTGTGTAATTAACAAAGCACTTACCATCTGCAATGATTGACCTGTCAGAGCTGCTCCTCTGAGATAATTTGGGTGACATTAAAAAAAAATTGAATATCCAAAAGCCACATTTGACTTAAATGAATTAAACCATTTTTGTAAATAGAAGCAATATTCAAGACAGAATGTTCTATGAGATGCCGTTTAACATGGGTAACCTTACCATATTAACTCCCCTCGGGCACTTGTCTGAGTCTCTCAGTGCCTGCTGTAATGGTAACCCTATTCTCCCTATCTTGTGATTTGGATTTTTGAAATGCCACTTGAACCTCAAAGCTGGTGTCCCAGTCAAACCTCTTACTTAAGTATATAGTTAAGAGTATAATTCTTTTTGAATTGTGGTCACATTTACTGATTGATGTGTCAGGGAATAAAAGAAGAGGGGGCTCAGAAATTCTTTAAAAGCTCAAATTGAAAAATTTCATTTTCTTTCCTACATTTCTCACTCTTAGCTAACCATGAATATTCATAAGTCACAATTGTGTGAATCACAAAAGAAGGTATTTTAACTTTTCCTACCACAGAACCAGAGTAGTACCTGATGGGTATTTTGTGTATCCTGAGACTTCTCCACATATAATGAAAATTTACAGCAGAGTTAGTTGTCAATATGATTCTCAGGAATATATTAAAAAAAAAAAAAAAAAAAAAAAACCACAACACAGACTGCTCCTAATTCATGGTAACACCCTTGGCCACTGCTAACCCATTTAAAGACTTGTGAGTCAATAAAGAACTGTTCTTTATTGACTCACAAG
>NW_025999869.1:9845438-9877255 GCF_001458135.2 Marmota marmota marmota
AATGCTGCTGCTGCTTTTTTTTTTTTTTTTTTTAAATCACCACAAAGAAACTTTTTCCTTTCTTTCTTTTCCTTTCTGTTGCTGTTGAGGCATAACGCATGAATACATTCGATTTTTTAAGAAACCAAAAGTTCATAGTGGCCAGGACCAACTGGTATAGGATGTTTAAATTTCAGTGACCTGGAGGGAATAGTCACTTACTACATAGTTCACTAAAATTGTTCCTTTACCTTAAACATGAAAGAGAGACGAGTCTAACATTTCATCCTGTTTCAGAAGAGATCCCCCCACAGACCAGTAATAAAGTATCCCTACAAGTCCAGTCTGTGCTCCTAGCAGAGAAACTTCTAAGTGTGTAAGCTTTTGACTGATCTTTTCTTTTTGATGTATTTGAAGTTCATTACTGTAGTAACAAGAACTTAAAAACATAAGAGTTAGGCTTACATATGCCTAAAGTGTCTTACAGTGACTCTGTATGTGTATTCCCAGGATTAAAGTAGAGTGTCAATATATCTTATGATAAATGGAAAGGGATCTTTTTCAATCAGATGGCCTCACCATTGTATATTACTTTCATTAATAGATCTTTCTTACCTTTCATTGGCTTAGATTCCATTTTTTGAAACCATGAAGCTTGGAGTTATTTTTTTTTTTCTATAGCTCAGAAAAAAAAGAGTCATCAAAGGTTTCATATATGATAGATTAAAAACCATCAAACAATGTTTACATGTTTGTTTTCTTGGGAATACAATTTTTTTTTTTTGTAGATATCTGATCCTATGGGGTAATGTTAATAACCAACAAGTATTGTTCAAGAAAGCAGATAATAAACTATTTTTTCATTCCATATCGTTAAGATTAATAAACCTTCTTACCACATTACAACTTCAGCAGAGATGTTATGTGTTCTTCAGTGGGGTGGCATAACAAGTAGACTCAGTGAAACAATCTAAAGACTCCATATGTATACGTGGAGATCAATTTTATGTTTTTCATTCCTCAGCATGTTGACATCAAACTGTATGGAATTACTATATTTTATAATTTGCTGCAAAGAGAAAGTACCTACCAACTTTATTATTTTTGAAAAGAGAAACTGAGCAAGGAAATCAATTCACTGGAGCTCTGTTTATTTTCTCTTTTTAACAAATTGGGATAGTAAGTCAATCTCTCCTTGGTGCACCTCAGCTCAAATGGAAATGGGCAAAGTCCCTATTTCACATTTTCTTAGGAAATCTCAAACTTTCCCACTGCCCATCTTTTGCATCTCTGCTTCTTAAGGAAGTGAAGTCACAACCTCTCACTATTTAGGCATCTCCTACATATTCTAGGATTCTTACTGTATTTCTGTATCTTACTCCTTTTCTTAGATACTTCACACAAAAAAGTAGCTCATTAACTTCATTTGATAAGGGAAAATATTTTTTTTCCAACATACTCATTTGATATAAAGACAAAAAAACCATGACATGGCTTAGCAGACAGCAGTAGCTATTATAGTTTTAAACTCAAAATTTTTCTCTGTATACTCTTGCAGTTGATTCAGAAAAAAATACTCTTTGTGTCACAACAGATTTACTTATTGAGAAGACTTACAACACAAAAGAAAAAAAAATATTGGACCAGCTAAGAATTTTTTTTCTTATTTCAATTCAGACTATCACGACTATGTAATGCTTATTAAATACAGGCACTTAGAAAATTAGAAAATTACTTTTAAAAAAATTAACTACACCTCACTTAGCTTGCTGAGAAACCAAATATATCACCTGGCATTCTGGTCTTCTTCCTACCCACTCATTTGTGGGATTTGATGCTATTGTCTACGTTTAAACACAGCGTAACTTTGTGGCAGGATGGGCCCCCTTTGTATTGAACTTCATCTTGGAGTTTAAACTGACAGAATAAAATCACAAGAAGTCGGAGTACACTGGGGAAGACATCTCAGTTCTATGGACTAGTTTTCAACAGTGGAAATGATCTAGGGAAGGGGAGTGTGTAGAAAATTGAGTTCCAAAGTAAAGTTTAAGAAAATCCAAGGAAGGTATGTCATCTGCCCTGATCTCTTTGGGACAACCCGCTTAAGATAAAGAGAAGGCAAGCTTTGTAGTTCTGTTTTTCCTCATGCACATTTGTACACTTTGTCAAAGACTGAAAAGAGAAGAGGGAAAACAAAGGATTTAGCTGATCCCCACTCTGAGCCCTCAGACTGATCCTGGAAATGTTTGCATGCCACGTCCAGACCATCTGCACTCCCTTCCGCTCCACAGGCTTCTGCAGAGGCTCCCGTTTCTGCAAGGGAAGCAGCATCTCAGAGAGGCGGGCAATGTTTCAGAATAACAATGAAGATGGTTGGTGGAGGTTATATGAAAATGGCCTTATAAATCCAAACGAAATGCCCTAGAAGAGAATCTAACATGTGATCTGCTTTTGAAAGACTCGAGGGAATGAGGCTATGGTGAGTATTCTGGAGTATCGTTTAAAAATTCTGCAGAAAATCTATGGGAAAGCCAAAGAGGAAAAATGGAACAAATAAAAATATGACTGTCATGACCTAACGGCTCATTGCCCATTAGGATGGAACCCACTGACTTATCTTACAAGGAACTGCCAATTCTGCTGCTAATGTTATTAATTTAAATTGAGTACTAAATGTAATAGACATGATTAAAAATATATAGAATTAGACATTGTCCCCGCTCATTAATTCCACTTCCTAGTGACTAGTTCTCGGCCCATCTTTCATGTTCACAGCTTGCCAGGTGAACAAGGACAGGGTTTAAAACATTTCATGAAGTTGATCATTATCATTATTTCCAATTAATATGTTTTAGTGTATATGGGGTACACGGTGCCATGCCAGGTCCCTTAAGAAGCATGATAGAAATTAATTAAAGGCTTTGAAGGGACATTAGCTAGAAAGGGCAAGTCACACCTCGAGGAAGGAAATAAATCATAAATAAATGATTTTAAGAGTTTTTGTTCATACAGGTCTATATTCGTAATTTTACTCAAGGTAAATTATAAAGGAAAAAAGGCAAGGAATAGCCATTAGCAAAAAAAGAGGAAAAATAAATAGAAGAGGGAAGAAGAGGATAAGTTGGAAATCACTGTTCTCATGAGAAAAATGGAGGTAAGAAAATATGAATTAAGGGTGTTTAAGTGGTAAGTGGTAGAAATCCAACTAAAATGGGTAAAGAGCAAAAAAAAAAAAAAAGAATGCACTGTTTCACCCATTTCATGCAACAAATTCAGTGCAATTCAATGCAGCCTCATATAGAGTTCCACTCAAGATGGGCAGCAGTGTACTGACTTGAATTTTATTTTCCTTCATTGTTTAACTTTGTTTCTTGGGGGTGGGTCTTCATGCCACAGCAAAACCATCAGAATGGTAACCTCTTGCTGTCTGATTCCACAGTGTAAATAAAGCTTCATGTGAGACACAGGATCTCCTGGCGGTCCAACTGCCCTAGCGTTCCTGGAGCACATGCCTATCCTTGGACCAGCTAGGATAGTTTCTGCAATGGAATTTCTCCAAAAGAACATCTCCAGGCAGAACAACCAGTCTTGGAGGTACAGGTGGGATTCACATTACCCCAATCACAACCATTAGGAGGAAGGAATGGGTGGCTCCTCAGAATAGAGTCTGGGTACTTTGATGGAAATAAGCAGAAATGAATTATTTATAAGAAAATAGAAGGAATAAGTTTTGGTGTTCCATAGCACAGTGGTACACCAATTGCTAACAATATTGTAGTATTATATTTCAAAAGAGCTAAAAAATAGGATTCTAAATGTTCTAAATATTCTAAATGTTCTCACCACAAAGAAATAATGAATGTTGGAGGGGCAGATATACTTATACCATAACTGGATCATTGTCTAATCTATACATATAATCACCACATGGCCCTATATCCCACAACTAGGTGTAATTATTACATATCAATTAAAAATAGAATAAGGAACTGAGTTGTGGCTCAGTGGCAGAATGCTTGCCTAGCATGTGTGAGGCACTGGGTTCCATACTCAGCACCACATATAAATAAATAAAAAATAAAGGTCTATCAGCAACTAAAAAAAAAAAAAAAACAGAATAAAACAAAAAGAAAAATAACCAACCAAACACAAAGAGTCAACGTCTTTTTTCAAAAGTACAAAAGCAACAGGAAGAAAAGACAAAGGTAGACTGGGCCCTTTTTGTGTTGAATTTTATCTTAGATTTCAAACTGATGGAATAAAATTACAAAGGTCAAAACCATTACCTTTGCTATTGTCACACCCCAAAATCTTCTGTCGGATACTTAGTGAATTCTGTTTATTTAAATCAAATATCAGAGAAGTCAAATGCCTATAACTTTGACTTCAATGCACTGTGACGTGCATTTAGCTCAATATCCTGCTGGTTTCTCAGGGTATGGAAGGACCTCTTGGCACTTGTGTAGGAGTGCTGTGTGTAGCCAGCCCTCCCTGAGTCTGACACTGCATCTGCAGGTGGAATAAGAGGTTCATCCACACAAGCAAGAGGTCTGTTCATAGATACCAGAGAAAAAAAGAACAGAAGAAACTCCAAGAAGGATCAGTGCACAAGTTTCCTGAGTATTGAAGAAACTGATCAGCTTACTGTAGTCTAAATGGACTTCAATGAAAGATGTGTATTTAGCTACCTCATCTCATTCAATCCTCAGAGTGATCCTATGAAGTAAGGGATTGGATTTCCATTCCGCTTTACCATTACTGAACAAGAGGAGAGAGAGGGAGAGAAGGAGAGAGGGGGAGAAAAATAGAGAGAGACAGACACAGACACAGACACGCAGAGACAGAATGAGAATGATTAGTCCTACTGCTGATGAGGCCCAAGAACAACATTTGCACCTAGGTCCATACCTATATGATTCAATTTACAAATAACTAAACTCATACTTCATGGAGTTATTACATGCAAGAAGGTGCGAGTTTTTCACAACTCTTATGCCAGCACCCAACCACCATGCCAAGCAGGGAGAAGGGAGGTGGGGGACAAGATGGTTTCGGGGTAGAGTAGTGGGCAGAGAATACAGAAGTTTAAAGAGGATTTTAGGAAGTTTGCCTATGGTCACACCTCCCTTTAATTCCTCAGTAAACTATTTCTACCTTCTCAATGCATTGTGTTCTCAATGCAATATGTTGTTTTCAAGGACCGCTTCCAAAGAAGGGGAGAAGAGGAGGTACTTATGGACATGTAATCACACTTGGATTAGGCTTAAAATGGAATACGAAACTGGGAAAAGTTTTCCAAAACTTCCTTTAAAATGATTTATTTTGAATATATAATTATAAATATTTGCAGTATTACTATTGCTATTCATAAAGAAATATATCAATGATAAGTAAAAAAGAAAAAAAAATCTGCCTAACAAATAATACTTAAAATTTAATATAACCAATAATACATATTGTCATTCACAAAGAAAAAATATTTTGTATTGCTAATACCTCTTTCATACTTAAATAATATGTTCAAATGGGCAGCGGAAATATGACTTATTAGATTCCTACTCTTTATAAGATGATTTCCCACATATTGTACATTGACTCACAAGGGCATTTTGTCTGAATAATCTTATACATATCACATGTACTGAAGAAAATCTGAAGGCAAAGATAAAAAGCTAAAGATCTTTATATGTCCAGGGGAATCAGCATTATAATATTAAACACGTAGTAGGTATTCTGAAGAGAGCAAGAATTCATCACCATTATAAGGAGTATTTTCCTAATAATGGTCGAAAGTCAGCCAAGAAATCCTCTACAAATCAGAGCATCATTTAGAAGTAAAATTAGGAAAGAAATACAAGTTTTCTGTAAATTGGACCACATATTCTTTTGTGAGCACTCGTTTCCCCCCCCCCCATAACAATCCCTGAGTGGTTGTGATTTTAATTAATTCATTCCAGTCTTATGTTTTTTCTCTCTAATTTTACTTTAAATTGTTGTATAATAACAGCTATAAAATGAGTTAAATGTTTACTTAAAATACAAAGTAGATATATTTGTATGAAATAAGGAATATCCTCTAGAGTGGATCAATGGTTCATTCATACAATTACATGCTCTGCTCAAATAACCCTACACAGGGAGAGTTTATTTTCTTTTTCTATCCAGATGAATGATGAACCGTATACAGTTCCAGTATTACATGAATAATAAATTATGTCTCCATCAGCGTTACATTACCAACATGCATCATGCTAATTTTTAAAGATTTTTTGTTAAGTGCAGGGTCTTAATTCAGTTCTGGTATTAGAAGAAACAGATATATAATGTTTTCCTTGATCTATTTTTTGCTTGTTTGTGTTTTAAAGCATGATGTAGTATATCACTAGTTGGGACTAAAATGAAGTTCGTGATGCTTTTACCAGTTTATGATATTGAGCACATTATATCCCATCTGTAGGCCTTGTTCATTTCATCTACATAATTGTGATCCAGAATGCCAATTTTTTAACAGTTGGAAATGATAGTCAAGTGAACTCTCTAGCTCAAAGATCTATTGAAGAAATTAAAATCTGAATGTAGCTTGGCAAACTTTATTTTTCAAGATTTTTGTATTGATTGGAAATATGTGACAATTTGTTAATTTGGGTACATAAGACATCAGAAATATTGATTGCTAGCCCACGAATTAAATAGAAACAGAAAATAGGTAGCAACAAACTATGAAAATAAGAAACTGCACTGTTTCCTAAAAAAAAATGTTATCCTAAATATTCAACAAAAGCTTACATTGCTCATCATTGACAATATATTTAAAAAGTTATAAGAGGTCAAAATTCCATTGCCTTCATGTACTGGAGTAACTGCATGGAGGATCAGCTGGAAGATTTTCAGGCAATGACTAAGTTCTACTAGCCACACATGAAAATTGTCATTTTTATTCTGTGTTTGAAGAATGTTCACTCACTTCTTTCACAAAATCATGTTAAAATGCTTTAATTTTTTAAAAAAAATATATTTCTTGGTATTTATGGATTTCAAAATTTTTATATGCCATTAAAATTGTGTTTCTGTATTAAAATCGCTCAATATTTTAAAATTTTATTTGATGCTTAATGTATATTAAATACACCATTTAATTTTATATACTCATGTACTTTTCTCAAAGCATCTCATTTTTCAGTTGTTTAGGAAAATAAAACTACCTAATATCAAAGTAGCATGAGAGTATTAAGTGAAAATAGATTTCCAAAATATATCTGCATCTTTTCTTAGTAGTAATTTGTTTTCATTGAATTCTATAAACCTGTTGTATGAGTAGTTGATCCCATGTCAACAGAAAATTACTTAGTAACAACTTAATCTCACTTAGTAATATGAACAAGTATATTTGAGAACATTTAGGTAGGTACTAATTAATACACAGTTTTCCTATTTTGTTTTCTTTTCTCTTGAAACATCTATTTGCAAATGGTAATAATGAATTTATATTGAGTACCAGAAAAATCTTTTGTGTGAAAAATTATCGATAATCTGTTGATATAATAACTAAACTTTCCTAATGGTCCAATTTTTCCTTAAATATTTCAGCTTCAATGGATGATACTGTCTGCTCATTTTCAGAGAACATTGGGGCAGATTCAGTTCCAGGCATTCTGCCCAGAAAATGGCCAGGATCTTCCCCTGAAGCTTATGAATTGGAGAGAATGTTTACTGGTTTCATGTTGAAAGTTGTTGTAGTTTACTCTCATGGTCAGCTACAATCTGACTGCTTCAGAATGATTATTTAAAGTGAAAGACAGTAGTCGAGGGGACAAGGGTACAAAGCTGGTGATATGCTTTAAATATGCAATGTCCCCCAAATGATGCAGCAATGTTGAAAGGTGGGAATTTGAAGGAGTGATTGGATCCTGAGGGTTCTGACTTCCTCAGTGGATTAATCCATTGAGGGATTCAAAGTTGAATAGATTATTGTGAGGTTGTGGAAACTACTGGAGGTAGAACCAGTTTGGAGGTTGTGGCTCCTTGAGTGCATGCCCCTGGGGACTAAATCTTGTACTCCGTCCCCCTCCCCGTCCTCTCTCCTGCTTCCTGGCTGCCATGAGCTAAGAAGCTTTCCTTTACTATGTCCTTCTGCCATGATATTCTGCCTCACTTCAGGCCAAGAGCAATGGAGTTGACTGAGCACTGACAGAAACCTCTGAAACCATCAGCCAAAGTCAACCTTTCTTTCTTTAAGTTGTTTTTCTCAAGTATTTTGTCTGGCAACAAAAAGCTAACACAGCTGGGAGATAACCTATATATAACAGCTGAGAATTTCAGAAAGGTAATATTAAAAAAACCAAACTCATATTCTATACTATTGGTGGAGAAGATTGAAGTTAAATATGGGTTACCAATTCTTTTTCAAAGAAAACATAATTTTTCTAGCCAAGTATTAATTTCCCCTGTTTTGGTAATAGATGTGAAATATATCTTTTGGGAAAACAACCTGTCACTTTAACTCATAGCTCAGAATGAGCTGGTTCCACATCCTGGCTTCAGGTAAATACAAAGTTCATAAGCAATAGACACAAATCCTATAACTTACCCCAGAACAGCTGGGTATATGAAGTGTTATAATACAATATATAGTCAGTTCTTCATAGATATCAGCTCATATTTTGTTACCAGTATCATTTAAAAATATCCCCACAAATAATGATTTATTTGCATTATTAATGTTTTAACATATGTGAAATCGAAGTTTTGAGAGTAGTTTTATCAGAAAGAAGATTTTTAAAACAAGAAGTTATATTGTTGCATGAGAAAATTCACTAAATGCTTCATATAACAAATTATTTAATAAATTATTTAATAAATAAGTCAACTAGTTTTACCTAACTATACAAATGAAATTAGCAAAATAAAATAGATAATCTTTTTGTTACATTCATTCATTATTGAAATGAATGGAATGCATTTTTTCCTTTGGCCATCATTTTTAAAATCTGAGTAAAATGGTAAATTTTATGATTATAAGAATATTATATTTAATTTTTATAATATACCACCCAAAGAATCCATGTTCCTTGCCTTTTTATACTTGATAAGTTGTTCAGTTCTGAAGTAATTTATGAATTAAAAATGAATAGTGTCAGTTGAAATCTATTTCACTGATTTCAAGGGCAAGGTCCTTCTAATCTAAGTAGATTTTCTTCCAATTGAGTTTTTCTTCATTCAAAGCCTTGTTGTTACAAAAGTGTAAAAATGCCTCTATTTAACAAATGCTACTGGAGAGACAACTGCCACATACAAACTGTCCAAAATATTTAACAGAGTATCTGATATTATATATATTGTGAAATGATGGAAGTTTTCTAACACTTATGAACAGAATAGACTCAAGTGATTAAACTCATGCTCAGCTGTGATTTTTTTTCTTGAAGCTAATATGCACTCAAAAGAGGGAAAAACTTAAAAAGAAATAGAAAGTATTGCTCATTTTGAAATAAGACACTTCTACAAAGGGTATTTTGATTCACAAATATAGATGTAAACCTGTACAAAAAGCATCATTGGCATTCTTGTAGAGTCCCTTGGAAGGACTTGCAACCTCTAGCTGTTCCTCTCCAAATTGATACTGTTGAAAAAAGATTATTAGTGCTTTTATATACTAATATTTTTTTTAAAAAGAGTAACAATTGAATATGATCTAATATTGCAAATACAGAAATGGCCAGACTTTCCTGGTCTTCTTTAATATACCTCTCATTTAAGTTTTCCCTGGATACATCCCCTGATTGAACACCCCAATCTTATTCACATAGTGGGGTATATATATTAGAACAAAAACAACATTACTCAACTGAATCTATCACATATTTAATTGTCTTAGAAGATGTGAATAGGTCCATGGATCAAAATAAGTCTCCTTGAAGGAAAAAATACTGAGGAGACCAAGCATCGTATTTTCCTCTTTGGCATCCATAATAATTGTCAAGTATCTTATTTGAAATCCAAATTCCTGAACTATTAAACTTGTTTTACCCATCTTTTCCCAAATTATTTTTACAAAAAAAAAAAATACTTTTTTTTGTATATCTCTCCTCTATTAACATCCTTAGGTAAAATATTCCAAGGGAAAGCAATGCAGGAAATGTGAGTGTAGTCGCATATGGGCATGTTTAGACAGGAATGAACTCTGTTTGGGCAATATTCTGTGAAAGATGAGGGTTTCATAGTTTGTGCCACAGTGAAAACCAGAAAGTTGATAACATTTATCAGGAGGGGTTCTCCAAATCTAACAGTGTGTTTAAGAAGTCTTCAACTTGAGAAAAACAAAATTACTAGATTTATAATATTAAATATATATATATATATATAGATACGTATACATAATATGACAATAAAACATATAAAATATAGACAAACTCAGTAACGTTATGATATGCACTTTAAACATTTAATCACTAAAGAATCTATATAATTTCTAAGCAGGAACATTGTAAAGACATTATTCTAAATTTCTGTTTAGATGTTCCTTCTTTTTCACCTTCTTTATACATACAGTACATGATGATTTTTTTCTTATATTCTTCATAATTATCATTGTTGTCTTTTATTAACGGGTGGTTAGCAATGGCTTTATTTTTTTTTTTAACCATCGTTGCCTTTCCTCACTTGTAAGAATGGTCATTTAATTCTGTACATTTTAATTTCAGTGATAAAAATTCCCTTATGTCTAAAAATATATACACCCGCAGAGGAATAGAGAAAGATAAAGTATTGTTTTACATAATTAAAATGTATTTTGAATTTTATTAAACCTAGCTTTAAAATTATCTGAAATTAAATGTGTAAAATATTCATAGTAGTTCCATCTAGGATATGGCTGACCATAGGAATATAGGGCATATAAAATCATCTTGTATAATTAGCAAACGTTGTTTAATAATTTGACAAGAAGCAAAAATAACAATTTGCTTGTTCCATATAGAATGATTGGAAGCATGTAGTAAGGCCATGCTTCAACAACTGGACATTTATGTAAATTATGCTCAATGCTGGGGATGAAACCCAGGGCCTTTTGCATGCTAAGGGGCAATTTGTAATGCTCATCTTCCAGTAGCCTCCAGTCCAGGGGCAAGGCACACAGGGCTGCAGATGATTACCAACATCAGACAATTGCTTCCCCTTCACTTTCTTCAATCTGTTAGCCTTTCATTCCTCCTGAATAGGTGTTCCTCAACCTCTCTGTATGCACACTGTAAGTTAGAAAAAAGAAAATGTTTCCAGGGGTTCTAGATCTTACTTTATCGGGATTCTATAGTCACTCCTAACTTTTGCTCTAGGCATCCACCAGAATGTGGGTCCAAGGTGACAGAATTTTGGTTCAGAGGAAAATAAAAAAAATATTTCAAGCCCAAAATGAAGAAAGTGATCTGTACAGGAATTTGCTAAATGGCCATAAAAAATACTTTTAAAAAATGTTGTGGCTGGGGTTGTGGCTCCGTGGTAGAGCACTTGCCTAGCATGCGTGAGGCACTGGGTTTGATCTTCAGCACCACATAAAAATTAATTAATTAATTAATTAAGATATTCTGTCCATTTACACTAAAAAGGTTTTTAACAGTGTAAAAAAAAATAGCCAGTGATGATAATTTGCAAGGGCTTAGATACTGTTCTGGGGTTGTTTTCAAAAGTTTTCAGCAATGCATTCACTTTTATGAAATTTTATAACATATTTCCAGTTTACTGAACTACTGTACATGTATGCAGGAAGGCTTGTGTGAGGGATCCATGCCAGTAGAAATTGCATTTCTGAGGAAGGATGGATGGAGAGATTCCTGAGAGCTCCCACAGACTGACTGAAAAGATTTTAAAGTAAAGCAGAATTGTTCTGGAATGGCCTGAGTATGAAAGATGAGATTAACAGGAGGATCATGAAAAAATCAATTTTCAAATTGCCACTAGGTTGCAAAACAGCACAGAGAGGTGAAATGGAGAATTAAGAAGCAAACGAAACGCCTTGGTGTCAGAAACAAGTGAGAGGAGGGCTGAATGGAAGGGAAAATGCATAAAAAGATTTTGCCGGAGGCAGCTCTTAATATGCAGCTGAACAGCAGGGGGAGCTATGGTACTGCTGTTGTCAAGTCCTGGCTTCTATACAGAGAAGTTTGAAATTGATGGTTCTAGCAAAGAGGACATGTAAGTGATTCTTACTTTTGAAATAAAATACCTAGCTACAGACACTGGGATGAGCTATAATGATTTGTGCCTTCTACTGAAGCCCAGAGCGTGATCAGCACATCTTTGGCTGTGGACAGATTTCTTCTGCATCCACATAAAGTTTTGAATGCATTTATCCTCTAGTCAGTGTTTTTCTTCCTAAAATTATGGGTTTGGATTTTAAAAGAAGCCATCCCTATCTTTGGCAAACTGAGAGAAGAAATTTGAGATACAGATAGTAAAAAAAAAAAAATGTGCAAAGTGCTAAGTAGGAAGCACTTAAGCAAGTAAACAATGTTTTTTTTTTCCTAAATGCCAGAAATGGTTTACTTAATCTATTGCAAAAGTGTTCTTTTTTTTTTTTTAACCATTTCAACTAAGATGTGAATGATGAGAAGCAGCAGACTAGGTGAATGCATACATATCAATTCTTCCATAATAACTTCTCAACACTATAAACAACTTGTGTTTTAATCATTTAAGCTGTTCCTAAAGATAACTGTGCTTTATTCTGATCCATATTATGTTCTTACTTAAAATACATAGCTAGGTTTAGGTTAGTGAACTGAATTTTTGACTCCTAGATTCATCATGGAATAAAACTCCTTGGACACTAAGAAAATTTCCAATCTTCTCTAAAGCCACCAGACATTGCTAAGGAGTTAGCTCTCGGGATGTTTGTGGAGCTATGGCAGAGAAGTAGCCCATAGTGGCATGGTATTCAAAAAAATCTTTCAAGTGGACTGAAATGGGTTATTCTAGTTGAGGTCACTGTATTAGTTTGCTACAGCAAGTGGCTTAAAACAACTAATTTTTTAAAAAATAGAAATGGAAGCTAGAAGTTCACAATCAAGTTGCAGTTCAGTCAGCAGGACTGTGCCCTCTCCATTCAATCAGGAACGTATCCGTCTTTGCCTCTGTCTGGTTTACAGTGGTGGCTGGCAATCTTCAGTATTCCCTGGCTTGTAGGTCACTGCTATAGTCTCCCTGCAACTTCACATCACCCTGTTTTCTATCTTGTTGTGTCTGCTCCTCTTTTCGTAAAGAAGACCATTAAATCCATTAGAATATCATTTCAGTCCTTAACTAATTATATTTGAAAAGACCCTATTTTAAAGTAAGGTCACAATCTGAGATTCTCTGTGGACTTGAATTGGGGAGGCACTATCGACACCACTATAGGCACATATCAAAGGTAAATTATTTTTTCCAATTTTGATTGATAATAAAAGAAAAGAAAGTTTGATTGGTTAAAAAAAGGAATAACAAATCACACAAATTATAATTATCTTAAAGATGCTAAGAATGAGAAAGTAAATACTTGGAAAAACAAATATGAAGAGGCTTCTAAGAGAGGTTACTATTTATTACACTGTTAAAACGGAAATAATAATAATTACCACACCCATGAACTGACAGACTTGACAGCAAATGATGGAATTATTTTGTTTGGATGAGTGCATTATAACTGTATAATTTTGATTGTATCTGAATATGATACACAGAAAAGTTATATAGAGGTCTTCTATTTTGACTGCAACAAAATATGACCACACATGGGTATGTATAATATGGAATACACTGGGTATTTTCCAGGCATGGTTAAAATTATGATTTAACTTGAAAAGTTGCATAGAAATCAAAATGGATTTTCTTAGAAAGACAAAGTCCAATACCAAATGTTTTTCCATGTTACCAAACCCACAGTTCACTGAAGAGTCCATTTATTTGACAAATATTTATTAAACAGCTAAAACTCTCAGCACAGTACTTGGCATATTTTAACTTATTTATTTTTCTTTCAACAAACATGGACTGTAGGAATACTATGGGCCAGTTCTGGGCAGGACATGGGCCTTGCTCTCATGAAGCCCAGTTTGTAGGAAACAGATGTTAATAAACAAATAATCATGCAAATGTAGCACTGTAGGATAGGACATGAATGTTAAAAGAGAAACAGTTGGTTTTGGGAGTCAAGATTTTTATCTCATCAAAATATAGCATTGTTTCTTTTAGAAAGTGAAAAATAAACAACAGTTGACAGATGAGAGGAAATTAGATAGGAAAAGAAGATGGTAAACGCACTGTGTTATCAATGAAAGGAAGAGTATAAGACCCCATGAGAACCTATGGCAGGAAAAAGAACTTTTTAAAGCATGTAACTAAAGCAGGAATAGCAGAAGAGTGTGGTATAGCATGAGGTTTGACAGATAGGTAAGAGCTGGACTGGATGGAGTCACACAGGTAAGGTTAACATACTTTACTTTTAACCTAAGCACCATGAAATGACATTAAAGATTTTTTTTTATATTAGTTACACATGACAGTACAATGATCTTGACAATTCATACATTTGAATCAAATGGGGTAAGATTTTTAAGCAATAAGAGGAAGTGATCAAGTGTGGCAGTGGAAAGATCATTGTTATAATCCAGGTGGAGGTGGGCAATGACAGATTCAAGTGAATGACATGAAGGGCTCCTACAGGAGCACACATGAGCAACTGGAACAGAAAGAGCAATTTGGAGAGCAGGATCCCGAGGGCTGGATGTGAGCCAATGAAGCAAAGAGGTTACCCAAATGACTCTTAAGATTTCTGCTGTATCCAAAAGGATAGATGAGACTGCCATCTATTATTAAAGGGACCCTATAGGGTTTTGCAGGGATGAGTTGGATCATGTTGAATATGGCATGGTACTTTTGAGACCTCCTACAGGCTATGTCATAGAGGCAGCTGGGTAAAGGGACCTGAGGCTCAGAAAAGAGGTCCAGACTGGAGTTGTTAATTTGGGAGTCATTGATCTGTTTCCAGCAACTATATTGACGGAGAAAAGATATCCAAGGATTAGAATAAAGATATGCAAATAATGGAGATATCTTACAGAGTGACAGCTATTTCATATTATATGTAACAATTATATGAACTGACATCTTTAATATTCATATAGTTCATTAAGGTAAAATTGCTTAAGGATTTTATATAATATTCTTGGCATTTATGTTACATCTATAATTTTCTAACACTTCAAATTATATATATATATATATATANGGTGTGTGTGTGTATTATATATTCACATATGTATAATATATATATATATATATATTATACATATGTCATTTGCCAAGACTATGATGTAAAATCCTTAAGCAATTTTACCTTATGAACTATTAATACCTAAATTTAAAAATAAACCTGAATCTCTTAATAAGTAAATAAATAAATGGGCTAAAATTTCCCTTTATATATGTGTCCTAAGTTGGACTAAATTGTGAATTAAGTTCCCTTAAATCAATTTATTTATTCTGCACATTTTCATCAACAGTCATGTGCCAGGCATGGTGAGAGGCACTGGATAAGGATGAATGAGACAGGCTCCTACTGGTTCCCAGCCTCAGCTGCTAGGGATTCCACAGGCCAGTCTAATCAGAGTGGGGAAAGTGCTACCTAGTGTGGATACTTCAATGGAGTTTGGCGGAAGGAATCCAGGAAGACATGAAGAATAGTAAAATTTAAATGGAGTCTTAAAGAATGATGAGAATGAAGCCAAGCAAAGATGCAGCTGTAGTTCTCCAAGGGTATATTCTCAGACCCAGGGTGAAGGCCATGATGCTTTCTGCATAATAAAAACACATCAAGATGATGAGAGTGAAGTGCTTCATTTCAAGAAGGGAGTGGATGCTAAATCATGAAAGTCCAAACAAAAGTCTTGTTTGGCCTGTATTAAATAGTTGATAAGAAGATCCCTGCCAAATTTATAGTTGGAGAGATGGATTCACCAAAAGAAAATAAAAACACCTTATACAGATTCAATGCTCCTGGACGATTGGCACATCTATATATAGGAAAACACATTTCTGTGAATGAAGAATTTCCTTTTAATCTTGATATAGTATCCAAATAGCTCGTTTTTATAAGTTGCTATATGAAAAATCTCTGCCCCACTGGATTTTTTTCCCCTTTTGATCTGCACCTCTGTTAGAGTTTATTGATTGACTCTTAAATGAAGGCATACCTTTAAAGTTTTACTGGTGAAGAAGACCAGCACAGGATGTGAAAATTTAATGTAATATTAACCATACTTTGTGTGTAAAGTTCCATGCCTGTTCTCATTCAACTGATGGGAAGAGAGATGGGTGAAGAAAACGGTATGGAAGAGGTACAATCATCTGAAGTGCAAGTAGCATTTGAAAACAGTTGTGTGTAATTTAATTATTTCTTATATATTGATCAGGCATAGGTGAAAACAGATTTCCCAAACCATTTCATGTTTTGTTTTGTTTTTTTCCTTTTAAGCAGATATCAGAAAAATTTCCCTGTAAACTGTAAAGTGTCCGAACCAAGGGCTATTAGCATTGATAATTAAACAACTCTGGTATTTGTGAGAAGCATTAGGACAAATAAACTTAAAAGTAATAAACAGTGGAAGAAAAAAATATATGTGTATACATATACAGTTGAGTTCCATTGCTGATTTTCCCCTTCCTTAAAATTAAATGAATTCTTCATTCGCTATTATAAACTAAATATTTCCTTTGAGTCCAATTAGCATTGCTGAAAGAAAAAGCAAATCAAGGCTCTGTTCAGCATGCATCAATGTAATGGAAAATCAGGTCTTTTATTCTAGCTTTAATAACTGCAGCTTGATTAGAGGCAAAGAAAAGGCTATGAAGGGAGAAGGGGGAAAGGAGAAGGACTGCCAAATTAGTTCTATAAGAATTCTCAACCTGTCTGCTCTCTGGCTCACTATTCAAATGCTAATTGAGGCTTTTGGTAAACAGAATGGGTAATCATGAAAGACAAAAACAGACAGGAAAACAAATGAAATATCATACCTTATCCAAAACAGCATGGCATTTTTCTGATAAGCTTTGGAAGACTTAAAATTTTAAGTCCTTGGTTTTTTTTTTTTTTTTTTCCCCTGGAAAGATTATAATTAATATAATAAAATAAATATTACATAATCAAATAAAAAATGACAAAGAACTGCTTTGTTTCAACAATGAAACCAGTCATGTTATAATTAGATAAGAGGATTTATATTCACAGCTATAAACATGAAAGTAGACCATGAGTCTGGATAAAGGCAAGTTTTTAATTCTTAAAAATTAATTACATGGCATTATTCTTATCAGTACAGAGAATGCATTAATTATACAATTAATAAAAAGATGAAAGGGATTTTTTTTTTTTTTTGGCAATTGTAATGCACATGGGGACATTTGGTTTTATACCCAGAATTGTCCTTGAGGCATTTCTATAATCTTCTTACTAGGCAATGTCAAGACCCTAAACCAGCAAGTAGGAATACGAATGGAGTGGGTCTTTATGTGGGTGCTTAGACGCATTTCGGAAAGGTCGTGGATTTCCATGTAATTGGGATCTAAGGTGTAATAGGTTTAATTTGAGGTCCTCTTTAAAAGAACAGCAGGAAAAGGCATTGTCAGCAATGTGTAATAGCGGGTAAGAAGCGCGCCCGCTCCCTCACAATGGTCTTCCTTAAGGATGGAAAAGCGATTATCTTACTACAACAGTTATTTCTCTGAGTGCTTCCATCATGGGCAGAGCACGGCAAATGCCTGTGTGTGCTACCACTTTATCCTTGAAAACATTCTAAAGCTATAAATAACATTCACGAAGAAGAAACGTGGGAGCGAAAAGACAGCTGGCTATCAGGAGCACAGCCACAGGCCAAATCCATTTCAGCAGACTCCAAGGGACAGTCCAAATTCTCTTGCTGTCTTGCAATTGTGTTTTATCAACTATTACTTGGAGTAAATGGCTATAAGCCAAGGCTAGGAAATCTGTTTTTGTTCTATACAAACTGTTGATGTAACCTGCAGCAGGACTACACAGCCATGGTACACAAGAGCTGCTGACCTGGCTGCCCTGCTGGTGATATCCTGAATGGCCACAAACATGCCACAACCTCTCCTCCAACTCCCATCTCACTCAGCTTCTCTAAGCCTGTGGTGAGAAGGCTTGCTAATCATGCAGAAACGGTCCTCAAATAAAACAAACTCGGTTGCTGACAATTTTAGAGCGAAATTGGAACCATATCCAGACTGTGATGTTCTTTGCTATTTAGGTCAGAAAAGGGGAAAGGCTTAAACATAGAAGCTACAGATAGGGTCACCATCAGTACTGATAATCAAATGGGTGACAGCCCCCATTCTTTGATTTGAATAATTAGTATAAAATGAAAGGAAAATGTGACTTTAAGCTCCTACCATTCAAATCATTCCATAGGTGCTGAGAACCCTGTATAATGTGGATACTGAAGAGTTAGAGCCCCTTTTCACAGCAGACTGTCCATGCTGCCATCCTATTTCTGTCTCTGTCTCTTTCTTTCTCCCTACTCCCCCCTCCCATTCTCTCTCCTTTCCCTTGTGTCTGTCTGTCTGTCTGTCTCACTCTCTCACATACTCCTACACACACACTCACTCTCTACATGTATTCTTTGCCTTTTCTATAGCTTGTCATCTTGTTATTTTCTGTTTTTTCTGTGCCTGGGCATATCAACATTCCAAGGTTAATGATGAGGCACCTTGGAAAAGTACTGTTTGTTTAGCTCAGGGTAATGTTTTAAATGTCTTTTTGTATGTGGCAATCTCATTGCTCATTGCTTCTAAAACAAAACCCATCTGCAATCTGAACCTGCATTCCATATTAACACCTCAGACACATTTCTGCAGGCTTTTTTTTTTTTTTTTTGTTATCCTGTCCCGGTTGAAAAATTATATGTGAGACAGGAGCTGGCAAACACTAGAATCAGTTTGATAGGTTCAAGCTTAGAAAATCACATTTCTCCAAGCCTTATTATCAAATTGATGTGCTGTGGCATCTTGTCCTTCCAAAGTTCCCTGAATTCCTGGCAGGCAGAGTAAAGGAAGTGGGTATGTAGTCACAGGTTGTTGATAATTCTTTAGGAATTATAAATTTGGATTTATAAAGAAATTTGCAATTCTTCTAACAAGGATAGAAAAATTCCCCTCTACATATGAAGTCATTCTCAGTTAACAGTAATGCATTTGTTGACAATATCTAATAATTATTTCCCCAGTATCTTTGTTCAAATTAATCTGAAAGGGTTGTCATTGGGGAACATAATAGATTTCTATTCCCCAACTCTAAGGGTCAATGGATGGACTATGATTGATTGGCTTTTGACAGTGATTTGATACTAAAAGAGTTGTGCAGCTTTCTTGTTAAAGTTGGATGATTCAGTGATCAATTCACCATTTCTCTGCCTTAAGGAAGAAAATTTGGAAGGTCATTGAAAATGAAGCCATCAGCCCAGAACCCTGGGTAGCCATGCATAGCCTAGATCCCCACTGTTGCTGGGAAGGAAACAGAAAGAGACTTGAGCCAGGTCACACGACTTTAATTGAAGTATGTTTCCAATCTTATATTAGAATCACCCCAGATGATCAGGAATCTTCTGGACTAGTGCTATGGATTGTGAGAACAACCAATATTGCCACATGTTCAGTTTTAAAAAAAAAGGAAAAAGAAAAGAAAAGAAAAAGGGAATTCATTAGTACCAAACCCTATGCTAAGAGTTTCACCTAAATCCTCATATTTAATTTTCACAAGAGGAAATGTTGAAATCAAAATATTTTGATGTCTTTCTGCTACGTCTATTGTATTAGATACTCAGGATTTATTTAAGAGTTTTTTTTTTTGTTGTTGTTGTTGTTGTTGTTTTAAAGAATAGATACTCAGGATTTATTTAAGAGTTTGTTGTTGTTGTTGTTTTTAAGAAAATCTATTTGTTTTTAAAAACAAAAGAAGGGCTGGGGATATAGCTCAGTTGGTAGAGTGCTTGCTGTTCCTACACAAGTCCCTGGGTTCAATCCCCAGCATCACAAAAATAAATAAACAAATAAATAAATAAATAAATAATAAAACAAAAGAAATATACACCATCACTCTTAGTATATAACCATTTAATAGTGTCATTTCTGCATAGTCCTAAAGACAGCATTTGAAGTTACGCTATTGGATATAGTGTATGTCTAAAAGGATATGAGGAAAGAGAAGGAATAAACTTCTTGGGTTTTCAGTGACAATACCTAGAGAAGAAAAGCAATCATTCTCACACATCTGCTTATTTAAGATCATAGTAGAAATTTTGTTTCTCTTCTCTTAAAAGAATGGTTTGAGCTAAAAATCATTCTACCTTATTTGGACACATCGAAGCAGATCCCACTCAAGGATCAATTGACTATTTACCCTTTTCTTTTGAAAATTATGTATGCTATATTTGATTATCAGGGCTTCTAATTCTCAAATAACCTTTGCTTTAGTATACTCTTTTGGTTTTGAATTGGCATCATAGACATATGTATCTGTGTATTCAAATACATGAGTGTATTTGTACTCATGCGTGTGGCATACACAAACTGATTTCCTTGAAATATCTCAAGAAAATCTGAGGGAAAATCCAAATTCTCAAGAAATTAAATTCAGAGGCAATTACTCAGGAAATTATTCAGGATATACATCATTGCCATGTTGAGTATATATTATGGGTATAATCGAATGACAAAAAAACTCTAACCCTCTCTCTTTTATAAATACATTCACATATATGGCTAGCTTAAAGGCAAATATGTTAAAGAATGATTTCCAAGATTTATTGAGTAAGTATTGGGGTAGTACCCTTCCAGGTAGCTCAGAACAAACTGAGCAAGCATTTTGTCATGAGGAAGTAGATTGGAGTGAGAGTTTGATATAAAGTATTTCACCTAGGTTGTTCATCCAATCCAGATAGAGCTGAGCAACTTTGATTTTTACTATTCAGACTGTAGAACATTTTAGACTTATTGAAGGTCCAGTTAAACTTCCTTTGTTCTTTTGAATAAAGAATTTATGGATGCTGTTTGGTGAATCCACTGCATCAACCTAAATATTACCTATAAGATATTTCCCTTATATATTTTTTTCTTTTCTTTTCTTTTCTTTGCCAGTAGGTGATGATAGATTTTACCCAGGTGCCAAGGAAACTGAAAAAAAATCCTACATACAGGAAGAAAAGCACAGAGGAGGTGAGGGGCAGTGAAATGTTCTGTGTGGTATCATAAAGATGCAAAATGTGATTGTATATTTGCCCAAACTCACAGAAGGTACACCAAGAAAAACTCAAATGTGAGCTATGAGCTGTGAGTGATCAATACTTGGCAAAGTGGGTTCATCAATTTTAACACATCTACCAATATGTGTGGAGAGGCTATGCCTGTGTGGGAACAGGCCATATAGAAGAGGTGCCTTCCTCTTGATTTTGCTGTGAACCTTAAGTGTTCTAAAAAATGAAGTCTTTAAGATTGTGTGTGGGCGGGTATGTGAGGGTGTGTGTGTGTATGTGGGTGTGACATATAAATTTTTCTGTGTTTTATTTCCTCCCTCCCTAAGTTCATGAGACTATTTTATGGAGTGCAACTTAGCCTCCAAACCATGTAAAAATTTGAAACATTCTGAACATGCCATTTTCTTTTGCATTCACAGTCCCTTCTACCTGCAATGTCCTTTCTTCTGTATGAACAGCAATTATTATTCATTTTGGTACGTCAAAAGAGCTCCATTAACCATTAACCACCACCTTTTCCAGGACCACTTCTTGTCCTTCCTAAAGTAATACTACTTTCTAATTTTATAGCATGTTCAAATTTTTTGTTAACAACGTATTATTTTATAAGCACTCAATTGCATATTTTCCAGCATCTGAGAAGAATCTTGTCTTCTTTTCTTTTCATTCATAGTATTTGCAGAGGGAGAAACTCAATAATTTGATGAATGAATAACACCTGCTATATTGGTGAGATACTTTGACAGTTAATTAGCTAGGGTAAAATCAATGGAAGAATGCCCATACCACAGAAAGCTAAAAGACATCTACACCTCAAGCTCCTAAACAAATTGATTGAAATTATTCATTAAACACTTCTGTTCTTTATACATTATCTAGTTTCAGTTATTTTGTTATGGCAGCATTAATAGACTTAAGACAAAAATATTAAAAGATGAAATCATTGGTAATTGTGAAGGTTTGGGGCATGAAATACTAGCTTGCTTCTTTGTTACTTCTGTCCAGTTATATCCAACTGTTTCGGAAATTTTGCCTAATCCCTTTCTCCACCCTTTAGCACAAGGCCAGATGCAGAATTTTCCAAGTGTAGTGCAAATAAAAATGTGGAATTCCAGCAGGGGTCAAGGAAATCAATTTCCCCTTTATACAAATATGTTGCTCCAAACCCCAGCTCAAAGGTAACCTTCAAGAGGACTTAGTCTCCATGCCTGGACATATTTGTGACCTAGTTTAAAAGTGAATGAGAAGCCACTTACCAAACACACTGTACTATTACTGGCCCAGGGCAGGAATGGCTGAACTTTCATTTATGGCAAAATAAAATAAATAATATAAATAAGCAAAATAAAATACAATGGAGATGAGTAATCATACATCTCTATTGTAGGGCAGAATGAGCTTCATGGGATCCCACCAATCAATCAGCAGAACAAAGACCATGCAGAAAGTAGCTCTATGTTTGAATTTTAATGCTCTTTGGTACCTTTATTGAGATTCTAAACAATTTCATTTTTGAAACTGTGTTTGATAAGAAGTCTGAAGGTAAAATAGGATATGCACCTGGAGGTTAGCAGCTTTAGCTTACAGGTATATGAATCCCTAATGTGTGTTCTTGGTAACCCACTTCCTCCTGTTATAACCTTGACCCTTCCTGACCCATTCTGCACCTTCCACTCAGTCAACACATGATTTTGGCAGCCTTCTTCTCAGGTGGGTAACCTGGGCACATCGGCACAGGAAGTTCCATATTTCACCACTGGCCTCTGCCCCCAGATATTGCCTAGGAGAGGGTATAAGGAGGTTAAGATCTTTTATTGTTTTTCCAGTTGAAACTACGGCAAAATTGTTGTTATCCTTAATAAACAAAAAACAAGCAATAAAAGCTTATACTTCTTTTGCCAGGGTTGGTGGTAAATGCCTGTAATCCTAGTGGCTTGGGAGGCTGAGGCAGAAGGATTGCAATTCAAAGCCAGCCTCAGATATAGAAAATTTAAACAGATCAATCTCAAGAAATGAAATTTAAGACACCATCAAAAGCCTATCAACAAAATAAAGCCCAGGACCAGATTACTTCTTAGCTGAGTACTACAAGACCTTCAAAGAAGAACTTACACCAACACTTTACAAATTATTCCATGAAATAGAAAAGGAGGGAACCCTTCCAAATTCATTCTATGAAGCTAATATTATCCTGATACCAAAACCAGACAAAGACATATCAAGGAAAGAAAACTTCAGATCAATATCCATGATTAACATAGACACAAAAGTTCTTAATAAAATCCTGGCAAATCACATACAAAAACATTAAAAAGATACTGTGCTATTATCAGGTGGGGTTCATTCCAGGGATGCAGGGCTGGTTCAACATATGGATATCAATAAATGTAATCTATCACATCAATAGATTTAAGGACAAGAATCACATGATCATCTTAATAGACGTAGAAAAAACATTGACAAAATTCAGCATCCATTCAGCTTCTTCACAAAAAAAGGGAAACAATCAAGAAGATGAACAGAGAGCCTACAGAACGAGAGGAAAACCTTTACCACTGACACCTCTAATAAAGCATTAATCTCCAGGACATACAAAGAACTCAAAAATTTTACACTCCCCCAAAATATAAAACCATAAAAAAACCCAATCAATAAATGGGCTAATCAACTGAATAGGCACTTCACAGAAGAAGAAATACTTATGGTCAAAAAAATGTATGAAAAAATATTCAACATCTCTAGCAATTAGGGAATGTGAATCAAAACTACACTGAGATTTCATCTCACCCCAGTCACAATGGCAATTATCAAGAATACAAGAAACAATAAATGTTGGTGAGGATGTAGGGAAAGCGTCTCACTTATTCATTGCTGCGGGGGGGCTGCAAATTGGTGCAATCCTTCTAGAAAGCAGTTAGGAGATTGCTCAGTAAACTTGGAATGGAACCACCATGTAACCCGATTATCCCACTCAGTTTATACCCAAACGACTTAAAATTAATATACTGCACTGACACAGCCACATCAATGTTTATAGCAGTTCAATTCACAATAGCCAAACCATGGAACCAACCTAGGTGCTCTACAACAGATGATTGGATGAAGAAAATGTGGTATATATACACAATGTAATATTAGTCAGCCATAATGAAGAAGGAGATTATGGCATTTGCTGGTAAATGGATGGATCTATAAAATATGCTAAGTAAAATAAGCCAGTCCCCAAAACCCCAAGGCAGAATGGTCTCTCTGATACATGAATGCAAATCCAGAACAAGGGAGGGGAAGATTAGAAGTTCATATATAAACAAGTGACCAATATAAATCCACATCATGTATAACTACAATAATGGGGTCATAATGGAACAAGTTACACTTATTCTATGTATGTATAATATTTCAAATTATACTCTACTATCATGTAAATAATAATAATAATAATAATAATAATAAGAAGAAGAAGAAGAAGAAGAAGAAGCAGCAGCAGAAGCCAGCCTCAGAAATCTACTGAGGACTTCAGCAATTTAGCAAGACCCTTTCTAAATATAAAGAAAATAAAAAGGACTAGGGATGTGATTCAGTGGTGAATACCCCTGGATTCAATTCTTGATACAAAAAAATAAAAGCGCCTCCTTCTTTTATGCCCTACTCCCAGAAGACCACGGTCTTTTCTTGCCAACCCTTCACTGGGAAACTTCTCCAAGAGCTTGCTATTTTCTATTCTCCTAGCCCTTCTCAGTTATAAGTTTTCCACTCACTACTAATTGGCTTCCGCTGCCATCATTCCACATGAAATGTGTGTTCATATCAAACCTTATCGCTTACTGTGTCTTCAGACAGTGTTCTAGGATGTTTAAAATAACTGCCTTACTTCATTTTCATGATAATTGTTTGAAGTAAGCACTAATATTAGGCTTATTCTGTAGATGACACAAACAAGACACCAAAAGATTAAGGAATGGCCCCAGTTAGCAAGTGGCAGGTCAGGATTTGATTCTAGAGAGTCCAGCTTGAAAGGTCTCCTGGTCACGATCATGCCATCCTTCCCCTCCAGGACCTCCTCAGTGGCCTGTGATTGACAATCTGGAAGTCTCCTCTAATTCCACATCACTTTACTTTCTAAAATCTTTTCAGCACTGCTCAGCAGCTCCTCCTCCTGTTGGACATGTTGCTCTGTCTTCTAAGGCAGTATTTCTCCTCAGTTCCCTCTATACCTCCAATTGTTTTATAACCCTTGACTCCACTAATCTAGCTTTCCAATTTATCTCTTAAATATTTGTGTCCTTAGTGTGTCTTTAGTCAGTCCTGTACTCCCATACCGCAAAACTGCAGGGGTGATCTCTTGGAGAGGAAGCCATTTTCTTACCTGAAGCCCCTGAACAGATTATTTAAACACTCATTTTCATCCTTTTTACAAAATTTACCAACTCATGCCCAGAGTCCACAGACTGCTTGTGACCATATGTGTCCTCTCTCTGAACCATCACTCCTTCTTCTACTTTAGTTGATGCTCATTACATAAGTTGGTGGATTCCCAATCATGCATGTTAACTCCATTGGTCCTTTTAATGATTGATAAATTTTAACGGTGATTTAACCAGCATTTAAGCTTGCCTTACTTCTAGACTTTATTTCTATAGAAATTATGAACTTCCTCTTGCTTTTCTGTGACTTTTAGCTTGTGTGCGTGTGTGTGTGTGTGTGTGCGTGTGTGTGTGTGTGCGTGTGTGTGTGTGTGTGTGTGTGTTTTACACATGGGTTTCAAGCTTCTCATTCATCTGTGTCCTCTGTGGTTAGGCAATGAACTTTCAAAGTAGGAAATGCAATGGTAGCAATCTGTACATCTCTAGTGCCTGAAGTTCAGAGCCCATCATACAACAGCTGTTCAACAAACACTGGTCGAATAAAGAAATTCAAACATAATCTGTCATAGACATTTAAGTGATAAATCTAAGTGTACAATGTTTAGAATCTGCTCTATGTAGAGGATTAGTTAGCTACAGTTATTACTTTTTTAAAAAAATATTTATTTTTTAGTTACAGGTGGTCACAGTAGTCTTCATTTTTATGTTGTGCTGAGGTTTGAACCCAGTGCCTCACATGTGCTAGGTGAGCACTGTACCATGGAGCTACAACCCCAGCCCCCAGTTATTACTTTAATATGATTAGAAGTTAAAAATATATCTTGGAAAAGTGGAAGTCATAGTAAGAAAGTATAATTTTTGATTTTGTTATTTTCTAATAAATTACAGTCTACAGTGGTTCTAGCACATGGTTTAAGATGAGAACAGAATATTGAACCCTCAGGGGAAGTGAGCTATTACTAAATGAGTCTTTATTTGCCAGGTGGAAAAACTAATAAGCCAACATGGAAAGGTCTTCTTCATAAAGGAAGATTTTCAGTAGCTACTAGTGTTGCTATAACACAGGGTGAGTGAGACCTGGTTCTCTAATAAAGTGGTAAGTAGACAAAGTTCATTCATTTTTTCTTTTTTTGTTTGTGGAACCCTCTGGGCATCTTGTTGACTCTTAGCTTCCCAGTTCCTACTGCTTTCTTAGCTCTCCGTGTCTTACCTGGATTTCTCCTAGCCTTGTCCAGACATTGTCCCTGCTTTGACTCCCTAGAAGGCATGGCTGTTATAAAAAAAATAGTAATTTGATAATTTAAAAATTAAATTGTAGATATTTTGCCATCTGGCAATTTTTAAATTGTAGATATACCACCTCATAGAATTTTGGGGTGAGTACCTTAAGGAGTTAACACTGCAGAGAACACAGAAGAAACAAAGCATATGTCATCTACTATTATGCCTGGTACATGACCTTGGTACCACAGGTCACTTGAGCAATGCAGACAATGTTCCCTACCTAAGGTTGCACTGATGTTCAATAAGATAACTTACATTACATGCCCAGCACAGAGTTTGATATATGATCATTGGGACCATGAATTCTTGTCTGATAATATATTTCTTCTATTTTCCAAGATGTTGCCTATCACAGGATTGATGACTTGACAATGTGTCTTATATATTTCTGCAGTCATAGTGGAACAAAAGACATTAACTAGATTACCTTTAATATTAGAAGGATCTGTTTGTTACCTAAGGAAGTCACCACGGATAAGATGGGAAAATATGAAAGGACTCCAAGGCTCAGGAGTTGAGAAAATCAGGAGTCACCAATGAAAGACTCATTGAAGAGGTGTGGGAGCATGGGGCGTCTTGGAAGGCAAGTGGAAGAAGGCTTTTCAAAAAGGAGAGTGGTCAGCTAGACCAAGTCTTACTGCTTGATCAAAATGTGGAAGATTCACTTTCTAGAATATGAAACCTTCCCTTGATCCATGTTCGTTATTCTGCATCAGTGTAAAGTGCTGAAACCCATGCTCCGTGTTTTGGGGGCCCCCATGGTCATTACTAACCTATGTCATGGAAGGGATGGTTCAGCAGTCTGTCATTTGTACACCCGTCCACTTGTCTTTTCTCCTCTAGCTTAATTTCTCACATTTCCCTCTCAATAAGATAGCCTCAAATTGTTCCATTTCAACCAATCACAATTTGTGGGGAAAACAGATTTGAAGCCTGTCCTAAGTGCCATCATTCATGGCAAGTGAAAGTTTTACACTGAAATTGCCAGTTTGGATAAACACTACAGAGCAGCCTGTCCTCCTGGGCTGCTTATAAAAGGGAACCTTTCAACCTATGTGGAAACATTTCATTTTAAAACTTCAAGATGTTGATAAACACCATCAAAACTCAGCAACTTCAAGCTTGATCTAAGATTCAGCTTGTTAGGTAGAAAATAGTTAATGCGATGGTACTTCTAACACTGTTGTCCTTGTAGCTTTTGGTCATTTTATGCTGTTGGAAGACAGATTGCTGAAACTCTCTTGGCAAAACCGATAGTGCTTTCTAATATATGGACAGCAGATAATGACAAAGAAGTCAGCCATGTCCAGTTTTCCTGTTTAGGTAAACATGAGAAATTCAATTTGTCAAAATAGAAGTCTTTTCTATAGGTTGTAAATTTGCATTATATTTTTGCATTTCACTTCATGGTTTTCCAAAACAGGTGGAAAAGAATGATTTGCACATCAACAGATAATCTAGTTTATTACATATATGCTATTCATAAAACTTGGAGCAAAGAGGAACTTTAATGTGTTTTTAACTGTTGATTCCCATCAACTCATCTTTATAAATCTTCCTCTGTCAGACAGAATTCTCCCATAGTTACGAGCCACCAAACAATTCATCTGGTCTTATTTACTGTGTTCTATGCTTTTTCATACAAGTTATTCTATCTATTCATAACTAAAATTACTCCAATTGCTTGAACATTTTCTTCCTTCTTCTTTATTTTCCATTCCTTTAGCCATTCAGGAAATTCATCAATAATTTTAAAATATCTAGGCTTGATATTTGTGTAACTACTGTGTTCTCTTACACCAGTTTTTGAAATAAAAATAAATACAACCTATTAATTTGCTCAGTCAAGATTTTATGAAAATTTTGAAAGTGTGCAGAGAAGTAGTGTAGTGGCTAAACATCCAGAATGTAAAGCTGAACTGTTATGGTGTGAAATCTCTTGTCTGCTTCTTAGCAGAAATCCTGAGAAAGTTACTCAATGTCTCTGTTTGTTTGTTTGTTTGTTTCTTTCTTTCTTTTTTTCTCACTGATAAAAGGTTAATGATAGCCTCTGTTTTATAGTATTGTTAAGAAGAACACATTGATTAAGTCCTCTATCATGCTTTTAAAAAAACATGAATAAGTGCAACATAAGTGCTTGAAAATGTAGGGAGTTTGATTAATTTCATAAATAATAGCACTATATAGTAAATGAGTAGAATAAATTTACTCCAGCCAATCTTACAGATGTACATCTAGCTCAATCTCAAAATCCAGGGAAAAGGCTGAGGCAGAGGGATCTCCAGTTCAAAGCCAGCTATAGCAAAAGTAAGGTGCTAAGCAACTCAGACCCTATCTCTAAATAATAATAATAATAATAATAATAATAATAATAATAATAATAATAATATAACTAAAATGTGGTTAAAATAAAAGAAAGATCAAGAAACATGTTAACTATTGATTTAAAAAAAAAAAAACACAATGACCCAAAAAGGGCCATTAAAAATTAACAATTCCAAATTGACTATACAATCTATTCCTCTACACAAAGATATTGAGAAAGTCGCAATATAAGTGAATTATGGAGAGCATCCAAGATGGTGATTTAGAGGAAGGCTGCATTCCTTTGGATTCAAACAGAGGAAATACTGTCTCTATGCATGTCAGCCCTGGCTGCATATTGATCCCCTGCTGTTTACCTGCAGCCCCAGCATTTGTCCACAGGGATCACCCGCCGTCTATCAGAATATCTCCCACCTTTTGAGCACAGATCCATCACTGACTGCTGTCTATCTGTCTATCCTCTGTCATTTTGCCTGTTGCTTGCCCATCACCTGCCTGATGTCCACCTGTGGTTTGCCCGCAGTAGAGCCTGCAGACCACTAGCAGATCGTCCCCTGCTGCCTGGAAGTCCGTTGTCATAGTACCCACAGTTTTGGTTCACGCTGCTGATTCCATCACTGCTACCATGTTGGGGCGCAGTCACCTCAGTCTGAAGACACCAACCAGGGCTTGGAGATATATTGTCAGGGAACCTATGGGTCTGGTTCCACCTGAGGTCTTCTGCTGGGGGAGCTAGTGACCACCATCTGGCTACCTCTTATCAGGTGGTCTCTCTGCAAGTTGAAATGGCACTGAGAACTTGGGAACGCAGCAAGGCAGGGCCTGGGGAATCTGAAGCCTAGTTCCACAGACTGCAGCTGGGCTTGTGTGGGCCACTCTGGGTCTAGCAGGCCTGTAGAATGCCAGAGACCAGAGGCCATTATCTGGGGTGAGCACAGGTTGGAGAAACAGGAGGAAGCCAGGCTCTCTCCAGCTCAGTGAGTCCTGAAGTGCACAGGATGGAAGGGGCCAGCTACAATGGCTGGGAAGTCTGGAAAAGGGGATGAGAGAACAGTGCTATAGGCTCACCCACCCAACCAGACCAACAGCACCTACAGGACTGGGGCTTCCATCAAACTTCAGACAACCCCACCTCTATCATCAGCAGAGAAGAGAAGCTGAGAAAATTTTTGAAGCTATTATTCAACTTTCCATTGAGATTTGCCTTTCCCCCCCACTTTCTCTCACATCTCTACCTCTTTGAATTCAAATGTTTTTCATGCATCAAATTATTGAGGAGTGGGACATCTGGATACTGTATTACATTTTTTTCTTTTCTTTTCTGTTTTATATTTTTGTCTCCCCTATCAGTCTCCCTGGATTCTCTTTCACACTTCTCTCATACTAGCAGCCAGCCTCTATCAATTACTCTCTCGCTCTTACTATAAATTTTTACCTCTATCTTCTCTTCTTCTCCCTCCCTCATAAACACCACATTTTACACTACTTCTGTTACCTCACTGTCTGTCCATCATTAGAAATGGTAAACCCTTTTAACAAACTGTTTATACTGTAGACAATAATTGAACACATCATTTCTGTGTATTGTGACAAAACTGTAGATGCCTTAATAGGAGGTATTTGATTTAAAGGTGTATATTGTTTGCACTTGGTGCTGTTAATAGTGGTCTCCTCCTTAATAGTGAGGTACTGGAAGCCTTCAGGGACACCATAAGACTACAGGGTAGAAACTGTACTACCTCAGAGCCATACCATTAGATGGAAAGACACACAACCAACATGGAAAAAAGGGGGAACAAAGCACCGCAAATGAACCAAGATGTCCCAACAATAGAGTACATAGATAACACAGTAGAAGAAATGTCAGAAAATGAGTTCAGAAGATACATAGTTAAGCTGATCTTCAAAATAAAGGATGGTATTGGAGAGAAAATATAGGAAGTGAAAGATCATTTCAATAAAGAGGCGGAGATTGTAAAATACCAGGTGACTTTAACACACCTCTCTCACCACTGGATCCATTGTCCAAACAAAAGCTAAACAAAGAAACTAGAGAGGGAAATAATATAATCAATAATTTAGATTTGATGGACATAATAGAGTATTTCATCCATCATCAAGTGAATACACCTTCTTCTTGGCAGCACACAGATCCTTCTCTGAAATAGACCATATGTTATGCCACAAAGCAACTCAGAAAATATATTAAAAAAATGCTACCCTGCATTCTATCAGATCATAATAAAGTGAATTTAGACATAAGTGGTAAAATAAAAAAAAGAAGGTACTTCAATACCTGAAGACTAAATAATGTGCTATTAAACGAACAATAAATAGCAGAAGACATCAAGGAGGAGATAAAAGAATTCTTACAGATAAATGAGAACACTGATACAGCACATCAGATCTCTGGGACACTGTGAAGACAATGCTAAAAGGAAAGTTCATTGCATTTAACTCATTCATTAAAAGAGTAAAAGGTCAACAAATAAATGACCTATCAATATATCTCAAAGCTCTAAAAAAAAAAAAAAAAAAAAAAAAAAAAAAAAAAAAAAAAAAAAAAAAA
>NW_025999869.1:9877392-9907592 GCF_001458135.2 Marmota marmota marmota
AAAAAAAAAAAAAAAAAAAAAAAGAAGAAGAAGAACAATCAATACCAAAAGAAAATAATTAAAATCAGAGCTGAAATCAATGGAATTGCAGGGGTGGGCAAAAGAAACAATTGAAACACTGACAAAATGAAATGTTGGTTCTTTGAAAAAATGAATAAAATTGATAAACCCTTGTCACATTAACAAAGAGAAGGAGAGAGAAATCTCAAATTACTAAAATTTGTGATGAAGAAGGAAATATCACAGCAGACACTATTGAAATACAGAAGATAATTAGAAACTGTTTTGAAAATTTACACTCTAATAAAATAGAAAATCTCAAAGACATCAACAAATTTCTAGAGACATATGATCTACTCAATCTGAACAGGAAGACATACACAATTTAAACAGATCAATTTCAAGCAATGAAATAGGAGACACCATCAAAAGCCTACCAACCAAGAAAAGTCCAGGACCAGACAGATTCCCAGCCAAGTTCTATAAGACCTTCAAAGAAGAACTAATACCAATACTCCTCAAATTATTTCATGAAATAGAAAAGGAAGGAACCATTCCAAACTCATTCTATGAGGCTATTATCACAGTGATTCCAAAACTAGACAAAGACACATCAAATAATTTAAACCAATAACCCAGATGAACAAAGATGCAAAAATTCTCAATAAAATTCTGGCAAATAGTATACAACCACTTAGTGAAAAGATAGTGCACCATGGTCAAATAGGGTTCATCCGAGGGATACAAAGTTGGTTCAATATACAGAAATCAATAAACATAAAACATTGCATCAACAGACTTAGAAAATCATACAATTATTTCAATAGATGCAGAAAAAGCATTTGACAAAATATAGCAACTCTTCATGTTCAAAACACTACAAAAACTGAGGATAGTAGGAACATACCTCAACATTGTAAAAGGTATACATGAGAACCACAGGCCCACATCATTCTAAATGGAGAAAAATCGAAAGCAAAACTAGCCTGCCATCACCCCCTCAGGGTGAGGGTGTGCTGGCAGTGAAAGTCCTGTCAAAGACAGTGCAGAACCTCCAAGTCCTCTTTGAACTGAATATGATGAGCAGCCTGGAGCATCCCAATGTGATTCAGTTATTTCAGGTTGTGGAGGCCCACAGAAATATCTACATGGTGATGGAGCACACAGGTGGGGGACAGCTATTGGACCATGTCCCACAGGGTGGCATGCAGGAGAAAGAGGCCCACAGACTTTTCCAGCAGATAGCATGTGCCATGGCTACTGCCATGACAAGGGCATTGTGCACTGAGACCTGAAGCCAGTGAACAGCTGAATACCAGAGGCCACATCAAACTTACCACTTTGACTTTAGCACCACAGTCACACCTGGCCAGAAACTTCGTGAGTTCTGGGGCACTCTCTCACACTTTGCCCTGGAAATTATCCTGAGGCAAGTGTATGAAGGGCTCCTAATGGACATCTAGAGCCTGCGTGTCATTCTGTATTTTATGTTGACAGGGAGGTGCCCATTTGTGGGACCCACCACTAAGGAGATGCTGAAGCAGATCGTTCTCGGAACCTACTGCGTCCCTCCCAGTGTTTCTGTGGCAGCACAAATACTCACTTGCCAAATACTGACTATGGACCCCAGGAAGCAGCCCACAGCCAAGCAGATCCTTCAGCACCCATGGCTGATGCAGGGTGAGCAGTATTTACCCCATGATTATGGTGAGGCCCTCCTCAAACACCCAGACCCTGAAATACTGACAGTAATGTTTGATATGGGTTATAATCTACACTAGACCTGGGCGTCTCTGGCCAAGAGAAAGTTCAATGCAGCCACGGCTCCCTACCTCTTAGGGAACCACCAGAAAAGCCAGGGGGTATGCTGCATATTCCAGGGGAAGCCTGTTACTCCAAGGGTTAAACTTCGCCCACGCCCCTTGGATCTTTCCAATTCCCTAGTCCTCCCAAAGAGGTGTCTCAGGGAGCCTGTCCTTCTCCCCTTCCCCTGGCCCTGTGAGATTCTGCTGCCTGAGGAGGCCCAACAGTCAGGGCAGAGGAGCATCAGAAGGGCCAGCCAGCCTGCCAGCCATCCATTTCTTCTAACCACCCACAAGAACCCCTACACCTGATTTTGCCTTCCAGACTGACTCTGGGCAACCCCACGCCAATGGAAAATTCTAGAAGCAGGTGACTGAGAGGGTTGCTACCTGTGTCTAATAACTGTGCTGTTGCATGCCATGTGTCAGCAGTAAGGCGGCTCCAATGTAAAAGGACAGAAAACTGCCAGATTCATAGAGTGTGGCTCCAATGAAGGAGAGAGATGACCAGATTAAACCAGTGAACAGCCAAAGGATCTGTGCTCTGTGGACCATAAATTTCTAAAGTGACACAAAATTATGAGAATAAAACTCATTTTCTTATTAAATATCAGAAGGAAATTAAAAAGTTACATAAGCATATGGAAATGTATATGTTTATATGCACATGTGTCAATATAAACTGTCATTTGGAGGCCATTTTAAAATTCCACTCTGGAGTTCCACTTTGGACCTGCTATGTGCCTGGGAACTGTGAGGCCCTCCACAGTGATTCTGACAACCAGCCGCCGGGTCTGAACAGCCAGGTGTGAGCACAGCTGTCCTGGCTTACATATAGTGCTGGATCTCTGTGCACTTGGTTTGGTTCACTCATGCCTACATGTGTAGTTTCTATGAACACCCTGTGAAATGGGCTGCTGTACTTAAACTTACCCTTGTGTTTGCTCTGTAAAACAGCACCTGCTGCTTAAGAACTTCCGGAAGTCAATCTGAGGAACAGTGTGTTGATGCAACAGAAATCTGTGCAGAACCTGCAAGAGCCTGGCTCTGTAGTAGGAAGGCAAGCACCAGAGGAGATGAGAACGATCCTCTCACAGCAATTGCTTGACATCTAGCTTATGGCTAATTCTGTAACACAGCAGTTCTCAAATGTGAGCAGCCCCAGATTCTCCTGCAGAACTTGACAAATTACAGATGGCAAGGCCCCACATCCACAGTGTCTGATTTACTTGGTCTAGGGTGGGGCCCAAGAATCTGCACTTCTAGCAAGTTCCTAAGTGATGTTGGTTGGGGACCAAACTTCCTAAGAAGAACTGCTAAAATGCTATTGGTTGTATTTATTCACTGACTGGTACAAAGATGAGATCCAATCACCATCCAATCCTGAGATCTTCCTCTAGCAAAAAATATAAGACTTTATTGAATACTAATTTCTCAACTGGAATTCTCTTACTTTGGTAGGTTGATAAATGAATCATATTTTATCATAATATATATATATATATGTACATATACAAATATATATACATTTTTGTGTAATATATCAAACATAAAAATATGTGTAATATATACACATATATATTTGTCTAAAATATATTTATATGAATATAATATGTTTATATATTTATATGTACATATATTACATACATATTCATGTGTGTGTGTGTATATATATATATATATATATATATATATATATATATTTGTTGTCTAAAATACTTTTTTGAAAGCCATGAATATAGGCATAAAGAGTAAGATTTTGAAACAGAAAGAAACTGAGGTTTATAAACCCTTGCAACAGGATGATAAAGTAAGTTAGCAACTTGTTTCCTCTAGGAATTTTGTTAGGTTCCCTTAATTACCATAGTGGTTAACATCAAAGGACTTCATAGAGTGGCACTGCCTTATCCATGGGGCCACATTCTAAGACCCCTACCCCCAGAGCATGCCTGAAACTATGAACAGTACTAGATTCCATACATACTAAGTTTTTCTTATACATTCATACCTATAGTTAAGTTTAATTTACAAATACAATGAGAGAATTAACAACAATGACCAACAATAGAATAATTATAATACTATAATAAATTTATTTAAAACTTACAAATTTCTTAGTTGAGAAATCTCCATTTAATATCATCGGACCACATTGATTTTAGGAAACTGAAATGGAGGACAACAAAACTGAGGATAAGGGAAGTCTACTGTTTTTATAAAAAAAAAAAAAAAAAAAAAAAACTTTCAATATAAGATGTAAAGTTTAAATGTAAGAAAAGAAATTTGCACGTAAAATGTAGGTTACTTGGAGAATTTCTTGTATCATTTCTGATTGCCGGAAGAAAAATTCAGAATATCTCTTCCTTGACCAACCCAAAGAAAATGACTTCCGAAAGCAGGGAATGTCTGGAATTTGATGTCTCCTTTTCCTTACTGGTGCAGGTACCTGGCCTAGAACATACTAGGTGTCACTAAGTGCCACAGAGGTGAGTCTCCCCTTGCAAACACGCCTGTCACCCTCCACACCATGGAGAGAAGCCAGAGTGGGGCCTCAAGATTCCTGAAGACCATGTGCCATGTGTTTGTCATCTTTTCAGAAAAGCACATTTGAAGAGCCCTTTAATGAGTTTCCTAGAGAAAATCTGAAGGAATCGTAATGCAACTAATCATTTCCTACCTTCCCACTGAACCTCTTATTAATTAACATGTTAATGCTCTGTTTGATTTCTTAAATTTAGTTTGAGAGACAGTAAAACAGCTATTTTCAAATTAAATTAAATTGAGTTGTGAGAAGATTTTCAACCGATATAGGGCTTTTTGTACTCCACTAATTCCAGTAACTCATTAAGGTTAAAAAAAAAAATCAATGAGCTTGAAATGAAAGTGTTGATATTATTGTAGGCTAGATCTACTTCTGAATAACTTATTCCCTCTATGACAATGTTTTACCATGTATGTCACATTAGAAAATGCAAATTCCAGTGCTTAAAGAGAGAGAAAATTTTCCTCGGTTACCATAAATGTCACCCAACTATCTGTTTGGGGAATTAGCATAGTCATAAACTGTAAAAATTAAGATTTTTTTTCCCTACTACAGTAGATATCCTCACTGTTAATAGGCTGCACTAATCCTCTGGTTTTCAATGGTGTATTGCTCTTAATTCATTGTGCAGATTTCAGGAATAATTAATTATCTTTCACCTTCTGAGGCTTCTCATTTTAGAAAAAGTGATCTGTTTAGACTTCTACACTAATGAAATCCACTGGGAAATGTTCTATATGTTAGCCCTTAACTCCAAGGTTACTGACAGCATTATAGACCAAATGGATATCACTTATTCTTTTTCAATAAAAAAATTTTAAAGACCTTTGTTTATATTGATTTGGGTCTTCTAAATTAATTTTCATCATTTTATATTGAAATTAAGGATATCTTCTCCCATTAATTTTTTCAATTAACCACTTTTAGATTAGCTTGAGTTGATCCTAGACTTCCACCACCTAGATGAATATCCCAGTCAAAATGTTGCCCTGGATGAGCAAGTGTGGCAGTGCTTCTCAAACTTTCAGGGGCCTATAAATCCCCTGCAGTCATGTTAACCTGCAGATTCTGATTCAGTTGGTCTGGGTGAGACCTAGATTCTGCATTTCTAATAACCATCCTGATGGTGCTGATGCCACTTTGAGTAGCAATGGTTTACATGACACTGATAAGCCCAGAGTAAGCTTGATGTGCTTAATTACAAGTCTCACACACTTTCTGGAAACCAAAGATCTCTCCTAAGCAGAACCTTTGGAAGGGCCAAGTACTGTAGTCAAATCTCGAATATTTCTCTCTCTTTCTCCCTTCCTAAAGGACATTAAATTTCTAACGTGAAAAAATATCTTTAGTGGATTGTACTGCATTCTCTTTGTATGTGTAAATTGTAAGAGATTCATATTTTTTTTTCTTTATCTTAGTTTCCAAATTGGACTGAGCATGTTGAGGATACATTTTTTTGGCACTGTGGTGATTCCTTCTATCCTATGTGACAAAGGCTCCTTAAATGTGTTTACCCTTTACCTCTTGGAGAATCTTATGAAAGCCAGCACTGGCAGACAGACTACAAGCAGGAAGGAAAAACAAACTTGATTTAACTTCCAGATAGCAGTCATGATCCATTTTTTTTCCCCTAAAGAACAATAATATTTTGTGCAATCCTACATGAAGGAAGTGAAGCCTAGGGCATTTTTTCTCTCCCAACTGACTCCTCTTAGTGTATCTCAATCACTTACCATCAAACTCCTTAGACCTTCTAAGTGTTCAATATGGTGTTAGATTTTATCTTTAAGTTATTTGTGTTACTGGGAACAGACCTCTTCAAGTAAAGCCTCTCACTTTACTGGAAAATCCCTTGTGTTCCCAAGTGTGGTTGTCATTCAGGGCCATGGGTCTAGTACCAGGAGAGCTTGCTGAACCTCAACTTGCCAGGAGCCACCTGCAGAACTTTCTGATTCAGCAGGTATCCCACAGCACAGAGCAGCACAGAGTTCAAATACGAAGTTGCTGCTCAAGGGCCCACACAAGGAGAACTATTAGTGTAAAACAGTGCCATGCTTTTCTCTGCTGATCAGGAATGTTTCCAGTAATTATGAGGATGGGAGGCTACCAAAAAGAAATGCGGGAGTCCTAGCCTTTGTCTAAAACTTTAACACCAAGAATAGGGAATCCTTGGACCTTAAAACATCCAACAGATTTAGAGGAGTATTGGCTTTTCTATGCCTCACTTAAGGACACAGATCCTACCAGCAGCAGTTAAAGATCACTTGTCCAGAGAAGTCTACTCAGGCCCTCATATCAGGGCCAGTTCTCTTTGCTATTTTATAGCACACTGTAATTGGCCTTCACGGTGATAATCACAATTGTAATTATACAATTATTTGTGCAAACATTTGTTGTTGACTGGATTCCCCATGTGACTGTAATCTTGTATGTGCCATCACCATCTCTCCTAGCTGCCACTATATATGCTCAGCAGCCAGTTTAGAGGTCACTATGCAGGTGATGCTCAGTATATGACAAATAAGTGGTGGGAAAAATGTTACTATTCTCATGTTTATATAGCCATGGTAGGCTTTAAGGGTGTCACCCCAGAGAAGGTATTCTGCATGCATGGAAGCTATTTTTTTTAAAAAAATGATTATGACATTCTTGCATGCTGCATTCAGACTGGTCCCAGGAATTATTTTCAGTAGAGACAGTCTCTACTGGTTGTCATATATGGTGCACAAGATAAAATCTAATTGCCATTCTCACAATGAACTCTATTCAGAATGGCTTTCGCTTTGTTCACTTGATATTCTGAGATTTTGCCTCTACCTTTGTTCATGCTGTTTCATTTATCTGAAATAGCTACTCTCCTCCAAACACACTCCATTTGTTGAAAACCTATTAATTCCTTAAGTCCTATCTAGAGCACCATCTTTTCTGTGAAGCCTTTTGAAATCCCCTTAATTAGATGAAATCTCTGATGACTCTAACCTTACTCTACCTTACTACATTGTGATTCATATGTTCGCCTTTAACTTCTTACTAAAATGGTCCTCCTTAAAGACAGGGAAAACTTATTCGACTTCTTGCCATAACTTCGGTTATTAAATGAATATATATTGATTCCTTATTATGTGCCAGGGCCTGAGCTAAGCAAGGAGGATAAAGATAAAGAAGACCTAGCATCTGTTTTCTAGGGTATAAAACAAATGCTTAAAGACATATTTGTAGAATAATGCAATAGATGCTACATGCACAGTGATAAAAAGAAAAAAAAGAAATGATCTTCTCTGAATAGACTGGGCATGGTAAGCAAAGATACCAGTGGTTACTGACAAAGGTAAGAGGCTTAAAAGATGAGTAGAAGATTTTCCAGGCATGGAGGATGCTCAATTTCCTTCCATTTACTCATCTTATTTGAACTGATCTTTACATAGCTCATAAAACTGAAGCTGGTTAAGCAAACTATCTTATTTTCTTACTTTGCTTTAGTTTTCTGAATATCTGCTGCACAAAGTTTGCATGGAGTCTATACCCTAATTTTTCTATCACTGGCTGCTTTTTTTTTTTAATACAGTACATTTTATCTAGATCCATGCAACGTCTGACCTGACCCATTATCTGTTACATGGACCCACCTTGGTTACCCTGTTCCTTGTTGTGGTAACTTTATTTCCAATAAGAAATACCATGATAAGCTATATCAAAGAGATATTGAAAAACTGCTAAAGTGGACCCTCTTTTACCAATGTATATAATTACACAGGTTGAGGAAACTTGCCAAGAATGCAAATCCAGTTTGCTGCCATAATAAGTAAGGGTTACTGTAAACAGCAGTTCTCACCAGAGACAGAGATAATGCAGTGGGATCAGAATCCCAAGGAGAGATTTCATCAAGTGGCCCAAGGCTCAGCTTGCCTCCTTCTTGTACAAAAATACACCCAAACACCATCAAAACCTACTCCTTCTAAATGATCAAATAGTTCAGAACTGAAAGAATGTAGTTTGATAAGCTTGCAGAATGAACTTCACAATGATGCTCAGAAGACTTCTGGGTATGACTCCAGGACTTTGCAGATTGAACCAGTAGCACAAAGGGGCAGTGTTGCAGGCATCCCCCAAACCATACATTGTTCCCCTAAATTATTCCTGATCTTGTACCATTAACTTTGAAACAAAGTCAACTATCAATGTTCTTCCTACCACAACCTCTGTATGCTAAAGTGGGAAATGGCATATGAAGACATTACCTTTTTCATCTTTAGCCAAATACCTTTCCCCAAATCTGCTTCTATGTTGCCCTTGAGTAAAGCTTTTTACCAAGAAAGGGGGTAACTGTTGCTCCTTCACCACAAAAGTGATACAGGAGCAAATTCAAGAACTCCATTTCTCACATTGGTTTCTTGTATCCACATGATTTACTTAAGCAAGAAAGACACCAAACCAGTACCTGCTGTTCTCCCAGACAATTGTTAACAGCTTTAGTATCCATCATTTCTTGTCAGGTAAGCTTAAAGAGGGTTCCTAATCTTACCTCTATTCACAATAGCTGTGAAGAAAGGGCAATTGTCCTCTCTTTAAAGATGAGGAAACAAGATGAATAGTTCCTGGACCTGCAAGATCAATACACAGTGGAAGCCAGACTCCAAGATGCCTGATTCTAGAAGCAGCTATGTTAATACCACAGCAAAAGGTTGGTTTTATTTCACTTTGTTTGGCGGGGTGTGGGGGGGAAGTGGGGTGTATACTTCTGAGTGAAGGATGAGTTTGTCCACACTGCCATTTATCAGTTTAATTATACAAGGGAATCTGTGTTTCTTTCAGTCTCCTTCCCACTGGAGGGTGGGATGTGTAATCAAATTCTCTGACCTCAGGGCTTCTAGCTTCTGTGGTCTTCTTTCCCTTTGACGGCCATTTTTTCCTCTTCGTTTAAGATTCTGTATCATCTATCTTTGATGGAGGCCCCTTTTCTTTCCTCTGCAGCTTGTTTCTTCCCAGCAGTCCCCCAGTTTTATTATTCGAGATTTTAGACCTTCCTTTCTTTTTTAGCTTTAAGCTGTGGGCTTTTCTCTCCCTCTTCATGGGCCCTGGTCATATGCCCATGCTGTTTCTTTCATTTACTTTTCTTTTTCATTTCCAGCCATGTATTCTTTTCTGTTCCCTATTATTCTAGATTTCAACATCCCACCTTAATCCTTATGAACCTGTTGGAAAGATTTCCCTTCTCTAGCATTTCCAACACCAGCCTTTTATCCATGAAGAAGAAGAGAACATTGCCATGCTCGTTATAAATCTGTATTAATCACGTAGATATATTTTTCCAGGGCTTTGTATGATGTTTTAAATTTACTCCAGTGTATATCCATCCCTATTTGGGCCCTAACTACAATGAATTGGCACATTTTGAGATAATTGACATTGAGATTGACACTTAACAAGGGAAGTGAATTTATAACAAGAGACAAGAAACAGACTCACACCTGGAACCACATGGTCTCTATCAGAGACGAAAAGTGACACTTCCTGAAAATAGTTTTTTTTAAAATAGGCTAGCTTCCAGCCATTTCAAGTCAACAGATTTTCTATTTACGGTGGGTCATAGTAGTTTCTAAATCTAATTTTAAAAATCAAATTATTTTCTCTCAGGTTCACAATTAGATACAAAATCCTTATCATGACTTGCCTTTGTCATTTTTAAAAAAACCTGTAAACAGAATGGATAACAGGGGTTTTTACACCGAGGGTCATATCCCTCATGCTGCAGTGATTTTTAGTGTAGCCTCTTCTTTTCTGTTTAGTAAAGAAACAAAAGGCAAAAAAGTGCTTCCAAAACAGAGGGATCCTGATGAGGGGACTCAGCAATGCAATGCCTCAAAGCAACACAAGATGTCACTTTCACACAGGCCTGCACTTCCAGGGTGCATCCACATCTGCATCCCGCACAAAATGCCACAGCAGGGAAGCATCTCGGAGATTTACAAATGTCTCAGAGGCATGAACAGGAGCTGAAAATCCTGGTTTTGTTATCAATATTTGTAGCTTTATCTTGAAAAGTATCCCCAAACTGAAAATATTCTCCTGAACCTATAAAACCTGGTAAAATACATGGCCCTCTCTGTACATCACAGGCCCTGCCAACGCTTCACTCCCCGTCCCTGACTCTGGATGAAACAGAACCCCAAAGCAAGCTACCCTCACTGGATAGCATATTCTTCCCCGCTACCTCATCATTTCTGCTCCTTTAGGTAGCTTGCAAAATCTTAGTTGAGGATAGATATGTTGAAAAATAGGCTCCTGTGTTTCTTTTTCTGGCTTCACTCAATTTAAGCATTTGTTTTTTAAACAAAACCTGTATTTATTTTTAAAATTTTTAAAATTTATATATGTCTGTGGAATGCATTACGATTTTTATTGCACATATAGAGAACAATTTTCCATATCTCTGGATATATACAAAGTATATTCACACCAATTCGTGTCTTCATACCTGTACTTTTGGATAATAATGATCATCACATTCCACCATCATTTCTAACCCCGTGTCCCTTCTCTTACCTTCCAACCCCTCTGCCCTATCTAGAGTTCTTCTATTCCTCCCATGCCCCCCTCCATACCCCATGAATCAGCCTCCTCATATCAAAGAAACATTTGGCATTTGGTTTTTTGGGATTGGCTAACTTCACTTAGCATTATCTAATCCCATCCATTTACCTCCAAATACAATTTTATTCTTTTAATGCTGAGTAACATTCCATTGTGTATATATGTCACATTTTTTTTTATCCATTCATCTATTGAAGGGCATCTAGGTTGGTTCCACAGTTTAGCTATTGTGAATTGTGCTGCTATAAACATAGATGTGGCTGTGTCCCTGTAGTATGCTGTTTTCAAGCCCTTTGGATATAGATCAAGGAGAGGGATAGCTGGGTCAAATGGTGGTTCCATTCCCAATTTTCCAAGAAATCTCCATACTGCTTTCCCTTTTTGCTGCACCAATTTGCATTCCCACCAGCAATGTGTGAGTGTGTCTTTAATTTAAGCATTTTATACATTGCTTCCAGGCTGACTCTCTTGAGGCAAATCTAATGCCATTGCTCATCTGTTCTCCAAGAGCAGATTCAGCATGGAGTATTAGTTTCCTATCGGTGCTATGACAAGTAGCCAAGAACAGAGTAGCTTTAGACATCAAAAGTTTTGTTTTCTGTGAAGGGAAAGCCTGACTTGGATCTGGGGATCTGGGAAGAAACCATCTCCCTGATGTTTTAAGTTGCTAGAGGCCCCTTCCTTCATCTTCATCTTGCTTCAGTATCACCAGAACAAGTTCTATCATGGTGCCATTTCTCTGGGTTTTCAAAGTTCTCTCTTCTAAGGACCATTATGATTATATTAGCCTCAACCAGATAAGCCAGGATAATATCCCTGTCCTGAGTTCAGCTGATCAGCAATCTAATTTCATCTGCAACCTTAAGTCCCCTTGACCCATAACCAAACTCATTCTAAGGTTCCAGAGACTAGGACATGCACATTTTTGATGGGGAGATGTAGCTCATTATTCTACCTACTACATGTAGTGTCCAAATATAGACTGACCATGCAACCAGCAAAATTCTATGACCATCAGCAAAAAAGTAAAGAGTTTTGGTAGACAACTGATCTCTGCTACAAAGAGAGAAAGGTCCAGTTCTTTCATGACTCCCCTGATGGATGTCATACCTCCTAGCCACTTTTAGACTATTTGACTATTTATCTCAGATAAAATATAGTATTCCATTTTGTTCTCTTGTACTTTAATGAGACATCATGTTATAACTCCACCCAGAGACATGCTATTAGAGTGAACATATGCATCAATTTTTAGACACTAGAAATGTGACGTTATGAACTAGCAAGAAAAATGTCTTAGGATAACCATATGAGTTGACGAGAAGAACATGCAAAACTAAAAGTAGATATAAATGTTATGCTGAAGTCCAGATTTGTTTATCCAAATATACCCTTCTGGATAAGATTTTTACGTGAGGTAGGTGAAATTTCTTTTTTTGAATTTAACTGGTTGCTACTTAAACTAAACTGATAACTGTGTGCAAAACTCAAGAGTAACATTTTTAATACCTTAGGACTTTATAACAATGAACACATTTTACCAATGAATAGAATGTTCTAAAGTAATTATTTTTCAAGTTTCAGATAAACATAATTACAATAGTTAAGAACATAGATTTCAAAAGTGGCATACTTAGAACAGGGTCCTGGCTCTACCATGTATTAGTTGTGTTACTTTAGTCAAGTGAGTTTACCATCTGGAACCTCAATCTCCTCATCTCTAAAACTATAATTGGCAAAAAATAATGGATCCATTGTATGGATTATATTGAATAATTATCCTAAACAAACTTAACATATGGTATAGGTCCTTATGGAGACAATTACACTGTTGGTCTTTCTGATGATACTGTCTCCTAACAACAGAGTATTTCAAAAAAGTTAAACAACTTATAGAAATGGATGAGCCAATCCATTATGGTTAAAATAAATTGTATTATACTAACTGAAGAAAACATAACAAGTCATGTCTTTGTACAGGGATAAAATTAAAAAAGACATTATCAGAGGCACATATAAAAGTACATGAACATATTATATAACTATGTTTAATGAGAAAATATGAAAAACATAAGTCAATAGAAAGATAAAAACTAAAAAAAAAAGCCATTTTCTTTAACTGTATATTTGGGAATACAGAAAGTAATACAACCCAGAGACTAGTGCTATTGTATTCTCTGTTGTCTAACAACATTTAAAATTCTATAGTGTACTCAAGGTCCATTCTGAATGAAATATAGACATACTGGAGCATCTTCAGAGGAGAGTAACCAAAGAGTAAGGAAATTTACCATTTGTACAAATGCTACCATTTTATTAGGATAAATACCAAGAGTAGAAAAGATTATCTGTGAGTTTAGCTTCAGCAGAGGTGATTATACCGTTTTACATGACTTATAAATCCAACCCCATTGATTGATATATTTATATCAACCTTAAAAACTCTTGGGAAATAAAAATGAAAAATCTGACCATACTGTACCCTTTTGACCAAAATAACTGAAGAGAAAATCCATTAACACTTTTAGATATTGCATGGACAGTCCAAATCTTCTTAACCTTCGTCCATCACTCCTACCCAACTTACCCTTTTAGTACTGATTGACACCTGTCTGCACAGGTTTGAAAACCCTGAGTTAATGGGAGACTGGTGTGAACCCCACAACTCTGACTTGCTGATATCTGCATTTGAGAAAGAATACACGTTTCAAGGGGTGTGTGTGTGTGTGTGTGTGTGTGTGCGTGCGGGTGCGCACTTGGTCATAGTTGCTGTTTTTGGTTAGTGCCACTTAGAGACATCTGTTTTTTCTCTTGGCTGCCTCCTCCTTCAGGTGCACCCAGCAGGTGGTGACATAAGCAGACTCAGAGCTCTTGCTATAGAAGAAGGTCCCAATGACAGTGATGGACATGGCAAATTAAGATGATGCAACCTCACAATGTCATCAGTTCGTGTTCTGTTATTTACTTAATTTAAACCTAATGACATGAAACATTGCTGCAGTGCTGAAGTTTTCTTTTCCCTTTCAAGGTGCTCCAATTCCCTGAGGAAAGAACCAAGCAGATGGAACCTCTCACGCTGCAAGCACAGAAGAGCTGGCTGGAAGTACACTCTCTGTCCTTGACAGGAAGATTCTGTCACTTTTAATTCTCTGGCTTGTTTACTTTTCTACTACATAAGAACTGGGGCTTGTTTTTAGCAGCATTGATTAAGTTGTCATTGATTTTTAAGATAGGAAATAGAACTTTGAAATTTCCCATATGGGTTTAAAAATAAGTCAGATAATAATTTCAAGAAAAAACATTTACCATGACAATAACTGAATAGGTATGTATCATTTGCAACCATTCAAGGTTCACAGAGGACATGTAGAATCCAGATGCCAATACAAACATACAGGTATTAATTTTATCATTTAATCTAAATAAATACATCAATATGTTTCTAGCTCAAAGAATGTTATAGTGCATTTATTTTTATATATGTTTGTATTTCTTCAAAACTTGCATATGTATTTATTCTCTATCAGTAAATATAAATAGATCTTATTTTTAATAGTTAAGATGTACCAAGCTCAGCATTCTGCTAAACCTTTACAACTCTGTGTTAATTAATTCTCACAAAACTTTTAGAGCAGATTTTCTCAAACTTGGCACAAATTGGGCTGCAGAATTCTTTGGGGAGGGACTGTTCTCTCCATTACAAGGTATGGAGTAGCATCCCTAGCCTCTATCCCAGTAGCAATTCCCCTCCCCCCAAGTTATAATAATTTAAAATGTCTCCAGACATTGCAAATGTCCCTGAGGGAAAAATGGTCCCCAGATTGACAACCATTGCTTTAGGACAAATATTATTATATCTGTCTTGCTACAGAACTCATGTAGGACACAGAGGAAGCAAGATGAACATCTAGAATAGGGAGTTAGGACTGCTCAGATTGAAAGCCCAGACTTTTTGCACTAAGTGGTAGTGTATCTGGTTGATTTTTAAAATACATGAGCAAGATTGTCAAGTTAGACATGAGGTTTTCATTCCTTCTCTCTCTTAGTATATATGAATTGAGCATCTGCTATTTGCGAACTACTATGCCAAGGCAAAAGGTGATGATAAATTTGACATACACACATCAGCTGAAAAACATAAACCTTGTCACTGGTAAATAGCTAATTTGCAATTGAAGTTAGGAATTACATGTACTCAAATGCACATAAAGGTCAAAATATACATAAATATTTATTAAAGGTTACCTTTTATGCATTCATGTTCCATTAAAGTTTTGGCATCATTGAATACATATATTACACAAATGCAAAAATACTGCCTGTGGTAGAGTAATATAGTGAGACATAAGTGTATCCATATTTTACAAGGGCTGGCAAATCTGGCCTACTACCTGTTTGTGTAAATAAAGTTTTATTGGGTCACAACTGTGCTCATTTGTTTAAATGTTGTCTGTGGCTGTGTGCAGGCTGTTATAATAAATATGAGCAGTTGTGGCAGAGAGAGCATAGCTTTCAAAGCCAAAATACTTACAATTTGGGCTTTAACAGAGAAAGTTTGGCAAACTTTTACCTAGTATTTCGAGATGGGCATATTTTTTAGAATTATCTGTAGATGTATAAGACAGGATACTATGCTTTTTTTGTATTGATGCTTTGCATGTTATATTTTTACATATATGTTCATCTGGAATAGGATATCACTTTCTCATCTGTGAAAGACATTGAAATACTGTTCAGCTTTTCTACTATTAAATGGCTTTAACAAGAAATAATTGATTCAAATGTACTGAAGATTTATTCTGTGCCAGCCAGTCTGCCAACATTCTCATGTACATTTTACCCATTAATTATTACAATAACACTGTGAGGTAGCTGCTCAGATTTGAACTCCACATGAGGTTACTGAGTCTTATGGGGCTATGATGCTTCCTCAAGGTCACACACAATCAGAACTCAGATATGTTTGATTGCAAGTTTCAAGTCTTTATCTGCTTTGCTTACTCTGTGCACAGAATAAAATCTTAATGAAAAATGTACTTGGTTTGATAATATGTTTCAAGATCTAAGCAGATAAACTTTTTAGAGTTTATTCAGATTTTCTTAATCTTATAATAAACTAAGAAGATCTTCTACCTGCCAAATGAAAGCATCATGATTCCTGGCTTATTCTTATAGCAAACCCCTACCCTTCACAAGATGTTTTGCTAGTTATTAAGGATACAGTAGGTTTAAAAGGCATGATCCTTGACCTCAGCAAACTTTCCTTGTGGGAAGATCCTTGACCTTACTAACCTCTTTCTCTCTGGGGAAACAAAATAAATAAAGGAAGAGAAAGATGGCAATATAGAGTGAGGAAATGACCCAATGCTGATATCTGGCATGAATTAACGGAGTAGGAACACATCACAAAGGCATTTTGAGCCAAAACTTGATGAATGACTAGCAATTGACCTGATGGCAACTTGGACACCAGCAATGCTGTGCTTACAACTGCCTCTGGATACAGAACTGCTTTTATACAATTCTTGACTCTGCAAGTGTGTGCTTTAGTTGGGGAATACAAGACAGAACACATAAAAAATCCTCTAACAATACAAGACATTGTGTAAAGTAAGTGCTAAATTATGTGGAACAGCATAAAAATGCAATAGACAGCAGGAATAGAAGGTAATGCGGGGAGCCAGGGAGAAGGTGGGAAGTTGAAACTTTACAGATTAGTAGAACCCAGCTAAATGAGGGTGGGAGACTGAGCATTTTCAAAAGGCCAGCTGAAGCAGGGATATGTCCAGAAGCTCTGAACTCCTAAAGAAATTGGCTTCAATAAATACAAAAGCGTAAAGAAAAGTGGGAGAGAAAATCCTATTGATATCTTGGGTTTTGAGAACTGAGTGGAAGAAATAAGAATATATTCATCTGATAGTAGGTGACGTATGAAGAGCATAGTGTTAACACCTACTAGCAATATTTCAGTCCATCAAGGATGACATGTAGAACAGTGGTCCCATGAGATTATACCACGGCTAAAGCTTCCCATTGCCTACTAAGTTGGAACCATGACAACTTTGTAGTGCAATGTATTTCTCACCCATTTTCGGGGTTCTTGATATAAACAAACCTACTGGGCTGCCAGTCATATAAAGTATGGCATATAAAATTATTCACAGTGCAAACAATTTGATGATAATGTAATTATCACTGGTTTATGTTCTTGGTATACTGTACTTTTATCATTATTTTAGAGTATGTTCCTACTTATTAAAAAAAGTTCTACTGTTAACCAGTGTGCTGTGTCACACAGGCAGGATACTTACATATGTTGTCTTTACCTCTTGATTATATCAAGAGGCTACCTTGATGAATTGACCCAGACCACCTAGGTTTGACTGTGATGTTTGTATGACTAGGAGATTCTGCCTTTTTTTTTTTTTTCAGAATGATGGGTACTTGTTATCAAGTGGCACATGGTGATATAACAATCTAAGGTTAAAAAAAAATAGAAAAATAATCACATGCATTGAGCAATTCCTCACTCCAGAAAAAAAATTAAAAATACTAATCAGTACTGAATTTGATACCTAAATAACTAGAAAAAATTCATGAACTTTGTGTCAAATTGAAATGAACAGGCTACGGTGCTTTAAATGAATTTATATATTAAGGTAAATGACTCTGATTTATTATTTAATAAGTGACCAACTTCCTTACCATGTATTTGACACTGTATAAATAAAAACATCTCTGACTAACCACCTTCCTGGCAACCAGTCTAATGTGGAGGCAAGTTAGATATATGAGCAAATGGCCTCATATTTAACAACTAGATCTGAATTCCAAATCAGAAGTATGCATTTATGATAGTTAATCATAGAGGAAACTGGTGTAAATTTAGAGGAAGCCAGAGGAGTCCTGTCTGGAGCAGCAACATTGAAAAAGAAAGCTGAAAAATATACCTGATTCTTAGGCCAGAAAGAGGCAAGTGATTTGGTGGAACAAGGAAGGAGGGAAAATAGAAAATTCCAGAGGACCATGAATTTATTTGAAATGTTCTCATACATTCAGACTGGTTGTTAATGGTTTTGATTTCCTACTGCTGAAGTAAAATTTTAATTTTACAAAGAGCACATAGCTTTCTTTATTATTGGGATGCAAAATATGGACATTTGTTTTAGGTGGGATATAGTTTGGAAATGCTAGTCCATTTTTTAAAAATGTTTGTTTGTTTTCCTGAAAGTACCACTTGCACACATTTTTCTTTCCACCTAGACAAAAGCAAAGCTGACCTATAAGTCCCAAGTCATGGGTGGAAATAGAATGAGTCTTTAAAATTGAACACACATTGCTAGGATTCCAAGGATCAAATAATCACTTTTATATTGATTAATACAACTATTATAGTAAACCTTTCCTTTTCTCCTTCGGTGTTCCTTTTATATTTTCAATTTTGTAAACCTGTTTATTTTGACTTAATGCCAATTTTAGAAATCCTAATACTTATTAAAATTGTTTTTGATTCATAAACATTTTCCCTGCTTCTTTTAAATTAGGCTTTATATACTTTTTTAAATCTTTTATCCTGAACCCAAACAGCTATCTCAATCAATTTGGAAATCAAATATATACTGAATGCAGACTTGGTGCAAAGCATTATTCCAGGAATTACTGTAGGGGACATCACCCAAAGTCTAGTTGGTACTTTTAAATCTAGTTGGGAAGGCTAAACCTAAATATCATGTAAGTGTGTATATACGATACACACACACACACACACACACACACACAAATGCCCTAAACATCAATGTCATATCGTAATTTAAAATGAATTTAGAAAGATGTTTAACTGGGGCAGAGGAGGGTCTGTAGTGCTCAATGTGGCAGGCTTCACAAAAAAGGAAACTCTACATTTGGATCTTGAACTGGATAAGAAGGTGAGACAAGAAAACTATTAAATGAGTAACCAGGATTTGAAGCCATGTCTACTAGATTTCCAAGTTGGTATTGCCATCTCTTGTGCTATATTTTCTCCCTAACAGCATTATTCAATATTATGGTCACTTTTCTTTTTTATAGTTGTATATGTTTGTCTTGTTTGTTTTTCAGGCTTTTTTTTTTTTTTTTGCATTGAACACTGAGGCCTTAAGGAGTGTCCAGGAAGCACAAGTTAACATACTCTAAGGCTCTCCTAGTTTGGCTCTTTTCATCGCTCTAGGCTTCATTTTCATGAGAACATTTCTTCCCAGGGATATTAAGATTTGACTCTCTCAAAATCAGGTCACCATGTGGTTTGCTTGTTTTATGTAAGGTTTTTAGTCAAAGTGAGTTAAACTCACAGAATAACACCCTATGTTTGAGCTTATTAATGGACTTCATTTTAAGGAAGATTATTTTACAGGAGAGTGTGGTAATTTTAGATTACTGATTATTAACATTTTTTTTTTCATAAAGGTGAGTAGATTACAATTTCTCCCAATTTGTGATCTTCTTGAGAAGGCAGCTACACACATGCAGTCTAGAGTTCATTTAAGGAATAGTGAGAGATAAATTAACTTAGAAAAGTAAATTGAGTCTATTATATGTGTGCTTAATTGACAGGTTAAGGCAATAGAAGAAAACAGAAAGAGAAAGCAGGAGAGAGGGAGGCAGAATGTGTACACCTCATGGGAAACTCACTATTCCTTGAGGGATTTGTGAAAGGTTATTTAAAAATCAAGGATTTATCACGCAAATGTAAGAAGGGACACCAATATAAAACATGATACTTTACAAAGTCAGTTCTGCATACAGTGACAATGATCATAAGTGAAAGAGAATTAATCTAAAAAGTAGATTTTAAGAGCATGTGATTTTCTTTGTTGTGTATTAAATATAGACCATTGAATAACAATCTGTCTCTAATAAATGTGAGGTTTTAAGAAGAGGTCAGGTAAGTAAAAATGAGGGGAAAGAGTAAAGAAAAAAATGAGGCCTACATTAAAAACAAATGATTAGTGGTTGCTTGAGCATTGTGGAATGCCATAAATGATTAAAACCAGGAACAAAATGCTATTATGATCATCTTTCAATTGTTCATGTCAATAAATGATAGTTATAACAATCAAAATTTAATCTGGGCTTAATAACAGATTATTACTAGTGCTTAGATTTTTAATATGATTTTTAACATGCTGAATATTTTAATACTATGCTCCATCCCCATTAGCGACAAAACTATTGGTGACAGAATGACACTTGATTAAACAGTTCTCTAAATAGTTACTGTTCTTTAACTGTAATTCAGATAATTTTGAACCTGAAAATACCCATTGTCTTTATATTTACTTGGTGATTGGTGTTAAAATAGATGAAAACAAAATTTGAACAAATATTTACAAGATATTAGGGGCTATTTTCAACCTATCTACTACTTCTTCAACTCTCACAATATTCTGACAACATCTATTATTATTATTAGTAGTAGTAGTAGTATGATAATTTTATAGTTAGGAAATGTGAGTCTTTGAAAGTTTAACATTTTTCAAGTAACCAAAATGGTAAGTCATTGAGCTAGAATTTGAACCAAGATCCCTCGAATTAAAATTTTAAAATTGGGGCTGGGGTCATAGCTCAGTGTTAAGAGTGCTTGACTAGAAAGTGTGAGGCACTGGGTTTGATTCTCAGCACCACATGAAAAATTAATTAATTACTTAAAGGTATTGTGTCCACCTACAACTAAAAAAAATATTTAAAAACAACTTTAAATTTAACCACCAAGTTATACTACCATTGATAGGAATGAACACAAATATGTTTTACCTGTATAAGCAACAGTAACTGGATTAGAGATCCTCAGGGAATCATTTACTGAGCTATTCATTTATTCTCTCTAAACTTCATGTTATTTAACTATAATAGAGCATTCATATTAGTGCCAACAACCTCTTAGAGCTGAGGCAATAATTCAATAATATAATGCTTAGAAATGGTTTAATAATTTAATTCTATTATGTATGACCCTTGGTAAATGTGCATTAAAATAGTTTCCATTATTATTTCTAGATTCATACATCAACATTTTAAAAAATCAGACATCTTATATTTGTGTAGCATAGTAGAACTTTCCAAGTGTTTTTATATGTTATATATTGATACCTTTGTTATTTAACATCCATTATTTTAAATACAATGAATTGAACTTAACATCCATGATTTAATGCTTAGGAATGACATGTGAATTTCAGGTGCTGCTACTCTGCTTGCATTGAAAAATTTTAAATTGCAGAATACACTTTTTCTTTTCTTTCTTTCCTTCTTTCTTTTTTTGCAATGCTGGCTAGGTTTGAGATTTTATTCTAAGGACTTTGCTACTTGATTTACTGCATTTATTCACTTGAAATAGTTGGCTTTCTTTGTAAAATTCTGTAGAACCAGCAATCTCTCTGCTTCTGTTCCAACAACTAAATATATTTCTGATCTAGTGACTTAGGTACTTTTCCCCCATCAAGAGTTTACATACCTCTAATATTTTGCTTATGCTCTTCTTTACTTATTTAGGAAGATGTGACTACATTATCAAAAACAGGAAACAGAATTTGATTGTTTCTGGAGATGAATGGTGTTCTATTAGCATTCTCTGAATATCTGTGATTTTACCTTGCTCGTAGCAGATTATCAATAAACTTTTGCTAAAGTTATCTAACAGAATATGAGTAACAAAAAGCTTGTTATAGAAAACAATATCCACAATATCAAGCAACTTGCCCTTTTTTTGGTTAAAATTCTTTTTAAAGCAGTTTTCTTGTTGTTGTTAATTCTTTAATAAATTTAAGGAAATCTTTGGAAAGTATAGTGAAATAAGGAGTATAATAGCAAATGCCTATGGACCTATCTATTTCCATGTTCTTACTTTTCCTCTCAAAATTCATTGCATCTAAGCTGGGCACAGTGGCACACACCTATAATCCCAGCTACTTGGGAGGCTGAGACAGGAGTATGGCAAATTCCATACCAATCTCACCAACTTAGTAGACCCTGTCTCAAAATAAATATTAAAAAGGTCTGTGGATATAACTCAGTGGGTTTAATTCTAGAATGAAAAAAAAGAGTCATTTCCATGAGATTGTACATATCCTTGCAATTCAAGATTGTGTGCTTCTTAATACATCTATATAAATACATATACACATACTATATAAATACATATACACATACTCAATATACAATATTGAATTAAAGACTTTATTATCAAAGTGAAATGTTTTATGTCACAGCTATTATTATTTCAATCAACTTTATTTTTAAAATTTATTTATAATATTTTTTGTAGTTGTAGATGGGCAGAATGCCTTTATTTTGTTTATTTTTATGCAATGCTAAGGATCAAACCCAGTGCCTCACACGTGCTAGGCAAGTGCTCTGCCACTGAGCTACTACATCAGCCCTCTTCAACTTTATTTTTGAGATCAGGCATGATGTTGAACTTGAGACCTAGTTCAATCTAGCTGTTGAATACTGTATCATAGTATAGTATGATAAGAATAGTACAGATATCACCTTCTGTTTATCTGTGGCTCCATAACAGAAACAAAATGAAATAGCAATAACAATGTTGAATCATGTACTCTTGTACATGTTTCCTTGCTCATATAAGATACATCTCCATGATACATAACTGCAAGTGGAATGGAGTAAAGGTGCAGGTGTTTTCAGCTCTGTTGATGCCAGCCACCACTTTAGTCACACCTATATTCATACAGTCAGAAAATTCAAGCTCCTGTTCCTGTGAAAGATAGCTAGGCTGTTTCCACTTCACTGACGTGATGGTGGTCCCTTGATGTGTTACTGCCACGACCAAGTATCTGCCCTCCTGCACCACCCTCCCCTACATACTGCTCCCACACAGCAGCCCAGTGGATCCTTTTGAAGCCTAATTCAGATCCTTTCTCTTTCCTAATTCAAATCCTACTAGGGTCCCCAGTTTGTATAATGTAAAAGACAAAGACCTTGCAAAGATTTACCAGATGCAGCCACAGTCAGAGCAGTTCTGTTTTCCTTTCTATTTTTACTTGCTTTAGAGAGAATGGAGAACTTCTCTGCACCCACATCACCATTCCCGGGGACTATGGTCAGGACTGTAGTATTTTGGGGTTCCTGTTTGATATGGGTTTGGATTCCCTGTGCCCCTCAGCCCCAGTAAGCAGGTACTGATTTTGTCTTCCCCGCCTCTACCCAAGAGAGAAACTAACTCAAAACCCAGTTAGCTTAGATTAGCAGATGCTGCCAGGAAAAGGCAGTTATGTGCTTCTGTGATCCCTCTTCTCTTCTGGGTCCCTGCTCCCTTTCACTCTATAGTTTCATTAATATCAATCCTGTCAAGGCCTGACCTCTTAAAAGATTTTTCTTTTTTAAAATTTTATTCTAGGGGTCCCTGTGCCCTTGGTAACTACACTTGCTTTATAAAGACAGGAAAACTCATATAAACATGTCTCTTACCATTAAAGAAATATAATATACTCACAGTATTGTTAAGTACCATAAACTGTTGATTTTCTGTTGCTCCAGAAGATCAAGGGCTCTTTTGACGATATTTAATAGCAAAAGTGATAAACTCTGCTTCGATTCAATATCATCAGGTACTGAATTGGATGTTCTGCTCATTAAATTATTAGCCTTTTAATTGTGATTTGATTAGTTCTCAACGTTTCAGAAGTTTGTCAGATATGAAAATGCTATGTACTTATTATGTTAGCACTGAATTTTATTATACTAGCACTCAACATTAGGAAAAAAAATAGAGCATTGTGTTATTTCTGTACATTCTTTTCCAATGTGAATACCTAGAGGAAATTTGCCAGTAACCTACTATATCTTCCATAATTCCTTTATGTATGTTTATATATACTTTTTATAAAATTGTTGCATAGAACTATCCTTCATTTTACTTTTTAATTTCACTTGAAGTGGTTATCATGGTAAATGCATTGATTTAATTTTTTTCAAAATGGAACAAAAATATATTTTCATTGAGGCTTTAAAATAAGATATGTCTTGGCACAAAAGAAAACTGACATCCACAGATAGAATCACAATTTAAAATCTCTTTTATAACTTCTTTGATGATAAAATTATTATTTTCTTCTTAGAAACTACTTAAAAAATGTATGTGTCATCTAGTTTTGTAGAATAAAAATGCAAGGGTGATATTTGTATGTTTGTAGTTATTTATAATAACATTTTAGTAATTTAATATTATGACAAACTCCAATTAATTAAGTTCTGTATTGTCATTTTTTTCTATAAAAATAATTTAGCAAAACAGTCAATTAGATAAAGGTTTATATATATCTTAAAGGAAAATCCCAGTATTTTATATTCCTATATGAAATAATCATTATAAGGCTTTATTATAACACAGTAATTAATGACAAAAATCATCCTACTCTCTCACCTCTAGAAATGATTACAGTGAGAATTTAAGTCCACACTGTTCAGCATGGTAGTCCTGAGTCACTTGTAAAATTTGCAATGGGGCTGGTTCAACTTGAGAACTGTTGTAAGAATAAAAGATATATTGTATTTCAATGACTTAGTAATATAAAAAGGGAAATAAAATATGTTCTTAATAATGCCATATTGATTTCATGTTGAAAATAAACATTTTGATACATTGGGTAAAAAAAATATGCTATCAAAATTAAAATTTTATCTGTTTCTTTTTACTTTTGCAATGTAGTCACTAGAAAATTGACACATAAATTTGTGGTTTTCCTTGTTATTTTTGGACAGTGCCAGTACAATTCTGTTCTGTATGCTTTATTTCTTTGTATTAAAATAATTCTTGTGTTTGAGAAATAAAGATGCAAAGTGGAGGGCTGAGGTTGTGGCTCAGTGGTGGAGCGCTTGCCTTGCATGTGTGACGCACTGGGTTCAATCCTCAGCACCACATAAAAGAAATAAAGGTACTGCATTTATCTACAACTAAAAGAAAATTGTATATATATAAAAAGATGCAAAGTGGACAAAGAAAGAAGTGACTCTCTAGGACAACATGCATACCTAGATGTGGCCACATGGGGCACTTTTCCAGATACCCATGGAACTCACTGTGGATAGGGAAAGTAGAAGCATGCACAGCTGATGAAAATAATTACACTTTTCTTTCATTTTCTTCCCTGTGTGATCCCTGGGTGATCCTCAGGAACCAGCCAGTAGAACATACATACAGAGGTTATGCAAGTGGAAATTTCTGCACTTCTTTTTTTATGCAAAAAAACATTAAAACAAAACAAAACAACAACAACAAACAAAACTGAAGCATTCATTTATAACCCAAATGGTTTCTACGTCATGTATAGAAGTGTGGATTCAAAGGTTGTCTTTATCTACTCTGGATGCTATAATAAAATACTTTAAACCGGGTAATTTATTAATGATCAAAATTTATTGCTTACAGTTCTGGAGGCTGGGACTCTTACTACCAAGGCACCAGCTGATTCAGGATCTGATGAAGGCCAAATTCATGTAGTAGGTTTAACTGTTTCCTCACATGAGAAGGGCAAAAAGTTTCCCTAAGCCTCTTTTTTACTGGACTGACACCATTTCTGAGTCAGAGCCTCCAAGAGCCCTCACCCCTATTATTCCTCAATAATACCACATTGAGGAATAAGTTTCAACATACAATTTCTGGACCAGAACATAGCATTCCACCTCTAGCCTTCCCAAATCCATGTATTCCAAACATGCAAAATGAAGCCATCCCATCTCAATACCTCCAAAGTCTTAACCTGTGCCAACATCAAGTTTAAGATCAAAGTCTTATCTAAATACCATCTATATTGGATAAGGGGGTGTAATTTATATTGGGGCAAATTTCTTTCCAACTGTGAATCTGGGAAATCAAATAAGTTATGTGCTTCCAAATACAATGGTAGGAAAGGCACAGGATAAATTCCCATTATAAAAGGAAGAAACAGTGAGGAAGAAAAGGGTAATAGGTCCCAAATAAGCCCCAAATCCAACAGTGTAAACAACATTAAATTTTAATGCTTAAGAATAATCTTTGATTCATTGCTTCACTTGGAACACACATAGATGAGGGTTGGGCCCTCAAGGTGAGCCTCAAGGCAGATGGGTGACTCTTGGCTTTGCACAGCCCACATAGTCTTTCTCATGCCCTGGGGAGTCCCAACTGTGTGATGCTCCTATGCTTGAATTGTACACTAGTGGCTGTAACCATCCGGTATCTTGGGGATGTCCCAATCCCCACAGCTCTGCTGGACCTTGCTTTAGTGGAGGGATTTTTCTGTGGTCCTGCCCCTTATAACAGCTTTTTGCCTAAACCCCAAGACTGTGGCCAGACTCCCACAGCTTGTGTCAGCTGCAGCTCATTAGAGATGGCTTCACTTGGATATGGTCAAGGTTGATCCTTTGTACCCTCCAGTGGGGCAGCCTGAGTTGCTCCTGGGCCTTCTTGAACCACAGTGGGGTAGTGAAGGAATGGGACACCAGACTGCAGAAAAGATGTGTTTGAAATCACTGTGCTCCTGTTGCCCTGGGATGGGAGGGCCTGAGAGAGATTCGGGTCATTCTTCTTTTATCTGGATGAATGGCACCTGGCTTCTTTCTATCCACACCAATCTTCCTGTTGCAGGTTGGCTGGGCCACATCTTTGTTCTCTTGCCAACACACTTCTTCATTCCCTACAACATGGCCAGGATTGTCCAAATCTTTTCATAGTCCTTAATTTCAATTAAATATTTTATTTTTTATTTGTTTCTCCCTTCTTACATTTCACTATAAACAGAAAAAAATAACCATGATATGTTCCCAGCACTTCATTTAGATATTTCTTCTACCAAATATCTCATTTCATCATTACTAAGTTCCTCCTACAAATATTAGAACACAAACACAGTTCATTCAAATTCTTTGATACTTTATAGTGAAGAAGAGGGTCTTTCCTCCAGTGTCCAATAGTATGCTCCTTATTTCTGTGTAAGGCCTCATCAGAATAGTTTTCACCGCCTGTATTTCTAACGACATTCTGATCCCACCCACTTAGGTCATCTCTAAGGAGCCTTACCAGAATCACCTTTAATGTCCCATTCACGGTGATGTAGGGAGGTTTTTCCAATAGTGCACCTCCAAACTCTACAAGCCTCTACTCATTACCCCGTTCCAAAACCACTTGTACAGTTTTAAGAATTCATTGCAGCCATTGCAGTAACCTACATATTGGTACCAATTGGTCTTGGTTTGGACTGCTCTAACAAAATACCTTAGGCTATGTAATAATAAACAAAAGAAATACACTGCTCACTGAAGGCTAGCAAGTCCAAGATTAGGATGTCAACAGGTTTGGTATTTTGTAAAAGCCTGTTCCACAAGGATAGTACCTTCTATCTATGTTCTCATGTGTCAAAAAGGCCAAAGGACTTCCTCAAGCCTCTGTAATAAGGGCACTAACCCCATTCACTAATTACCTAAAGAATTTCCCTGTAATACTATCACATTGGAGATTAAGTTTCAATTTATGAATTTCAGAGGACAACCATTCAGAACAAAGCAAAGTTGTTTGCAAAGGTATCAGCAGAGTCCCTACTGCATCAAAGTAAGATTCCAAGTAAGTCTAATTCAGTATACATTACAATATAGCTATTTTATAAATTTTGAAAATTAACTATCCAAGCTATAGATATAAAATCTTTTCAGAACACAGAATATTTAGTATATTTAGTTTGCCTTGTTTCCAGCTATGTTAAATAATAGATATGCCCATATTATTCAGAATATTTAAAATTTGGCTTTGCATTGAAGTGTCATGGTTTATAAAAAAACAATCACATTTCATAATTCAAGTATTTGAATTTTTGGCTTTAACTGGTTAGATAAACCTTTTCTATGTTGATTACTTTCCTGAACCACTAATCTTCAGCTTTAATGCTGTGGTTATAATTTAAAGTGTTCTTTACTGTATATTCATAAAGAAATTCACCAAGAATATAAATTATAGACACAAAAGAGGTCTTATGTAACAGTAAAGTATCCTCATCTAGAGATGCTCCCAGGGAATTTTCAAAGATTAAAAAGGATTTCATTTCAAGATTTTTTTTATTTTTTTGGTACAGCACTTTTCTGAGTGGCAGTATAAGTTCTCGGTATCAAATGAAAGTTGAACACTGAAGAAAACATGTGTCATTTGTCATTCCTAACAGCAAAATGTCTCTGGACACAGTCTGTCATTTTCACATATGATATCCTTGACAATATTAAATTTTGTCATTTTAAATACCAAGATAATCATGCAGCCCTAAGTGCCGATTCACCCCCTTTCACCCATGGCTTATACTAAATGTCCTTGATCATCCTGAAGTTACCTGCTGAAGGAATGACTTTCAGATAGACAGCTTTGGCATGTGATTCTCCATATTCATCTCAATTTGATTGGACCAGGAGTAGATGTGATTTAAGGGCACAAAATAATACACTGAGCAGTAGCTCATGTTTTAACATCATTCCAAACTACGTTGAGTCAATCAACTTTACCAGCCTTGGAATCTGAACTAAAAATTCTGAGAGAATTGCTGAGACTTCAAGGGGACAATGAACCTGGAAAGGGGAGCAAAAGTGAGCCCAGAGATGGGGGTGAGCATTTGGAAGATTTGTTGAGTGAAGAGACCAGATGAAAGGAGAGGGAAAGATCTCATGAAAGAAACATCAAATGAGCTGGGCTCAAATCTCTTTCTAATATTTTTTCTTCTTTTACACTTAAAATCAAAATCTCAGAACTGAAATATGCATGCCTCCTTATAGTGCTCATTAATGAACTGTTGTGGGACAAACATTTTGGACGTGGCCATGACTTTTTTCACGTATGAGTTGGTCTGCAAGTCTATGTAATGGGTCAATAATACTGCTGTCAGAGGATTTCAGTGAGAATCAAATTAAATAAAGTAGGCAAAATATATTTTGACTGATGGATAAAAAGTTTTCAGACTATTTTAATATTCAATTCTCAATAATTTTGATTAATGCTTTGCTTTTCACAGGACACATTTTGTCATAACTCTTAAACTCAAAAGGTAGATAATTTCTGAGTACTGAGAATGTGTCACATACTATACAGAAACAGACCAACAAATTTTAAAATAGTGAATTTTTAAAGAAAACTAGATTTTGCTAAAATTCTCTCTTAATTCCAATGAGACAGAACAACTGAAATCCTCTAATTCTGTAAATAAATTTCAACTATGAAATAAGAAGCAGTACTAAGTAGAGGTAGAAACTCTCCATACCAGCTCTCTCAGCAACTGACTTTTGATTATGTTTGGAAATCAGTAATTTTTTTATCAAAAATTATATAACCGTACAATATGACAACCAGAAATTTGACTTACACTAGACAGTTATTTCTCATGTTTTCATAGTTCTATGGGTAAAAATAAGTACATTAATAAATAATTTAAGTCAATATTTATTGATATCCAAAATAGTTCTTGACTGAAGGAGTGGGTGTTAAGCCTGAATTTATCAACATCCTTGAAACACTCTTACAAAAGAACATCACAGGAATAAAGTATAGAACAAAACAGGAGCTTTGACTAGAGCCACAGAATGTGAATCAGCTGGACCTTAAGATGAAACCATCATGAAAACTCAGAGGACCAAATCAGTTTATCTGTGGCTGTTGAGGATAAACATCCTGGATGCCCATAGATTCAGAGAAGTTCTGCTTCTACTAAATGAAATCCAATGGTCCTTTGTCAATTAGCACAAGAAATTCTAGAAGAGATTAGGAATGGGTACCAACAGTAAAGAAGGAAATAAATGATTATATCTTCACCTTCTCCCACTTCATCCCTGGTCCAGCAAGGATTCATAAATATATACTGTATTAAATAAAATTGATGTGGATGAAAGTTTTCTCAATAAAACAGTATTTAAGATAGAATCTCACTTGCACCTCTTTTGTTGTTTCCAAGATGCTAAATAATATAGACAGATGGACAAACAAAGACAAATGAGTTTATTCTTTTTTTTTTTTAATTTTTTATTGTGGGTTGTACAAAACATTACAAATTTCTTGACATATCATATTCGACACTTTGATTCAAGTGGGTTATGAACTCCCACCTTCACCCCATACACAGATTGCAGAAGCACATCAGTTACACATCCATTGATTTACAAATTGCCATCCTAGTGTCTGTTGTGCTCCGCTGCCTTTCCCATCCTTCACCCTCCCCCCTCCCCACCTCTCCCCTCCCCTCCCCTCCTCTCTCTCTACCTCCTCC
>NW_025999869.1:9911437-9966105 GCF_001458135.2 Marmota marmota marmota
TTGCCGGGCAACCAAAGCAACGGGTGAGTCCTGACCGGCCCTCAGCAGGACCCGGACAGAGAAGCAGTTTCCGCGGGCTCCTAGCCCCGGTCCAGGGAAGTTCCGGGAGCCGGAACTCGGCTGCTCCGTGCTCGGTGTAAGCTCCTATAAGTGTAAGCTCCAAGAAGCAGTCCCCGCGGGCTCAGTTCCGGGAGCCGGAATTCGGCTGCTCGAGTTTATTCTTAAGTACATTATGAGAGTAACTTTCAATAGACTACTCTCATTAAGAAAGCAGAAGAACATGAGACAAACACAATAGGGCATACAGAGGAGCCCTCCAGTTCTTTAATGGTTCACAACTGAGGAAATGTGTGCAACTATCTGGTGGTGCATGAGCACTGTGGTTTCTCTAGGATCATGACACCAACAGGGTCAGACAAGCACTTGCCTTTTTCCTATCATTGTGTGTTGAATGCACAGTGATCTGTTCCTGTCACTATAAAAATCTAGATTGGATCCCTGTCTTCCAAATGTTTACAAACAGAGGGAGATTACATAAATATGTTTAATTCCACTTTCAAACTGATGCCACATACAGAGGGTCTTCAAGGCAGAAAGATTATACCCTGAGGAGATCACAGCACAAGCCAATCGCAGTGAAGTTCAGAGACATCTACTTAAGGCAATCACTGTTTGGCTTACATGTAAAATAGTCTTTTAACTAGAAAAAAAATTGCTAAGAATTAAATAACCAAATCTTTGTGAAGACGTACATGCAGATAGAGAAAGAGGAAAGGTAACCAGAGACTACATGATTCTTACTTCTTTTCTTCAACATTCCTCCAAACTTTCGATCATGATTTTGGCATCTAGCATAACCTCTGGCATAATCTTTTGAGTTGCTCTCTGAAGTTACCTGAGAGCTCTAGACTGTAGTGAAGGAGTTAAAATATGTCATTCTGGCATACTGACTGTTTAAGCCAAAGTCACCTGGATAAAAGCAGGTACAAAAAGATCACTGTGACCACAGTGCTGTTTATTAAAAGCAGAAGGTGAAATTCGCACATAAAAGACATCCTTCTTACCTAGAAAGATGTAGTACCATATCCACTGGAAAAGTGTAGCATCTTATCCTCAAGGACAGGAAGTTGAAATTGAAGGAATCCTGTAGAAGCCTTGTTGAAATAACTCCTATCTTAAGCTCTATACACTATGCAGTGGCTTCTTCACCACTCACTACTCTGCAACTCACTCACTCTACCTCTTTCTTTGGGTCCTCATTTCATTAGGCTCCCCTGCCATGTAAAACTTTGTATCATTCTTTTTTCTTTTAACCTAATTTAAATCAATGGGGACACAGCCAGAACCCTAAGAGGACAGAGGTGGATTTTTGTTTTCTGTCCCTACAAGGATGATACGGAGATATGATGTCACTAGGTGTTGGAAGTCACAATATTAATACAAGTCTATGACTCCATGTTATTAATGATATATCCTTTTTCACTATAAAATAATATCCATCAGGATTCATAAGCATCCTAAATCACAAGCACAAAGATAAAAGGTTGTACATCTAAGGATACAGAAATACTGGATTGTATTTTTCCATTCCTCATTAACACAGCAACTTTGGAGCAATTGGGAAAAGTAACTTTTTTTTTCTCTCTCTCTTTTTCTTCAGGTAGCACTGGAAAGGGACTCAGAGAAACTGTGATAAACAATGTTATATTTAAAAGTTAGCACAAAACCCCTTCAACTCTGTGGTTATTCGAAGTGATGACTGCCTCTAAATGTTAACCAGAGACAGATTCACCAGATTAACCAGATTAACTCCTTGGGTAAATATGCTATTAGCCTCAAAACTTCTAACTCTAGGCTGGAGTTTTATGTACTGATTCCTCTTCCTTGCAGTGTGTTGTGGATGCTCCATTCACATGTATTATGAAGAGTAATGAAAGCTTTATGCAATATAATTTTTTAATATGGGAAAATTTATATTACTTTGTATCACAGTTGATTCCTCATATGAATTACTGTAGCCCTTGGGGGATGGGAAACTTTCCAAATGCATCTTTGGAATTTACTATATTAGCCATGCCTTTTAGTGTTCTTTATTTTTATTTTTTGATAATAACAAAATTACTTAATGTCATTTCAAGTTCATCCCATTCCATGTACACATGCACACTGAGCCGGGGTAATTCACTTACCTAGTTCAACATCTCCTTTGTTACAGATGGTAAACATGCAGATTTTTTTTTCCCTCAAGGAATGAAACTCTTTCATAAAATAATTGCATATTCTCCTAATTTTTTTAACTCTTTGGTGATGCTTTTCTATTATGTTGCACCCTGTCAGATTCTTAATTAGTAAGCAGCCTCCATACCACATAAATGCATTTCTCCCAATTTTTAAAAAGCCCCTTTGGCAATTCAAATCATATAATAACTTTGGCTGGCAAAAAAAAAGAGAAGAAATAATAAAACAGGAATAACCTCAAAACAATAACAGCATATAGTTGGTGCATTTCATTTGTTCATGAAGTTGAATTTCAGCTGGTTCCAAAGAAGGACACTAGAATCTAGAACAAGTGACTGTGGATGACTTTTGCAATAATTTGTTTTAAATTCTATTGGAATGAATAATTGAATTAATTTTCTTGGTCATAATTCAAAGGAAAAAATTGGCTTAGAAGGGAAATCTCTTATAATGCAACTTTTGTAAAAGAACAAAATAATGAAGTGTAAATCCACAGGTTGACCCTAAGTGAGACTGAAGACCCCAAAGACAAAGAGAGAGGCCAAGGAGCCTTTGCCTAGAATGCACAGATAGCTTTTATTCACTGTACATGGGATTATAGGAAGAGATGATTGACATGTTCCTATTTGGGAGAAATTTTAGTCTACCTGAGTGTTTTCAAAGGGGAAATAATTCAACAAGCAATAACAAAAGTGAAATATTGTGTGAAATTTCTATACAAAAGTTGCCAACCAGGACCCGTTTTTAATTTGTAGGGACCAGTGTAAAATGAAAATGTAGTTCTCCTTGTTTAAAATTATTAAGAATTTTACAATGGTGAGAGCAGAGACACAAACTATGTGGGATGGGGTTTGGAGAAGGAGGCTCTTCTAACTTTGGGGAACCATGAAACTAATAGATGTCAAGGCAGCTTCTGATCTGGCCTAAGGCTCTCTCAAATTAAACCCCGAAGTGAGAGGGCAAGGACTGTAAGGCAGAATGGAGGTGCATCCTGATTACAATCCTGGCTCCACTGTGGACTGTGTGACCTTGGGCAGATTATTCACATGCCTGAGTCTCAGTCTCCTTATCTACAGACAAGATAATGAAGAGCAACACTTTTCATTGCACCTCCATGCAGTAAGGAATCCCCAATTGCCTGTGTACTTTCTAACATTCCAACTTTAGAGTAGATGCCAAGCCAGAAAGTTGATTGTATCTGGATAGTTCTCTTTCTTTTGTTATCTTTATTGATGCTGCACTTCAATTTAATGTGATAATATAAGAGGGAATTACTCTGTTATCATATGCATTTTTTAAAAAACCACTGAAATAAAGTTAATAAAAGATGAGCTCATTTTTTTCTTAACTAACATCACCTAAAAATAACTAACTGCATCCCTAGATTGTGTTACACAATAACATATGGCAACAATGCAGGGACAGATAGCTGAATTACTGAGAATATTCCAGAGAGGAAGTGCCTTCCCCCCGGGTATCAGACCTATTTTACATTACCAGTGTTAGTGATGTTGATCATGAAAGTTAGAAGTAACCATGGTTATAGCTAGAAATACGACTTGATACAGACCATCTTTACATAGCAGGACTGTGTTCCTTGAATTCTAATAAAACTCAATCACAATACCACAGGCCATATGTGGATTAGCAGTTCTTTACAGGGGAGAAAAATAATTAAAACACTATCACATTGTACATACAAATGAATTTACAAGCAAAATTTTTTGATACAGTGTTTTGCAAAGTTCTCAAGGCCTCCTTGGGTTGCTGAGGCTGGCCTTGAACTGGTGATTCTCCTGCCTCAGCCTCCTAAAACTTTGGGATTACATGGGTGGGCCACCACACCTTGTTAAACAAATTAATTTTAAGATGCACTATAATTTGCAAAATATTAAGATATTTTATATGCATGTTAGTACTGAGAAAAAGTATACTGAAACATTTTATTGACCTTAGGATCTCATCACGAAGGTTTGGTTATTTATTTGCTCACTTAAGGGGATATGTGCATATGTGTGTTTTTCTCCATATGTATACACACACACAAATATATACACACACTTTTGTAGTTCTCATATATGTAATTTCTATATATAATGTAGAATGCACTGATAAAATTCTCCTGACTTTTTTGAAGACAGGAATTCTTCCTTTTTCTTTCCTTCATTCTAAGAATATTTATGGAACAACTTTAATGTGTTAGCCATAGTAGTCCTTTGGGATAAACAAAACAAAACAAAACAAAAAAAAAAGAAAATTCCTGCTCCTATGGAACTGAGGAAGATTTTCTGATGAGGAAGACTTTCAAAAAATGAAAGGATTAAGTAAAATATAAGCTAGATAATGTTAATAAATGTGGAGAAATGCACTGTTTTTAAAGGAAGGGAGTCATGAATTTAGAAATCTGTGACTTTAAATAGGTAATCAAATGGATAACTTAGTCTCCTCCCTTTGATATTCCAATGTAAAAGATGACTCATTGGTACTATGACCTAGATTGAACATAATCATGATTTTTGTTTGTTTGATTACTGTCTGCTCTGAGTCCTTCATTATGCAAGGCATTTTGAATGAATAAAAAATATTAATTAATCCTGGTTCCACATTACAAAATATGGATTATTAGTTTTGAGAACAAAAGACAATATACATGTAGAGAATGGAGAAAATGTCCCATAAAATGTCACACAGGAAGAAACAAGCATAGAGCAAGTCAGAAGACAGATAACTTCTAGCAGGTTCTGGAAGCCTTATGACTCTAACTTAGAGTTGGGGAGAGAAGCATTTTCTACTCAGGCGTGTGTGCCTGGATCAACTAGTAAACACTGAAAACTTCCAGGGATGGCGACCTTTGATTTCCCAGAACTTGTATGAGTCATGGGGACATATAAAAAAAATTAGCAGAGAATTACAGGAGAAAGAAGTGACTCTTTCATTCTTTTGATCCATTTCTCATGGGATCAGGAGAGCTTTCATAAGAAGGTGGTTCTTCTTTTTAAGCAGATTATAATTATTTCTAGAAATATTGTTATTTCTCTAAGACCCTTCATATGCTGACAAATCTATGTCTATAGTCTCCCAGATTACTGGGTATGTTATTTGAATTCTCCTTTAATAAAAGGGGCTTCTTTAAAGTTTTGCTAGAGACTACACTGTTTTGTTGTTGTTGTTGTTGTTGTTGAAATGTGCTACAATGAATAGATTACAAAGGGATAAACCTGTAATTTAACTTTGGAGGGAAATAATTTCTAAAAAGTTCACTAAATTGTTCTATATTCAGAGCTGACTGCATAGGCAGGACAGTAGAGACTAATTTCTCCAATATCCATACCTTAAGTTTGCAACTTTAGTACAGATTTCATTTTGTTTACTTGCTTGTTATCAATAACTGCTTTAAAGTTTGCTTATGCTGAATCTCCATATTTGTGTACTATGATCTAATTATTTCTACCATAGCTGATGGTATTGAATCAGATACAAACTGAATTTTACCCCACATAAATCCAAGTTCTGATTAAAATTTAGCCAGAATAGTAAGACATCATAGGCAAAAGAGTTGACCTTCTTATAATTACATTTAAATAAAAAAGAAACTCAGGTAGAGTGAACACACTGTTTTGAGAGAGGAATATCATTGATGATTACTAGAACAGTAGGTCAGATTTTTGTTCCTATATAGGTGCAAAGTATAGCCTTGAAAATATGTAAATGATTCATGATTCTTAATTTTTCATCCAGCAGCTTTTTAAAGCATTACATGATAAAATGCATATTTTATAATAATGGTGTTATTCATTAAATAATATTTGCATGATTAAATAGCAAATTAGGATAAATGGGGTAGATGACATCCTCATCACAATAAAAGCAAGGTAACTAACTGTATGACAAAAAAAAAATGGATTTATTTTTCCGAGTTTGAATGATGTCATGTTCCTGACTACCTACTTTCTGTGAGCTGTTTCTAGTTACTGTTTGCTATAGTTCCAAAGAGTTCCCAAGTTCTGTGTGGTAAAGGCTTGTTCCCCAGCATGGGGCCAAGGGAGGTGGTAGAACCTTTAAGAGGTGGGGTCTTCAGGCCATTAGAGGTATGGTCATGACAGGGTCTGTGGGCCTTCCTTTTCCTCTTCTGCCTCTCTGGCCATAAGGTGAGTGGTTTTGGTCTGCTATGGTGCTATGATGTGGTACTTTGCCACAGGCTCAAAAGCAATGAAGCCAAGCATTCGTGGACTGAAAATTCCCAAACTGCAAGCCAACACATACTTTTCTCTGTGTAAGCTGATTGTATGAAGGGTTTGTTAGTCATTGAAATCTGACTAGCACACTGTTCTAGGCTCTGAACTATGGGTATATAGCCATAAACAAAAGGCTGAAATTCTTTACCTTTCTATAGTCACAATGTAGTGACAGAGACAGAAAATAGGTGAATAAACACTTAAATTTGTAAAATTGCAAATAGTGATAAATGCCCTAAGGGGGGGGGGAGTTAAGTAGGCAGGAATGGAAGAGTAGAGCTATTTTGGGAGAGTGATCAGGAACGTCAATTTAACAGAGGTGACATTTTGGCAGAGACCTAGAGGATACGACTTTGTGAGGTATTCAAAGAGCTGAAAAAGGCTTCAAGGTGAAGGAATAGAGTTGCTAGATCAGGAAAGAACTTGGTGGATGTGAAAGTCAAGGTCAGGGTGACTGGAATCTAGTCCTGAAGAATGAAAGAAAAGAAATGAGATGAGAGAGATGGGGACCGACTTATGGAAGGGCATGAAGGCTGTAGTCAGGAGTTTGGGCTTTATTCAAAGTGTGAAGGGAAGCTACGGTGGGTGCTGAGTAGAATAGTGGTGCAGTTTCATTTCCAGTTTTGTAAAGGGAACCAAAGGAACCGAGGTTATGGACAGACTATGAAATGGTGTGCCTGATGCCGCTTATGGTGGAAATGGGCCAGCTCCAGCTGGTGAGATGCATGACATCATTATGTTGTATAAATATCCTAGTTTTGTGGCTTCTTTCTCTCTTTTTTTTTTTCAGTGGGACATGAATTTCTTTTGTGGGTTTGGTTATTTTTAAAGAACTCTTGAAATGATAAGAAAGGAAAGAAGAAATCATGTTTCAGGGTTAATCACTGGCTTGCTTTTAGCAGTTGTGAAACTCAAAATTATTTAAACATATACTTTACATCGGGTTTAGGAAGGAAAATATGTTCCAGGAGTATTGTGACTGGTGGTCATTTCTGCTTTCTGAGGCAAAAAAAAAAAAAAGCAGATATGTCATACACATACATAAACAGAGAGAAAACTCCCAGATATATCATTAGAAAACATAAAAAAAAGAAATGCCTGCATTCACCGCTGGAGTGACTGTATATTTATGGTTCCACTAAAGAGCTGCACTGTGAAATAACAATAGCACAAAATGATGGCTCCATTTGTGAGAGGCACTCTGCAGACCCTATGCTTGAATAGTACAGTTACCTGCCTATACCAAGTGACCTAGTCAGTAACCAATACAGGGGACTCGGGCCTAGACACCATCGCTCCTAATCACTGTGTACTAGGTAGTTAATTTAGTGGGGGGGGGGACAAACAAACAATACAACTTAGTTTCTCTTGAAGAGTTAAAAAATTTCAGCTGATGAAGATTTTTCTTATTCCACGGGTTGTCTTGAAATACAGACACAGCACCTGTTCGGTTGCAATCCACAGCAGTGAAACAGCTTAGAAAACAAATATGTCCTGCTGCAGGATGTATACTGGCCATTTTAAAGTCAGCAAGCCAATACCACCACCAAGGACATAAATACATTAAGTGACAGCATAATTAATCCTCCGTTGCTCAATCAATGAGGAATAGTAATGTTTCTTGGGAAATGGAATTCAGTGGAATGAGCCCGGATTTTTCCCTGAGCCCAGATGTGGAGTCGTCATTCAATGAATCCTCCCTGGAGGGGATTGTAACAAATACATAGAGCCTCTCAAGGACAGCCAGGGTTGTAAATTGTAGGCTATAAAAATAATAATATAAATATTGTGCCAACATTTATAATTTATTTGTTGGAATCACAAGTGAGAAATAGGGGTTAGCTGGCAGGTCTAATTTGAACTAGTGTTGGCAAATCCATGCTGCATACTAAATCATTGCTTTCTGTATTTCATTTAGCTTGGAAACATATAATAAAGCTCAGACAAAGGAACTTCTTTTGGACAAATGGAGTTACAGACTCACATTTTGTAATGTGACATTATAAAGTTATTGGTGTTATCTGTGAATTCATAATTTTTCTTGACTTGTAAAATGGAAATTCAAGCACTATAAAACCTTGAGTGAAATTATGAAATGAAAAGACAGTTATTTTTTAAAACATGCACAATTGAACAGGTTTTTTTTTTTTTTTTTTTTTTTACTGAAACTGATCATTGGAAAGTCAAAATTACTAAATGAAGGACATTTGTGTTGGTAAGTTTTCCACTGCTATAAGAAATGCTAGAGATAAATCCACCTATGAAGACAGAAAGTTTATTTTGGTTCACATTTTGGAGGTTTCATTCATGATTGATTGGCTCCATTGCTCTGGGCCCATGGTGAAGCAGCATATCACAGGAGAGATGTATGGCAGAGTAAACCTGTTTATCTGTGGCCAGGAAGTGAAAGAGAAGAAAGAGACCACAGTCCACTTCACTCTTTGAAGACACACACCCTGTAGTCCTAAAACTTCCCATCAGTCTCCATTTCCTAACATTCCTATTATCTCCCAGTAGCATGAAGCTTGGACTAAGCCTTTAACACAAGGATGTTGGGGGGTATTCCAATCAGAACTATAGCAACAGCAGTGCAAGACAGGAAAAATTAGTCTTTATTCTCAAAAGATGTTATGACAGATCAGCTGTGTTTTAAACCAAGTTCTGTAGTCCCCCAAAGTCTGCTCATAGTTTTAACAATCTGCTACTGGAGACTCATGAAATAAAGAGAGGAGTGCCCAGAAGAATGGACAGTTGTTTTGTGTTCAAGGGTGCCTGCCTTTCCTTACTGGTTGGGATTAGCAAACTTGTAGCTTTTAACTCACTTTCTCCATCTTGTCAAAGGGGCTAAGAACATTTGTCTTTGCAAGTTATTTCAGGATTAAAGGAAATGTGGTGGTGCACGTCATGTTCGAAGTAGTGTGAGAAAGAGAAAGTAAGGACATTCCCAGCCCATTTTTAATTTTTTATTTTGTGACATGGTCTTGCTAAGTTCCTTAAGGCCTCGCTAAGTTGCTGAGGAGGCATCAAACTTGCAATCCTTCTGCCTCAGCCTCCTGGGTGGCTGGGATAACAGGTGTGTCTAAAAGTCCAGCCAAGAACTCAGTAACTATTAGTATTGTGCATCTAACTATGTTTTCTCCAAGATGGGAAATTTCCAGGAAATGTTTTTAATAAAAGGAGTAATTGTGGTTGGAGGTTCCACTGTATCTTTACTCATTTCCTAATTGCACATACAGTTTGCTGTAGTCCAGAGATTTATAAACCTGGTGATATGAAGAGTAAGACACAAGAAGCTATGTCTGTCTAACAGCCTCAACCAAACATGCATGCAAGTATCTGAAGGCTGTCCCATCAGATGGATATCTTGCAGTGCACATAACCTGTGGCAACACCACTCCATGAGCAAAGGGACAGAGTGGTGACAGTATGAGGTGTATCTGCAGAACCACAAGAGCTCATGGCTAGTTAAATGAAAAGAGGGGTTAGTGAACAGAGAGAGGGTGGGAGCAGAAGAATTAGCACGTGAGGTTAAACCATCATTAAGCAATGAAACTTCCTGAAATATGGTGTTAAATAATTGTAATTTATTTTTCAGGGCTGGGGGTGTAGTTCAGTGGTAGAGCCCTTGCCTATCATAAGTGAGGCCTGGGTTTAATCTTCAGCACATTTAAAAAAAAAGAAATTTATTTTTCATTTTTGGAGGAAATTCAGTAAGTTTGAATTTAGAATAAAAAAAGTCACAGAGGAAACACGTTTTTCTTCGGACTATCAATAATCTCCCCTGTAATGAACGGTTCAGTTCCAGGCAGGTTCAGTTCATCGTCTCCCCTTTAGAATATATGCTATCTTCCTTAAAATTCTAGATAGGAAGCTCATGGAAGGCAGACTGACCACCTTGTCTGATGAAATGATAAAGGAGAGCCTTTTTAAGAACAGCCATCCAACAGAGGGATTTTAGATGGTTTGAAAAGATTAGAAGACAAAGGAGAGAGATCCAGGAGAAAAATCACATCATTAGTTCAGTGACAGGTGGAGAAGGTCTCAGAAAACATCCTGGCCCAAGGGGAAATAAAGTACATGGTGTGTGTGTGTGTGTGTGTGTGTGTGTAGAGGTATCTACATTCTGTACAAGTGAAGAAGTAGGATATGTTATTTTTTAGTTGTTAATGGACCTTTATTTTATTTATTTATATGCAGTGCTGAGATTCAAACCCAGTGCCTCAGACATGCTAGGCAAGAGCTCTACCACTGAGCCACAACCCCAGCCCCTCATTTCATTTTTATTGCAAACACAAGCATTAACTTTGGCGTGTTTCACCACCTCTGATGTAATTATGGTCCAGTTATTATAGTAGAGGAGGCTGAGAATGCTGAATTACTAAAAGAAAATCTTCAAAATTGAACATCCAAATTTTTCTAATGGTTTTAATATATGCAGTCTTTTAATAATTTAATAAACACAAGCTTTCTATTTTGAAGGGAAAATGGCCCTGAGTATTCTTACAACACATACTGTAATAATAGAAAATTAGTCCCATAGATGTAACAAATTTCTCTTTCATGAATTATGAAGTCAAAATTAATCTTTAAAGTAGTTAAGAGGCTACTAAAAATAGGGTCCTCCCTTTTCAAATGACTGTAAATTGTGTTCAATTTTAGCTTTAGGACATATATTTTAGGAACCACCTATTCTTCCCTGGGTCATTTATATCCTCTCTGTAGGGAACCCGGATATCAAATTAACATTGGAAAGTAAGAGAAGGTTACAAAAGTTTAAACATCAGTTTGTGTCTATGCAACTCTAATCTCTCTTGTAGATATATTAGATTTGTTTGCATTTTAAAAATCTCATTACAAGTTTTTGAAAACAGGAAATTGCTTCTACTATGAAAGATCAGTATGCTCTTGCCTCCAGTATTTTCAACAAAGGTTCATCTGTGATGATAGGTGATGCAGATCAGGGGGAGATGAGAATGAGTTTGGGTTCTCTAACAGACTCTATAGAAAAGAAAGTCACTCAGCAGAAAAAAACACAATAATTACAAATTCTTAAACTTAATGATGCTTATCCAATTAGATCATTCAATTGCCCAAAGAAGCAAAACCCTCAGGTTCATAAGTACTTTTGCTGTAAAATTGTCTTTTTGATGGGGGAAAAGGAGGAAAAGAGGCTTGTAATGCCAAGATTAATTGAATTAATTTATAGAAAATTATACCACTTCCTGTAATTAGAAATGGGGAAAGAATAAACAAGAACAAAGGAAACCCAAACACTCTTGGAAATTTGGTCCAAAATATAAGTGAAAGCCTCTCAAACTGAAAAATGATTCCACAAATGTAAGGTTAGGATTTTTCATTTTATTTTTTCTTGGTCTAAAACAGCATGCAACAAATTAGTTAAAATTCTAATTTTCATTAAGTGAAGCCAATAACCTGCTCCAAAATAAATGCCACAATGTGCCCAAGTTCCTGTCTTTGGCCTAAACCACTCAAGGTCACTTTTTTCTCCATTCTGTTATGCAGATTAATATCCTTAACCCTCCTCTCCCATCTTTGGAGTACTTCACCTGTTCGGGGGATTTAGTGAACCATCATAAAGCTCCATTTTAAGCTATCCACTGCATTCTACCTAACCATTCCATAGGCAACTCCAATATCATGCATTTAAAGCCTACTGAAGCAGGCACCTGACCTGCAGTAATGGTTCTCTTGTGTTTTTCTTGATTTCTGGTACAACTTTTCACCGAGTATAGATTTACTAGAACCTCATCTTTAATTACCTGCAAAGTACATAGCTCAATAATTGTTAGTATTGTACATTAGCTTTACAAGTTTTTCCCCCACAGGCTGCAATGGTGCACGTCTGTAATCCCAGTGACTTGGGAGACTGAGGCAGAAGCACCACAAGTTTAAAGCCAGCTTCAGCAACTTAGAGAGACTCTGTCTCAAAATTAAAGATAAATAAATGAAAAGAACTGGGGATATAGAACAGTGTAAAAGTCTCCTTGAGTTTAATCCCTACCTAGTACGAAAAAAATAAAATAAAATAAAATAAAACAAATTCCCTACGTTCCTACAACTTCCCCCCACCATTTAGGCTTTCATTGACTTTCAATTAAATTAGATTACTTTGAAATAATTAACTGCTTTTCTGCCCTGATCTCCTACCTGCCAGTCAAAGTGGTCTTGACCAATCCCATATATTTCCCTTCATTCATTCACTCCCTAAAATCCTGTGGAGATTCTTTTTGCCATCAAAACAAAATATCAAGCCCTTAAAATGACTACAGGTATTTCATGATCGAGTTCTTATTTTAAACTGCAAAATTGCCCAGGTCCCTCTTTCTACAGACCTACTTCTTATCTTGCAGAAAGTTTTTTTTTATTTTGGTTTTGGTTTTTGTAATTATCTCTAACATTTCAAGATACTTATTGCCTCAACATAACAAAAATTTAAATATTCTTCTATCAAAGAAGGTGCATTAAAACAGTACTATGAAAAATAACAAAGTAAGATATTTGCATAAATACCCTCAATCCCATTTTTAAATCTCTTACTATTCCTATATATAAATAAAATACTTTGAAAAGATAGCATTGGTTTAAAAATAGGTAAAATTTTGTAATTTTTACAGTTAACATTTAATAAACATACATTTTACTCCAGAATTTCCTTTCTGTAATTAACATCCTGTTGAATTCTTATTCACATCTTGGGGGACCCATTTATGTTACTTGTGATGTACAATGTGAAGTCTTTTGGGGGGAAGAATTACTGCTAGAAATTTCAGCACCTCTTTTTTTCTAATTGACAGGAAAGAAGTTAGAACATCAGTATGGATAAGGAAAACTTAATACCAGTAACCATCTGAACTCAATGAACACTCTACCATCAATCTCACAATGTGGATTCTTTTCACATGGTAACAGAATATTCAACAAGACAGATTATATTTTAGGCTCTAAAACAGATCTCAATGAATTAAAGAGGACTCAATTCAGAGAAAATATGTGCTTTGACAATGGAGTTAAATTAGAATAAAATAATCAAAAAATTGGAAAATCATCAAAATATTTAGAAATTCAATTACTAAATAAATCACAAGTGAAAAAGCAATTGGAAGAAAGTTTAGAAAATATATTGAAATGAACAAAAATGAAGATATATTCAAATTTTCAGTCTAGCAAAAGCAGTCCCTAGAGGGCAATGCATAGCATTGAATGCTTCTGTTAGAAGAGATAAAAGACGACATTAGGGATGTAAGATTCTAATTAAAAAAAAAAAAAAAAAAAAACTTAAAATTTAATAGGGAATATTAAACTCTGACAAAAGAGCAAATTAAATCCAGGAAATAAAAATATTATTAGAAAGATTAAAAAGAACTATATAAATATACTAGCAGAAATAAATTAAAGAAAACAGTATACTATAGGGGGAAAAAAAAAAAACCCAAACTATGAAACCCAAATAACTGCAAGTGATAGCTCACTGAAGGGTCAATAAAATGGATAACTAGGCCCATTCATGAGAGAAAAAATTGAGAAGAAACAAGTTACCAATGAGAGAGATGAATTTCACAGATTTAGAAAAAAATAATCACAGAGTCCATGACACAATTTTATGCTGATTGTTTTGACAAGTTTGGATTAAATGGATACATTCTTTGTAAAAAAAAAAGCTACAAAAATTCATCAAGAAATTAAATTTATAATTAAATATCATAACATATGTCTGGTAATAATATTATTTGGTCACAAATATTTGTCTTTCTATTCTATATTTGTTCAAGATGGAAATAAAAAAGGAACCTCAAAAATTCTGCTAGCAAAATCAGAGACATTACAGAGAGGAAAATTACTAATATCCTTAATAAGCACAGATGTAAAAATTCTTAAGAATATTTCAGCAAACTGAATAGCAATACATGGAATAAGAAATTGTAGCGAAGTAGGATTGAACATAATTCATCATTTCAAAATAATAAAGAAAAAGTCATGATCATCTGAATAGATATGTCCATTCATGATAAAAATTCTCAGTGCACCAGTAATCTAAGGGAATTTCTTCAGCCTAATGAAGAATATCCCAAACCTACAGCTAGTGTAATACTTAGATCAGGAGCAAAGCCAAAATGATCACTATCACTGTCCCCATTTTTATTCAGTGCGGAAATAGTGACATATGAAATAGAACTAAGAGGAAAAAAATAGATAAAAGGAAAAAGCTCCTAACACATACACTAACCTTAAAGGATTATATTAATTAAAAGAAGCCAGGAACAAAAGTTTATATATGTATGACTCTATTTATATATGACATTCTATGTAATGTAAGACTCTTGAAAGTAGGTGATTGCCAAGGGGAAGGAAGGAAAATAATGATTGTCATTACAGAAAACTTTGGGGAGGTCATCGTTTTGAACATTTTATGAACTAGATTCCCAACAGATAGGACCAAACCAAAATGGAGTCACTTACACTGACTGCTGCATAATCACACTTAAACTTCAAGGAAGTAGAAACATCACGAGGCATACCAGGTATTTTTGTTTTTTCCTGACAACAAGAGATTCCAGTCTACTGGTGTCCTCATAATAAGAAAGAACCCTCTATTTTAAAACCTTGCAAAAAATATTAAAAAATAAAAGGAGCCTGAAGTAATCTGGCATTAATTAAATAGCTTTTTTCCCCTATCATTTTATTTTCCTTGTTCCCACCTTACAAAACCCACTGTTCTGCCATAGAGCAGTGGGAGAGCTCATTCTGTTTTGATGTATGGAGGCTGCCCCAATTTATGAATCAAAAATAAAATCCAATTAAGTGTATAACTAAATGTATCATAATTTTATCTTTTGACATGATAAAAGAGCACATGGGAACATCATGGGGCAATGAAAATATCCTACATCATGCTGTTGGTGGGAATTACAACACTATGTCATACGTTTGTTAAAACAGCACATTGTACAATTCAAACTGGTAAACTTATTGCAGGTAAATTTTATGTTGAAAATATGATTTTGAAGGTTAAAATTTTCCCGAAGGTAATCAATTATATTCATTAAATGCTCAATATGCTACAGAGTAATATCAATATAGTATTAGGAGGGAGCAATCAGCCATTGACTCTACCTTGTTTATTTTAAACAATATGATCCCAAACATATTTGTATAAGTGACGTAGATGAAAAATAAAAGTATACCTGACTTTTATTAGTGAAAGCATTTTTACATTTAACGTAATTTATTTCATAAGTATGATTCATAAAAATGCTGCTATATTCTAATCTACCAGACAGTCCAGATAGTAGAATTTCCGAACTGTTCTATCATTCTGTTCTTTTCTATCATATGAACCTTAGCTGGTAGATAATAATATAAGCTATTTTCTTATAAAGAGTATACATGTAGTGCAGAATAGTAACCTAGGAAGCTGACTGTGTCTCATACCATTTTTGATTAGGTTGTAGGTATTCCCCAAACTGTGGTGAAATATTTTATTGGTTGCTACAGCCAGTGTAATAGATCCTAACTTATCTTTCATCTGACCTTAGGTATAAATGAAAAACAATAAATTTATTTCAAGGTCGCACTGAGAATAAGCAAGGCCAATTGAACTAGAGGCTTTAAGCCTCTTCCAATTTATATTGTGAAATGTGTCAAGCAAGAAAAGAAATTAGAATTATCCTCTTTATTGTTAAATTACATTTAATATTGAAGTCCATGTTTATACCGGTTTTATTTTTCATTTTTGTTTTTGAGAAAAGAAGAAAAAAATGTTTAGACTACAGGGCCATTTACTATTGATGAAGGTGTTCAAGTAGGAAATCAAAAGCTGGGGACTGGGTTTGTGGCTCAGTGGTGGAGTGCCTGCCTGGCATGTGTGAGGCACTGGGTTCCATCCTCAGCACCACATAAAAATAAGTACTATATTGTGTCCAACTACAACTAAAAAAACATTTTTAAAAAATTCATATGAAAAGACTGTCTTAAGAGTACTAATTAAGATGTCACATAAAGGTGAATTATTTCCTTACTGAAATGCTTCAGGTATCTTTTCTTACGGGAGGTAGTATGAAAGAAATAAGCACATAACTTTCCCAGATATCATTTTCAGGATCATTCAATGAGTTAAATTCTAAGTTCTTAAAATTGCAAACCAGAAATTACCCAACTTGGAATGAGGCACAACTTCCAGAGAAGGTCAAGTAAGTGACACAGACGCATAGCTGCAGAATGAAGAGCAACACATTGCAAAAGGCTAGTCTTAGTCCACAGGAACTAGGAAAGGTTGCTAGGTAAGATACTGCTGTGTCTGTTTACGGATGGACAAGCGAAAGCTCAGAAAGGACAAGTCTCTTGCTTTTGCTCCCAGTGAAATCTGAATACCAAAAAAAAAAAAAAAAAAAAAATCCCTGAAGCAAGTGTTCCATTTCATTACTGTGTATTGATTATTCATGGGTATCCTTCTAAGAACGCAGAGAAACACAGCTATTACAAATCCTCTTACTTCAGGCTGACACTCTAGTTTAAAACACGGAGAGATGAAACACAATTAAAAGAACTGTTAAAAATCATCCTGAATTCTAATTCCTGTAATCAGCAAAGTAAACCTAAGGTAGCCAAGCAAGAAAGCAGAATTATTTCTCTGCTTGTCATCACTGGTTTTGCTCACAAAGCTCTGTCTAATAAAAGACACACAACCATTAGAATGGTGTGTGGCAGAGATCAAGTAGAGGGAAAATATGTTTAAGACTTACATGAGGGCAAAACACTCTTGAAATAAGTCTACTGATGTGCAGAAACAGAAAACAAATAATAGGATGGTGGCCACGATTGTTAGGAAAAAAAGTAGATACCTTGTGCTATCTAATTAGCTTAGACTTATTGTCCCAAACTGACAGTGAGCTTTCAAGTCCTTCTTCTAACACCAGGTAGAAAACTTTGAGTCAGAAATTGGCATGCTCCTCCTGTCTTTGCAGCCTGATTTTCTCAGAAAGGGAGACTTGGAATACCAACTCCCTAATCAACTCTAGGGACTCTATTTTCTCCCTTCTCTAATTGGAAGCTGTGTCAGCGCCTGCTCAGTAATGGAACTTCCATAATTTTGCTTCAGAAAGTGAGGACTATCTAACTCTGGATGGGTTTCCAAATTTAAACTTCCCTTTTTATTAAGTACGTCTAGCAATAAAGTTTGTTATTGCATTAACATAAGCCTTCCTTTGACTATTTTTACTTTTACCTAAACCTAAAGCAGTTTTATACATTTTCCAAACAGTGTGAGGTGTATAAGAAGTGTTATAACTGTAAAGCCATGTTAGATCAAAGTCATACTTCATGTGTCCCACCTTTCTCATTGTTCCTGATACCATGTCAGTATAATGATAACTTTATCTCCCTAGAATAGTGGCGTTACTCTCCTTTCTGGTCTTCCTGCATCTGTTCTCTCCTAAACTTCTCTTTCGTGACACCCACCCTCCCCCATCAACCTTCAAAAATTAAATAGTACTTTCAAAAAAAATACCTTACTTAGAAGAGAACAATTAAATTTGTTTTCCTGTAATTCAAGGCTAGTGAATTCCAATTTGGGGTTTACCTTTCCAAAATTTCTCTCTTTATTCTGTACCTCTAGGAAAAATCAGTCATGATATCCAAATTGCACTTCTACATAAAATATGATCCTTGCCAAGAAATGGAAAACTTTAAGTCACAGAAGAGGCGGCATACTTTTGTAGCTTTTAAATTCATTCCCAACTCCAAATTCCTATCCCACAATCACTTGCTTGGCATTTACTATCCACTTCAGTATATCTGAATTTAGATAACTGAACATCTAAACAGTCATTCAACATCCATGTGTAAAGTGTAGCCATATATAACGTAAGTAATAAATGCATGCTTATATCTACCATACACACATAAACACAAAATGGTCATCCATGGGATTTCTGAGTAGCTCTTTTTTTTTTTTTTTTCCCAGCAAGTATTGTCCCACTGACAGCAGTCCCAGAAGAATAAACATTTTATTCAGGGTGATCCTTTGCACTGACCAGAGTTGATTAGTCTAAAGCGTGCATTACATGAAGAAGATATAAATTCTCAGGACTTGTTTTGGGAATTTTCAAACTTGCAAGAACGTTAAGTTAATCTCCTTTCAGTGGTTCAGTCTCTAAAGTGTAAACTCAGGACATTCCAGGAGCACTTCCTGACCATCAAGTGTGTGCACCCACTCAGTATTCTTTAGACTTTCCAACTTCCTGTGGAGTTCCTTCAATCTGAGCGCACTGCTAAAGATGACAGGCTAAAGAGCACTGCTGAAGCTCTCCCAGACTTACATTCAGTTAGGGTTCTAAGTGGGAGCTTGGTTCTGCCAATTAAATGTACACAATGAGATATCTAAATGGAAGAGCCAGGAATTCAGAACAGAATATCTATCTTTCTGATCTCCCCTAATAACTTATAAGCTGTTAATGTGATAAATGCAGTTTTATGACACTAACTAGATGGACTGTTTTCCAATATAGTCCTCTGGAAGAAGCTGATCTTAGTGAAAGAGAGGAACAGAGATAAGGGGTAAAAAGAATATCAGTGACTTTTTGGTTTGCTGGTTGCATCAGTCTCTTGCACCAAGGAACAGACCCATATAGTTCCTCTTGTGTTGGTTGTTTAATTTCTTTCTGCACTTTACCAGCTAATAAATTCTACTTCCTGCTTTTTAATTTGCTTGGGTGTGGCTCCTATCATTTTGACGACCAGAATCATACTGACACAATATGTTTTGCCAACCCCATCTCACTTTGTCAGAAAGGGACACAAGTACTACAAGGGTTACAGACAAATACAGATTACAAATACAGACAAGTGTATTTCATGACTAACACATATACGTAGAGGTTTTTATTGTTGATGACTTCTTATAAATATTTAACCCAAAATATTTTGGTCTCTGTTACATATGCATATATATGTATATGTATATATACATATATATACACATATACACATGTATGTGTATTATATATATGTATATTTATGTATATATGCATTTAGGATATTGTTTGAGATCAGTCTAAGTAAGCATTTAAAGTAAGTGCTTTTAAAAGTTTTCGATTTTTTCAGAAAACCTCATTTTACAAACTTTGATTTCCTTCAGCAGAACCCAAGAATAATCCCAATTATTACATTGATTAATCCACCAGTGGAAATGTCAACAATGAAAATTTAAGCATATTTTTCACAGGCCAGCAGAGATTCCATTTCTTTGATGAAGAAAATTAGTCACCAAAAATTGATAATAGCAGTCAAACACAATCACACAGAGCTTTAATACTTTAGAGACCCACTAAATATTTGGAGGTAATTTAACCACTGATTCATCCACTAACCTTTTCAGCAAGGCCCTCTTCCTGTTTCCTTGGGGAAGGTGCAGAAATTTCTCCAAGCGCAAGCACCTGAAGGAGAGAAATGATTTAACATGTACAGGAACCATCCAGAATCCTGACCTAATTTACATAGCTTGGACTTGGCTTAGGGTTAAAAAAAAAAGTTTGATCAAATAAATAAATATCCTGCTAATGATCAAGTGCCTTGACTCACTACCAAGCAATGAATCACATCTACTGGAAAGACATAGGGGTGGGGGGGTTAGTAGCACTATTTAAATTACCCTCCATTACTTTGCTACTTATTTTTATTTTGTTCATAGGATTAAGCCTTTATATACAAGTAAATGAGAAGCATTTTTTCCAGTTTAAATTTAGACATGGAAAATCAAAGTGAATAAAAGATTGTTTATCTTCTTCAGCATGTGATGGTAGCATCTATAATTTCATACAACAATAGATGTCTCTCAGTTGGTGAACCTCTGCCTGGAATAAATCAAATTTGTCATGTCCATTTTGTATTTCGTTTGTCTTGTTCTATTACTAATGTGCCAGGTTTGAAATCTCAGTGACCCTGTATCTGAATCATAAATTCCTGGGAAAGAAATATTACTCATCTTTTCACATTCTATGTTGTCCCTTTATTGCTTTTTCTTCTTTGGGGAAAAAAAAAAACTACAAAGAAGTTATGCTGTGAGTGACATCATCAAACAGGTCTAGTGGCTTTGAGTTAGGGCCTGTCTTACCCATGAACAGAAGGGCAGTTATTTGGGGGAAGCCTGAGAAATATAATAGATTCCTTCCTTTCATAGTATCTCTGTCTCTGAGGCCTGAAGAATCCTAGGAATCATGGTTTAATCTATGATATTGTTTTTGGTCTCTAGAAGTACTTATTTGGAAAACAAATACTCCCAGGAAACATTTTTGTTTTCAATAAGAAAAATGAGAAAAACAAAATTCTGAGACATTAACATATTTATATGAGCTAATTAATTAGAGATGCTATCACACATTTTTTTTCATTTTTTGCAAGGTTTATGGTGAACAAAACAAGAGATAAGTCATTTTCTAAAGTTCTATTCTGTTTTTAATTGACACATAATAATTGTATGTATTTATGGGGTACAATGGGGTGTTTTGATATGTGAACATTGTGTAATGATTGAATCAAGGTAATTAGCATTTCTGTCAGCTCATACATTCATTATTTCTTTGTGGTAAAATCTTCTCTTTCAGTTAATTTTAAATGAGCAATACTTTGTTGTTAACTATGGTCACGCTGTCGTACAACAGCACACCAAAAGTTCTCTCTCTTTTTGAATTATAACTTTGCACCTGCTGATCAACCTCTCTCCACCCCTTTATTCTTCCCACCCTCCTCTGATAACTTGTACTCTACTCTCCACTTTTAGGAGACCAAAGTTTTTAATTCCATATATGGCAGGTTGTATGGTGTTTGTCTTTTTGTGTATGACTTCATTTATCACATAATCTTCCAGGACCTTCCATACTGTTGCAGATAACAGGACTTTGGCCTTTTTATGACTGAATAGTATTCTGTTGTGCTTACACACCAAATTTTCTTTACCCATTCATCCATTCATGGAGGACGGATTCAGAATCTTGGCTATTGTGAATATCGATGCAATAAACAGCGGGGTGCAGATATCTCTTAACATGTTGATTTCACTACTTTTTTTTGTATAACCAGTGGTGGGGCTAGACTGTGAGATCGTATAACTTTCAACTTTTTAGGAACCTCTACACTATTTTCTATGAAGGCTGTACTCAGTAGACATTTCCCAAAAGAAGACATACAAAAGGCCAACAGGTATGTGGAAAAGTACTCAACATGATTAATCATCATATATAATACACACACACACACACACACACACACACACCACAACAAGATGTCACTTCTCTCCAGTTAGAACAATTGTCATGGAAGAGATGGCTGGGCCCTAACAGGAAAAGAGAAGTTTAAGACTGAGCTGTGAGATAGATCCTCACTACTAAGGGTACCTACTAACATTCAGGTTCATTGTGGGTTGGGTAGGGTGTGTCCATGCAAGTGTTTTCTGTCATTCTATTTATTTACTCTTTCACAATAGCCTTTTTGAACATTTTTCTATTAACTGATAGTTCTTGGTCTGACCACTTTTGAGGCCACCATTATCTGAGTTTACCAATGTCCTAGAGCACATTTTTAATTTAAAGTTCAGTATTTTTAAGTGAAGCATATTTAATCAGAGCAAAACTGGACAAAATAGCTTCTTTAACTGGGGTTAATACACAATCATAAAATCATTGATAGAAGTGATACAAATATTATGTGTGTATGTGTGTGTTCACAATGTGTGTGTGTTGAACAGCTATGTTAAGAAAAAGATGTTAGATTAAGACTATAATTTTTATCCAAAAATTTTGATTAGAGCTTTGGTATTGCAAAGTGAAAATGAGTCATGGAATTCCATTACTCAGATTTAGAATATCCTCTCTGTACATTTCTTCTCTGTAGACAAATATATCACCATAGATTAAAAAGTATGCTAAACCTTGGGAGTACAGTTTTTCATTTATAATACGAAAAAATCACTTAAAATCCATTTATTTTAATAAGATGAGAAGCGATTATACCTAGAAGTAGCATGTATAGGTATGTACATGTACATGAGAGTGTGTGTGTGTACACACCCTGCTTCCAGATATAAGATCTTTCTATGTGGCCCAGGCTGACCTTGAACTTTTAGGTACTAGTGATCTTCCTGCCACAGCCTCAACAGTACTTGGGACTATAGGCATAGACCACTGTGTCCAGTTAGTGATATTTGAATACGTGTTTACAAGAATTGTGCTGAGCATTTGAAATCTCCATAAGAATTTAGTCAAAACCACAAAACAAATCCTGAGTCATATAATTAAAAAAATAGTTAAGGCCTATTTATTTAAATATAAACATATTACCTCTTTCCCAGAAGGATTGCTAAGACCTTGTAAAAAGCCTATCCAAACACAGTGCTACTTAGTTGAGCTTTTGCTCAAGCATGGGTATCCTCCCTATCCCTGATCCCCTCAGTTCTATAGATGACCTGTCCACCTATTTTCTCTTGGAATGTGAAATGCACAAGAGAAGAACACTGAGAAGCAGAATTGCAATCTTTTCAGACACAGGAACTCTACAGTCAAGCACTCCAGCCTTCTCCCCAACTTCAGAGACTGCTTTCTCCCTGCTGATCTGGACTGGCTGTGCTGAATAAGCCTCCATCTCTGTGGTATAATGACAATAATGACAAAGTATCAAGCTAATAGATACATTCACAGGTAAGTACATACCTATATGCATGGAGATTGAACCCAGGGGTGCTAAACCACTGAGTTACATTCCTACTCTTATTTATTTATTTGTCTGTCTATCTATCTATTTATCTATCTATCTATCTATCTATCTATCTATTTTTGTTTTGAGACAAGGTTTTGCATAGTTGCTGAGGCTGGCCTCCAAATTACAATCCCCTTGCCTCAGCCTTCTGAGTTGCTAAGATTACAAATGTGGGCCACTGTGTCCTGCAGCATCATTCTATTTTATATTTATTTCTATTTTAACCAATTTACTAAGAGTGGTTTTAAGGTCTCTCATTTGGGTATAAAACAACCCTGCATAAATGTTGTCAGTTAAGAAACTTCAACTTTTATGTCATGCAAATTTCTACTCAAACTAGTATAAGGAAAAAAAAAGTCAGTTCACCTAAGTGACAAGCCTACCTTCTTTGGAGTATGACTTGATCCTGCAACTCAGATGCTATTCCACAATCATTTCTACTTCCCTTCAACTTCGTTGTCAGACTCACCCTCCAACACCCAACTCCGTGTTGATGTTGCCCAACTTATTGTTGCATTTCAGTGCCGGAGTGATGTTTCTATCCACTGTGGTCATGGAATTTTGGAGCACTGGTTGATTCACATATGGTAGAATATGAATCGACATATTCTACCTCTGAAGAACAATTTTAATGCTACTTAAACAAGGGCTCCACAGGAGAGCCATAGCCCTCTGAATTCTAGATGCTCATTCCAAACACAAAGGAATGCTAGCCAAAACATTGTTTTTCTGCAAAAGACTATAGGTGTATTTTAATCCACATCTTGAAAATAATAATATAGCCATCACCAGAAACTTAGAAATAAGCTCAGTCTTTAATAATAAAACTATAAAATTTATTGAGTGTTTCACTGATGTTCGAAATTGAGCTATATGCTCTATTTTCATAATTTTATTCAATTTTATAACAGCTAATACCAAACAATCATTGCTATTAGCACCAATTAATGGCAAGGAAACTGATGCTTAGAATATTAAGCAAATTGCTGAAGCTGGGAGAGCCAAGTGGTGCAAGATTAAAGCCAAGATTTGAGCCCAACTAGTCAAACAGAAGAACATGGAAGTGAAACACAACTTTATCTGAGCAAAGTTCATCAGAGCCTAGACACAGAAAAGCTCATCTCACTGTTGGAGGCAGTCATCTATCTCTTCTTTATTGAAGATCTGGTCACCAACCTGAAGAAATAATGTATTACTCAAAAGGAAAGCTATGGGAATGTGAGGTCAAGGACCGCAGAGCAAGTACTTTCATGACCATACAGCAACAGGAAACCCCTTAGCTAAGGAGCCTGGAGCACCCAGGCCATCCATAATGTGAAGGGGAGGAGTTAGGGCTTCCTCTGCTCACACTGTTAAACTCTCCATTCCTTGAACTCTCTTAGGTCTGATTAAGTTTAGACCCTCTAAAGAATTTTCTGATAAGTACTTCTTGTCTATAGTTCTACCTATGAGGAGAAAGTAAGTTGGCCTAGGGTTTGCAATATTCCATATCCCAAGTGGTTATTTCCTCCACTAAATGATAACATGTCTGTGTGTATTTATTCAGTACTCTCAAAGGAGCCACTGTCCACATGGTCAGTTTTCTGAGCCTCAAAGGCAAGTTTTATGACTGAGGCTGCCTGCTGTTCACTTCCTCTGTATCAGTATCTGTACTTCTGCAACAGTATTACTGCATTCAGTATTATTTAATTTTAATATATCTGGAGAGTAAAGCCCAAGAAGATAAAGACACTCATCTAATATAAACAGTTAATAAGGTGCAGACTTAGGATCAAAACTCCAGTTTCTGGTATTTCTACTACAGCACAAAGCCTGAGCTATATCTTTCCCCCTTTTCATAGGTTTTCAATGCTTAAAAGCATAGTTTTACAAATAAAATGTTATATAACACTTTAAAATCATTTGAAGTTTTGTTTAGTGAAAATAATCCATCTTAATTTGTATCCTTTCTTTGAAGACTACCATGACTAATTTGTAGCTACATTTTATTTTTTGAAAGTTTTAGATTTATAGAAAAATTATTCAGGTAGTATGGAGAGTCCTCATAGCCCACCACTACACACTTACCCCTAGTATTAACATCTTATATCAGCATGTTGTATTGATTACATTTGAGGAACCAACAATGATATTACTTTTAACTGAAGACCACAGTTTACATTAAGGTCCGTTTTTGGTGTTGTACAGTCTATAGGTTTTACCAAATGCATACTATTACAATTCCTCAATTACAGTATTAAATGTATTAAATAGTTTCACTCTCAAAATCCCCTAGCCTGCTGGGCGTGATGGCGCATACCTGTAATCTCAGCTCAGGAGGCTGAGGCAGGAGGATTGCCAGTTCAAAGATAGCCTCAGCAAAGGTGAGGTGCTAAGTCACCCAGTGAGATTCTGTCTCTAAATAAAATACAAAATAGGGCTGGGAATGTGGCTCAGCAGTCAAGTGCCCCTGAGTTCAATACTCGGTACCCATCCAAAAAAATCCCCTACATTGCACCTATTCAATTTTCTCTCCCCACCTGATAAATACTTATCTTTCTTATTCATCTATAGCTTGCCTTTTTCAGAATGTTACATAGTTGGAATCATAAAGTATGTAGCTATTACAGAATGACTTCCTTCTCTTAGCAACATGTATTAAGGGCTACTCATCTTATGGTTTCATCAAGAAATCATGACTCATTTCTTTAGTTTAACAAATAAAAGCCATAGTATCTATTATGGACATCATTTTGTTTTGAAATATGCATACATTGTGGACTATCTAAGTAGAGCTAATTAGCAACAAGTGTAACCTTACATACAATTTTTATGATGAAGACACTTTAAATCTGTCTCTTACTGCTTTTCAAGAATACTATTAACTATAATCACCAAGCTGAACAATAAATTTCTTTTATTTGTCCTAGCAAACGGAAATAACAGAGCTTTTGGACAGAGCCTTTCCCCAAACCTCCATTTCCAGCATCCTACACCAGCCCTTGGGAACCAGCTATTATGAATTCTGCTTTTTCAGATGTAAGTCAGATCATGTGTGTGTTTCTACATCTTTCACTGAATTGTGTTCCATTGTATGATGTACCAGCTTCCTTATGTATTAAACTCTTGAGAGACATTTTGGTTGCTCTCGATTTGGGGCAATTATGAATAAAGGGGCTATAAATATTAATATACAGGATGGACAAACATCTAAGAGTGTGATTGTTTTGTCATATTTTAATGTTAATGTTCAGCTTTGTAAGAACCCGTGGAGCTATCTTCAGAAGTGACTGGATCATTTTTTATTCCTACCAGCAATGAATGGGAGCTCCAATGCACCACGTTCTTCAGCACTTGGTATCCTCAGTGTTTTAGATTTTAGCTGTTCCCATAGGTGTGCAGTGTTATCTCATTATTTTAATTTGCAGTTACCTAATGATGTGTTGTACTGATTATCCTTTTGTATTTATGCATGTTTGCCATCTCCATATACTCTTTGATTAGATTTCTCATGGGCTCTTTGACTCACTTTTGGGTTAGGTTGCTTAATTTTTAGTGTGCAGTTTTAAGAGTTCTTTGTATATTTTGGACACCAGCCCTTCATCAAACATGTGTTTTGCAAATATTTTCTCTCCATGTCTGGCTTGTCTTTTTGTTCTCTTAACACTGTCTTTCATAGAGCACAAGTTTGAAATTTTAATGAAGTCCAACTTGTCAATCTTTCCTCATCCATTGTACTGTAGTGATGTTTCAGGAAGCTGATTACTACCTAGTGGCACCTGGGTTTTCTCCTCTGTTACCTTGCATGAGTCACACATATGCTTTTGTGTCTTACATTTAGATGTATGATCCTTTTGAGTTAGTTTTTACAAAATATGTAAGGTCAATGTCTTCTCTCTCTCTTTCTCTCTCTCTCTCTCTCTCTCTCTCTCTCTCTCTCTCTCTTTCTCAAGTTGATCTAATACTATTTGTTGACAAGCCTATCCTTTCTGCAGAAATTTTTTTTTTCTTTTCTGTCAAAGATCAGTTAGGTGGACATGATTGCTCTTTTACTTTTTTGACCAAAAAAATTAAAATGAGCTCTTTTTTTGTCATGTCACTGTGTAATTATTTATAATTATTTGAACCATGTATGAAGATATTATTGCTGAGAAAACTTATTCAAAGTTAATGTAAGCTCCATGAAATCATTTCAAGTTAAAAATGAGCCACAATTGAACAATGACTCTGACAAAAACCATACTGGTCAAATCTTGCTAAGGTGAACAGTAACCTCCCTTTTCCATGTAAGGCTACCATGTCCTAGCCACACATTACTTTTTCACCGTTCCACATTTGTGTAAGCTAATAGTAGGAAACATCTTGGATATCAGGCACATAATGGTAATTCTGACTACTCATTACTGATGAACACTTAGAAGTTTGGTTGATAACATCAAAAGTATTGCCTTGGAGAATCAAGATGTCACAAAGCCACTTGGAAAGATAGGATAGAAGAAAGCTACAGCATGCAATCAGTGCAGGTGAGTAGGGCTTTTGTTAGTGTTTCTTCCCCTCCTTCCCTTTCTGAGTCATTTGATTTCATTAGCATAACTAGCTCATGATGAAATGAATCCTGAGTTCTCAGGATATTATCGTTGCAGCTTTGATCAAGCTGTGTAAATCAGAACCCAGTAATTAAAATGCATATAGATAGGTAGATGCAGATGTTAAAAATTGCAGCTTCACAAACTCAGCATCATTTTTTAAACTAATAGGTTAACACCTGAAAGGACAGGTGACAGATGAGAGAGAAGAGACCCGAGTTGCACCATGTTGGTGGGGCCCAGAATCCTTTCCCTATCAAAAACACTCCTTTCTTCACAATGAACTTTTTACTAGATTAAAATTGAACTCACAGCCCTCTCTCTAATAACCTTTAGCTGGTGTTATTTTCTAAACTTTTTTTTTTCAATTATCCTTTCCATAATTATACGTCCTCAAGTCTCTCACATATTTTGTAGAGCAAAATATCTGTAGAGGAAAACACACTTGTTCACATATTATGAAGAATTTCAAGATGGCAAAAACAGAGCATTAAACAGAGTACAGGAACTTTTAAATGTTGGCTCTGTGCAACCACACAGCCCCTGTCGGTCCTAAGCAGTATTCAGGTTATATCATATTCTTTCCCACCACAGTCAACATTGATATCTCCTGTCTCTGATACTTCCTGGCATTTTAGGACAATAAATCTCCTGCATGTAAACATTCCTCTACTTATGTTCCCCTACATCCCCAGAAAACACACCGTCCCCAAAAGTTTAAGTTGGGAATTTTGGAATTTATGATTTTAAGTTAAAAACTGGGCTTTTGTAAACATAATGCTCAGATTTTACCACCTGAAAGACCCTGGTACTTCACCATTCCATTCACAGAGAGAGCAATGTGCCGAAGTGCTTTAGTGAATGATAGTTGTAATTTTCAGTCTATGTGTTGGGCCACTAACAGTTATTTTAGAATGTGGAACAATTTAAAATTTCCCCCAGAAAGATTTATATGGACCTTCCTTAGATGCTTATTTGTGCTCAAAATGAAGTGGGCACCCAAGATTTAGCTTAGTTCTTGACACCTTTTATTATTTATAAAAATCAGCATGTTCTATCTATTATGTAACTGCAATGTCTCCCATGGCAATTTATCTCAAAATGACATCATATTACTATCATTCGAATATCATTCACATAACTTCTGTGTAGAAAAAGTAGGTCCTGAGAGTTCTTCATGAATAAAGAGTGGCACTGCTATGTCTAGATAGCAAAGGGATGCGTGGATAACATGGCATATGAAATGCCAATATTTATTCTTTTATTTATGCAACAACTATTTGTAGAGCACCTTCTAGCTACAAAGACTCCTTGGAGTTCAGCAACAAAGAAGACTATCATGGCTCCTGCCCTCAGGGAGCTCAAGTTCTGGTGCAAGAGACAGAGGGTTTTACATATTGTCCCACCGTTTCTAATACGGATGCAAGAAAACACTTTAAAAACTTACAATGTAAAAGATAATTATATAATAAGAATATAATTATAATTAATGTTAATAATGTTAATTAATATTATATATATATTATAATAACAATTATAATATTAATTAATATGACGTGTAAGCTCTAGGTAATTATTTGCATCCTAATTTAAAGCATCTGAATTGATTTTGTTGAAATATTAACAGAACTGAAAGCTCAGGACTTCATAGGTTAATGGGCTAGTAAGTTCCACAAAGAAGACTTCTGAGGGCAAAGAGGACAAATGATAGGGTGCATGCTCGTCTGGGAGACTAAAGGAGGTTTTGCAGTGCAGATAAATGTTAAGAATGACAGATGGGGCTGGGATTGTGGCTCAGTGGTGGAGCGCTCGCCTAGCATGGGGGGAACCCGGGTTCGATCCTCAGCACCACATAAAAATAAAGGCATTGTGTTGTGACCATCTACACCTAAAAAATAAATATTAAAAAAAAAAAGAATGACAGATGACCAGCTGGGTGAAACTGAGACCAGAGGAAGCTCAAGGCCATGACTGTTCCCTTAGCCAGTCACTGGCCTGACACAGTAGACACTCAGTGATGTGCCCACTGACCCAGGAGAACAGAAGGACCACACCCTGGCATTTGCCTAAAGTTCAAATTCTTTTTGACCCTACCCTAATTATAACAGTTTGACAATGAGCTTCTTAATAGTGGTCATGAGAGTAGAGTACTATTAGCTTCATATTTATTTGTTTCTTTGATGATTTCCAATGTATCTCTCGATATTGAAAATTAGTCCTGCCCTTGGAGAAGCAGAAAATATTTCATCCTGAAGGGACGTTTTTTCTTTAATTTCCTCATATAAATTAAACTGATTATCTACATAATTTCTGTGCCAGTTAATCATGTACTATTTTGTACACTTCTCCCACTGAAGTCTACAAATAGATTGTTTATAAAGGTCATTCTTTATATTTGTATTTTTTAATATTTTTCCCTATGCAAATTAGTTTTCTTGAGGGACAGGGGAGTATTTATTCTTTGTGTTTGTGAGATGTGTCTGTATAGCAAACACTGGACTTGAACTGAAGGGCAGAGGAAAACATATATTAAATTTCACTTCAAAGTGTTTTGAATAGGTTCAAGTGGGATTTATTACAGATATAAAATGCAGATAGCTTCATGACACATTTCTCTTTTGGCTAACATCTCTACATTCAAGGAGTTTTTAATTTGCTTTTGAGTTTTGGAAGAAGCATGGTTTAGATCAGATTTTATCTCCCTCCCTCCTCCCAAACTGTCCTTTCCAAGGGCATTAAATCCCATCACACTTAAAAATAACATGCTAAATTATTGTCATCATCTTCTTTGACCCATTAGCAGCGTTTTTCCTTTGTTCCTTGCTTTCTTTCTTTTTGTACTGAGGATTGAACCCAGAGGCATTTTACCACTGAACCACATCTCCAGGCCCTTTTATTTTTTAGTTTGAGACAGGTAGGTCTTCACTGAGTTGCGGAGGCTGGCCTTGAACTTGCAATCCTCCTGCCTCCACCTCCTGAGCAGCTGGGATGACAGGCGTGCACCACTGTGACTGGCTCACTTCTTTCTTCCTGATTCACGTCCTTCACTTGCCTCAGGACACCCTTCCATTCACTCCTCCAGTGTTTCACCATTCACTGGAGCGTCCTCTTCTCCAACCTTTAATGTGAAAACACTAAGGACTGTATATGCTTGGTTTTCTCCTCCTCTCTATCCACACTCACCCTGTGACCTCATCAGTCTCATGGTGTTCACTCATGTGTATATTCCAGCCATCGCAAGATTTTCATCTTTAGCACAGATTTCTCACCCAGATCTAAGTTCATCTCCAAATGCCTCTGTTTCTCCATTTGGATGGCCAATAGATGGCATTAACTCAACAGTATCCAAATCTGAAGTCCTGACCCTTGACAACCCAGACACTGCTCTCACCACACTCGTCCAACTTCACCTTTCCAGATACTGGATATAAAGACAGCAGAACAGACTTGATTTACTATTTTCTCACACCACACATCCAGTGTTGGGATGCCAGCTGGGCTTAATTTGAAAATACATTCTGAGACCCAGTTTAAAAAAAAAAAAAAGGATGCCGGGGAGCAAGAAGATAGAATTTATAAAAGCAGAAGAGCTAATGACCCTTTAATATATGAAAAGATGTTCAATTTCGTTCATAATAAGATAAATGAAAATTAAGACTACACTGAGATACTATTTCTCATATATCATATTGGCAAAAGTTCAGACACTTGACAGCACAGCCTGTTGTCAAGGCTATGAAAACTGGCATTCTTAATTCTGTGACACTGAGTGCAAGTTATAGAGCCCCCATGGAAAGGGTGTCTACAGTGCTGAACAGTTATAGGTACATCTTCTCTTTAGCCCAACAATTCTACCCCTAGGAATTTACTCTAGATAGATAGATCTAGAGTAGATCTTTCTCAGACACCAAACTATTCAGACATTTCTAACAGCCAAAAATGGAAAACAAACCAAATGCCCATCAGTGAGAAATTACTTGGATAAATTGGGGTGCATTTACCCACAGTTTCAAAAAAAGAATTGTGAAAATATGCATGAATAATGTGTTTGAATATGTATATGTTGGGGGTATGATTTTAAACACCATGAAAAAAGTGTGGAATAGTTTCTCTACTATGCTATTTTGTTTAAAGAAGAAAACTAATTTGCAAAACAAACAAACAAACAAAACAAAAGCACTTTGAAAACAATACAAAGGCTGATTTTTAAAATGATCATTTATAGCAGTGTTCGGTAAACTATGTTCCATAGGCTTAATACACTGTTCTGTATGCTTTGTATACAGTTTTTTTTTTTTCCCCTCATTGCTATTTTTGCTTTGTTTTGTTATTGGGGATTGAATCCAGAGTTGCTTCTCTGAATTATATCCCTATCCCATTTTATTATTTTTTTTATAGTGAAAGCATTTTTAAATTTTTTTAAATTTATTTTCATTTTTTTGTTCATTTTAGATATACATGACAGTAGAGCATATTTTGACATGTTATACATACATGGAGTAAAACTTAGCCTAATTAGAAGCCCGTTCTTGTGGTTGTACATAGTATGGAATTTCACTGTTTATATATACATATATAAACACAATGGAGTATTACTCAGAATGAAATTATGACATTTGCTGGTAAATAGATGAAACTGAAGAGTATCATGCTAAGTGAAATGAGCCAGTCCCCAAAAAACCAAAGGTCAAATGTTATCTCTGATTTGTGGATGCAACACACAGTAAGTAGGGCGGGGGGGAAGAAGTTTCTTTTTAGTTTTTAGAGTTCACATATCTCTAAGTTGCCCAGGTTGGCCTCTGACTTTCAATCCTTCTGCCTCAGCCTACTGAGTTGATAGAATTACAGAAATGTAGCACCATTTCCAGCATCTGTCTATAGATTAACTGGAACTGCTTATTCCATATTGTTTAAGGTTACTGGCTCTTTATAATATCAGAGTGAAATAGAATACATGCAAATGTACATATATTCATACATGCGTATGGATTGGAGCAGATAGGAATCAGAGCAAGACTTCTCTACTTGTACTTATTAAAGTTCAACTTTGAACCTTGAAATGATTTGTACATTCAGAGAGATAAAAAGCTATCCTTAAAATTACAAACAGATGGAATCAAAATAATTCATGCAAATAGCAAATGGATAAAATCACCACAAAGAATAAAGAATGAATTGAGTGACCTCTGATGAGACATCCTTCTGACATCCCTAACAACAGGCCAATGTAGCTTTACTGTCCCCTTGATAGGCTGCATTGTCAAGTTCATGAAGTATCTTGCCAACAATTTTAACCTAAATCCAATCAAGCCATTAAAACCAACTTCTAATTCACATGAAACACAGGAAAAAGTTCAGTAATAGAAGAATTAATAATCACACCAATCTAATGTGAGTAGCTTTCTACAAGACAAATGTTTCAAACTTTTAAAGAAAATATAATGGGAGTAAACAACCATTCAAGATTAAAAGAGATTTAATATTCAAGTGCAATGCATAAGCCTTGGGTTAGATGCTGACTTGGGATCACATTCACATACACATGACATATTGTAAAGGATATTTCTGTAATAATTCCCCAAATTTGAAAATGCTCTGGATATTACGTGATATGGCAGAATACTTTCTTTTCAGATGCTCAAGATTGGCAACAGGAAGAGATATGTGTCTATCACATTCAAACACTATGTAAAGATCCTTAAACATTACTAGATCTAGGTAATAAATGTTTACTATGCTGCACTTGAATTTCCTTAATACCTGTGAAAAGATTGAGTGTATCTGCATGTGTGCTTGCCTCTGGAATCTGACCACTTCCATTCTCCTGTCAGTCTGTTACTGGATCATTCAGTCATCCTCTTCTTCCTCTAGGATTCCTATATTCATCTCCTCTCTTGTTTCCCTGTCACCCAACTTGTCAACCAAAGTCTATTTTTTCAGAGAACCCAAAACCCCCTCCAAACAAAACCACAGCATATGAAATGTAAGCTCATGTTACCCCTTCATGAACATTTTTCAGTAACTCCCTCAAGTCACTGATTTAAAATCTACATTCTTTTTTTTAATTAATTAATTTAATTAGGTATATATGACAGCAGAATGCATTTTGATTCATCATACACAATTGCAGCACATCTTTTTGTTTCTCTGGTTGTACACGATGTAGCTTTGCTCCATACATGCATGCAGTCATACGAAATCCACATTCTTACCATGAGCTTCGTGTAATATCTCCCTCCACCAACGACATCCCTCATCTATATGATTTGTGGTCAGCCCTCCACATGCACAAGTCCTATATATGTAGATGTCTTAGTCAACTGTGATGAAAAATATGCAAAGAAATTGTATTTGTGCTATACAATCAACATTTCTGTTTCTTTTGTCTAATGATGTAAACTATAACATTCATAACATTCGTAACTTTAATACGTGGTATATAGTAGGGCCCTCCTCAAAAAAATAATTGGAAAATGAATAAATATTGAGTTAGTGGATGTATTATCCAAGGTTGAAATTTCTCTTTTGGTAGTTTATGTGAGATGGTGCTTTTCTTTCAGGACTGACAGTAGCTGGTCAGTTATAGTAGAAAAATATTTTACATTGAAAGGCAGATGAACACAGGACAATTAAAATCAAAGGAGTCAGTAAATATACTATGTTTCTAATTATGCTAAAAGCACTTTTTAAAAAGCTCCATTTCATTAGGAAGACATCTGTTTTACAAATAACAGAAATTGACTTTATAAAGACAATTTAGTGGCTTTGTATTGAACATTTTTTTTTAATTCAAGGGCAAGAAGCAGCCTCAAATGTAACATAAATAGCCTTTAACTGCACGTTTTCTAAGAGCTATGATCAGCTTTTTAATATACTTTTTTTTTTTACTTTTTCTAAGTCAAAATAGTGTAAATACAAAATCAGTCCACAAAATCCACTTTAATGATAAAAATGACATTATTAGCCTGAAAAGTTCATAATTCCCCACTGGAGTAGAGTAGGCCAATTTCAAAGTGATGAAAATGTATGAAACATGAAACAAATCACTTCCTAGTGAAGGCATGTTCACTTAAAGAAGTAGCCACACCTCTGTGGAATAACCTCCACCCAAGCATGTTTTTAGAACCAGAGGCTGCCTGCCAGCAGGCATTTCCTACCCTTCTAGCAACATGGAGTCCGGATTTCACAATCCAAAATCCTAGTACACACAATTCCACCACAGTAATTTGAAACATGCTCTGTGAATAAAGCTTGGAGAGAAGATTATCAACATTTAAACTAACTTGCGAATGTTATAAAAGGCTGGAAGGTTTAGGTAGTGAGTGTTGACTAAAAACCAGAAACAGAAAGGGAGATGTGCTACATGAATGGAATCTCATGAAAATGGAAAGGCTAGCTATAAAACTCAGAGTAGTGAGAAAGTGGAGTTTTGAATTTTAAGGTAGGAAAGAGAGGAACCAATTATATTAACATAAAGCATAAACAGAACAAGTTTGACAAACTTGGATCTAATACAAATGACCTGGAGAAGGGGCAGAAAAGTGCAATTTTTGAGCTAATGAATATAAAAGAGAGTTCCTTGAATTGGGTAGGAAGAGGGTAGAAAAACAACAAGAACAGGTAGAGAACGTCTTATCTGTTATTTTTCCTAAATAAAATTTATAGAAGAAAATATTCCTTGGGTGCATATTTCAGTCACAAATAGCCTAATCAGATTTGGATTTTAGGATATGTTGTCTAGAACATTGTAAAGGGTAAATTTGACTCAGGGTAAGTCTATATGCAAATGATTTGTTTCAATTGATTTCTAAAGGACATAACAAATTACATTTAATTTTATTCAATATAGCATAGAAGACTTTGGAACTCTGGAATATAATTATTAATGGTCAAATCATATATTTAATTTCTCTGTGTCTAAATTGCCTTGTATGTGAAATGGGGATATGAGTCATAGCTATTTGCTTATCTATGTCATACAGGTAATGTACATAATACATGCCAACTATTATTATTCCATGATTATCTTAATTTTAACTGTGAATTAAAAAAAAACATGCAGTTTTGGAAAAGATAGATGACAAATGAAATGTCTGTAAATTATGTTTTACAATGTTATAATATTTGTTTATTCAATTTTTCATTTTCTGGTGTAGAAATTGAGTTATTTTTTAAATGTTGAGTGTATTTTTTATATTTCTAACCCAGGTTTCTGCTTTCTACATAAAAGTGACTTTTTTAGGAGCTGGAGTTGTGGCTCAGTGGTAGAATGCTTGCCTAGCATGTATGAGGCACTGGGTTCAATTCTCAGCACCCCATATAAATAAATGAAAAAAATAAAGGCCCATATGTCTAAAAAATTTTTTTAAAGTGACTTTTTTAAAAGAAAAACTAAAATTTAATATTGTGTGGTTTTTTTTGTGTGTATATATAATACTATATAACTTCAATGCTTTATTGAATTTCAATCATTCATGGTACAGTGAGGATGTGGACCTAGCTAGGAAGTTATTTAAATGATACAGTTTAAATTAATTTCAAAGTAAATATCTGAAAATTGAAGACAAATATAGACTCTGGTTTTTTAAATGGCTGTGTAAAATCTGTGTTAAGTTATTACATATATATAATTTGATGTTAGAATATTATACTTGGAAAATTCTGATATGGTATGTAGAATAGATTGACAACAGAATTTTTTTTCTAGATTTTATATCAGTTTGTTAGAGCTGTCATAACAGGATACCACAGAGTGTGTGGCCAAATAAGAGAAATGTGTTTTCTCTCAGCCGTAGAGGCAGGAAGTTCAAGAGTCAGGTGCCAGCAGGTTGGTTTCCCTGGCCATGTCTCCGTGGCTTGCACATGCCCACCACACTGCTGCCCCTTCACTGACCCTTCTGAAGGCTGTGTGGCCTAATCTCTTCTTCGACGGACACCGGTTGAATTAATGACATCCCATTCTAACAGCTCGTTTTAATTTAATTACTGTTCTTTAAAACCCTATCTCCAAATACGGTCACATTATGAGGTACAGGGGGGTTAGGGCTTCCACGTATGAAACGTAAAGGACACAATTCAGTCCATAACCATCTTCTTTGAAATTATTGTAAGCCATAAAATGTCACATAGCTTCACAATTTACTGTAATGTAAAACTGGCAATTTGCTCCTTGTCCCCCTTTACTGTTCCTGCCCTTCAAGAAATATGACTTTGCTTAGAAAAATGAACGGGTGAAATCTATTTCCATCCAGGTACCTTAAATAACCCAGAAAAAAAGTATTTAGAACAAGCTCATGAATCATGTTCTCAACTTTACTTATGTCAAATTCCATTTGGGGGCCCTTTCTTCCTGAATTTGGTTAATGATCCATGTACCATCTGACAATTCAAAACTTCTTCAACTTCTCGTCCACACTGGTGCCTGCATTTCAGGGGTACAGTATTTTAATACTACTGTGGAAACTGGATAAATTGTCCTACTATTAAAAAGTAAGGGCAGGGAAGATGTCAGAACCATCTCAAGGCTGTATGTAATTTAATGTGAGCTTCAGCTCTCCTTGTTTTAATGATTTTACCTCGTCTTCTTTCTAAAATATCTCCTCTTTACATATCTCTTCTTTTTGCCCTTTTCTTTCACTATCTCCATGGTTTATTTATAGAGAATGGTTGAGAATACCGTGGGTGAGAATAGGGGGCAAGGAAGACAATTAGCTATAATCCTCTCTCCTGAGGATCTCCAAAATATTTTTTTTTAATTTTCTATCTTCACTTACAAAATTAACATATCTGTAAAATATGGCTTTTTTTCTCAGAAATGTCCCATGTATGTAAGATGGAGAAAAGAAAAAAAAATAGAACACGTAAAAATAAGTTAGAAGTCTGTTGAATATTGAATTATATTAGATTCTATGTATGGGGAGTAAAAACTCAAAGAAGCAAGAAATTAAACAGCAAATCACTGAAGGTTCCCCGGTGCAGGAAGGAGCTGGGGGGAGTCCTTAAGGACAGGTATGATTCGGACAGGTTGAAGTTTGATAAACGGCCTCTCTCAGGACTGAGCAGAGGCTTTGAAAGGAAGATTAGCATATGCTTGAATATGGTGATAACTGCTGGAAATCAGTGTCCGGCTCAGTGCTTTTTCTATACGTCATGAGGATTGGCATGTTCACTGGACATTGAGAAATTTTGAAAACAGAATGATCTACCAATCTTTCTATCTCTAACTTTGTTTTTGCTTTGCCCCACAGGGTTTTATCATACCTAAGGGAACAGTTTAAAGGAGAGAGCAGTGGAAAGGAGAAGTAACAATGTGCAGCTGATTTGACAGTATGAGTGTAGAACTATTTTGTCGGGAGGGGAAAAAAAGACAGATCTGAGAGGCAGGAAGAAGGTTCTGGAGAGATGTGGGCTAGAAGCTTCCTAAGAATCAATTGTGGGATTGGTCCACACAACAAGTTTAGGAATAGGGATTTTTCTAACAGCTGAAGTGCAGGTTGAAGAAATATAGGTATACGTTTTTCCTCTTCAGGACATTTGTTTCAAAAACTAATTATTCATTGATCCTCTGGAGCCAGAATGCTGGGATCCTGTTCACTTAGGCGCTGTGGGGTCTTAACTCTACTTAACCAGTCACTTACCTTCTCTGTGCTTCAGTCCTCAGCCATAAGATGGAAATAATGCAGAATGTCCATCAAAAGTATTATGTGGGGTTATTTGGATATTTAAATGTGGCAGGTAAGACAATGCTGGGGAGTTGAACACTACCACTACTCTCTTCCCAATGCTACAGCTTCAGGAGGACGCCATCAAGGGGAGTAGGGAGAGAGAAGGTGGCATAATGGTTACAAGTACTATGATTACAAATAAGGGCTGAGATACAGGACATTAAAGTGGGGACCCTGCTTCCTGACTCCTGACTGTAGTTAAGAATGTCCATCTGCCTATGAGCATAATGAAAGGCAGCATTTTCAATCACAATGGAATAAAATAATGCAAAATCTAGGAAGTCTGCGTTAAATGGAATCTTTGAGATGATTTCATAGGATTTTCCTCCTGTTGTAATAACACTGTCTATGTCATCCCTAAGAAATGGTCACATAACCTTTTCCTCAATCCTCCAAACATCTGTGTCCTCCTCTGTCAATCAGGGACTGTTTCACTTGTCAATGCTTGGCCTGCTGCCTGGAGTCAGGTCAGCCCTAGAGGTGCCACTACCACGGCTTCGATTCTGTTTACTAAAAAAAAGAAGTATGCTTTATTTCTTTTCCTACTGAAAAGATATTGTGTCTCCCTTGAGAATAAAATGTGTTATGTTATTTTCTTAGTAAGTTTCTTACTTTCAAGAAGAGAACATGGACTGTGTATGAGAGACAAGCTAGTTTCTCGAAGCACTGAGACAATAGGTTTCCTGGGAATGCATCTCTGAAATTGTAAACACTCGCGAGGAGCACATGATGTTCCCTGTGCTGTTCCCAGTGAGCCTGATAGGGTTCACTCCCCTTGCTCTGTGTGTGGGTTGCCTAAGTGCCTGGAAGAAAGCCTGTAACTTTTTCCTACATAATTCCCATTAGATTTCAGCTCATCCTCCAAGGACACTGAAATTCCATAAACAAATATGGAGGATGCAAGAGCTGCTTCTGCCATTACTAGTAGTAGCAGGCTTCCTGTGGACGCATGCCTAGTGCAGGGTATGTACCATAATTCAGTGTTCAGACATATAAAATGAAACATGGAATATTCAAAAGCAAGTACATTTTTTTTCATTACCCACAGCAGGGTTTCTCAATCTTCTATTTTTCATTGTCCCTCTGAGAAGGTTTTGTAGATTTTTTTTTCTAGTCACCACCTCCCTTCCCATGTGAAATAGAAACATCACAGACATATTGTAGATTTAGTATTGCTATGTGCATACCAATACTTTAATCATAAAAAGAGCAAGAAAGTACAAGGGTCTCACTAACAACAGCAATATAAAGAATTAATTATTGACCCTTGGTGATGATATCGCCAGGATTGAATATATTCCCTAGAAATTCCCCAGACGTCTCCCAAAATAACAAGTTCATTATTGAAAGTAGGGGGCACCACCTAAGAAGAGGAAGCAGAAGATTGATTCTTTTGATGACATCAATTTCAGTTAGGCTTATGATTAGGTAGCAAATTTGTAGAGATAAGCAAAAATTGGTGTTAAGGTAGTTTAAAAATTGGTATGGAAATTGTCATATTAAAATATTTTTTCTTAGTTTAAGTTAACTGAACAGCATAGTGTCAAAACTAATGACAAATTAAAGCCAATATAGATAATCTTTCTCATCTACTAGACCATCTTTATGGGATATCAATTTCAATTTTAATGTTAAATACTAATGTGATACAGTAATACATGCTTTTAAAAAAGAAAAGAATGTTACAAATAAAGTTACACTATCCTTTGACCATTACTCTTTTTTGATCCCCTTAAACTTTTTAAGATAAATGCTATTACTACCTAATATATTTCTATACCTCTTCATTTTTTTCTTTTTTGACACTTACTATAAATAAACACACATATACTGATGTTCGTACATGTAGGGATAATTAATTTTATTTAAATGCTGATTTTTTTAACCTGTGGTAGGAACTCCCAAAACTTATTACTTTCTTCTATTCATGGACATTCCAATTAAGAGCTTCGAGTTATATCAGAGTCCTGGAGAAACTTAATACCTAATCCAATGGTTCATGACTATGTATAAGGAAGATTTCAGAATTTCTATGGAAGGATGAGATTACACAAAATTCCTGCGCACTAAAAGTAGGTGGTGCTCCTTTCCTATTGACATGGCTCCCTGTCCACCATGCCATGCAGCCAGCCCACTGGTCCTGGCCCAGAAAGAGCAGGGGATTTGTAAAGCAGGCAGCAAGTACAGACTGCCTTGTGGAGCCTGCCAGACCAGGGTAGGTTTAAGGCGCAGGGGGCCAGCCCCAGGTAAGCCAGGACAAGTCTACCTGTTACCTACTGCAGCCCAGCCTGCAGACCCACAGATGATTCAGAAGCCAGTTCAAGTAGTGCTCCAGGCAGAGGTGCAGTTTCAGACCCCCTAATGAACATGTGCAATTCAATCCCTTCAATCTCCACTTGGGATGCTGAGATAAAATGGAAATAAGATATACCTGAGTGAGATTCAGGACTAACCAACAGTGTTAGTACTTTTCCAAACCCTAATTATCATAATTTTGGACCAAAAGCACTGGTACTTTTTTAAAATCCTGATTGGACCAAGAGCGTTGACTCAGGAGCTATATAAACACCTAGAATAGCACTCAAACTTCTCTTGGGTCCCCTCTGCTGGAATTATGTTTCTATGCATATGTAAATAAATCCTGTGCTTATAATCACTCACCCTGATCTGTGGTTTTCATCTCTTTGAATTCAAGAGACTGAGAACCCAGAAAGAAGATGAAATGGATGCTGAGCTGCTGGGGTCTACTGCAGCATTGGAGGACACAGCACATCATACAGAGCTGCAACACTTCTCAGCTGCAGAGCCCTGCAAACTTACACAGACCCCACCCAACAGCAGAAACAGAGAAAGTCCTGTCCCACAAGCCAGCAGAGAATCAAGTTTCATCTCAAAACTCCAGTTTCACTAGGATAAGCTGCCTTCATTCCTGTTTTCTGAAAACCTTATTTATGTTTGCAAATGCCTTCATGGAACAGACGTTTCTATTGTTCCAACTCTGTGCCAGGCACGATTCTAGGGTCTTTACAAATATCAATCTTAATAGCCATCCTCAGTTTTACTCATATTTTAGAAATGAAGAAAGTGATACTATCATTCATAGATTACCTAACTCCTCAAGAGGACTGAGTCAATGCAGGCAGAGCCAGGATTTGAACCAGGCCGGTGACCCCAGAGTCTGTACTGCTACTCAGAAGTTATACTTTCCTGATGTACAAATAAGCAAAGCTCATCTCTTTATTAAGACATAAATGAAAATCAAATGCAACCAAAGAACACAACCCCATAATTAAGCAAAGATACAGCCAAATTTGTGTGTCATCATTTTCACTGTACTTTCTTAGATGTTGTGAAATTCTGTAAAATAACATATGTGTCTTTCCAGTTTTAGTCACATTTTATATTTAATCTTTAATGGTGAAGATGTGTGATTTTTTTTTCAAATCAAATCCAGTGAGTTATAGCTTAAGCAAATAATATGAATGTTGGTTCAAAAATATGCCAAGGAGTAGAATTATTGCCTGAAGTTTACAGTAATTCATTTATTGATGTATAATGTTCAGACAGGTATGTCATGGTGATAAGATAAACTGAAAATGAACCCTAACAAAGGTAGTAGCCAGGGTAGTCAGTATTTCTACATTAAAAAAAAAAATCTTTGGCAAGCTCTTTATTTAAGATGAAACAGAAAGAGAAATGGGAAGCTTATATATTAATTTAAATGTGTGATACAATTTAACTTTGATCTCAGAGAAGCACACAATTCAACAGGTTTCTACCAAAGACATGCGTGTATTTCCTTGAGCTGAGATTTATGCTATAACCCTACTAATGGCAAATATTTTATCAGAAGAAGGGAGACAACTTTTCAATGCCTTTTGGAATATTTTAACTCTATGGTAGAATATAATGAATGTTCCATATTACCTTTAATTGAAACATATATTTTAGTAGTAAAATTCATAAATCACAAGTACAGAAAAAAAAGAACATGGAATCATAAATTTGACACATTTTGCATTAAAGTAGATACATCAACTATTAAAATAAATGTATCTCTTACTGAGAAAATAGATCAAAATCAAATCTAATAGTTCACTTACCAAATCAGACATCCACTATTGAATCATTACTTATTGAATACTGAAGAAGATACATCATCTATCAAATCAAATACCTTCCCCAGTAAATCAGTCCTACCATCTGATTCAAAACTGTCTTCTACTAAATCAAAAAACTTCCCAATAAATCAAAGCAATATTGCATCAAAGAATTTCATTTAAAGTAAATATAGCGCATCACCAGACAGCATATTTCATAGTAAAGGTATCATTTCTTAGGAGAAAGATATGCTTTTTGCCATCTAATTCTTTCATATGTGTTCTTTTGATACTGTAAAGAATTATTCATTTATACTTCTTTTTACTATGATTTCTAAAAACACATTTTCTAAGCAAATAATACCACAACAAAAAGAAAATGTTTGAATTGCTAAAATAAGTCTGTACTCTTAAATAACTCCAGCATGTTCACACTGGATTAATTACACCTTAATTTTTCTTTTATAAATTTAAATTTTATATTTGAGGCATACATAATGATTATAAATATTTATGGGATACAATGTGATGTTTTGATACATGTTCATGGTATAATGATCAAATCACAGTAATTAGCTTACCCATCACCTCAACCATTTATTATTTATTTATTTATTTATTTATTGTAATGAGAATATTCAAAATTCTCTCTTCTAGCTATTTTGGAATATCCAATACATTATTATTAATATAGTCACCCAATTGTGCAATGAATCAGCAGAAATTATTGCTTTTATTCAACTTAACTTTGCACCTACTGGTCAACCTCTCATCCATTCTCCTCTTTCCCTCCCCAGCTTCTAGTAACTACTATCCTCTTCTCTACTGCTAGGTCAATTGTTTTAGATTTCACATGAGTAAGAAATGTAACATTTGTCTCTCTATCTGGTTTATTTCACTTATTGTAATGTCCTTCGTGTCTATCCATAACATCACAAATGATAGTCTTTCATTCTTTTTTATGGCTGCATAGTATTTTATCATTTCATCATGTGTACGTACCACATTTTCTTTATTCATTCATCAACTGATGGATTCTCAGATTGATTGTCTCTTTGGGCTATTGTGAATAATGCTGTAATAAGCATGGGAGTGCAAATTTATCTTTGACAATACTGATTTTCATTTCCTTTAGATATAGACCCAGTACTGGGACTACTGGATAATGTGATAGCTCCATTTCATTTTCTTTTGAGGACCATCCTAATCTACATCCCCAGCAAAGTACAAGGGGTTCCCTTTTTTCCACATCCTTACCAGCACTTGTGACCTCTTATATTTTTGATAATGGTCATTCTAGCTAGACTAAGGTACAAACTATGATTGTTTTATTGTTTTATTATTGGTAGTTTAATTATTTGGTGGGAAAGCTCTGAGAAGTGGAAAGTGAGACTTCATTCATTCTGTTTTCATAAACACAGACAGACCATTTTAATGTCAACTTTGATTTTATGTAATTCTCTTAAACTAATTATGGCTAGACAGCAGGACAGTTAAGAAATAGAGCAAGAACAGCTCTGCAATTCCAAAGTTTCCTAAAGAATTTAAGGAATTATTATTTTTTTCTAAATTTGTACTTACTCATGGTTTATTTTTTGTTTAGTTCTATACATTTCTTCAAAAACAATTTGACTATATTTATTTTAATTCAGAATATTCTTTTTAATGGAGGAGACATTCTGTAAAACAGCCCATGGAACATTCTCCTCTAAATCATCATTATAACTAAATTAGTTTTTAACTTCTCAATATGAAAACTGGAAACAGTACACTTATTTGGTTATACCTAAGGAATTGGTACATGTATCCACTAAACTATCAACTACATAGATATTGACACTTTTAAAAGTTAAATTCACTAATGTTACTAATATATTAGGATTGACTTCCCATAAAGCTGATATTCATAACTGGTAATATGTAGACAGATAATTCAAAGATTTTCAAACTATTCATTTGCTTTTATAGTGGGTTGAAGCTAAAATAATTGCCTATCATTTCAATTAAGAAATTGTAATACAATTTTGACGTAGCTTCTGTCAAAAAGCTCAAATATCTGATAAACCTTAGTCCATCTGTCTTCCAGAAGAGCACAGTGGGACACATCTGAAATCCTAGCAACTCTGGAGGCTGAGGCAGGAGAATTCCTAATTCAAGGTCAAAAGTTAGCTTTAGTAACTTGGGGAGGCCATAAGCAACTTAGACCCTGTCTCAAAATGAAAATAAACAAATGGAAAGAGCTGGAGAGGTTCTCAGGGGTAAAGCATTCCTGGACTCAACCCTCAATTAATTAAAAAAAAAAAAAACTCTGGAGGAAAGAGGTGACCACTGTTTGGGGACAGGGAGGACCTTTCTCTTCCTTGCAATCACAACCTATTCACTTGCAAAATGTTTCCATTTGGAAGCAGAGTTGCTCACTAGCTTCTTGCATTGGCCAGTCTTACTTTTTTGTGTCACCTGCCTGGTCCTTAGAAAACTGAATTTACAATCCCAGCTATCAAGCCTAGCTCTCGGTATGTAATTTAAGTCTTCGATATGTGTTCAGCATTTTTCTAAAACTGTATGGATATTAATGAGTTTTAAACCCACTTTTTGTGTCTTCAAGTATTTTTCTCTCTTGCTGAGGATGATAAAATACCTACCAAGGGTTTGGAGAATAAAAAGCACATTGTAACATATTAATTGTACAGTGTGGGTAGCTTCTGCTGTCAGTAAACATAGACCACATATGGTTGGAACTTAACATGCTGAATTTGATAAGTGAAAGCAGGGGCGGGTGGAGAATAAACTAAGCAAAATATGAACACTGAAAAATAATGTGGTTTTAAGAATAAATAAGTTAGAAGAACAAATAAAAGTTAACCAGTTAAAAAAAATATTTAAAATTCTTGGGAATCTGTGAGGTCTAATTATTAGAAAAGAAACTAAAGTTATATCAGATGTAGAGAATAGCTTGGAATTACAAATTTGAAATGCCATTGTTGTGCTGTTGGAGAAAACAAAATTCTTAAATCCATTCCCCATGGCCCACCTGTACCACTACCTCAATGACACAACCAATAACAGTGTAAAAACTTTTGTTTTCTCACTAGAAATAGAGCTACTTCAGTGTTTCTTTTGAGATACCCTTGCCTGGTTAAGGCTGAAAATAGATTGTAAGTCATTTATGAGTTAGTCAATATGACCAGCCCTCTCTTATTGCCAGCTATTTATAAAATGTGGTCCAAACATGTTTATTAGTGATCAGCAGTTTCTCATTATTGCTGTGTCTCTGTCAATATAAACATTGATTAATTGTAACTGCAGTGTTGCCCAGTGTGTATTGATTAGAATGTAAAGTAACAAGAATGGTACAAGAATGTCAAAAGGGAGGAACTCTTCCATACAACACTGGGAGGATATGCTGGTCTGCTCAAGGTGAGCACATGAGCTACTTCAGCTAGCAGAATGGAGAGAAGCTAGTCTTAGCCCACTCGGTTAAATATTGAAATGGATTCCTCAAAGAAAGTGTTGAACTGTCTAATAAACATATTGTAAATTTCTATTTTATATAGAATAAGTTACAGAGAAATATATAACACATTTCAAAAAGTTTCCTATTGACTCTGACGTTAGATAATGTTTTCATTGTCTTTATTTTGAATAGACTATGATATTAATAGTGGTGCATGTATCAGTTTGGGAACATTTTTCTAGATAAATGAAAAGGCATTTTTGAAAACATAAATGTCAAATATAAACCCTCTTTATTCTCTAGAAACAATTATTCACAAATTACTTAAGGAGTAGTGTCACAGGTTGGAATATTTCTAGGAAATGAGTTTCTGAAAAATATGGTTAAGGCCTCAACATCATTTCTATTATGTATCTAGTCAATTAATTTGAGCCTGTATGAGTGTTATGGTTTGAAAATGTTTGCCACAAGCTTGTGTTGGAAAACCTCACCTCCAATCCAACCCTGTGTGATGTTGGGCCTAATGAGGGGCCATTAGGCTCTCCGGTCTCTGTTCTTATGAGCAGATCAATGCTCAGAGCAGGCCAGTAGTTTGGGGATCAGAGAAGTTTGTTCCTAAGAAAGGACAAGTTTAGTTGCCTTTCATATCTCCTCCCCATGTGGTGCTTTTTTCCATGTTATGCAAGGAGGGATCATCAAATATTTGTACCTTGATCTTGGACTTCCCAGCCTCAGGAATAGGAGCTAATATATTAATGTTTACACAAATTACTCAGTCTGTGGTATTTTGCTTCAATAGCACAAAATGAACGAATGTTTTGAACCATGTTCAAAATATTTCCTTCAACTTAACTGGTAGACTATGAAGACAAAGGAAGACCCTGTCTTTACTCTCATGGAGCTTCCAGATCCCCCACAAAGCAATAACAGACACACAAATATAAATACACAATACAAGAGAGGGACGTAGCCAAAGGGTATTGAAAGTTTCCAGAATAGGGAGAATTTACAGCTTACAAGGGGTGCAGGGGGACACAGCTTCATGGAAAAATGTCATTTGAGTCTGAAACAGAAGAACAAATAACTTTTTTTTTTAATAGTAGCTACTGTGAAAGAAGGGATTTCTGTAAGAGGAAATAGTTCTCATGGACACTTAGGGATGGGCTAGCAATGGGCATCAGGATTGAAAATGCCTAACATAAATGTATGTCATGGCACAGGGAGCTTTCAAATTGAAAATTGAAAATCTCAAATATCTAAACAAAACCTTCAATAACAACTTAATTTGTCAGGCTGATCAGTATGAAACTGAAGCCAGAATTCTTGACTTGTATATTGAGGCACACCCACTATTTCCAGGATCTTCTGGAAGCTGCTGTGGAGGACCCTTTACACGCCTTTTTAGTACTTGGTGAGTATGTAGTAAGTATAGAAAATGGGCAACTAGGAAGGCTGGATAAGAAAAACATGATTATACTGCACTGCAGTTCGCACTGATTATCCATACTTTTGACCATTATTCAGCAATAAATAAATAAATAAATAAATGGTGCTAACAGTGGGACAAAGAAGGGTGACCCAATGTTACCCAAGAGGTGTTTTTATTTTTCTTCTTCACATGGCTTGTGACTAACTACATCTGACATAAACACATTACAGCTACTAAAGACTTAGGTTTGGCTAATGCAGGTTTGGCCACAGATACCTCTACCCTGTAGCTTGCTTGGATGACTCCTTCCCTCTGCAGCTTCCTCAGGTGTCCTCCAGAGGACTGCAAGGAACCTTTCCCTACTCAAGATGAGACATAAAGTCTGGGGTTATTTGACAGGATAATGAACGCATACACATGTCAGCCTTTTTCCTACAGAAGCAGTCTTCCCTTTAACCTTATGGTAGCAGTTTGTGTATTGCTTCCCCTATGTTGCAGCACTAGTCCTCTTTCTCATGGTTATAATCTGCCTGTTCATGAATTATACCTCAAGTACTGCAGGCTGAGCTGGTTGCACTAAGAACTGGTAACAACAGAGGCTCCTGATGCTAAAAAGGGCCAACATCCAAGGCTGGTAACACTAAAGGCATCTATAATGGGAGTTGGGGTAGATAGCAACAGAGAGCTGCTGGGACCTGTTAACTCCAGCTGCTACAAGGCTTCATGACAGTTTCTGGTAGCTGCTGACTACCAGAACAGTGGGAGGGTCACTAGTAATAACTAAGAGCTGCTAATACTAAGGGAGCTGTACTTTACCCATTCCTAATTTCCATCTGATTTGAACAAGTACAGTTAGTGGAATGGTAACACTAGGAGTAATTGTTTTCAGCCTCTCTCATTTTGGTTAAACAAAGTAGCAACCTGATCAGAGTTCTGCCTTGGAAAGACACTTCCAGCCCAGCTGCCCCTAATTCCCCGGGAAAATCATGTTTTCAAACTAGTATAGTTTGGAGGGAAACCATAACCTCAGTTTGATTATGATATGAAGAATGAAGAAACCTGTGGCCGATTGGGTGAGGAAATTGAAGGGAATGATTTTGATTTACATTCTTGCTTCTTCATGTCTTAAAGAACAATGTTGTTATTAACAGATAATAAGGGAAGAGTGTGAAGCAGGATGAGTTAACTCACCGTTTTCCATGTTGAGTTTTTTGTAGTTAGTAAATCATAGAAAAAGGGAAGAGTAGAAAATAATGCAGTGGAAAACTTCATTAGGGGTTGTATAACGAGTAATAGGGGAAGAAGACCAAATAAGAAAAAAAAAATCTTTACAATGAAAATTTAATTCAAAGTCCAAAGGAGTTAATTTATGTTTTCTAGTTTCTTAATTAAGGTGTAAAATTTCCTCCATGATTGTTTAACCATAAAACAAAGAATTTCCAATAATAATGACTCATCTATAAAAGATATTCCTAGAAAAGTCAACTCTAATCCTGTCTTTTAGAAAAAGTAACTCTGGCTCTGCATTGGAACAGGTCAGCCCTGCAAGACAGCTCTTGGCTCTTCATTTAGCTCCTAGCACCTTGTCTGCCGCAACCTTTGTAGGCCAACTAGGAGTACAGACCTTAAATCAATTAAGCACAATCCATAAAGCCAATTGTAAAACTTTAAAACTTCACAACTCTCAAAGCCTTCTTTGTTATTTTTACTGAACAAAAGAGAAGACAAATTCTTCTCTCACAAATTTGGGTTAGAAAGAAAGAAACTACCTGGATCATAAATCCAACATACAGCCCTGACTTCTCCACTGAGAATCAAATCTACAGATGTGCAAATTATATCTAAGAAGGGATTCTTTTAAGATAATAAGTTAAAAAAATATATTAACTTAGTAACTATGTAACATAGTATTCTCTATCTAAGGGATGTAACTATTCATTTCTGCTCCCATTTTTTTAGTATTTCTTCTGTAACCATTTCTTAAATAGATTTTGTTAAACACTTCCAAAATCTAACCCCTCCTAAACCTGCTCACTTTGAAAATGTGATGTAATTTAATTAAATGAATACTTTTGTCACCTTATTTCTAGTTCATCTTTTCAGACATGTTCAAATGTTTAATTATTCTCCTTTTCTCTTAGTTGACTTACTGAAACAAAGGAGTATCCCATCCCAGTTAGTTGTGAAACACTGATCACCTGAAAGAGTTAAAACGAAGCCTGCAAATGTATGAAAGAGGTTAATGGTGGAGATTTCAAAGATTTCAGAGGGCAACAAAGCTGGTTTTGATACACATTACATTCACTATGAGATGTAACCTCTTGGCCGCAGTGGCTCCCTTATAAATATGAGAAACGTTCTTAATAGAGTGTCATCATAAAGTAAGCAATGAAATAAAGGAAATTTGTATTTCCTTCTGCAAATGTTATTTTCTGAGTTCAGGAGAAAACTATTAGTTGGGTTGTATGCTCTATCTGTTTAACAACAGAAGTGTTGCAAAAATCCTTAAAGAAGAATCAGGTAGATCTGGTACCAATAAGACATTTGTGCTTCTGCTTTATAGTTATATAGTGCAGTCAAACCTTTAAAATTTGTCTTGCAAACAGTCACTTTATTTTTCTTTCTATCACGAAGCAAGAAACAATTGACCATTAGAGGGAGAGAGAGAGAGAGAGAGAGAGAGAGAGAGAGAGAGAGAGAGAAAGAAAGAAGCACTAAGCTAATGGGAGATTAGCACGACTGTTCGATTCTCTTAGAGCAGCCAAGAAGAGAAACAGGTTTTTAACCTTCGTGGTACTCCTTTCTTGGCGAACCACTGAAGTCGCCTAAGGTCTGAACACAACCAGGTGTCAACTCCTTAAACATCAAAGTTCTTAAATAGTTTTTCAGGGAAATCCTCCAGAATGCACTCATGGATGGTTTGGAACTTACTTTTCAAGAACCAACATGCACAGAAGCAGTCAGCAGATCAGGTTAGCGAGCTTTTGAAGTCACAGATCAAAATCCTGAAGGCAGAACCCACAGCCTCCCAGAAAAGAAACTGGCAACCAGTCAAGAGGGGTAGCGACTACACCTGCAAAAGAGCACTGGCCCCGCCCCGTTTTCTCAACCACCCAATAAGCAGCATCTTCCCTCTCCCTTGTAAATCCCCAGCCACCAATCATGATGAGGCAGACTTGAGCTTACAGCTCCTGGCCTTCTTGACAGTTGGTCATGCAGTAAAGCCTTTTCTCTATTCAGAAACCCAGTGACATCCTATTGGCTTCCTTGCACACTGAGCAGCAAGGTCTTGCAGTGTAATACCATGTCATCACTCAGTGAAACTGAGCTGAGGCAAAGAAGACAAGTTGCATTAGAATTTCTTGTATTACTTTCTAAAACGCTGATAGAGTGTTGGTGATTCTTGACGTTACTGAACTGGTTGGCTGTTATCATTTCAGTTTGGGAACGTAGGAAGACCCTGCTGTGCCAGTTGAAGGACTGGAGAAAGTGACTCTGACTCCATGAATGCTGATGTATATTGCTCAACACAATGGTGTCTTAATTGAAGAGGCACCGGGCTATCAGAAGGAATCTGTTATTAGGTTTACTGTGTATTTTATCCCCCTCTGGTGGGGGGAATTGAACTCAGGGTCTCACAAATACCAGGCAAGTGCTCTACCACTGAATACACACCTACCCCATAGGATTACTCTTTAATTCCAAGAATATGTAAATTTTTTTTCCAGCATGGTAACTTGCTCCATTCCCATCCCTCCTTAGAAATTGGACTTTTTTTATTTGTAAAATGTATATTATTTTCACTTAATCAAAGCATAATTTGAAAGAAAAACGTCCAGTATTCATAACTAAATCTTCAATCAAAAACCTAGAATTCCACAAGAACATGTGAATTGGCAAAAACATATGAAAGCCAGTCCGGAACAATTTTGTTTGATTTACAAGGAGCCTCTTGTGTCTACATTTAAATATAGCCATGTGCCCCTACAGTCATCTGTCAGACTGGGAGAATTTCCAGATAATCAAAATGTCAGAGAGTTAGTACTTTTAATTTTTATTTCATCTCCTGAAAGTATGAACTCTGATTGTAATTATAGCTTCATCTGCTCTTGAATGATTTTGTTGTCTCAGACAAAGAGTCCTTTAAAGACCACAGTGATGGAGAACCAGGAAACTGCCTAAGACAGGAAACAATAAGAATATGCTTTTCTGGGAAGCAGCAAACAACCTGAAACTACAGGTTATGCAACACACATCTCGAAGTCATAGTTAAATGTTAAATATTTAACACCCACAACTTACCTCTGCAGCAGAGTCACACATTGTATCTGGCCAAAGTACTGATTGGGAGGAAAGAAGCCTAGGACAAAAAAAATGCCCCAGGGAAAATGCAAATTCTATTCCACAAATACCCATAAGAGCAGCATTGATGTTAAGAACTCTAATTCAACATAGGTGATCAATTAAGGTATCTATAGATAAGGGAATATGAAGAACATCCCTCTTTGGTCTCATTCCATCATGCATATTAAATATCAGTGAAATAAAGATCCAGGCCTTCCTCCCACCTTTATCCCTGTCCAAATGGCTTTGGGATGACTGTATAGGTTTGGATGATACTTTTATATAACATCAGCCAGAGCTTTAATTTCTATTTTTAAAACTTACATAAGGGTCTAGAGATGTATTTCAGTGGTGGAGCTTTGACCTCTCATATGTGAGGCCCTAGTTCAGTCCCCAGTCTCACACACACACACACACACACACACACACACATACACAAACACAAACACAGAGTTTATATAAAATCAAGGTTTTATTTCTTAATTAAGAAGCATAGGGCTAGGTAAGAAGGAACAAATCATTTAACATTGATATTTCAAATTGCCTTTCTAATAGAAGTCTTAGCAAACCTTGTCCTACAATGATAAAATTTTATTTTGTTATGGAAATGAAATGATCTAATTTTATAAGCTAAAGTATCATGAAAATGCATGTTATCAATTGCCAGCTGTTGCTTACATAATCTTTTTTTTTTTTAGAAAACAGCTTTTTTCAAGCATCTAGGGAGAATTGATAAGGAGACACAAATTCCATGAGGATAAGAGAAGGAGAAAGGACAGAGGTGAATGTGGACGAGCACTATATCACATAATGGAATTTTAGCGTCACTGAAAATCCCAAAGTTGACCTATTTCAAACCTTTGGTTTGGATGTGGAAGAGAAAGTAAGGATTGTCCCCAGTGTCCCACAGCTGATGGTGAAGTGCAGACTAGATTAGAATTAAAGTTTGCAGAGTTTGAGTCTTAAGTCCTTTTCCTTATGCCAGTATACTACACTGCAAAAAACAAACTTAAAAATAAAAAGGCAAATCTCATTAAGGATACATAGTGCTCATCCCACAGACTCATATAATCATCAGCTCTTAAAGTAGGAAATAACTACTAGGTCCATCTAACTCAAATAACTGCCATGCATTTCCTTGGGAGATGATGATCTACCCTCCCTGCTTATCTCCAAAGAAAGGTAATGTTTTTATTGCTATTTGCATCAACATGAGAAATTTCTAGAAGTAGATGATTGCTCTGTAGCCATGAAAATTATTGTAGTTTTGAACTCTAGTGTTAAGACCACTAAACAACTTCTCCTGATACTCACATCTCAATCCCAAGGCTTCCTCATGGACAATGAGGCCCACCATGATCTGCTACCCCCTGTGGCAACCCAACTCCCACCTTTACTCACTGTGCTGCAGGTACCTTAGCCTCCCCTTACACTTTTTCTTAAGCATGCTCGACATTTGACCACATGGATGACTTTAACTTGCTACTGCTTCTGCCTAGAAAGTGCCTCTTCCAGGTAGATGCCTAGCTTCCTAAATAAGCACATGGTTTCCTTTTGCTCTCCACAAGAATCTCTACTCAGAGGTCTCTTTAGAAAAGACCCATTTGGCCATCCCACTCCCACTCCACCACAGCACTCTATCCTCTTATGCTATTTAGCTGACATCTAGTGCTTTGTTTAAATGTCTCTGTCCTCATAAAAGCTCTTTGAATGTGGATGTTAGTTTCATATGATGTTGTCTTTATTCTCAGCACCTGGGACAGAGCCTGGTCCACAGAAGAAGAAACAGAATTTTCATACTAAAGTATGAAATATGATATGTCAAGAGCTATGTAATGTTTTGAACAACCAATAAAAAAAAGAAACAGAATTTTACCATCTTCTAAGAGAATTTTTCATATAACTTTAGCTATTTCATGAGACCAACTAAGACAAATTTAATCAGGAAAGATCCATGAGCCTTACATATATTAAAAAGAAATTCCTTGATTTCCTTTACGTGATAATTATTTCAATCATTTCAATTACTGTATAATAATTCCCAAGTGTATTTGGAATTCTTAATCAACAACATGGTGTGCTTCAATGACTTTGTCAGTTATATGGAACACCTACATAAAATGATAAATATTTAATCAATTAAAAATGTTGTAAAACAAGCAGATGTTTACAGACATGTAAAAAAAAACCTCTTCAGGTGTTGACTAAATTGATTATTTAGCTAGAATCTTATCATGCATATGTAATAGGTCTATATACTTGTGATTTATGGATTTAAAATATTTCCTTATAGTGCACAGTGGCTGGCTGAGATGTCAAAGTTAGTTTCTGCTAACAATGGTGATAATGAAGAATTGTTAACTAAAATACAAGTGTTCAATGATGATGAGAGAAAGAACAGGAGCAGAAATACCTAAATTATACTGTTATATTATGTGCAAGTACAAATATGAAACAACAAATCCCATCATTATGTACAACTATAATGCACCAAGAAAATTGTGAAAAAAAAGAAAGGGAAAGAAAATGATCATAATGCAAAAGTCATTGCTCAATTTTGGTCCTGGTAGGAAAAATGCTGGGCTACAATGAGAAAAATCCCAAGTACATAAAAAACTAAAACATATTCAAAAGACAGAAGATGCTAGATCAATAAATAGAGAAGAAAAAAATTTTAAAGTATTTTAAGAACTGCTTCTCCAAATAGCCTGAAGTCTAGGCAGTTTATTGTCCAGTTTCTTTCAAGGTTCCAAACAAACAAAATAAAACAAAAAACAAAACAAAACCCAAGAAAACAATTAATGTCTTTTATATA